>NC_136068.1:831612522-832238633 GCF_964261635.1 Lissotriton helveticus
TCTTCACAGTATCCCTCTTGGTGAAATCCTAAGAATTAAGCATATTTGTAGCTCTACGTCTGATTTTGATAAATGTGTCAATGACCTTAGAACTCGCTTTCAGGAACGTGGATATTCCAATCGGACTTTCAACCAAGCTTTGGCTAAAGCAAGGTTGAGAAGCAGAGAGAGTCTATTACAGATGTCTGATCCTGACTCAGATAATGCTGAGTTTCCCATTCATTCCAATACACTTGCAAACACCTGTCCCAGATTCATCACTGCCTACAGCAGTGATGAGAAAGCCATCAAAAGGATTATCCACAAAAATTGGCCAATCATTCTAACAGATAACATCCTGAGCCCTACCTTACCAGAAAAACCAATCGTAACGTTCCGTAGGGCTAGAAATATGGGTGCATCTTTAGATGTTAGCAGCCCAGAATTAAAACAAAAGGATAACTGGTTAAAGGCCAAATCCGGTTTTCGCAAGTGTAGCCATTGCAGGGCATGTAAATTTGGTGAAAATAAGACACATTATCGTACACCATTTAGTCCCACAGAGATCCCAATAAAGGGTTGCTATGATTGCAAAACTGATTTTGCAGTCTATGTTCTGACGTGCACCTGTGGGCTGCACTACATCGGTAGCACTAAAGCACAGGTGCACGTCAGAATCTTGCAACACCTCAGGGCAATACTGCATACTGATCCTTCCTACCCTGTAGCCCACCATTTTGCAGCTAGACATAATAAGGATCTTAACTGCCTTAGGTACTTTGTGGTAGGATCAGTATTGCCCTTACGGAGAGGAGGCAACAGAGAGTTGTTTCTGCGACAACTCGAAACACGGTTTATCCTAGAGTTCGATAGCAAATGGCCGAATGGCCTCAACAACACTGAAGATTTTTATAATTTTCTGTAATGTCACTACAAATTCACATAACATCTCATAGGATCCGGTTGGCCTTTTTTCACCTCCCTCTTCCAGTTGTAACTCTATGTCTGTGAACTCTGTAGAATATTCCACTGTCAGTTTCTGTAATATATATATATCTCTCTAACACAATGAGTAGTCAGGTTCCCTGTTGCTCATTCCTGCACCGAATGATGGAATTGTATCGATTACCACTACTTATGATAATCAATAGATAGTCAGGTTCCCTGTTATCTATCAGAGTCTGATATCCATAACTGTTTGCACTTTACATATGTATAATAATATGAATTTTCTTTTATGCATGTGTCATATAACTTTGTGCAATGATTCGATTTGCGCCCCTCTTACCATTTTAAGATCAATGGTATATTTACTTTTCCCTCTCTTTAATCAAATTTTCTCACTATTTAAATTATTTATACACTTACTGTTATATTCTTTTAGGAAAAATAATATTCTGATGAAATGATTGTTTTTAGAATTGCATTTTTAGATTGAATAATAGTTTCTGTTTGTATGACGGGTAACTTATTGTTTTTTCATAGTGCATTCTCTTACATTTACAATACAATGAATTTTACTGTCTTTTAGAATATACAGTTTGCACTTTATCTCTAGCCTCTTTGCACACTAGGCAGGGTTGTCCTAGCTTTTTTGATTATTAGTATTATAGCACTGTTCGGCCCTCTTTGTTGATACGATCTCAACTTTCCCACTTTTTTATTATTGTCTATAATGATAGAAAGCAGACTTACATTATCATTAACTTTAAAGTGTACAACATTGTTTAGTGATTTTTGTTCTTACGAAACTGGATTTAACCAGTCACTACATCACTGTATGGAATTTATTCCGAGATATGCTTTCATGTATAATCATCAAATATATCGCTACAGCCCTGGTTGATGTTAGCAGGCGCGTGTAATGTCGTTGAATGAGAGAGTTATCAGCCGCGGGTAAATCAGTTTAATGAGAGAGTTGAGTGACAGCGAGTAGGAGAGGCTGCAGTAATTGTCCCAGCAGACACGCTCATTTGCGTGTTCCCCCGCTGGAGGCCCAGATGCAGGCCTGTTTGATGTTATCAGGCGCATGTAATAAGTGTACTGATCCGCCACCTGAGCCCGGCTAGAGCCCTGGTTGATGGTAGTAGGCGCGTGTAATTTCGTTGAATGAGAGAGTTATCAGCCGCGGGTAAATCAGTTTAATGAGAGAGTTGAGGGACAGCGAGTAGGAGAGGCTGCTGTAATTGTCCCCGCAGACACGCTCATTTGCGTGTTCCCCCGCTGGAGGCCCAGCTGCAGCCCTGGTTGATGTTATCAGGCGCATGTAATCAGTGTACTAATCCGCCACCTGAGCCCGGCTAGAGCCCTGGTTGATGGTAGTAGGCGCGTGTAATTTCGTTGAATGAGAGAGTTCAGTAACAGCGCGTAGGAGAGACTGCAGTATCGTTACTTACCAGGCATTCAGGTGAACGCGTTTGTCACACCCCCAGCACACGGCCACAGCAGACGATCTTCTGATTAATGTACGACCCACATGGCATGAAGGGCGGAACGTAGCACACGCCCCCATCGTTTCTCATGCCCCTAGCGTGCCCCTGGATGCGGCGCAATTGCGTTCACATGGCATGAAGGCCGGACACACGCTCCCAGCTTTTCTCACGCCCCCAGCGTGTCACACCCCCAGCGTGCCCCTTGATGCTGCGCAGCAACATAATTGGCGCTTGTATGTACGACTCACATGGCATGAAGGGCGGACACACGCCCTCAGTGTTTGTCACGCCCCCAGCACACCCCACAGCCTACAATGTGATGGCCGTACTACACGCCCCCAGCCAACGCCCACAGCACAACACAGACACGCCCACAAGGGACTACTTTGCTGGCACAGTTCCTTTACCTTTTAAATGTATAGAGGAGTTGCCCTAACGACTAAGGCGTTCAACCTCGGACCTGGGGATCTGGGTTCGAGTCTTGGTAACCACGCCAAACATCCTGTGATTCTGGGCAAATCACTTAATCGCCCCGTGCCTAACAAAAATGAATGTGTGTCCTCATGTAGCATAACTGGTGCTATGTAAAGCGCTCTGATACCTGATTCAGTTCGGGTCAAGTTCGCGCTATATAAAACTCTGCAAAAAAAAATATATATATGGTGGCCGTCTGCATAGCCTATGTCCTTCTGCTGCAACTGCCCTTCCCAACGCTGTATTTGGTGCTGTGGTTACTGAGATTATCCGCCTCAAAGGTTTGGGCTCTCTCTTTATAATATTAGTATGGATGGATAGTATGGATTTTTTGCAATTTTTTAATACATTTTTTTATCCGTCTGCGTAGCCTAGTTCCTTCTGCTGCAACTGCCCTTTCCAATGCTGTAGTGGGTGTTGTGGTTGGTGCTGTGGTTACTGAGATTACCCGCCTCAAAGGTTTGGGCTCTCTCTTTATAATATTAGTATGGATGGATAGTATATAGTATAGTATGGATTGTTGCAATTTGTTTATACATTTTTTTATCCGTCTGCATAGCCTATGTCCTTCTGCTGCCACTGCCCTTTCCAACGCTGTATTGGGTGTTGTGATTGGTGCTGTGGTTACTGAGATTACCCGCCTCAAAGGTTTGGGCTCTCTCTTTATAATATTAGTATGGATAGTATAGTATGGATTTTTTGCAATTTTCTTTATACATTTTTTTAACCGTCTGCATAGCCTATGTCCTTCTGCTGCAACTGCCCTTTCCAACGCTGTATTGGGTGTTGTTATTCTCTCTTTATAATATTAGTATGGATATATATATTTTTTTTCCACAGCAGAGAAATGTAGGCAATCCCACACACACACACACATATATACATACAGCACTTACAACTTTAGCTTTAAAATTGTCAGATATTCATAATCATAAATAAATTCCCTTTCACAATTCGCATTCTCGATGCAACATGAAAAATCAAACCACTAATCCCGTATTTTCTTCATTACATTGAGAGAAATCTGATAGTTTTGTCTTTGATTCTCTTCCCCTGCCTTGCTCTGACTTTTCCCTTTTTGTGTGTGTACTTCTCTGCTAAGACCAAGACCTCTGGTGCTATAAAGTAAGAGAAATGGGAGCCGGTAGGAGCCAGGCTGGACTGGTAAGTCCGGGCAATCCCCCGGTAGGCTGGATGGGGTGAGGGTTGGACAAGGGGGCGGTTCTGTTTTCCATGCTGGCAGCTGCCCCCTCCCCCCTCTCTTCCTATTATTCCCTCTCTGTCTTGCTCCTCACTTACTGAAAACCGTGACTTGAAGAAATGGTTCACAACCTCTCTTTCCTTCTTATATTTAGTTGCTTCCCTGTGAAATGGAGCCAAAAAAGAAAAACACTTGCAAGAAAAGCCCTTTTTCTGACATTTTTCCATTCCAAAGTGCAGCCTCAGGATGGAGAGAACTAAAAGGTTTTAAATATGAAAAATAAATACATAACTAAATAAAGCAAGACAGAGTGGTTGCAAAGTGGCCAGATTGGTGTTATTCACATCCAAACACATTAGCCTCACTTTACAGACTTTGCAGTGAAGTGCTACTTTTGTTTTCTCGTCTTTCTTTGAACAGCACTGTTGTCCCCAGGTGGGGAAGTGCCCCATCCTTGGATGTATTGTAATACCTGGATGATGGGTGGATTGGAAAACAAAATGTGTACCATGGCTCTGTGTTTATGGACGTGGTCTTTTTAAACCAGACTGTTTATGTTTTGTAAGGATATAAGCAATGGACATTGAAACGGTTCCCCTCAGGGCCCTGTACAGTGTGACCAAACTGGGTACCTACTTTGGGTGGGTCCTTAGTATTTGCAAGTATATTATGGCTTTAAAAAAACTTGCTGCCTCCTTCCTTGCCGCCAGCACTTTTCAGCAACAATAAAAATGTCATGATAACTTTGGGGATTAATGTTCTTCCTGGAGAGAGATCGAAGTGTTGTCTAGTGGAAGCGTTGACTCCTGGAAAGGTAGCACAGAGGGTTAATGTGCCTGCTGCAAAGAACATGCAGATCACAAAGTGCACATAATGTTAACTAGGTTAGTAGCTTACTGCTTTTGTCAGAGTGATCCTTTTCTTACTTTCAGTTTATAAGTTAAAATCCTAACATAGAACAGTGAGCTATTAAACTATACTACCTACTAGTATGGTTGTCATGTGGCTTCTACACCTTGCAGTCCTTTGTCTTATGTAACATTTCCTATACAGTGATTTAAACACATATAAATGATTATCTTTGTGTAGTGTGTGTGATGTAAAGTGCTCTGACACCGTACACTGGTATGAGTGGTGCTGTAAATCAAATTAAATGCATCTGAGAGAGTGTGGTTATGGAGACTTGAGGTGGACTGTTAACGGATGGTAAAGAGGGAGTACGAGGCGTAGGTGATCATTGGGGGCACCAACAAACATTGCTGCACAGGACGCCACCAGCAATAAAGACGGACCAAAAAAGAGGACCCTTCACCGGAGTCCTACGGGCGTAACCCAGGAGCTGACCGTGTTGGTCTTCAGGAGTTGGCAGTGGAGAATACGCAATCATACCTGTGTGCACCAGGTGAGTGAATTGATTTGGGTGTTTTTGGATTACGCTGTTCTGGCGGCAGCATTGTGGCTGCACGGGCAGATGCTCCACGGACTTGTTTGGTGAATAATAGAGGTTTCAATTGGACGCCTAGGTGTGGCACGTGTGGTGCGCACCCGGCCGGACTGCTCTCAGAAAAGCCCACGGTTGTACCTGGGTAGCCTTTTGGACACATCTGAAGCGACGCTAAGGCAGCGGGCTTAGTCAGAATAGTCCTGAGGGTGAACCAGGAAGATCGGGGGATGGTCTGTAGGTCGGGCTGTGGTTAATCCCTGTCTGATGGCCTTTTGGTAGTCTCCGGACTGCCTGATTTTGGTATCTGTTGGTCTGGTAATTAAATCAATGAGTTCTCCATGAACGGGAGTCGACGGGCTCCGTTCCTTGGTTTTGGAAAAGACATGTCATTATGAATTTTTATGTTCTCGTTTGTTTTGCTCTGTGTGTGTTTTTCTGATCAAATGTTGAGAATGTATGAACATGGCCATGTTTGAAAGATTGTTTTTCTGAATTAACTTGTATCATCAGTAAATAAGGATGCCGTGTTTTAGTAAAATGTGTTTTGGGTGTTGTTGCCACCGGAAAGGCACCCGATTGGATGAGAGTCAGCCTGCCCTGCCAAAGGGTAGCCCGAGTTATGATATGTACGTTAAACATGGTATCTCACCTATTTTGTTTAATACACTGTGGCATAAATATACCAAAGATAATGTGGAACTGCAATGGCCTTTAACCCGGTCTTTTGATGAGAAAAAGATACATTATTTACAGGATCGATTATTTTCAAAACGAAGTCGGCAGGCAATGTTTAATTCTTTAAACATATGGCAAAAGGAAGCAAAGCGCAGAGTATTTTGCATAATAAACGATTGACATTTCTTCACTGCCAACTGACTGATTATTTAGTAATTGGTATTGGGGCAATCGGTAAGTATAGCTCCTTATGTTATTTTTTATGGTACATCATTCATAGGAGGAAAATCTAAATTACACAAGCAGCTTGTGTTCTTCTTGTCTATTCGATATTGCATTGTGGTAGCTGCAGTGCTGCATTTGTAAAACGAAAATCAAAATAACAGTGTGCATTGTTTTATATCATGCATGTACATTGAATATTGCATTCTGGTACTTAAAGTCCTACCTTTGTAAAATGAAAATAACATGTACAGTGTGTTTTATGCTATAATTGACCTAGGATGCATTTTGATACTTGTAGTCCTTCATTTGTAAAACGAAAACCAGCAGAACATGTACTCGGAGTGTACTATATAACACACGTAGGAAGAATATTGAAGTTTGGTACTTGTACTCGGGCATTTATAAAATAAAAATCAAAGCAACATGTACAGTTTGTATTTTTGTAGCATATCTGTGCTTGATAGATTTCACTCTGGTACTTACAGAACCAGAATGAAACTCAAAATGTCATGAATGTTTTATATCATACCTTCTCATGGGATATTGCTTTATGGAACTTGAATTCCTGCGTTTATAAAATGAAAATTAAAACTGCATGTACAGTGCGCATTGTTGTACATAGGACTTCTGCAAGGCAGAGTGCATTCTGGTACTTGCAGTCCTGTATTTATTTTTATATTGGTGTTCTGTTATAGTATTTTAAAGGGAAGCATTTACATAATGAGAATTCAAACCACAGATGATGTTTGTATTGTGTCCTCCCACGTCTGTGTGTGGAAAGCTGTTTTCCTTCGTATGTTTAGCACGGACAGGGTGCTGGCCATGATTGACTTGTATGTAGTCTGTGCAGATTAATTGCTGGGGGTTATGTGCGTCTCAGTGGTTTAACATACTAGGCACCATGAATGCTACATGCCCCACAATCAAGTTGGGTTTGTGCGCACACACTACCAGGCCAGCAAACCTTGTGACCAAAAATGCTTAGAGTGGGTGCTGCGAGAGGTGTACCCACATGTTAAGGGGAGCTCACACCTGCAAGGGCAGTCTGATGTGTGTACCACCATGGGATGCAGGCTGGTTCAGGGGCACACCGCTGCTGGAGGGAGATGGGAAAGAAAGTTGGTGGCACCAGGAAAAGCCACTTGGTAACTGACATCATGTCAGCAGTACCCTGTAGATCCAAGTATGTGGGCACACATACAGAGACATGTGTAGTGAGTGGTAGCTAATGAGTAGGCCAAAACACTGTGTCAAAAACATTTATTGTCTTCATACTTCTCACCACTGGTTGATGAAATTGTGATTCGCTTTGAAAAACAGACTGTAAAATGACTCCTGACCAGCGTGTAATGCTTTCACCCCATCGTAACCATTTAGCCTCAGCACTTTGCATGAAAATCTAGACTCAGGCCCCTAACTGGAAAAACAAAACTACATGTCCCAGAATGCAAGGTAATGTCTTGGAAACAAGAGTAGCACCTATTGTAATGGCATGTGGTCTTCTAGCAGCACTGCACCCCTGCAGCGACAACAAGCACCCAGCCCACGAGAGACCATGGCACAAAGATGATGTCTTTAATTATTTTGTGGCTCAAGGGCATTGTGATGGAATCATCCATTATACCTAAGAACTGACTCAGTTGTACATGGATGATGTGATCAATTATTGGAATTGCCTCAATCATTTTAGACATGGTGATGTCATCAGTTCGGTTTAGGAGAGAAAATGTGTTGAAAAATGCTTTGTTTTTGCCTTTCTGTCTCCAAACTTTTCTTGGGGGCACAACCCCTCCAAACTCCCCCTAGTAGTGGTTGTTCACTGTGCTTGCTCGCTACACACCATGTGGGGGCTAGTCTCACTTTTACTTTGTTCTCCTGATTCATAACTTGTCTATTTTTGGTGCTCTCTGAAAGAATGTCTATGGGTACATATGACTGGGTGGGTAACCTGATGTTCTTTAAGGTCATCATCTACTATTTACTGTGCTTTGAAAGTTGATACAATTGAATATGTAATGAAAAATGTGCTGTAAATTCATCATTTTGGTCTGTCTTTTTCCAAAACTATCTTGGGGGAGAACCCTCCCAAACCCCCCTAGTAGTGGTCGGGCTTGCTCGTTCGCTACGCGCCGGACGGGGGCTGGTCTGGCAAAATTTGCCTGGGCTGCTTTTACTTCCTAATCCGGCCATGGGGAGAAGGCTAATAGAGAGAAAAGTGTGGTAGGCCGAAATAGGGCTAGAAAGGCGAGGTGAGGTAAAGAAAGATGAGGTTGATAGAGCTAAGGTACTTGATAGAGTGATACACAGAGGAGAAAGGGAGAGAAAGTTGCGTGTGGCAGAGTGAGGTAGAGATGTGCTTTATTTGTAAAAGAATGAGTGTCTGTGCCCGACACTCTGCTCAGAACCTCATGGCAGTGCAATTTAATGTCTGCACGCTAAATACCAAGGCTACCTCTTTAATTAATTACCAGACACTCCCCTCCCCCTTCATCTTACTCTTGTAGGTCCCCGCTTTCTTCCATTGTGATGGTTTTTCTGTCTTTCTCTTCCTTTTCTTTTTGCTGTCTGTGTTTTCACTAAATGTCTGGTTTAGAAAAATATGTGCCGGTCCTCAAAAATGAGTGGTGGCCATGCTCCGTGGTAAACAAATACTCAAGTTAAGCACTTGGTAGAGAGATGGTTGGGTTGTTATAATCTATGAAGCAATGCATATCATGATTGATTTAATCATTTTTCATTATCATAATTTTTTATTGAAATGTAATTATATATGTAGTGGTTGACTCTACTCTTACCATTTAATCCTCACCCTGTTTGGTTTGCTCTAGTGGCACTTTAGAATGTTGTGATAAGTGTTATCCCTTCATTTCAGGAGCTCTAGTAGGCATGAATAATGTCTCCCTTGCTTCATTCTATTGAGTAATAGTCTTTTGTTTTATAATTATAACACTGGCGACAAGCTTTTGGCAAGCTGTGAAGGGGACAGTCTATCACCTATCCCCTTGTTTTGTTATCTCTTCAGATGGAAGATCCAGTACTTCAGGAGTAAGCACAAAGGTGATATACATAAGCGAGAAGATCAAATTGAAATCTCCAGCCATACTTTGAGCTGCATTCAATTCTGACTATTGCAGTATTCCTGCCTTCAATCAGCTTCATCCCGAGAAGCTTAAAGATCAAAAGAGGAAGGTGTTCTGGAGTCCGCACGAAGCTATCGGCAAGATTGAAACCCCTCTTCCGAGAGTAGCAGCCCAGCGAGATTTAAGTACCAGACTGTTCAGAAGAGTTGGAAATAGAAGCTCAACTGCATTACCTGTCTCTAGGCAGTGAGAAGGGTGGACCCGATCAGTCAGATTTGGTTCCTGTAAGACTCTGACAGGAGATTGCTCTGGGCAATCAGAAGTTAAAGTGAATGCAAACTTCTTCCTGCCCACCCAGAAATCCCTCAGACAACAATGACATGTGCAACTGAAAGTAGGTGAAAAGTGTAATATGTACTTTGGGGTCTGCACTATAGCAACTAATTAGCAATAGTGACATGCACACCATTGAGCTTTAGGGTGTCTATTGTAAATTGCAATTGCCAATATTTCGGTGATATGCAGATGCACACCTACTGCTGTAATTACTGTGCTCACAGTGATGCACACACTTTACAAACTATATATAGCAAGCAAAAACAGAAAACTTGATTATTCAAATCTTACATTGCTTTCCCTTCGAGCTGTACATTTACACATTGATATAGATAGTAGAACTCTTATAGTGTATGTAGAAATAATACAGTCAATTAAATATATAACAACAACAAGCTCCTTTTTGGGAGTGAAACGCGTCATGGACGACACCATGTCTTTTATTTCATCTTTGTGAAATAAATATATCTCACTGGATAATATGGTTGCTGCCTCTTTTCATCTGTTTTGATTTTGGTAAATAAGTCACGACAAGAGGTCCTTACCTGATGTTCTTTCACCTTGGATTGGTGAAACAGGCATATCTGTTATATATATATATATATACATATATATATATACATATATACTTTGTGGAAGATCTGATCCTGAAGCATCTGCAGACCAAGAGACTCTCGGACTAGTTCTCCATTGAACAGGCCCACCGAGTCCCCAGGGGGCGACTTAAACCGGGGGCGCCCCCACGGCCGATCAATGCGCCAGTCTTTAACTACGCTCAAATTCAAAAACAGCATGATCACCTTCTTCCTCGACTTCACGATGAAGGTCCAAGCTCAATGTCGTAGTTTCCTCACAGTGAAGAAAGCGGTGCGTGACAAGGGAGTGAAATACGCCATGCTTTTTCCAGCAAGGCTCCGAATAAAGTCAGATGGCAAGACATGGTTCTTTTCCTCGCCAGAGGATGCATGGGACTGGCTGGAGGGATGGCACCACATTGAAAAGCCACGCAGAGAAGGGAATGACCTTGACCTCGGTCACAGGCCTGCACTCTCCCCGACAGCTCCTGCGATCCGCTGCTGCCTCTGGGCCCTGGACTTGTGTGTTCGAGTCTGCTGCTGCCTCAGTACTGCTCTCTGTGTTATTCTTTTATTTAATTGCGCTGTTATTCCTGTGTCAACATTGTTAAAATGGTGTGCCCTTTCATTCTGTTCCTTTCCTGCTTCACCTGCTATATATCATGACCCCTTCTTATTTTCTGCCTTCACTCGCAGTCCCTGTCCCACACTTCCCGCCTCTGCTACGTGGCCCCTCCCCTCTCCTTTCACCCGTTTCCCTGCCTCCCAGCTGAGCGTCCCCCCCCTCCCCTACATAATGCAGACAGCTGCGCGGTCGCGCAGTGGATGCACGCAGTGGGCGCACAGCTGGGACTCGTAAGGCGCGCCTAAGGCAAGCCCGTCTGCGCCCATCCGTGACCCGGATGCGACCAGCACCAGGAACCCTGGCTCTCCCATGACCCACCATAACGATTCTACCACCCTCAACACACTCAACCCCGGAAGACACACCAGCTGGGTAAAAACCGCCCCAAACACCACCCAGGGAGAGTTCTCGTGCAGAGCCTGCCACAGATCCTTCACCAGTGACAAGGCCCGCCTGACGCATGCACCACCAACACCCTGACCTGCGTCCTCCTCAATGTGCGCTCCCTGCACCGGCACGCCGTAGAGATCTGGAACCTGAACTACACCCTCTAGCCTGACATGCCCTCTTCACAGAAACCTGGACCAACGCCACCTCCGGCCCGACATCGCCACTGCCATCCTAGATGGCTACAAGATCCGGAGAAAAGACCGCCTCCACCGCCCAGGAGGAGGACTCACCATCGCACACAAGACACCTCTCCGACTATCCACCTCCAGCACGAGCGACCCCCATTCCAACACACAACACCTCCACTTCCAGATCCAGGCCAGCCCTAGGACCACACTACGCGGCACCCTCATCTACACACCATCGGGTCCTCGCACCCAGTCTGCAACCACCATCGCCGAGCTCGTCGCACGCCACGCCATTGCCTCCACGGACTACATCCTCCTCTGGGATGTCAACTTCCACCTCGACAACCACAACGACCCCCACTCCACCACGCCCCTCGACAGCCTCACCGACCTCGGACTGAAGCAGCTGGTCGACACACCCACGCACAGAGCTGGACACACCCTGGACCCTATCTTCACGGAAGGAACAAGCATCCGGTTCAGCCACACAACCCAGCCGCCCTGGACGGACCACCACTGCGTCCATTTCACCTTCAACACCACCACCACACCCAAACCCGCCCGCGACCCCCGCAAAGAAACTGGAGAAAGATCACTAAAGAACTCCTCAACGCCACCCTACGCCAAGACCCCCGATCGCCACGACCGACGCCAACTCAGCAGTCACAGGACTCCACCGCTGGATCGTCCGCTGACACACTCGCTCCCCTCCGGCACCCCGCCAAGCAAAGCCTGCCAAAAGCTGCATGGTTCACCACGGAACTACAGGAAGCCAGACGCTTGTGCCGACGCCTAGAGACGTGGTGGAGACAGAAAACCACTCAAGCGCAAAACAAACACAGGAACGCCCAGAAGGAATGCCACTAATGCATAAGAGACACCAAACGAACCTTCATAAAGGACAAGAACCAGGCCAACTCGACCAATACCAAGGAACTGTTCAGCGTCATTCAACAGCTCACAAAGCCACCCAGCGAAGCCACGGACATCATACCCTCCCAGCAACTCTGCGACAAACTCAGCACATACTTCTACTGTAAGACCAAAGACCTCTACGACAACTTCAGCGAACCAACAAGGGACAGCACCCTCCCCCCCATTGCGGCCGACCAGCCACGGATGTCGACCTGGAATCCCACGACTGTCGAACACATCACTGCAACCATGCATAAGACCCACTCAGGAGCCCCCACGGACCCCTGTCCATCTCACATATTCCACAGGGCCGCAGCCACCATCGCACCCGAACTAGGATGGACCATTAACACCTCTCTCACATCCGGCATCTTCCCTGACGACTGTAAGCGGGTGGAAGTTAAACCCCTCCTCAAGAAGCCCACAGCCGACCCAACGGACCTGAAGAACTAACGGACTATGTCTCTCCTCCCGTTCGCAGCCAAAGTCACTGATAGACTTGTGAATGCCCAACTGACCACCTTCATCGAAGAGAACTCCATCCTAGACCCCTCCCAGTCCGGATTCCGCAGTAACCACAGCACTGAGACCGCTCTCCTCGCTGTCATGGACGACATCCGCATGCTGTTCGACGAGGTAAACACCTCGGCCCTCATCCTTCTGGACCTCTCCGCAGCGTTCGACACTATCTCGCACCGCACCCTCGCAGCCAGACTTCACGATGCTGGGCTACAGGGAACCGCCCGCGGCTGGATCCGATCCTTTCTCTCTGGCCGAACCCAGAGGATCAGACTCCCTCCCTTCCTCTCCAAACCCGGAAGACATCAACTGCGGAGTGCCCCAGGGCTCATCACTCAGTCCCACGCTCTTCAACATCTACATTGCCCCTCTTGCCGCCATCATCAGACAGCATGGGATCAGCATCTTTTCCTACGCAGAAGACGCCCAGCTCATCCTCTCACTCACAAAGAATCCCGACAACACCAGCTTCCAGGAGGGAATGAAGAAAGTGAAGAAAGCGGTGCGTGACAAGGGGGTGAAATACACCATGCAAACGTGGCTAACCTGGATGAAGGACAGCTGCCTCAAGCTTAACTCAAAGAAGACCGAAGTCCTCATACTCGGACCCTGCAACTCAGCCTGGGACAACTCCTGGTGGCCCTCTGCCCTTGGAAGCACACCCACTCGCACGGACCAAGCACGCAACCTCTGCATCATCCTCGACTCTTCCCTCTCCATGAACCGCCAGGTCAACGCCGTCGCTTACACTAGCTTCAACTGCCTACGCATCCTCCATAAGACCCCCAAATGGATCCCCCGACTGCAGAAAGACCGTCACTCACGCACTCATAACCAGAAGACTGGACTACGACAGCACCCTATACGCTGGAATCAACAGATCCCTCCTTCACAGACTCCAGACCATCCAGAATGCCGCTGCCAGACTCGTCCTCGGGACCCAACACCATGAACACATGGCTCAACACCTACGCGATGTTCATTGGCTACTGGTCGAGAA
Organism: Lissotriton helveticus; assembly: GCF_964261635.1. Lineage (NCBI taxonomy): Eukaryota > Metazoa > Chordata > Amphibia > Caudata > Salamandridae > Lissotriton > Lissotriton helveticus. Next base: position 831,626,581 of record NC_136068.1, read on the forward strand.
GAGGGTGACCTATGAGGTCCTAACCCACGCCTACAAATCCCTGTACAACATCGGACCCAAATACTTCAACGAGAGACTATCAATCCACGTACCCAAGAGGAACCTCCGCCCCGCCATTCTCGCCCTGGCAGAGGTCCCCCGGATTTGCAAGAACAGAACTGTCAGGAGAGCTTACTCCCACATCACAGCCAAGACCTGGAACGAGCTCCCAGTGAACATCAGATGCTCCCCAACCCTGCACACTTTCAGGAGGGAACTCAAGACCTTGGTTTTCGACTGATCTAGAACTGCCCCCCCCACCTCAGCGCCTTGAGACCCTCCCGGGTGAGTAGTGCGCTTTATGAACCCCTGATTGATTGATTGATTGATTGATTGATAGAATGATGGCCTCTGACCAAATGGATCCAGTCAGGGGGTGACTGAAGTGACGATCCTTCCCGGTAAGAGATGAGTTTGGCCATCCACTGCTACAAAGTCGACTCTTCAATAAACAGATGGGGCAGTCCCACACACAGATAAGTGACTCCAATAGTGTGACTGTGTGAAGGGGACACTAGGGTGTTTCCTCCGTTCACCAGGGGACTGTGGTGGTTAATGAGCTGATACCCCGCCTGATCGCCTGTGAACTACTGCAAACTGAAGGGACATTTATTGCAGTGGGGGACCAGATTCACACTTCTAATCAAAATGAGACACAGGCTAATTTAGCCTACGGCGAGGGAGGGAGGGTTGACTGCCAGCACGGATTAGTATTTGGGGGCACTCTGCTGGTTTGGGTGTGGGTAGTTTTAAATCTACTGGCAGGGGGGCAGGGAGGGGGAGGCACAGGAGTTGCGGGAAGGGGGAAAGGGGATTCAAGTTCATGTGTGTTTGAGAGTCACAAAAAGTAACAAGTCATGCTTAAATACAGTTGTTGTCACTACCCATTTAGGCCATAGCGCCATGGGTCCTCTCTTTACATATGTACCTGCTCGCCGGGTGAGAGACATGCTAAGGGTGCCGAAACAGCGGAGTGCAGGGAATGAGCCCTGGAGATATTCTCGATACTCCCATCTCCCCACCCATGACCAGTCTGATGAAAGCTAAGAAAGGAGCATCACTCACAGTGCTGACCTGGAATGTGAATGGGATGGGGAACAAAATCAAAAGGGATATAGTACAACACTATCTCAAGAGACAGGCCCCCGATATTGTGTTACTGCAGGAGATACATCTAGTTGGTAACTAGTCCAAGGCTCTCATGCGGTGGGGATACAAGCTCCTGATCCATGCTGACTATTCCTCGGGGTCCCGAGGGACAGGTATCCTGATTAAAAAGAATCTACCTCTTAATCCGACACGTACCTGGGCGGATCCAGGGGTTAGGTTTGCGGTATTGGAAGCGTAATGGGAAGGGAAAGCGCTTAATGTGGTCTCACATACCTTCCGCCAGCAATAGGTAAAGAAGCATTGGTAGACCTGGGGAAAATACTGGTAGACCTTCCACTGGGTCTCACAGACGTATGGCGATCTTTACAGCCAGATGAGACTCACTACACTTATTATTCTAACGCCCACAAAAGTAAGTCCCGCATTGACTACTTCTTGACACAGGCCGCAGACATAGGTTACTTTCCCAATCCCCATGCTCTGCCGAAAGGTATTTCAGACCACTCCCCAGTGTGGGTTGAGCTTACATACTCTACGCACCGCCCACGAACCCCCATAGTCCTCAGTCCATGGCTGCTAAAAATCCCGGATATACGAGCGAACCTACTCACACAGACCAATAACTACTTCAAAGATAATGTAGGATCAGTAGACTCCAACCAGACCATATTAGAGGCTTTTAAAGTGGTGGTAAAGGGGCAAGCTCTGGCATTAAAAGTGGGTGATAGTAAACAACGACAGCAATAGCTTTTGCAACTGGAAAGTGAACTCCAAACATTGGAAGAAGAGTGCATAAAGTCTCCGCAGATACCTCTATACATTGACTTGTGACTAAACAGCTAGAATATAGGATCTTAGTGGAGGAACATATCAGGGCCAAACTTTTGCATACCCAACACAAGCTTTATGAAATGGGGGATAGGGCTGGGAAGCTGCTATCCTGACTGGAAAGGAGAGAACAAGGTGAGAGGTGGGTGCCCAGGCTGACTCTTCAGGATGCACAACAGATCAGAGACCCACAGGATATCGCAAATGCATTTGCTAACCATTTAGAAAAAGTATATACCCCATCAACCACTTATACGGCAGAAGATTCCCGACAACTCCTCGTAGATATGAGGCTGCCTACGCTCTTAGAGGGAGATAGGGACTCCTTAGAAGAGGAGCTCACCGATGACGAAATTAAGAAAGCCATCAATGCTATTCAGTCAGGGAAGGCGATGGGTCCAAATGGGATGCCCATAGAATTTCTGAAACTGGTTGCCTCCCACACAGCGCTTCAACTGCGGGCTATGTATAATGAAAGCTATGAAAAGGGGGTCTTGCCAGAGGACCAAAGGCTGGCATCGATAGTGATTATCCGTAAGCCAGGGAAACCCGTTGAGGACTGTGGCTCATACTGGACAATTTCCTTGATAAATGTGGAGGCGAAAGTCCTGGCCAAACTGCTGGCCCTGCGTTTGGTGTCAGTGATTCCATCTTTGGTAAACCCTGACCAATCGGGCTTCATGCCCGGACAGAACACGCACACTCAATATTCATCGTCTACATAATGTCCTAGCATGATGTCAATATATTGAGGAGGACACATTCGATGCGTCAATGGCATTCGATTCTATAGAGTGGCTGCATCTGTTTGAAGTGCTAAAATGCCTGGGCTTTGGCCCGAAATTTTTGGGCTCGATAAAACTGCTATACACAGATCTGCAGGGTCAAGTGCGGGAGAATAACTACACGACCCGAAGTATTCCATCTCAAGAGAGGCACCAGGCAGGGCTGCCCCTGTCCCCCTTACTCTTCTCCCTGATGCTGGAACCACTGGCATCCTCCGTGAGAGGGGATGTAATGGTGAGATGGCTGAAATGGCCAGAAGGGCACGATGACTGCATATCATTATATGCAGATGATATCCTGCTGTATCTGGCATCCTCATATGCATCCCTGCATAGTTTGTTAAATATTTTTATGAAATTCGGGAAATACTCTGGATATGCGAACAACTGAAGTAAATCGGTACTCTTTATCCTTCGAGGTCCGACCCCTCAGCTCCCCCGGGGTTGCACGTTGGAGATAGCTCAGGACGGATTTCGGTATCTCGGGATCCACAACTTTTCTATGATCAGAACTTGGCGGTACCTTTGGACAGGTTGCGCAGCGATGTTAAACACTGGAGATCCTTGCCCCTATCGCTACTGGGCCGAGTGGTCTTGTTTAAGATGTTATCCCTTACACATTTTTTTATATGCCCTTCAAAATTGTCCAAACAAAGTTCCGGATGCCTATTTTTTAAACGAAGATAGTGAGGTCAGAATGCTGCTGTGGGATGGAGGGGCACCCGTTCGCAATGCTTTTTTCCTGTTCGCAAACGCTGTTTGCTTTCTTAGGGAGAAATATCTTGTGAACACACATTTGGAAAGCGCGAACTAGCAAAAAATTCTGTGAAGCAGAATTGGGCATTGGGCAATTCTATGTTCTCCGCGGAACGCGAAATTATCCAAATTCTGCGAGCAGAACGGAATTTACCGCCCAGGCCTACTGCCAGTGTCTACAACCAATGTGGGAAACTGCCACAAGACATATTCAAGACGCATTAGGGAAGACACTTACTCTTAGACTACAACTTGGGCTACTTAATGTCTGGGAAGGGACTGACCTCACAGAGGTAGAACAATAACTGACCACATTGGGATATACTCTGGTGAAACCCGAAATTGCCAGGAAATGGGGAGTGGCAGATCGGCCGTCTCTGAGGGTATGGGCAAAGGAACTGGACAAGTGTATGATTGCTGACAAGGAGGTTTTTAAGTACAGAGGGTGCCCGAAGAAATGGGACAAGAAATGGGGAAAGTGAAATGAATACCGGGGGGGACTTGTGTATTTCCTCAACAGTTGAAATGGAAATGCAACAGAGAATGCCACGAGCTTTGGAAGAAAACAACTGATTTTAGGGTACATCGGGGTAATTGTACATGATTTGTAGATAGCTATGTTGTGCAATGATTGACAACCATGACTCTCTTTGTTTGTTTGATTTCATGGTATAAAATCAATAAAAATATCTTTTTTTTAAACTTAAAAAATCCAAACCTACGTGAAGCAATACACATTTTTATGTTACTTGAGCACACAGCTCTATGTATTAAGGTGATGAAAACTTCCACAGAGTCCATAGCTGAAATAAAAGTATCGAAAACAAAAGAGGTAGTAAGTAAAGCAAAGGAATTTAAGACAAATACGAGCAAACAAAATGCTGAAGTTGGTACGTTGAGATGCTTCCGTTGTGGTAGTAACAAAGCGTGTATTTGTAAAGCACACGTTCATCCAAGGGCATCTTGGTGCTGAATAACAGATGTTTGTTACTACCCAACTCAATGGTACTCATTTTTATCAACCCCAGAAGGATGAAAGGCTGAGTGGACCCACCAGGATTTGAAACTATGGCCATGGGATCAAGCACAGGCCCCTATAGTGGAAGCTAACAGTCAACTTTGCCAAGCATGGAATACAATGTGAAGGAAATGGGATAGGAGAGGTTATTTTGCCAGTGTTTAGAGAGGGTGATAGTAAAATAGTGAAGTCTATTGAAGACAACTCTCAAGAAGAAAAAAAATTGTCTCTCAAATAACCAACACAACCCTTAAGGAAAACTCAATTTACAGAGAGTGCTCTATACGCCTAGATGGGAACACAGTTACAATGTTTACAGATTCATGCTCCATTCATGTTACTTAAAAGAGAGTATTTCAATGTATTCATGAATACAGAAAGCTTCAAAATGGAATGTCCAGATACTTCTACAAGCTGATATATAAACAATCCAATCCTCCTAGAGGGAATGATTAACATTTGCATTAATTTGAAAGACGGTTCAACTTTCAGAAAGGGGTATATAATCAGTAAAGGCTCTAATCCTCTGGGTTGGACCTGGGCATCAAACTAGACCCGTAAAAACATTGAAAAGGTGCTAATAGTTGATAAAAACATGAATAATATTCAAGTTTGCGTTGAGTTCTCAGAATTATTCTCTGACAAGTTAGGTCATCCACAGAATTTTCAACAAAGGATTAAGCTAAAAGAAGGGGCTAAATCCTGAGTCCATAAACCACGCCAGTGTTCAACCTCATGAAAAACCGTTAATGAAAGAGCTGGAAAAAATATCCAATTAGAGGATCATCTAACCAATTCAACGTTTAGAATGGTTAGCCCCGGTAGTATTGGCCACTACAGCTCAAGATAGTAGTTTACAGTTATGTTCGGATATTCCTGATCTTAATGCAAATATTTGTGTGGAAAGGCATCTTCTGCCACACATAAATGAAATGTTGATTACTATAAGCAAAACGTGCTGCTTTAGTGTTAATGACTTATTTATGGCATTTCACTAAGTGGAGCTTGACCCTGAATCCATGACTTTAATAGCATTTATAACCTATGTAGGGGCGTATATGTTCCGCCTTGCTTCTATGGCTGCAGTTTTTCAGAAGATCATGCAGCAGAGTTTGAAGGGAGCATATAACACGTTGTGTTTCCAGGATAATATCTTTTATATGGATCATCTGTTGAAGAAAATGATCACATTTTAAGAGAAGTTCTATGTAGACTCACTGAGGCTGATCTCACAGTTAAAAAAGGTAAAAGCCAATTTGGTGTAAGCTTAGCTGACTATCTGGGTCACACAATTTCCATGGAAGGGGGTTAAACCTAAGAGCTTAATCTAGGCAGTAAAAGGAGCACCAAGTACCTCTAATAAAGATGAAGTAAAGTTTTTTATGGGGCTTGATGTTTACATGTCCAAATATGTAAAGGAGCGATTGATGTCATGAGAACTCTGTAAACCTAAAGTTGGACATAATAAATGCACCCTCGTAAGGAATTTTTTTAACCAAATGCAAAATGATCCTCACTACTGATGCAAGCATCAAAGGGCTTAGTGATACCTTATCCCACATTGAGAACGGAGAAGAGAAGAAAGTTGTCTTTGCCTACAGAAGACTATCTAAAGCTGAGGGTAAATATGCACAGATACTATTAAATTGTAGTTTTGTGAATACCAAAAAAGATTAAACTTACAGAAAGATGTAAGGTTACCTTTTTGAATCAAACCCACTGTGAATGCTTGACCTGAGAGTCGCAAATTTTTGGATGATGATTTCATAGGAAGTCAGTAATGAGTTAAACATTCAACGTAAAATGGTTTATCGCAATGAAAAAATAATGCCACCTATGGGTTTAAGAAACAAAAGTATTGAGTTAGCCCACAAAGGTTATCATGGACGCAGCCCTTCCAAAAATAAGGTCAGAAGCAAATTTTGGTTCCCTAGGATGGATAGTGTTAGTTGTGATTGGAGTGATAAACGCAAAATTACAAGAAGTTTTCCACTGTCCCCAGTTGCTATTCCAGATAAACCATGGGAAAAATGGGACTTAAGTATGATAGGCCCCATGAATTATACAGGTGTCACTAACACATTTATATTTGTTTTGATTGATTATAACATGATTTGGTTAGTCAAAAGGTGAACACAACCACTACTAAGGCATTAATTGATTTCTTAAGAAACAGCTTCTGTATAGAAGGAATTCTTTCTGTCTTAGTCACAGATAATTGATTTCAAACTACATCTTACTAAATGAAGGCCTTCATGGTTAAATTGTCAATAAAATGTGAAAGACCTACCTTATATTGTTCAAAATCTAACTGCCTGGTTCAGAGAGCAAATCGCATGTCAAAGGAAGGGATCCTGTCAGCTAGTAACAATAGTCAACCAGCAGAACAGTCCATACAAAGTTACTGTTGGTGTATACTGCACCTAATCTGATAATGGAAATGTCATCCTGTACAGATCTGAAGGGAAAAGTAGGTTGCAATAAATTGTGATCTAGATGGTTAAGCTTAGGCAGTGGCAAAAGTGTTGGAGTGGATTCTGAGACGTGTGCAAAAAAGAGTCGATGACCACCAAAACAATTCCAAGGAATGGTATGATACCAATGGGGCCGATTAGGATGGCGGACGGACTTGCGTCCGTCCGCCATCCCAGAGGTGGAGGGACCGTCCGCATGGGCTGCGGCGGTCCCTCCGTGCAAATTAGGATGTGACCGCCACCCTGGCGGTCACATCCTGGATATTTAACATTGCGGCGGGTGCTGCTTCAAGCAGCACCCGCCGCAATGTTAAAAGTGCATGTTTAACATTTACATGCACAAAGCGGCAGGCACCGCGCGGTGCCTGCCGCTTTGTGCATGTAAATACTGGGGGGTACCATAGGTACCCCCCCATGTGCACCCCCCACCCGCCTACACCCTGGGGGCCCGCAACGGGCCCCCAAAATCAAAAGTACACATGCTTTTCCACGGCGGAAAAACCGCCGCGGAAAAGCATGTTTACAAATGCATCCTAATTTGGCTGGCGGTGTCTGATAGACACTGCCAGCCAAATGAGAGCTTTTCAGCCGCGGTTTTAATCCGACCGCGGCGGAAAAGCAGCGGACAGAAACCAAGACCCACCAGCCATGGTAATGCGGCGGTGGGTCTTTGGTGACTCCGCAGAGGATTTTCCGCCTCCTCCGGGCCGGAGGTGGCTTCCGCCGGCCCAGAGGAGGCGGAAAATCCTCCATCCTAATCGGCCCCATAGTACTAAAAGGCAGCTATGGAAGGTGGAGGACTGGGTACTCCCAGTGAACACAGTAAATTGAGTACGTTTTCTAAACCTTTTTAGACTGTAGAGATTATGAATAATGTGGTTAAAGTAGACAATGGTCAGCTTTGGACCATGGACATATTTGTTTAATCCCAGGACGACCACCAAAACCATTTGGAGATTGCTTTACCTACACCAATAGAGGAGTTGAGAGTAGTTGGTAGAGCCACCACCAAAGGACTCATATGAGTACCCAAGTGGCAGAAAGACTACGGAGTCATTTGCTCTTTATCTTTAAAGCTTATCTTTCATTTTCCTTGGAAGGGAGATGTGTTATAAAATCTATTAAGTAATGTATGTTATGATTGATTTAATTATTATCCTGTTTAATTGAAATGTAATTATATCTTTTGTTGCACATTCCACAGTTTTCCCTTATCCGCATCTGGTTTGGTTTGCACTAGAGGCAGTTTAGAATGTTGTTGTTAGAAATTAGGTCTCTGGTGGCAGAGGTAGGCACCCAGTCCAAGCAGGAACCACAATCCTAGTCCTGGTAAATCAGATACACACCATAAATTAACCTGTGCTCACCCTCTGGTACCTTGGTACAGAGCAGGCAGGTTTAACTTAAGAGGCAATGTGTAAAGTATTTGTGCAACACTTCAAACAGTAACACAGTGAAAACACCACCAAAAAACTCCACACCAGTTTAAAAAAATAACTTATATTTTTATCAACAAAACATGACCAAAATAAAAAAAATCCATGAAGTATAACCGGAGTTATGAATGTTTAAAGAATAAATGCTTAAAGCGCAAACAGCGGGATAGCCGGTCGTGCTGGACCGGGGTAAATACAAAAGTTCAGGCCGAACCGATGGAGCGAGAGTCAGATACAGGGACCACCCGTGGGACAATTAAAAGAACCTTTGAAGTGTCATTGACGGAGTTGAGATGCGAGAAGAAACGAAGCGATGTACTGCTGGATCAAAGGTGATGCATCAGTGTTGAACTGCTGAATCGAAGTTGATGTGTCAGTGCCAAACAGGGCAAATTCCGAGATATGTTGGAAACTGGAGAGGATGTGCTGTGCAGTCGGCGATGTGAGGTCTGTGGTCCGTACAGCAATACATCGGCATTGAGGGAGATGCTACGGTTCTAATCGGCGCATCATCATCGCTGTGTGGATTTTAGCAGTTGCAGCACTTTATACTCACTTTCAAGGGTCCAGGACTGGATTGGCACCACTTGGGACAAGACGTGTGTAGGAGAGTGGGGTCTGCAATCCTATGGTCACCCCAGATTTTTGCTTTTTGCTTCACTGGTTTACGACTTTCCCTGGCTGTGGGCCTGCTAATCAGACCCACAGCCTAGCTGTTCTCTCTCTAAATTAACAACCATGTACTTTAGGTGCATTTACCAATTGGTACTGGGCCACCTTATCAGTCCCTGTACAGTGTACCTTAGCTACCCAGGGCATAGGTGTACCCAGGGCCTACCAGGGGCTGAAACATGTATTATGCCACCCCTGGCTGGCCAGCTAAAACTGACACAACTGGCTGCACGACAGCTGGGGCAAGGTGGTGTAATCACCCTTTGCTGTAGATATAGTATACCTATATCTAACCCTAAAATGGACACATATCCTCCTATCAGTCACTCCTATGGCAGGCCTTAACAATCCTGAAGGCAGAGTGCTTGGAATTATGTGAGATGGTGCTCTAGCATGAGCTGAGACTGTCTACAGCTTTCGGAACCAAGTCCTTTAGCTGTTTCCATGATAACGCTATACCATATACTCTTAAGTGCATTATCAACCTCGCGGTTAAATGCTAACTCTGGTATAACATTATCAAAACATGTCGAGTAAGGTGTCATACGAATTGGAATACTACCCCCTCACCAATTCTGGCGACGGGGGTAACATTCCACCCTTCTAGAGGGGCACGACATGTATGTAACTGAGAACCCCGGTTAAAGTTAACTCGAGCCTTGGCATCACAAAATGGATGCTGCCACCACAGACACAAGTCTGACCTCCTGCTGCTGGGAGTCCTTCCAGCGAGGGGGGCTTGGACAAAGGGTTTCCTGCCTTGGGAGGTGCTAGCACCACCCCAGACAGGATTTTGTGTATTGGGTAGGACAGGCCTGAAAGGAATGAGACATGCCTGGGGCACACAAGGTGTCCTGTGCATACACCGGTTCAAACCAGTTGCTGGGGCATCCCTGCCCCAGCTCTGGCGGGAAACCGGACAAAGGATAGGGGGTGTAACCACCCCCCTTCCTGGTCCCACCCAGGGGAGGGACCTAGTCAGTACTGCAGCCCCCTTTAGTAGGATAAAGGTAGGAGCTGGTCCCATTCCAAATTAGACTATCCTGAACAATTCTACAAGAAGAAACTCTGGACTTCGACGTTCTGCTCCACAGAAGACTGAAGAATCTCCCTTGTGGACAAGGAGTGTCCACCCTGCAACTGCAGGCACCATCAAGCGTCCAGCGGCTTCACTTTGTCGTCTTCCCTCGAGGATCCAGACTTCAGAGCCCGGCGAGACCCGGATTCCCAGACCTCTCCAACCTCAACTCACATCTGCAGCAAAGCTGAGACCCGTGGGTGCGACGAGACACGTGGGACCGGCCATCTTGAAAGAAACTGCACTTCGCTTCCAGCACGACTCCCGAGGTAAACTCGACCAAGTGCTTTGGGGATTGAGAAGCCCCAGCCCCGAGCAGCCCCGAGCAGCCCCTGCACCGAACATCAGCCCTCCAGCTTCCACGAGATCTGCGTGGGGCCCTTCTGCTTGTTTGCTGCTTGACGCGTTGTCTGGTCACTTGCCGGCTGGCTAGTGGCCTCCTAGACGACGAACCTTTGAATCTTTACTGCTGGTCTGGTTGCTCCAGACTGGCCCTTGCTCCCTTCCAAAAGAGGGGCACCCCGGACTCTCCTAGTCCGCACCAGACGTCTTTTCCACTCACCGCGTGGGTTGCCTTTGCCAAGGCCTGTTGACTCCAATCCCGGATCCGACACCGCCGACAGCGAGAGCCTGTGTGGGACAGCTCATGCCTCCATCCTGGTCGTCGAAGACACCTCCTGGTCCACGCGGCTGCAGAGTCAAGCGTCCACTCTTCACCTGATCGCGATGACAGCACCTGGTTCCTTCCTGGTTCCACATCGGTCACTGGCTAGTGACTTTGAACACTGTCCCCTCTGCTTTCAGGTCCTCTTCTTCACCGATCCACCCTTGGATCGCACCGGACATCTTCCTCCTGGTCGCCTGCAGCATCTTTTCTTTCAGGCTCCATTGACTTCAATGCGAGAACCCGACACACTTTGGCACCTATGCACCCGCAGCCCGTGGGTGAGGTAACGAAAGCATTTCGGTGCCCAAGGGTAGTCTAACTGTCCTAGTGTCCCGTTCCACAGTCGTTTTAGTCCTAACTAGTCAGGATTGTCCGTACTCACCTTTTTACTTGAACTGTACTGTCCATAGACGTTGTTACGCATCTCGCGTGTGAGTTCACACTCTGCACACGCGTTCCGTGGGCCTCCTATTACTTACCTAGAGTTAGTGTAGCGTGGTCCCAACGATCCTACAGCCTCTGGACAGCTCCATTCCTTATATCGACTTTCACATTCCACTTACTTAGTATATGGTTTGTCGTGCCCCTAGGGCACCATTGTAATTTTGTGCAACTTATCGTATTTTTCGTAAGAGATTGTCATGTGCTTAGCCCTCTGACCTCATAAAGAGTTCAGAGGTGTTGTTATTAATAAATATACTGTTTATTTTCATAACAACCTGTGTGCTGTCCTTTCATCTGGTATTCAAGGGTTTATATTGTGGTAAAACAGCTGGCTTCACATGCCAAAAGAGTTTAGCCTAAGACTGCTTTGTCCATGCTACCATTAGGATAGCTGGTCTATAAGGTTGACTTACAACCAATCTCCATAAGGGTTGTTTGGACGGATACAAGGTGATCACTAGAACTAGTGAGCATCATATATCAGGCCAACTTCTCACATTGGTGTGCAGCCGTTGGGATTTGAGCTTGCTGTTGTTTTTACCATATATAATCTTGAAATATCATTTTAAAGATCACATAAGGTACTCTAGGTACATATAACAAGCTTAGAAGTACTCTGAGTTCTACTGAACCAGCTGTTGTAGTAGAAAGGGCCTAGCACACCCTGACTACAACTCTTAGCAAGGGATCAGTAGGAAAACCCATAGTGTAGGTAGGTGCATCACTTACACCTCACTAGAAAGCATGTCTACCCATGGAGAGACTTCAGACACTCCCCTAGTGGTTAGTGACCCTCCACAGGTCCTTTCCAGATATGCAGCTCTCAGTTTCCAGGAGATGAGACAATTGTGTACCTCCAGGAAATTGAAACAGGGTTCTAACCCTACCACTCCTTTTCTGTTAGGTCTCTTAGAGACATATGATGCCAGAAGGGCTTCTAACACAGACCCCTCTAATCCAGATAGGAGCATGCCTGCCTTAGAAGGTACTCGTGGTGATCCAGATCTCCCTGAAACAGAAGATGTAGATGAGGAGGAGGAGGATGAGGAACCGTCTGGGGATGAGGCCGACAAAGGTTCTGTGATAGTCAGCAGACTCACAAGGGCCAACTTAGACCTACATAGGGATGGGACTGGGGGACCCCCAGTGCTGAACCTAAGCAGGCCTAACTATGGAGTTAGACGAGATAGGTCTCATTCTAGGGACTCCATTAGATCTGTGCACTCTCGTGCCTCTCATGCATCTGCTCAGAGGAGGCTGACTTCCCCTCAGAGGAGAGAGCATGAGGCAAAGATGAAGGAAGCTAATCTGAGGATCCAAAGGGAAGAACTTGCCCTTGCGAAAGTGAAGCTTGCCTTTGCTAGAGAGCAACAGTTGAGTAGGGTAGTCCCCACTGGTGGCAGCAATATCCCTAGGGATAGAGACAGGAGTTTTGATAATAGACACCTGAGTAAAATAGTGCCCTCCTATAAGACAGGAGATGATATCCACAAGTGGATAACTGCTTTGGAGAGAGCCTGCAAAGTACAGCAGGTACCCCAGAGTCAGTGGGCAGCTATATTGTGGCTCTCCTTTGAAGGTAAAGGTAGAGACAAGCTCCTCACTGTTAGAGATGAGGATGCTAATGATTACCAAGTCTTGAAAACTGCACTGATTGATGGGTTTGGCTTAACCACTGAACAGTACAGGTTGATGTTCAGGGATACCCAGAAAACTCAGGCTCAAGATTGGACTGACTTTGTTGATTGTGCCACTAAGGCTTTGGAAGGCTGGTTACTGGGAAGTAAACTTACTGATTACACAGGATTGTATAATTTAATTATGAGAGAGCAAATCTTAAATAATTGTCAGAACCAGTTGTTGCATCAGCACTTGATTGACTCAGATCTGACCTCTCCCCAAGAATTGGGAAAGAAGGCAGACAGATGGGTCAGGACAAGGGTCAAGCAGCAGAACCAGAACCAGGGTGGTGGCCAGAAGAAAGCAGACCAGAAGGGTAATGAGAATAAGCAAAATGACCAGAAGTCTTCAACAGGGCCCCAACAACCTAAGGAGGGTGGGTCCCAAACTTCCCAAAAGAAGAAGAATGATGGTCCTAAGAAACCATGGTGCCAATACTGTAAAAGTAAGACTCACTGGTTTAGTGAGTGCACCAAGAAAGGCCAAACTCCTACCACTACTGTCCCTAAGACACCTGCACCCCCTAGTACAGTTAGTAGTGGTAGTGTACCTCCCAAGGCTATAGTTGGGTTAACCCTGGGAACTGAGGTGGGTTCTGACTTAGTCAGAATTCCTACTCAGGCAGTTCTTGTTTGTACTGGGGACATGGATACGACCCCTACTGTAAGTCCTAGTACTCTGGGCAAATACAGACAAAAACCTTTAATTAATGGAAAGATGGCTCAGGCCTACAGGGACACATGTGCCAGTGTCACCATGGTGACACCAACATTTGTGGACCCTGACCAGATCATGCTAGGTTCAGACTACCTAGTGACCAATGCTAGCAATGTCACTACCAATCACAGTATGGCAGTTGTTAATTTCTCCTGGGGAGGGGTCACTGGCCACAAAAGGGTTGTAGTTAGTTCAGACCTCCCAGTAGATTGTCTTTTGGGCAATGATTTGGAATCCTCACTGTGGTCAGATGTGGAGTAAAGGACTCATGTAGAAATTCTAGGTCTCTCCTCACATATCCTTGCTGTGACTAGGTCACAAGCCAAGAAATGCCCAGCTGAACAAGTGCTGGATCCTGGAAGAATGGACCAGACACTACCCAAGAGAAGGAATGGTAGGGTTAAGGCAGAGCCTTCCCCCCTGCCTCAGGTTGAGGATCATCCCTCTCAGGAGGCTGACCCAGAGACCCCAGAAGGAACTGTCCTAGAAGAGCTTGAACCTGATCAGGTTGAGTTTCTTGGGACAGGGGGACCTTCCAGGGCAGACTAGAGGCAGGCCCAATTAGACTGTTCCTCTCTTGAACCCCTCAGACAGCAGGCTGCTGCTGAGGCTGCAGGGAATGCTACAGGTGCCCATAAGGTATATTGGGAAGATGGACTTCTATACTCTGAGGCAAGAGACCCCAAGCCTGGTGCTACCAGGAGGCTGGTCATCCCCTTTTCTCTTAGAGGTTTCCTTCTCACCTTAGCCCATGAGATTTCCCTTGCAGGCCACTTAGGCCAGAACAAGACTTGGGACAGGCTTGCCCCACACTTTCACTGGCCTCATATGTCTGAAGACACTAAAGAGTTTTGTCGCTCATGTGCCACCTGTCAAGCCAGTGGCAAATCAGGTGGCACAACAAAGGCCGCCCTTATACCACTACCTGTGGTGGGGGTACCCTTTGAGAGAGTGGGGATAGACATTTTTGGACCAATGGACCACCCAACAGCATCTGGGCACAGATTTATACTGGTGGTAGTGGATCATGATACCAGGTATCCAGAAGCTATTCCCCTTAGGACCACTACAGCTCCTGTTGTGGCCAGGGCCCTACTTGGAGTTTTCTCCAGAGTGGGGTTTCCTAAGGAGGTTGTCTCTGACAGAGGTGCAAACTTCATGTCAGGATACTTGACTGCTATGTGGAAGGAGTGTGGAGTAAATTACAAATTTACCACACCCTATCACCCACAGTGCAATGGGCTTGTTGAGAGATTCAACAAGATCCTCAAAGGGATGATAAAAGGGTTACCTGAAAAGCTTAGGCGAAGATGGGACATCCTTTTACCCTGCCTCATATTTGCTTACAGAGAGGTCCCACAGAAGGGGTTGGTTACAGTCCTTTTGAGCTTCTGTTTAGACATCCTGTAAGAGGACCCTGATGTTTGGTGAAGGAAGGATGGAAGTTACCTCTCAAAAAGCCTAAGCTTGACATAGTGGACTATGTACTTGGTCTCCGCTCCAGGATGGCAGAGTATATGGAGAAGGCATCCAAAAACCTTGAGGCCAGCCAAGAACTTCAAAAAGCTTGGCATGACCAAAAGGCTGTCCTAACTGTGTACCATGCAGGACAGAAGGTGTGGGTGTTGGAGCCAGTGGCCCCAGCAGCTCTCCAAGACAAGTGGTCTGGACCCCATACCATCATTGAGCAAAAGGGAGAAGTCACCTACTTGGTAGACATGGGAACTCCCAGGAGCCCCCACAGGGTGCTTCATGTAAACAGGCTCAAGGCATTTGTCAACAGGGAGGACATGGGCTTGCTCATGGCCACAGATGAGGGGCAGGAGGAAGAGAGTGACCCTCTCCCAGACCTGCTCACTCAGAAACCTGATGATGGGTCAGTAGATGGTGTAGTCTTTTCTGACAGCCTCTCTGAACATCAACAAGAGGATTGTAAACAGGTTCTTCAATCCCCAGTCAGACAAACTGGTGCACCCATGAGGTGGACACTGGTGACAGTCTGCCTGTCAAGAGTAAAATCTACAGGCAACCTGACCACGTCAGGGACTGCATAAAGAAAGAAGTACAAAAGATGTTGGAGTCATTGAACCCTCAGAGAGCCCTTGGGCTAGTCCTGTAGTTCTAGTGCCAAACCCTCACACCCAAGATGGTAAGAGAGAGATGAGGTTTTGTGTAGACTACAGGGGTCTCAATGCTGTCACTAAGACAGATGCCCATCCAATACCTAGGGCAGATGAACTGATAGACAAGTTGGCTTCTGCAAGTTTCTTAAGTACATTTGACCTAACAGCTGGTTATTGGCAGATCAGGTTAGCTGAGGATGCCAAGGCCAAAACAGCATTTTCTACCCCAGGAGGTCATTACCAATTTGTGGTGATGCCCTTTGGTTTGAAAAATGCACCTGCCACTTTTCAAAGGTTTGTGAACCAAGTTCTCACTGAGTTGGATGACTTTTGTGCAGCATATCTAGATGATATTGCTGTCTTTAGCTCCACCTGGGAGGATCACCTGATCCACCTGAGGAACGTTTTGGAGGCCCTGCAAAAGGCAGGCCTCACTATCAAGGCTACTAAGTGCCAGATAGGGCAGAGTCAGGTTGTGTACCTGGGCCACCTTGTGGGTGGAGGCCAGGTTCAACCATTGGAGAGCAAGATACAGGCCATAAAGGACTGGGGTCCTCCAACCACCCAGACACAGGTCAGAGCTTTCTTGGGCCTGTCTGGTTACTATAGGAAGTTTGTCAAAAATTATGGGTCCATTGTGACACCACTTAATGACTTGACAAGCAAGAAAATGCCAAAGAAAGTTCAGTGGACAGTTAGCTATCAGAAGGCATTCGATGACCTAAAGCAGGCCATGTGTACTGCACCTATTCTCAAGAGTCCTGACTACTCCAAAACCTTCATTGTCCAAACAGATGCATCTGAGTTGGGTGTGGGAGCTGTTCTATCTCAATTGAATATTGATGGTCATGACCAGCCCATTGCTTTTATAAGCAGAAGGCTGACCCCTAGAGAGAAACGGTGGTCAGCTATTGAGAGGGAGGCCTTTGCTGTGGTTTGGGCCCTGAAGAAGTTGAGGCCATACTTGTTTGGAACTCACTTCAAGATTCAGACCGACCATAAGCCCCTCTTATGGCTAAATCAGATGAAGGGTGAAAACCCCAAACTTCTTAGGTAGTCCATTTCCCTACAGGGGATGGACTTTACAGTGGAGCACAGACCAGGGACTGACCATGGCAATGCAGATGGTCTCTCCAGGTATTTCCACTTAGAACAGGAAGACTCACCTGGTCAAGGTTAGTTTAATGTCCCTAAGTTTGGGGGGGGGGGGTTATGTAGGAGAGTGGGGTCTGCAATCCTATGGTCACCCCAGATTTTTGCTTTTTGCTTCACTGGTTTACGACTTTCCCTGGCTGTGGGCCTGCTAATCAGACCCACAGCCTAGCTGTTCTCTCTCTAAATTAACAACCATGTACTTTAGGTGCATTTACCAATTGGCACTGGGCCACCTTATCAGTCCCTGTACAGTGTACCTTAGGTACCCAGGGCATAGGTGTACTCAGGGCCTACCAGGGGCTGAAGCATGTATTATGCCACCCCTGGCTGGCCAGCTAAAACTGACACAACTGGCTGCACGACAGCTGGGGCAAGGTGGTGTAATCACCCTTTGCTGTAGATATAGTATACCTATATCTAACCCTAAAATGGACACATATCCTCCTATCAGTCACTCCTATGGCAGGCCTTAACAATCCTGAAGGCAGAGTGCTTGGAATTATGTGAGATGGTGCTCTAGCATGAGCTGAGCCTGTCTCCAGCTTTCGGAACCAAGTCCTTTAGCTGTTTCCATGATAACACTATACCATATACTCTTAAGTGCATTATCAACCTCGCGGTTAAATGCTAACTCTGGTATAACATTATCAAAACATGTCGAGTAAGGTGTCATACAAATTGGAATACTACCCCCTCGCCAATTCTGGCGACGGGGGTAGCATTCCACCCTTCTAGAGGGGCACGACATGTATGTAACTGAGAACCCCGGTTAAAGTTAACTCGAGCCTTGGCATCACAAAATGGATGCTGCCACCAAAAACACAAGTCTGACCTCCTGCTGCTGGGAGTCCTTCCAGCGAGGGGGGCTTGGACAAAGGGTTTCCTGCCTTGGGAGGTGCTAGCACCACCCCAGACAGGATTTTGTGTATTGGGTAGGACAGGCCTGAAAGGAATGAGACATGCCTGGGGCACACAAGGTGTACTGTGCATACACCGGTTCAAACCAGTTGCTGGGGCATCCCTGCCCCAGCTCTGGCGGGAAACCGGACAAAGGATAGAGGGTGTAACCACTCCCCTTCCTGGTCCCATCCAGGGGAGAGACCCAGTCAGTAGTGCAGCCCCCTTTAGTAGGATAAAGGTAGGAGCTGGTCCCATTCCAAATTAGATTATCCTGAACAATTCTACAAGAAGAAACTCTGGACTTCGACGTTCTGCTCCACAGAAGACTGAAGAATCTCCCTTGTGGACAAGGAGTGTCCACCCTGCAACTGCAGGCACCATCAAGCGTCCAGGGGCTTCACTTTGTCGTCTTCCCTCGAGCATCCAGACTTCAGAGCCCGACGAGACCCAGATTCCCAGACCTCTCCGACCTCAACTCACATCTGCCACAAAGCTGAGACCCGTGGGTGCGACGAGACACGTGGGACCGGCCATCTTGAAAGAAACTGCACTTCGCTTCCAGCACGACTCCCGAGGTAAACTCGACTAAGTGCTTTGGAGATTGAGAAGCCCCAGCCCCGAGCAGCCCCTGCACCGAAGATCAGCCCTCCAGCTTCCACGAGATCTGCGTGGGGCCCTTCTGCTTGTTTGCTGCTCGACGCGTTGTCTGGTCACTTGCCGGCTGGCTAGTGGCCTCCTAGATGACGAACCTTTGAATCTTTACTGCTGGTCTGGTTGCTCCAGACTGGCCCTTGCTCCCTTCCAAAAGAGGGGCACCCCGGACTCTCCTAGTCTGCACCAGACGTCTTTTCCACTCACCGCGTGGGTTGCCTTTGCCAAGGCCTGTTGACTCCAATCCTGGATCCGACACCGCCGACAGCGAGAGCTTGCGTGGGACAGCTCGTGCCTCCATCCTGGTCGTCGAAGACACCTCCTGGTCCACGTGGCTGCAGAGTCAAGCGTCCACTCTTCACCTGATCGCGACGACAGCACCTGGTTCCTTCCTGGTTCCACACCGGTCACTGGCTAGTGACTTTGAACACTGTCCCCTCTGCTTTCAGGTCCTCTTCTTCACGGATCCACCCTTGGATCGCACCGGACATCTTCCACCTGGTCGCCTGCAGCATCTTTTCTTTCAGGCTCCATTGACTTCAACGCGAGAACCCGACACAGTTTGGCACCTATGCACCCGCAGGCCGTGGGTGAAGTAATGAGAGCATTTCGGTGCCCAAGTGTAGTCTAACTGTCCTAGTGTCCCGTTTCACAGTCGTTTTAGTCCTAACTAGTCAGGATAGTCCGTACTCACCTTTTTACTTGAACTGTACTGTCCATAGACGTTGTTACGCATCTCGCGTGTGAGTTTACACTCTGCACACACGTTCCGTGGGCCTCCTATTACTTACCTAGAATTAGTGTAGCATGGTCCCAACGATCCTACAGCCTCTGGACAACTCCTTTCCCTATATCGACTTTCACATTCCACTTACTTAGTATATGGTTTGTCGTTTCCCTAGGGCACCATTGTAATTTTGTGCAACTTATCGTATTTTTCGTAAGAGATTGTCATGTGCTTAGCCCTCTGACCTCATAAAGAGTTCAGAGGTGTTGTTATTAATACATATACTGTTTATTTTCATAACAACCTGTGTGGTGTCCTTTCATCTGGTATTCAAGGGGTTATATTGTGGTTAAACAGCTGGCTTCACATGCCAAAAGAGTTTAGCCTAAGACTGCTTTGTCCATGCTACCATTAGGATAGCTGGTCTATAACGTTGACTTACAACCAATCTCCATAAGGGTTGTTTGGACTGATACAAGGTGATCACTAGAACTAGTGAGCATCATATATCAGGCCAACTTCTTACATTACGTGTACCAAGCAAAGTCCAGGTACTGTTGCAGGTTGATGAAAAGTTGTTGATGTCCCTGAGACTTAGAACAGGGAATAAGGGAATAAGTCAGAATTCCCTTGTAGTCACTCTGGGTTCAAGTGAGATGGGTCCAGCCCTCCCTCAGCAGGGCAGAGAGTAGTTGCCAGCAGGGTAACACAGAATAAAAAGCAGTTCCTCCAGAGCAGCAGTCCAGCAGAGTGGCACCCCTTGCCGCAGCACAGCAGTCCATCCTCTTGGCAGAGTTCTTCACAGGTTTCAAAGGTCCAGCACTTATACACAGTAGCGCCTTTGAAGTGGGTGAGACTTCAAATGAGGGTCTTTGAAGTGCACAGAAGTCCTCTCTTCCTGCCCTGGCTCCAGACTCACTACACAGAGTTAGGCAGCCCTTTGTATGTGGACAGGTCACAGCAGGTATAAGTGTCCTGCTCCTCCCTCCCATCCTACCCAGCATGGCCTAACAGGACACAGATGGACCATCATGTCACACCTAAGCTTCCTTTGTGTGTGCCTGTCTAGAGGGAATGCATTAAGCCCAGCTGTCACCCAACCCAGGCATGCTATTAGAGACATGCAGTAGGCACCAAATGGCTAAAGTAAGAAAATGCCACATTCCTAAAAGTTAAGTAACAAAAAAGTACCAGGCCGTCCCATTTAAGGTGCTGTATTTGTTTCAACAGACTAAAAACTATTGTTGATTCGAAGTCTTATGTATTTATTTACTTATTTTTGAACTTTTGTTTGCAAGTTAATTTCATCAATAGAGCATGTCATTCCATAAGACACACCGCCTTCACCAATTCTTTACACATATATACAAAATGCACAGAACATACAGTTTACACAAACAATATTTACGAAAAACAACATAAACAAGATTGCATTCAAGTTGAATCAAGTCAATATTCAAAGCAACAGCCATATAGGTGATTATTCCTTACAGCTATTCATCTCTACTGTCAGGGCTGTTGCCTACTTGGTATACATTTTTAGCCTGCTGGGGCAAGGCCTTTTACTTAAAACTTGCTCTCAACAGTTAAGAAATTATCAATTCATATTCTATCCCAGTAGAAATTAACGCCGATGCATTTCGAGCCCCATCTCAGTTGTGGGGTTCTCCTCAGGGCCTTAGGACTGGATAAACTCTGTAGATCTTGTGAATGGCAAAATGTCGAGGACTTAATTATAAACAAATTCTCTGCCAGTTGTTATGCCTATTTTTGACTAATTTTGAGCGTGTCTGATAAATCTGGACAGTCGTGGTGGTGCTGCTATTTTCCTTAGATCGTAGCTTAGCAGTGGGAGATGGAACCAGGTTATTTGGCAGGATTTTCGACTACGTTTATGTAAACGGGCTAATCAAGATGCAATGTTGCAATTTTCTCATTTCAGTTTCAAGCACAACTCGAAGACGTGTACCAGGACCACTGACATTCCAGGATTATTCTTTCCTTGCGTGCCGCAGTCAATCATTCTGCTCGTTTCTTCCTAGCTGGATGGGCCCTACCCAGCTGCCCTTGGGCCAAACCTTCCTAAAAGTGGAATTTTCAGAATTGCAGTTTAAAATCTGAATTCATCAAAAGTTGTGATTTTAAATTGTGATTCCAGAAAGACCAAACTTGGGGAGTCTTATATCTTCCCAATTTGAAATTACACTTCTAAAATGTTACAAGCTAATTACAATGTTATCCTAAGGGAGAGATATGCCTTACAGTAGTGAAAAACAAATGTATGCGCTTGTTACTTCTAGGACATGAAACACTTAAAAGTACATGTCCTACTTTTTAAACACACTGAACCATGCCCTTGGGCTGTCCAGTCCTACCTTAGGGGTGCTTATATGTATTAAAAAGGAAGGTTTAGGCTTGGCAAGAAGTTTCACTTTCGCGGTTCAACATGGCAATTTAAAACTGCACACACATGCTGTCATGTGTTTGTGAGAATGTACTCATAGAAAACATAAACAAAATACTGCATATCTCTCTGACTCTATCTTTAAATGAGCTTTAAGTGGCAAAATGTCAGACTTTGAGCAAGGAGGGAACAGCTGAAGACGAATTTACAGTGGATCTGAATGCACCGGAAAGGCACTTGCCAAAGCAGCTGCTTGTACAACAGAGGCAGGATGGATAGAAAATGGTGCCTAAACAGAACACTGAACCTGTTAAAAGACTCAACAAATGTCTCTCTCTTTCTACATCAGTGTTCCGGTCTAGCCCACTCTTATTTCATTAAGGTGTAAGAAGTCACTGGGTTTCTAAAAAAGAAAGCCAGAATCCTTGCCTTGATCCTTTAAGCTTACCCGGATATTGAATAAAACACCCAATTATCACAACATTTGACCAAACATTCACTTTACCACTTCAGGAGGCACATAAAAGATATTTTAATAACTGTCTGTAATTAATGTGAAATTACTGCTGAAGTCCTGCAATAGTGTGCATGGGTAAATGTCAATGAACTACAGCCGACTACCCATTCAAAAGCCATTACATCCAAAAGTTAACATTAATTTATGTTTTCACATTCACAAATGAAACACATTTTATAACTTTTTTAATTGAGTGCATAAATAAGGGTGGATCATACTGATCTGTCACTAAAAACATTGAATTTTTACTTTATAAAAGTATTACTGTGTTACCTCCTCCACAGGGTTTTGAACATGGAGACCATTTTTTCAAAGCCCATTCATACACCATCAAATCTTCTTCTACAACATTGTTGCTATCAACATTCATCAAATCTTCATGAATCATGTATTTGTAGGTCATATAAATTTTGGCATCTCCGTGAGGAATCACCTAACAAAACAAGACACACATTTTAATAAAAAGCAAGACGTTTTTGTTTTACTTCTACTTATCCATGTAACTTGCATGTTATTACATTATGTCATGTTATATTATAATTACACGATAAAGCTACAAAAACACATATAAAAAGAATTATCACTTCAAGTACCAAATAACACAGAATCAGAAACTGTGATAGCAGATAGAGAGTGTCTGGCAAAACTATTCTACCCATTTCTCAGTGTAGTCTCATGAAACCACTGACCCGTTTTCCATTGCTTTGGATTTTTTGTTTAAGCCCTTTGTCTGGCTTTGAGCATTATTTATTGGACTCACTAGCCCCAATCAAGTCTGATTCCTGAATCCGGTCTTCCATTTTCTGGAGTACACTTAATTTTTCTGTACTGTGGTTTGTGCGCTGATCAAGATGGCGACAACCTTTTGATCTCCCTTAAGGTGCGGAGCTCTTATCTGTCATACAGCCACTCACTGTGGGAGTTAGCCTGCAAAAACATCCCGGATACTCTGAATACTCCCTGCAGCACCGTGAGCTGGTTTTAAACCCTGCTGGTGCATTCTTTACATTCTGGAGCCACATATGCGAGCAACCACCATTTAATCAGCATCCCACTAGCATTCTTAGCCCTCTACTGCTCAGTAAAAATGTTGTGCTTAATATTTTTTACATGCCATTCAATTTATCAGCTGTGCAGCAGCACGGCACAACACCCTTTATTTGAAATGTCATGCAGGCTGTTTTTCCATGTTTCTCTTTTTTACAAAGTGCTGACAGACTCTCTGCTCCTTTACTAAACAACATCTCAGCATTTTCACACCTCAAATAATACTCCACTTACTTTCTACCATTATTGAATAAACCTATGTTGCTACATTTCTCCTTTTTTCTGTTTTATAAATATTTTTATCTATTTACATTGCCTTTTACATTTCAATGCTGGATTATATGCTGCCTTGTGCTTTCTTTGCTCCTGGAGTTTTATATATGAACTGAACTTGTACTATTATAATCTATTATTTTATATTCTGCATCTTGGGGATTACTACACTTCGCTTTCCTCACCTATGTATTTTTACACTCTGCCATCATAATGTATGGGCAAGCTAAGACCTCTCCAAAAGATCTCACATCACCCCATTATACTAGGCTAAAATAGCCAGTGATCTTCTCGCTGCTTTTAAGCTATCTTCCCATGACACAAAACCTAAAAGAGCAAAAGATTATCCCCCTTCACCCATCATGTTGTCTCATAATTCTGTTTTGGAAACTGTACTTTATGAGGCGAGGGGCCTAAAACCCTTCCTAAATGCCACTAATGAAAAGCTTCAACAAATTGAGGATCAATGGATTGCTATGGAGAGTAAAATGTTTGATATGGAGCAACACATCAGTGAAATCCAATATGTTTCAAATAAATCATGGCACGTTTGTGGTTTGGGACACCCTGTCAAAAGGCAAACAGTGATTTCTCATTTGTCTAAGCTTAACTCACATGTTACTTTATTACAAGAAACTCATTGTAATGATGTTGAATCGCTTAAGTTAAAAAGACAATGGGTAGACCAGGTTGTTTACTCACCTGCTATCAATCATAAAGGTGGTGTAGCCCTCCTTTTTCATGAAATATTACATGCACAAATTGAATCACAATGTGACACTAATGGACGATGGGTCCTGTTTATGGTTGCAATTCATAATATACAGATCTCTTTATTTAAAATGTATGGTTCTGTTAGACTTGATCCTGATTTTTAGAACAGTATCAAAATACAATTGGCTTCTATTAATAGTCTTAATTTTATTGTGGCAGGAGATTTCAATCAATGACTAGATCCCTTTACTGATAGGAAATATAAATATAAATTTCATCCTGATAAATACCATAAGTCATTTAAAACTGCCATTGCCACTCGTCCATGATTTGATGTTTGGAAAACTTGTAATCCTGATATATGCTAATTTACATTTTTCTCTAATGTACATCACACCAGATACAGAATAGATAATATTTTGGTTCCTAAACCCTTACTCCCCTCTATTCAATCCTCAGTAATTGGCTTCATTTTTATCTCAGATCATGCCCCGGTTTTATCTTTTTTTTATTTCTCAATTGCCAAAACTAAAGCTGGCTCTTGGAAATTCAATAATTTCCTTTTATCTGATCATTTTATTACAGAAACTAATGCCTTTATTAATGAAGTCTTTAAATTTAGTCTACCTAGTGACACATAAATGCATAACAACTGGGATACTTTCAAGGCCTCGTTTCGAGCCTTCGCTATAGCTTATTCAACTAAAAAGAAAAAAATAGTGAATGCCCAGTACAATACGTTATTACAGCAAATTAAAACACTAGAACATATTTTCTCTACTTCCAAATCTTTGTCAGTCCTACATGAACCAATTAAAGCCAAGTCTGTCCTAAATAAACTCACCACTATTAATGCTTGTAATATCATCTTTAAAATGTTATCAAAAGGTCAACATAAAGCAGGCAAACTGTTAGCTAATTATTTAAAAATTAGATCTGATGTAAAAATATTGGTTCTATTCGGAATTAATTCAATAACACCATTGCATCTTCAGATGCTGATATTCCTAACACTTTCCAACAATACTATAAAATAATATATTCAGATGACACCAATACTTCAGAACATGACATGCATACTTTATTTGGTGGCAGTCCTAAACCTCCTTCGAGTCCGGAAAATTTCAATCATTAGAAGTTGACATAACTCTTCAAGAAATCATGGATGCTTTTAAATCCTTAAACAAACTAAGGCTCCTGGCCCAGATGGATTTTCTGCTGCACTATTCTCGTCTTTTACCTCTATTTGTGCCACTAAATTACTTGAACTTAGAATTATTTTCTTTTGGATTCAAAAGACAATTGATCTTTTTTAGAAGCTTTAATAGTTATTATTCTTAAACCTGACAAAGATCATACACTTTGTAAAATATATTGCCCTATTTCATTAATTAATTATTATTGTTAAATATTTGCTAAACCTTCATCATCTCGCATACAAAACATTGTTCCCTTACTTGTAAAGTCTGACCAATTTGGCTTTGTTAAGGGTAGAATTGCTATTGACAAAGCTAGAAAGTTCTCAAACATTCTTACATTGGGTAAGAAGTATTATTCCCCTCTTATGACTCTATCTCTTGATGCCGAAAAGGCATTTAACTGCATACATTTGCAATGTATATTTACTACTCTACATTGGTTTGGCTTTGGTCCTAAATTTCTTTCCTTTATAAAACTACTGTACTCTGGTCCTCATGCCAGTGTTTTTCTTAATGGACATTTTCCCCTTATTCTCATTTACATAAAGGTATTAGACAAGGATGGTCTCTCTCTCCCTTGCTTTCTATTCTTTGTCTCAAACATATTCATTGTAACACACTTATTACAGGTTTTAAACATAATGCTCTTTAAACTAAATTATTAGCTTATGCTGAGGATATTTTAATACACATGTCTAATCCTATCTCCTCTTTAAACCTTTTTTACAAAAAATCTAATTATACTCTGATGTTTCTGGTTTATACATTAAATTTCTATTAAACTGAAACTGTACCATTGAAATTCCCCTGTTATTTATATATGTTTGTGTATACTAATTTTACCTGGTGCTCTTCAAAAATCAAGTACCTTGTCATTTGGTTTTCATCCACTATTTGGAAGGCTATCAGTTATACTTTTGCTGCATCAAAACTCAAACTCCAGAAATTACTTTCATCATGGTCCCCTCTTCATCTTTCATGGTAGGGTAGACTAAACACCATCAAATGATGCTTGTACTACATGTTCTTTATATATTATCTATGCTACCTTACAAAGGACCTCTGTCCCACTTCTCTCCAATTAATTTTGTTTGTACTAAATTTATCTGGAACAATAAGCACACATGCATTACTTTGTCTAAACTTAAAACATCTGAAGAATGAAGGTGGAGTCCGATTTCCTGATTTCAAACAGTACCACTCAGCCTTTTTAATTCAACAATTTTATGCTTACTTTCAAGATTTTCCCACACCACAATGGATTGTATTTAACATTTCTTTACTGAAAGATTTTTCAATTAATGATGTAGTTTGTATGACCAATTGCACTTTTATTTTTACAAATCCTATCCTAATATAGTCTCATCATTTGTTATATACAATGTTTTTCGCAGCATTTGATTTTTATCAATGTTACCTTACCTCATGTGTTTGCTACAACAAATTTTTCAAATTGTGATGCAAATCATTGAATTTTAAACATTGGAAGGAGAAAGGTATTATGTTTGTTCATCAATTTGCACACCATAATTATGTTATTCCTTTTCCCCACTTACAATCACAATATAATCTACCAAGCTCTTTTTTACAGGAACAAACTCTAATATCTTCAGCTCTTCAATCCTTTCTATCCACTAACGATTTCCTTCCTGACACTTTATCACTCACACTCTTGTCACCGTTGCATAACATTCCTCAAGACTCTACACCCAAAGCTGCCTATCTATATAACATGTTATTATCCCCATATACTATAAGACCCCAAACTTTCATTCACTTACTTAGGGAAACTAAGCTTTGTATCTCATTTCCTATTCACATTTGGGATAAAATATGGCTTAAACATTTTTAAATGGGTAATGCTGCAAGTTTTACCCAATCTCAATTTTGTGTTTATAATAGAGCTGTTATTACCCCTGAATGTATCTCTAAATCTGTTCACTGTTCTTCCCCATTATGCTGGTCTTATTCTACATTTATATGTACCTCAACTCATTAATTTTATTATTGTTCTCCTGTTTTCAAGTTTTGGGGAATAATTTGGTTAAAATGTTTGAAGATTATTCCATGCAATATTCATCTTTCAATTCACAATGTTTTGTTTGGGACTATGTCCCCTGACTTTGAACATCTTGCATCTAACCCTATGCTATTTGATCTTTTTCTAGCAATTGCCTCCAAGGTTATACCTTTTTGTTGGAAGGACATGTCTAAGCTGACTGTATCACATGGTGGATTTTATTTATGATGAACATAGAATAGCCACAGTTTCTTAATTATCTGTGCAACAGAAAATTAAATCTGATCTGTATTGGCTATCTTTTGCTACATATCTCTCTTCTCACCCCACTTCATGTTAAAAACATTTTTCACCTTCTTTTCTCCTTTCTATGTCTTTTCTTTTTCCTCGGTTTGTCTTTTTCTATCTATTCTTCCTGATTCTCTTTTCCCTCTCTCTTTCTCTATTACTCTCTATTTTTCTTCCTCTGTTTTTTCCTATTTTTTCTATAAAACATATATTTGATTTTTTATTCTTAGATTCTTACTGCCATTTTTTATATTCTTAGTATTCTTGTTGTTATATGTTTTAAATGTGATTATATGCATATTTTTTCATTTGTATATTACTATTGTTGATCTTCTTTAGAATGATCAATAAAAAGTTTTTAACACAAAAAAATATTCTGCACTATCAAGTATGTTAATATAGAACAAATTAGGGGTAGTGCATAACCCTGGTGGATGTCTTGTCTCAGGGAGAATAGATTCATCCTTTCCCTGCCTGTCCCAAATCTGACTGAGAAGGATAAATGGAAATGGAGGGCACACAAAAATATACCAGCCCACCATCCAGACCCGTTGAAAGCATGATTTCCCACAACTTTGACCAGTTAGCATTATATAAACTCAAAAAAGATCAATAAAGGCTGAGAAATGTTAGTTACCCTTAGCGGCTTTATATTTACGTATCAGCAAGTGCAAGTCAAGACATTGCTCCAGTGTTCCTAAGCCTGTACTAAACTCATAGTGAAACTCCAACAGAATCTTCACCTCCAAGGTTCAGAGCAATAGCCCATCAAGGATAACTTTACCGATAACTTTTACCATAGAATCTAATACGGAAATAGGAACATACTGGATACTGTCAGTTTTCCTTTTTAAACACTGACGTAATATTTGCTTACAACCAAGGCGAAGGAAGTCCCATTTTATAGGCTGCATTTATGCCATTTTCTAGGAGGCGTGGCCAGCACTCAAGATTGTCTTTGTAAAGGTGCACAGGGACCCCATAAAGTCCTGGGGCTCTCTTTCGAAGGGCTTTTGACTAATGCTTGCTTCACCTTTTCCAAAGTAAACATAATATTAATAGGAAAGGTAGCTCAAAAAGGTTGTTAATGCTATCAGGGGGGCAGCAAATCTTTTTTGAAGTGAGTTAACCATTCTTCAGGATACATTTTCAAGCCCAGTAACTTCCTAAGTGTTTTGGAGAATGCAAGTCAAGCTCAGTGACCTCTTAGGTGTTTTGAATAATTTAATATTCGAGACCAGTGACCTCAGGTGTGTTGGAGAATTCATTTGAATTTATAACCTGTAAAAACTCCTAGGCGTCTTTCAATTTACAGGAGCTTACCAACCTTTCCCATGTTTCAGGCTGCTGGCCAGCCTTCCATTTTTCTGAGCCATTTTACAGCCCCTTCTGCAGGACACTATTTAATCCTTATTCCTTAGGGTAGATTTCAATGCATGCCATAACCTGGAAAGTGTTTCTACAAGCCACATCACACCAGGTTCTCGGTGTCTTTCTAGGATTTCCCAACTGCTTCAGGAGTAAGGCCTTTGTATTGGCACTCAAGTTTTCGAAACACTCAATGATGGAACTGGGGCATATTTCAAGGGATCGACAGTCCAAAACCAGGTCTAGATTGCCTACGATTACCTGATGAAGTATATTACCCATTTTGACGAATTTCCAGACCAGACTTCACCCATTGTATTTTCAACTCTATGGCGTTAGAAAGGGTGTCTGACTGCAGATATTTGTACAACAAAATCCCAATTATCCCTAACAGAAAAATCTTCTTTATAAAAAAGAGTTATAACTAATCTAAAATCATTTGATCACACAAGATAGAATACCTTAAAATTTGCATTATTAACTGGTATCAACTTGATACGACAATCCAGTATTTTCAACTGGGATGGGCTTGATATAGCAATCCAAAGCTTCTTTGAAAGCTATAACTAGTAAAACTGCTGGGAGCCTATAACAGCTAAAACCATAATATACAGGTTTTTGGCCCATATTTCTGCCAGTAAAATAATAACAACAGGTAGATATGTTCAACCATTTATCCAATCTTAGTATAGCCTCTACTCCCACTATGATCCAGCATACTAATTTTATATTCTGCACATTAGACATAACATAACAGGAGGGACAACCTCATCTCCAAATCACAACAACGGCTCTATAGAACTAACTAAAATAAATCATGTCTTGGGAGGGTGATGATTGGTTAATTTCTGCCTCCCCTTTTTCCATACCACATGAGGTACAGAAAGCATACCAAATGGTACAGTGCTTGGGATGTGTAATAAACTGACAGAAGTCCCATCTGCATCTGGCCCAAAGTCTCCAGTTCATCGGGGTGATTTTTCAAATTGACCATGGGGGGTCACCAATGGACAAATTAAAATCTCAAGGGATAGCACTGTTTGACAAGGAGCAGGCAACAACCAGGGAACAGTTGAATGTGGGAGGGCTGATTGATGTCACCCTAGTTGTATTTCCGTCGTCTTGCTGTTATCTATAGTCATTACTTCAGCATCTCTTTTCAAACTGTGATGAATGTCCATGGACTACGAGACTTTTGCTCTTGTCACTCCCCAGATCTGTGAATCTTTGGGTTGGTGGTTTCCTCCAATAAATCTGAACCAAGGAGTCTCTTTCTCTCGTCCATCTCCCAAGATCTTGACGACAGATGCCAGACACAGAGGACGGGGAGAGATTCTGGTAAACTCCATGGTTAAGAGATAGTGGTCTTGGAGGACAGTCTGCAATTGGCATCCAATATTTATGCCAGACTACTGTTTCAGAACAATCTTCAGATCAAGTGGTCTGTATTCAATGAAACTATGATAAAGATCATTCTTACGGGAACTGCCAGGGCAGCTCAAGGAATACATCAGTACCCTCCCTAGCCCCAGCTATTTTCCTTTGGGCAGAGACAATCTCTTTTATGTACAGCAGTATACCTTCCAGGGAGGAGAATAGGCTGGTAGACAGGGTGGGAGGGAGCTTTGCTGAGTGTTCCTTAGCTCAATAACAATGAGTTTGTGCCCCATTTTTCCAGAAGATGTTAGCTCAGTTCAGTCAGCCATGGCTGAACCTTTTGAGTCCAATTTCCCTTCTTTCAAATTAAGGCTCTCTCACACAATCTCCAAGGGGTAGGGAGTGGATGCCTTAACCCTGGGCTAGCTGCAGGACCTGCTAAATGCCTTCCTATCTTTCTGACTGATCCTTAAGGTCTTGAGAAAAAGTTAAATGAAGATTTGAAATTTGTTACACCCAAGTATTATTCTTGATGGCAACTTGTTCAGGGAGAAGATTGGGAGAGCTGGGGCCCAACTATGTAAGGAATCGTTTCTTAGAATGTGTCTGATAATATGGTCCTACAAACCTCTATGGGTTTACTAAGATCCCATCTGCTTTTTTTTATTCCTTTGAATGTCCATATAGCACTAAACCATCAATGAAAATAGAATTGCCTTTATCAGCAGGACAAATGCTCTGTTTTCTACTTTTGGGCATGGGGCAGTAAAATCACCCTTCTATTTCTACTCTGAGTAGATGGATCCTGTCAGCAATCTTCACAAGTTATGACACATTGAGAGTTCCTTTGCCTGGGCATCCACTCTATAAGGTATTTGCAATGCAGCAACTTGGCCCTCTCCCTATATGTTCATGATGCATTATAACTTACAGGTGGGAGGAGGTTTTGCAAGGGATTTTGTTTCACATGTATTGAGTGATCTTAACTCGAACAATATGTTTCCTTTGTCACATATTTATTTCTTGGGACCTGTGGCAACTTGTTTATGCACTTAGTTATCACCTCATCCGTTAGGACAAGGAGGAGAAAGATAGACCCGGAGCCAATGCCCTTAGATGAGGGCAATTGGAATAATGATTAACAGTAAGAAAATGGGCTCTGTGCGCATGTGCATGCTATGGATAGAGGAAGATCTTCTCGTCATAGTAACACTGAACTCCGTATTAGGATGTTAAATGCCATTGCCTTGAGGCAGCTTGCTACATAACCAGACGAAATCCCACTTTTTAAAAACTATTTGTGAATTTGTGAGCTGTTAACCAAAATGAGTTGTTTCGCTATGACATGGTACTTGCTGCTGTACAACAAATTTAGGATAAAAAATGTTATAACGTAATCATTTATTGCTAGAGATCTGTCATTAGAATTGACAATGCAGTCTTTATTTCTTATCAAATGCATAAATGTATTGTTTTATTTAACTCACCAGAATAACAATTCCATGAGGCAAAGGCCCTATAGTTTGGACGGTCTCTCTGTTGTCGTCATTCCGGTAATCCCATTCTACCCCCATGTCGATAAACACTTTGGAATCTGGAACATAGTTGTCTTCATTCAAAATAAACTTTCCCGTTACTTGGTTCCTAATTGCTGCAAAAACACACCAAAAAATTGGTTAAGCTCCACCTAAAAAATTCTTGAATTTCTCCTTGGGTTTGAACAGATATATGCACACCAAACTTGCATTTAATGTGTACTTTTCATACGTAAAATCAGTTGTTATAACTCTGCCCGTCATTTGCCTTTCATGCTGTGAGTCTGAGGTGGCACCTCCTTGTAAGTCAGAGTGTGTAGGAAGAGTTTTTGAGGGAACAGGAAGATGTGATAACCTGGCTGATAGATGCGCAGCTTGGACAAAGCATCATGTACATTTGGAAATTGCAATCACATTTGGTTGGACAACGCACTCCAGCTTATTCAAGGTTGTAAATGTGAAACGTTCAAACGTGATGAGCTGGTATGGCCTCTGTCCAAGGTCAGACAAATGTCACAGTTTCTTTTGTAGGTCAACTTCAGGATTATACATTGTGTGATCAATAATTACATTTCAATAGAGAGATATTGTAGTTGAACTTGTTAAGATTTACCACTCTCACAGACTCATCAGAGTTGTGGTGGATATTATTTTTTTGTTTAGTAACACCTAATAGGATTTTTCTCTCAGTCATCCAATGTTCGAAATGCATTGGGAATCACTTTGACAAGGATCGGAGGGTCCATTTGATTGTTAAATATACAACAGACAGCACATGCGCTGTCTACTGGGCGAGACCTAATAAAGCTGATTGAGGAGCCTAAAAGGTCAGTAGGAGGTGATTTTGTGTAGTGGTACCAAGATATGCCTCAACAGAACTTTTTGTGTAGCAGCCAATTATTAAAGCCCTGTACTCTACAAAGTTAATTGAAGTAAGAACTTGCGTTCTAACCAACTGCAAATACGGACAATTTAGACTCATACGATGTAAGCTTCTTCTCCTCGTGCCCTAACACACAACTAATTTCTCTAGGACTGACTTTGGCCTGCCTCCGACTCACAATGACTGCAGCAAAACCTGGAGATGAAATAAGTTCATGACTACACTGTAGCTCATCTTGGACACTCCGACCCTGCAGTTCTCTGCATCTTCCATTTCTTAGTCCTTTGAATCACATTGACATTGATAAATTATAATGTATTATATGTTATATTTTAGATGAAAAACAGGGGCCTAGATTTAAGGAAAAAAACACGCAATGCATCGCTGCAACTAAAGATGGTGCGTTGCGTGAAAGGGAGAGTGGAACAGTGCCATATCTATTCAGATATAGCATTGTTTTCCTCTTGCCAAGCACTGGTGCATTTTAGGCTTCCATGCACCAATGCATTATTAGGAATAGGTTTTATAATGGAAGAGCCCCCTTCCCAGTACAGCAACTGTCCTTTAACACTTTTCCTGCTTTCTATGCGTGCTGTACAATGCAGCATGCACGCAAAGTAGGAAACAAAAGAAGAAATTAAAACATTTCTCATCAGTATGTCTGCCTCCAGAAGTTGTAAGACTCTGGCACAAGTCCCTGTCTATGTAGGTTTGTAGATTGGGATTTGCATCAATACCCACGAAGGATTAAGTGGGAATGCCCATGTACCACCCAAGGATACATGTACTCTTGAAGCAAAGTAATTCAAAGCACGGCATAGTGCAACATTTGAATGACTTTGGGAAATTATCCAATGTATATCCTATTTTGCATCAGATAATAAATCCCAGCATAACACTTTGCATCAGGTTTCAGAAATACAAACCTCTTACAAAGTGTTAGTAAATCTGGCTCAGAATGCTTTTACATGCATGATGCTGTGAGGTTTTGTCTACACCACTGCACAAACATGCACTGAACTACAAAGCAGTGCCAGGGACAGCCAGCAGCTACTCTTGATGAAATCAACAAAATTACTCTGCTGTAGCCATTTGCTGGCTGTGAAAATGGCAAATGTCTTTGTCACTTTCTATCTTGCCTTGGATCGCACTGTGCTAATCCTATGCTTATAAGCTCTGGTAGAAAAACAGACATATGAGCTGAGCAGAAACAGAGTGCAGTTGTTGTTCTAGGGTGCTATAGATGAAGGAGCTGCTCTCCAACACCTAAAACTTAGGAACTACCAATAGTTACTTGCTTCCTTTTTTCCATAATGTATGCAGCACTTTAAGCCTGATAGGGTATTGTCATGATTTATACTGGGTGCTCACTTGTGTCTGGACAAAGCTATACCTCTCTGAAGAGCTCTAATATGAGTGGAACACATGGGTCAGGGGTTGCTTTAATTCATTCAAGGTTGGTTTAGATGGTATTTTTCATCAATCCAAGCTGTAATACTATGACAGGAGAGGTAAAAAGGCTTTTGTCATTTTTAAGCTAGGCTTGGATGGTACTAGCTCATCCTATACTTAAATACTTCCCAATAAAAATGGCCAAAGGATTTCTCGTTTTCTAGCTTAGTATGAATGACACTGCTTTTTTCTATGCTTAAAATCTCTGCTAGAAAAACTGACATTTGAGGTGAGCAGATTCAGTGTTGGTGTTGTAGAATGCTCGATTTGAAGGAGCTTCTTTCCACCTAAAACGTGAGAAATACCTAGAGTTCCTTTTTTTATCAATGACAATATTAACGTTTTAAACTAAAAACAAAAACACAGAAATTCACCAGATGTAGTGAGCAACGCTAGCTATAATGTGTGCCTCGCCATGCTCTGCTTATGATCTCACATATGTCATCACTCATGACATGCTTAACGGTATCAATGATGACATCACTTTTCACACCACTGATTATATCTTGAAAGCTATTGATCCTCAAATAGAAGCATGGCAGTAATGGAGACAAGTCTCATTCAGTAAGGAAAAGCAGAATGGCGCACATCATTTATGGCATCACCTACTACAGGGAGCTGCTCCTGATCATACTCCCTGCAGGAATGAGCAATATTTGAATTTGAAACAGATAAAAAAAGTCCACTCCCAGTGGACAGGAGCATTTTCTAAGCTTCCACCTACTGGGAACCGACTTAGTGTTTGTTCCCGCTTGGCGGGAGTTTTGAGAACGCTCCTGCTAAGTGAGAGCAACACAGGTGTCTCTGCCTGTGCCACTGCGAGCAGGGAACCACTTCGTCCTGGTTGTGGGATCCCCAGGACATATCACCTGAGCGGGCCCTGGGGGATGGGATCCCCAGGTCCAATAATGGCTCAGGGAGGGGGTGGTGTGACCCCCTCCCTATTTTACAAATTTCATCCTGAGTTGTGGGCTACCCAGGGTCTCACAAGGCTCAGGGGGGGGCACTTGTTTAATGAGTTTGGCAATGAGGGTGGGCTCCCCAGAGATGAGAGCCATGTATCTTCCCTCCCCATACATATTATGTTTTGTTCCTGGAGGTGGGCTCCACGGGACCTCTAATAGCTCTGGGAGGGAAGCATCCCACTGCCCCATACATAATATGTTGCGTCCTCTGATATCTCGAGGAGTGGGAGCCGAGGTCCCCACTCCCTATAAATATTGTTTTCGGGCCCCAAGGTGGCTCCAAGGGGCCTCTGGAGGCTCGGGGAGGGAAGCCACGCATCACACTTCCCCTTTATAAATACAACCCTGATAGTGGGGTCCCCGGGGCTTATAGTAAATAAATGTGGGCCAGCGCCATTTTTTGTTTTTTTATCCCAATAGAGTTTGCAGTATTTTTTGCCCTTTCTTTCTTTTTTGGACCCAGGGATTCCCTCTAGGCACCCCCATGGGGCCTAGTGGGTCAGGGTATCCCTACCCTGACCCCATATCATTTATTTATTTTTAACTTCAGGACAGGTGACTAAGTCCCCGAGTTCTGCAACGGCTGGGAGCAACATTTTTCTCATGTTGCTGGCAGCCAATCAGAGTGCACACTCTAGTAGGAGTCCGACTCGTGTTGGAACAATATAGCCCAGGTAAATAAAGCTCTCTGGGCCAATCAGAATGCTCTTATTTTAAATTTGCATTCCCAGGAGAGTTAATCGAGATTTTGGCGGACCGAACTACGTAAATATACAATTATTTTTTACCCTAATTTTCTCAAAACTACTGAACGGAGTTATACCAAATCACTAAAAAAAGCAAATTCCGTGGACTAACATCTAACTTCCTGCCACATCTGGTGTAATTCCGTTCAACATTTTTTGCTGTAGCCTTATCTAAAGAAGTCTAATGAAAATGTATGGGGATTTTCTATTTTGGGATCTCCATTTTTTCCCATGCCCCCGCTTGACAGATCATCCCAAAACTTTCCAGGATGGAGCGGAGGTGGATAAAAAAAATTGGGAGAGTTTTTTGGAAGATTCGTCAAATGGGGCCAACCTTATTAGCAAACCAAAAAGCACCCTTCCTATGGAAAAGCAGACCTAATTACAAGTTGGCACCCTCCCACTAGAAGATATATCTATCTATCTATCTATCTATAGCTATATCTATCTATCTATCTATCTATCTATCTATCTATCTATCTATCTATCTATCTATCTATAGCTATATCTATCCATCCATCCATCCATCCATCCATCCATCTATCTATCTATCTATCTATCTATCTATATATATATATATATATATATATATATATATATATGTATATATATATATATATATATATATATATATATACACCCATTAAAAACACCAAAGGTTACAGGGACGGTATAGTTAGGGTCAGATTTCACGCGTATAAAACAAGTGAAATTCGGTAGTTATAGTTACCTGAGCTGACTATAATATACACCCCCCATGCACTGCTTATGACCTAACATATTACATCACTTATGATATGGTCAGTGACATCAGTGATGCCATTACTGATGATATCTCAAATGACATCAGTGATGTCACTGACAATGTCATGAGTAATATAACATGCAAGGTCATAAGCAAACCACTGCAGGGGCATGAGTTATAGTTAGCTTATCTAACTATAACTGCTGATTTTTTCCGATTTTGTACAAGTGAAACTTGAGCCTCACTATAATGTCTGTGTAACCTTCAGTTTTTTAAAGTGAATTTATCAGGTTTAATAATTCCATTTCCTAACTATAACATCACTGTAACCTTTGGTTTTTTTGGCGAACTTCTAAGGGTTTTTATATGCTAATTCCTAACTAAAACATCCCTGTGAATTTCTATGGTTTTTTAACTAGTAGTTGCGTTTGCAGAGTGGTGGCGAAAGGGGGCTGAGCCTCTGACCAGCTCTCAGGGATCCCGATGTGTAGGACTTACAGGGGGTACTAAGGAGGGCTTCTTGACCCCCAAACTCCCTCAGGAATAAAGTGGACTTAATACCTCAACCACTACTGCACATTGAACCGCGTTTTCAGAGTGGTGGAAAAAGGGGGCGAGGCCTCCAAAGACCTCTTAGCAATCCTACTGTGCGGTACTTATTGGAGATAACAGGAGGGGTAGTTGGCTCCCAAGGATGTCCTTTGGGGCCAACTACCCCTCCTATTACCTCCAGTAAGTCCCACATAGCAGGATTTCTGAGACCTTATAGGAGGTCATGCCCCTTTCTCCACCACTCTGCAAACATGCACTACTGCTGGTGCACTACTCGTAACCCTGGACGGAGTTCGTGGAGTTGCACTACGCGAAGCTACGCGAAGTGCAAAAAAAACTCTGTTGCACAAAGCGGAGCTCCTCGAGCAGCGGAGTACAGTAGAAAAATGCAGTTTGTTGTGATTGCCCAGTGACGGAAGCTTGTCCGCACTGCAATCATTGCGAACAGCACCATGCACAGCGCAAGCTTACCTTTTCTGCCGCTCGAGTAGATTTTTTCTCCAGCGGCAGCTTTCTCAACGCGAATGGGCATGTTCTCAACACGAGCGGTTGTGAGCATATGTGGCCACTCGAAATGAAAAACCTGACACCCCCCCCCGCGTTGTGAAATCTCATCGGGAGG
Organism: Lissotriton helveticus; assembly: GCF_964261635.1. NCBI lineage: Eukaryota > Metazoa > Chordata > Amphibia > Caudata > Salamandridae > Lissotriton > Lissotriton helveticus. Next base: position 831,664,548 of record NC_136068.1, read on the forward strand.
TTTATTTTCCACGCTTGTGCTGGCCAACTTGATGTTGGCAATCTTGAACAAGGAAAAAACTCGCCGAGAGGTGGCTATTCCTTACTTGATATCGCCAACTTGACATTGGTGAATGCGAGCGGGGAAAAAAACTCCACTCCGCTGTGCGAAGCAGAGTGTTTTGGCACTCCACGAGCTCTGCATAACGCAGAGTGCGGGATACTCCGCAAACACCGCGACCGAAGCGGAGTTCACCGCCCAGGGTTAACTACTAGTAGAGGAATTAAGTTGCCTTGGATATTAGGGGTCCTTAGGGGCCAACTACCCATCCTGTTACCTCCAGCAAAGTCCAAACAATATGTTTGCTAAGAGGTTTTCGGTGACCACGCTCCCTTTCTCCACCACTCTGCAAACATGCATGGCACACTACTAGTTGGAGGATGAAGTCCCCTAGGCTCTTGAGGGTCCTTGGGTGCCAAGTAGCCCTTCTGTTACCTCCGGTAAGACCAACACAGGTAGATTGATGAGAGGTCATCAGAGGACACGTCCCCTTTCTCCACCACTCTTCAAACGTGACTCCTCATGCAGTACTTATTGGGGGAAGGAGTTCACTTTAGTCCTGATGTCCTCAGGAGGCAAAGGAACCTCATCCCCCCCACCAGCAGTGCACTGAGAGGTGTATTTGCAGAGTGGTGGAGGAAGGGGGCGTGGCCTCCAACCACCTTTCACTTGTTGGCCGGTAAGGACCCTCAGCAGCCACGGGTACATCATAACCCAACCATTAGCGCATCAGGAGGAGTATTTGCAAAGTAGTGGAGAAAGGATGTGGGGGCTTCGGCGAGATGTCAGATGTTTTTTTATTTCTTATTTTATATCTTAGTTAGGGAGGTGTGTGGCCCCCTTCCATGGACCATTTTGGGCCTGTGGGCCCCATCCCTTGGGGCCTGACACTTTAAAAAATATGTAATATAAAAAAAAAAGGAGGGGGGCCATGCAGCCCATCCTCCTGGTCTATTTTGGCCCCGGGAACTCTATCACCCGGGACCTGGCCTTTATTTTGAATTTTTAAATAATTTAAAAAGAGGGGGTGCTGAGCTGCCTCCCTCCAAGGCCATTTTTGGCTCTGGGGACCCCATCCCATGGGGCCAGGTCACTTTGTTGGGAGTGCTATGGGAGCAACATGAAGACCCCCGCGATGTCTGGCAGCTCCCCACCTCCTGCGAGAGCTGGCACTGCTTTTACACACAGGGAGCTCCTGACATGCAGCTCCCCGTGTGTAAAAGCAAAGTGCTCTGCTTTGAGCAACCAAGAGCAACATTCTCTTGCTTGACAAAGCGGAGCACACTGTTTGCTATTGCATGGCGGGGACATACCATATTAAACTACAATATCCCATAGGTGGGCACCCCGGGACATTGCTGAAACCAGCCCTGGGGGTTGGCAGTCCCCACGGCCATGTAGGGCTTCTGGAGGTGTGTGGCCCCCCTTCCATGGACCATTTTGAGCCCGTGGACCCCATCCCTTGGGGCCTGACACTTTAAAAATATTTAGTATAAAAAAAAGGAGGGGGGCCATGCAGCCCATCCTCCTGGTCTATTTCGGCCTTGGGAACCCTATCACCCAGGACCCATCCTTTATTTTGATTATTAAAATAATTTAAAGAGAGGGGTGCCGAGCTGCCTCCCTCGAAGGCCATTTTCGGCTCCGGGGACCCCATCCCATGAGCCCAGGTCACTTTGTTGGGAGTGCCATTGGAGCAACAAGAAGGCCCCTGCGATGTCTGCCAGCTGCCCACCTCCTGCGAGAGCCAGCACTTCTTTTACACAAAGGGAGCTCCTGACATGCAGCTCCCTGTGTGTAAAAGCAAAGTGCTCTACTTTGAGCAAGCAAGAGCAACATTCTCTCTCTTGACAAAGCGGAGCACACTGTTTGCTATGGCATGGCGGGGACATACCATATTAAACAATATCCCATGGGGGGGCACCCCGGAACATTATTGAAACCAGCCCTGGGGGTTGGCAGTCCCCACGGCCATGTAGGGCTTCTTGAGGGGGGCCACATAGTCCCCCTTCTTTGTTCACTTTTGCCCCAGGAAGACGTGGTCCCTGTGGCTGGTGGTCCACAACGGACGCCCTTTATTATTGCATTTGTGCCCCAGGGACGTGGTGGTCACCGGGGCTGCCCCCCCACGATATCTGCCCTAGAGGGAGATGGCAGCCCCAGGGGGAGGGTGGGTCTGCTAGACCCCCTGGTATTATTGAAATTAGCCCTGGGGAGGTGGCGGTCCTCGGGGCAGGAGGGTCCCCGAGATCCCCACATGTTATTATAATTAGTCCCGGGGAGGTGGCGGTTCCTGGGGCAGGGAGGGTCTGCGAGGCCCTAGACATTGATGCAATTAGCTCTGGGAGAGATGGCGGTCCCCTGGGCCGTGGGTGGGCTCAGTGGGCCTGCCCAAAAGTAATTAAGACAGGGAAGCTTGCCTGGCATTTGCAGATTCCATTTTGATTCTGCGGATCCAAAAATATATTTTTTTAAAACAGAAATAGGGATATGATTGTAGACCAGACCCTGCAGCCAACTGATACTGCGCAGACCATATACAACAGGATTTGCTGACTTCAGAGGATTGAGCAGAGGGCACACCCTGAGGTGCACAGCCAGACAGGTTAAACCAGCAGAGGATCGACGAGCACAAAACAAGACATTTAAAGTGAGAGTTATGGTTTGAATGGCTTATGCGGAGTAAATTGTGAACCATGGTCCTAACTATAATTTGTGAATTTCATTGTTTTTGGGGTAGTACATTTGTGAATTTCATTGTTTTTTGGGTATTAATTGTAACCTTAAATGGACATTAACTGTGGGTTTAGGGTACATTTAAAAAAAAAAAAATGTAAACATACATGAAGGCAACCGTAGATTTCCTTTAGTTGTTGTTTTTGTAAATATATATGTAACTTCACTGAAAGGTTAAAGCCAGGTTATAGTTAGGTGTGTAACACTGTAAAAACTATTGTCAAAAAAACAAAAAACACTGGAAATGGCTAGTAATAATCTATTGAAATAACTATAATTTGCACCCCTGCCATACACTGTTTATTACCTCACATATTACATCACTCGTGACATCACTTGTCACATTACTAATGACATCTTTCAAGCTACTGTTCCCTAAATAGAAGCATGATGGTAATAGAGACAAGTCTCATTCAAAATGGTGAAAGTTGAATGATGCACACTTTAAGTACCAGCGAAGTTTCAAGTACAAGCAGTACTTAAGTGAAGTAAGATAGAGACAACTAGTGTGAGTTGCAGATATATGTTTCACAAAGGTTGTGTATTAATTTAATGGACTGTTGCCCAAAACAATTCTGAAGAACTAAAGCTTCCTTACAAAACATTATTCACCTGTGGATATTTGTCTGTTTGCTGATGTTAAAGAGGTGTCATATAGTGTTAAAGACAATTTCTATATAAACAGGATGTTGGACCTAGCTCTTTCAGCAGGGTCACACTGGATTTTTTGCCTTTCTCTGCCTGCCTTTGCTGAAACTATTTCTGTTGGCTTTTGGACTAAATATTGGTAAACTAATAGTGCTCTCCCTTGAACGTATGGTAAACACCTGCTCGGTACATTACATTACATTTACTCATAAATCGTTATTTAATGGTACTACATCTACCCAGGGCCTCTAAAATAAATGATACTAGTGGGCAGCAGCCCTCATTGTGCCACTCATTAAAGTAGCACTGCAAAACATTTCTCAGGCATGTTACTGCAGCATGTATTGCAGTTTTAAACTTCCATTTGAACATGCAAAATAAACCTTTGGCCAGGTCTAAATCTGCCTTTTTGATATTTATGTCACTCCTAAGGAAGGACATAAAGGCTCACAGGGCTGAGTGCATTGTATTTACAAAGTAGAACATGAGGTTCTGACGTTTTATGTGCCCTATCTCCCCCATTCACTACCAGCGGGTTACATTATTACACTTAATAAGTACTAACTTCCTTTAGGGAGCAGATAAAAGCCATGCTGTTTACATTCAAATGAATTGTCATTTAAAATCCTCTTTAATGGTGAAGTAGTATTTTACGTTTAAGAGACCGATTGACTTTACCAATGCTTGTTATCAATAGTTTTTCTTTAACCTGACTACTCCATTAAAACTGGATGCATACTATTTTGATTCTGCACATGATTTTGATCCAATTATAAACTGAGGGCAAATCACACTACCTCAGTCAAAGATTGTGATCCATTTTATCACTGACTATTAGAAGAAGGTAGTGTACAAATTGATAAAACGTGATGTGTGTTGCTGAAAAAAGAGGCACTTGTTATCGTTATTTCATCTTGAAACAGCTCAATTTGGAGTAAATATCCGGAAACAAATATCGTGCGACTATTTTAATGTGTGGTGTTTGCACATTACTATGATTTAACACATTCTTCTAAATCACTCCAATTAAATCTAAGCATCCAAACTGGATAAGAAAATATATTCAGAATATTAGAGAATACCTACAGAGATTCACTAGGGGCTACATGTATGAAGCATGTTTGCATTTGCAAATGACTGATTCTATGAATTGAGACGATTGCAAACACAAAAATGCCTTTGGTGATGTACAAAGCCCAATTTGTGATTCAGTAACTTGTTACTGAATTGCAAATTGGGTTTTGCGATTCAGTGTTCGGAAGGGGCATGTTAAGGGTGTCCCTTCCTAATACTGAATTGAAATTGTATGTACAAATGTTTTGCGACCAAAATGCAGTCACAAAACATTTGCAATTTACCCCTAATTGAAAGTTGGTGGTAACCCACTCCCAAATGGAAAGGGGTCCCCATGAGACCACTTTTCCTCTGAGAATGGTTGCAAAAATATTTTTTAAGAACAAGTAGTGGTGCAAAGGACCACTGATTACTCTTAAAAATGTAAACTAAGGGTGGGCGTAGTTCGCGAAGTAGCGCTATGCGAAGCTACGCAAAGTGCACTACGCAAACTTCACGTAGCACTACGCGAGCAGCGTAGTAGCATGTTCGCACTGTGCAAGATGCATTTTCAATGATTGCACAGTACGAACAAGCATCCGGCACTGTGCAATCATTGAAACGGCATCTTGCACAGTGCGAGCTGTAGTTTTCTGCCGCTCGAGTAGATTTTTACTCGAGCGGCAGCTTTCTCAATGCGAACTGGTAGTTTCTCATTGCGAGTGGTCGCAAGCATGCACGGCCACTCGCAATGAGAAACCTGACCTACCCGCCTTGAAAGTCTCGCTGGGATGTAATTTTGCTTGCTCGCGGTCGCGAACATGATGTTGAGGAGGACCGCGAACAAGCAAAAAATGACCGCTGCACTACGCTACGCTGCGCTACGCATGTTGGCACTGTGCTACGTGCAGCTCGCGTAGTGCGAAGTTGCGCAAACTTCGCAAACTACGCGAGCGTAGCGTAGTGCTTGGTCCAGGGTTAAAGTAAACTCCAATGTTTCATTCATCTTTTTGTAAATGCATCCCATTTTCCTTTAAGGAATACAGGCTGTGTTTAAAAAACATAAAAAGATTGCTTTATTTAAAAGCAAACACAGATCCCAGCAGGCCACCATCCCTGTGATAGCAGTGAATAATAGTGGGTCACAAATTGTGACCTACTTCATTAGTATTCATGAGGTAGGCCTATTTGCAACTCACTACAAATCGCAAATGTAACTCAAAAGAGTTTCAAACATTAGGATTAGTGATTTCCTAATAGCAATTCTCAAAAAATCGCAATTAGTAAATCGCTATTCCTAACTTTCGTACATCTAGCCCAAGGTTCCCAATGGGCTGCCATCTATTCTTTCGTTGGAAGCGATCCAGTTTTCCCAATTCTTACCATAAGCATGTAAGTGAGTGAGTATGGTTATTATTCCATGATGATAAATTCCATCTGTGAGCTTCAGTGTCCACCGATTTTGAAAAGCTGAATCCTGTTACGTCATTTGTGTCGATAAATGTACCTTATTCGTTCATAGAGCACATGAAAATAATTAGGCAGTTCTTACTAACATGCAATAAACTGACCTGAACCAACGATGAATAAAACAGGCAACTCTTGTAATTTAGCACTAGGCACTTGAGGGGATTCAACAAGATGACCTAACAGCAAACCACAAATGCTGGCCAATAGATAATGAAATGTAAGGCATGTGTTTGGACATTGGTATTGTTCACAGAAGCCTTACTCTAAATTTTGTAATTCATAATGCTTTGACCACTTGAAAAGACATAAAGCTTTTAAGTAAAAAGGTACATGAATAACTGACAGGAGAAGCTTCAAATATAAGAGTAGCATCTGGAAAGCAGACTGCTGACAGCTGTAAAACATATGGTTTAAAAACATATTAATTCACTTTTTGAGAACATCTGACCCACATTGTAGGAAACAGGCAAAAAAATGTAGCTGTTTACACCACTACATGCTGAAAATGGGAGTGTGGCTGTCTCGACTTCACCCTGTTCTTTTTATCTAGCTCTTTACATCACTTTATGTGTGCAATTACTAGAGAATATTATGAAGGAAAAGACATGTATATTCTAATATTAAAAATTCCAGATGATTAAAATGATTGTAATTGGTCTTACATGACAGATTCAAGAGCCACTCTGAGTATCCCTTCTTCGCATTACTGGGATTACCTTTCTGGGAGTATTACCAATAGAATTCATCAGATCAAATTTACTTCATATTCAGAAAGTATCATTTAAAGTAGGATTCAGTTTTGTGTTGCTAAAACATGTTACAGTGTGCTCAGCTGTAGTTTTCTGTGTTACAGCAGAATCCTCTAACCTATGAAAGTATCAAAACCATACAGCATTCCAGAGTTCATGGAAATCTCTCAGAATTTTTCCAGTGTTTCTGAATGCATGCGGTCCCAGGCAGTGAAATATAGTGAAAGGCACCAAGCAGTAAACAAAGTGGGTCAAATGTCTATATGACCATATGGTTCAGTGGGTGATGGTTCATTATGTCAGAGGTATCTTGAAGGGAGGTAATGGAGGGACCCCTGCCAAAAACCCAATGCCTCCCCTAGCTCTAGGTATAGAAGGGTAACCACAAATTTGGTGGGCGGCAGCCCCACTAATCTAAGGCTTTGTGGGGAAAAAGGGGCCACTTTTGTCCCACAAATAAATGACCACCTTAGTTTAGTCTTAGGGTGACTAGGTTAAAATAAATCCAGGTTGGAGAAATCGTTTCTACCTTAGATTCCTAATGTCATGATATTTTTAATGTTGATTTCAGTTTTTTCAATGCATTTTTTTAACAGTTTCCCAGGTTTATCTTGACCATTCCCCTCTGCCAATCCTCGGTAGTTAACTATTGTGTAGAGTCAGCTACAGAAGTTTTTGGCTTTGAAAATGCTGTTTTCTGTTCCCAATATCTGTAAGCGTACACTCAAGGTCAGACCTCTTCATTTTTGGGCAAAGAACATAAGTCTAAATCCTCTGTCCCTGCAAACAGAATCCAATCACTCTATATGTCCAAACCAATAATAATTGTGTGGAACTATGACATTCTTGAAATGTTTACATTCGTGTCACCAATAATACTAATGGGAGATGAGAATTGACATCTAGAACTCGTTTTCTCTCTTTCAGAGTGGTAAAATTTTAAGTCAAATGGTTACATTGAAATCTTTAGGAACAATCACCATCATAGAAAACTTTTTACAGACACCAGCTGACAGGAAGGAGCCGGTCTCACAATTGGACATACTGAAATGGTGTCAAATGCTGTGGCTATCTTCAAATAGATTCCCTGGCTGGTAAAAAATTGATCTAGAGCTTCCATGACACACACAGCTCTGCCCGCTGATGGCCTGGAACCAAAAGAGAACGGGGCTTAGCATGTGAATGAATGGCCCAATGTTTTACAGCCAGTCTCTGAAATAAGAGAAGGCAACAGAACAGTGGATATGTGATTGTTTTGTATAAATACTGAAAAGTAAACATTGGTGTTAAAAATAACAATTCATATTCATCTTCTCAACCGCGAAACTGTATAAATAATGTTTTTGTCCCTGTTGTATTCTGAGAAATAGGTACAATACCGTGTGTGTTTTTCCATTTTGACATCTGTGTTCATTTGGACATTTTTAAGTGGATTTGATTTTGGATTTTATTAGTTTTGTTGCTGAAATTGGTGCTTGCCAACCACATGTAATTAGTTGCAATTGTATTGACTGATAATTTCAAAGTGCATCTATTGTGCCATCTAAATGGAACTTTTTAGATATAAATTTAAATTGCACAGATGTTGAAATGAAGGAGTCTCTTTTTACAGTTGTAATTGGATAGCTAAAGTTGTTGATGTCTCCTTGCTTGCGTTGCGTTTGTGCATATAAAAATTTTGCCTTTACTGTATGTGACCTACAGTTCATATCAACAAGGAATTTTATTAGCCATTTGCATTTCGGAATACTAGATTTTACTGCTTTGAAAGACGATTTCCATGTAATTAAGTGTGTTATCCTTGTTGGATCCTGTAACACCAATTACCTGTAACAGTCATTGTGATCGCAGTATGAAGGTAGTTCTGCATTTCTTTAAATATGGCCCAATAAATGCCATTTTTAATTGAGTTTTGGTGTGATTTACTATGCAATATTAACACATGGAAAGGGCTTTCCAAAGTAGTTATTGTAAGAGACGAGTGGGAGGGCCTAAGGCGATGCTGAGAGCCCTACTCTGCCACAGTCAATACCTACCTAGCACTGACATCCCCTTGGATAAAATTGCTATTGTAAATCAGCCCCTTAAAATGTGTGGTGAAATCCTAAAAAATGTTTGCTGGATGGTGTGTTTTTCTTTAGACTAACGTTGTATTTTTATTTGATAAGGCATGTCCATATTTCTTCCACTGAAATGCATTGTATTGAATACTTGGTTTCAATAAGACATCTTCCTATTCACAAACTGCACTTCTAAAACTACCACTGCTAAAAAGGGTCCAGAAACAACTGCAAATATACGCTGGCCGAAGTAAGTCTAGTACCACCCATGTCCACTCACAGGGACTGTAATATAATGGAGGTAGGGACTTAAAATAAAACCTTATAGGAAATAAAGTTAAACTAAATTAATGAATTAATCAAGTTATTTTAACTTTTTACAACTAAATATACAATGATAGTAATGTTAATAAAATAAAATATAAATTATAAATACACATTTTATTTTAGAATTATTTAATGATCCTTTTCAGTTTAAAATAAATGTAGTTTTAATATTTTGAAAATATTTAAATTGAATTATTTTTATACACAATGTGTAGTAACTTTAGATACATAGTAAATACAAACATTTCACTGTCAGAGGATTTTTTTTAATTACAAATAATTTTAATATATTTAAAATATTTAATATGATTAAAAGCCAAATTTAAACATTGGCTCCTAGTGCCCTAGCACTTTTTTAAATGTGTTCTAAATGTAAAATATATATAAAATGAAGTTACAACAACATTTAACTTACAAACCTTTTCAATCATTTTTTTAAGTTTAATACACTATAAAGGTTTTTCCTATACTTTACAAATTGTATCTCACTGCTGTGTTTGTGGAGGTCTCTGCCAAGTGTGTGGAACTTCAAATATGTTTGTAAAGTCATATATGATGTTTCTATTGACTCTAGCGCCTATATCATGGAGTGCAGAAATATAAATCCATACTCTTGAGTGACTTTATACTTGGAAATGTTCAACAGCCAAAAGGAGTAGTTACTTAAAAGTGTGATAGTAAATTTACATCTTTAGACATACTGAAATGTAAATGTACCTTTGAGAATAGGTCCCACAGTGTCTGCCACAGTTTTGGGATGACCCCTCGTTTAAATAGCTGAAGAGCTGGAGCAATGCTATTTTACTACCTTACATAGTGGTAAACGGTTGCTTGTCACAAGAACTTTCAAGGCATGTGCTGCTTATGGCTGGAAATATACCAGTATTGTTTGGCATATCCAAAGTCAGCAACAGAACAGAAGAAAATAACCATAGTACAACAAATCAAAATCATATTGCAATACCCATTCATAAAAACAAAGCAGCAATCAACAGAATAAATTATCAGCACAAAACATTCCACACAGCTAATGTGCACAAATGTTCTTGTCACATATTAGAATCCTGTTTTTATTATACAGCAGTAAAAGGTGTTTGGAGCAAGCACTGCCTTAACTAACCACCAAGGAAATCAGTCAGAAATGATTGTGAACTGGCCCAGTGCCTTGCATAGCTAAAAAAAAAATAGATATTTTTTTTTGTTAGGCACAATACCACAAAGAAAACTATTCCCTGAGCGAGTAAATGCCTGTTATGCAATTTAATAGAGACAAGATCTCAGGATAACATATGTAAAAGCACATTACAATGCCATTCTTCGGATCCTCTGCAGTATGGCCACATGATACAATATGACCATGCACTCAATGCAATACTTCTTCGAAAAGAGCTGTCCTCCATACGAGCACCAAGATGAAGAACAGCAAAACAGCTTGCAGAGGCATTCCTTGCACAAGGGTAGAAGGACAGCGTGACAGGACACAGACACAAATAGCAATCCAGAGCAGCTTTGGCATCCAGCGAGCCTTGGCACACAAGGACAAAGACAAGCGGCAGGACGCCATCTTCGGATCAAAGTGTCCTGGTCCAACTCCAACCTCGAGAGCACTGCCCTCTGCTGCTGCTGTTTATGAAACAAGGTATCACTTCCTTTATACAAGTCACCTACGATACTCTGAACTGAGTCTTGCAGGCAACACATCCCCAATGTATCTGGCCCCAGGGGGCTACTAGTTCAACTTTAGTGACTGTTGAATGCCAGGTAGATATAGATGTATTGCGTATGTGTTGCGTTCAAATCACTTTTCAGTTCCAATACAAAACATACCATTTATTTTATTACAAACTTACCCAAATGATGCTTTGTAGGATCCGTTTCTTGTATAAGCAAATGTCTAGCACCAGCTGGAATTTCAAATATCCTCATATAACCTTTTGGGGAAAAAAGATAATGTTAGCAAGGGAATGCACAGGTAACTTCCTTTGTGAGCATGAGCTATGTATAGTATTGTTGCATTTCACATATGTTATCTTTAAGGTGTCCAGTTGTCCATTTTTACTGAATTTTGCACACAGACAACAATCTACATCTTATTTTTAGAAATTAAATAAATGTGGAAAGTTGGTTTTCTTTTGAGAGATTCTCAATACTGGCAGTCATCACTGACGGACCAAAAGTTGCACAGACTGGCTGAATGGGGATTTACAAAACAAGAATGAGATTTCATAATGAAGTGTAAATAACTTTCTGAACAAACTTTTGCTGCAATGCAAATGTTTTCAGAAAAATATTTTTATTAAATTGTTATGTCAAGCACTAAAACCCTATAGAAGCAGTTCTCAGGGCTCGAAAAATCCCCAAAATGTTATTAGACCTGCAGGTCTAGTGAATTAAATAATTTACTCAACCTAATTATAATGCTCTTGACCCATAAACTGGTTTCAAAATATGTTATCCTGGGCAAGTATTTTACTTCACTGAAACACCACTTTCTTCTTTATCAGATATAAGAGCACCTTCAAATACGCATGTTCATCATGTCTGCTGAACAGAAATGCTTTTGTTTGATTTAATAGACTAAACATTAGCTCCATATAGAATGCAGGTCTAGACACATATAAGATACACTTGACTGCAGATGCAGACTTGCCTCAATTTATTAATTGCATTGCCATCAGGGCTTGGCCAGGATTGTCTCTCACATTATGTTTAAAACCTATCACTTTTAATAAATAGATAACAGAAGCATAAAGTATCAGCCTGCTGTTATTTGCAATCAGCAGATTTTACACTGAAATGACCATAGAATTTGTCACTGACATGTGGTTTTAAAACTATATAGTGTACAATGTTTGGAAATAAAGTTTCTGAAAATATTTGTAATTTGTACAGTAAAGTGTTTTCATTTGTTTTTCTCCAATTTTAATCTTTGTTTGCATCACACTTCTGAATTAAAAAAAACAGTTCTTTCATAATTTTTGATCTACTTGTACTATTCATTTACAATATGTTCAAATGCTGTTTTAGAGAAAAAAACAGACATTTTACTGTATTTTGTTTCACAATTCTTGTCGAATAGCTCACTTGACAAAAAGCATTAACTGTAAAAAGAGAAAGAAAAGTAAACACCATTTTCCAGGAACACGAGCAACAATTAGTAAAAAAGACAAACTGACATTTGACCTCTGTCCTTGAGCAGTAGGCAAAAGTGTCAAGATAAAACAAGATTTAAAGGCGTTTTATTATGATGTCCATCTTCTTTGTTCTTGTCATCAAGCTATCATATTTGGCAATACAAATTGTTTTTCATCTGCTTCCATTTTCACAGATCCAATCTATTTGCCTGCACAGTGCATCAGTCTTCATCCGTATGTTTCCGATGTCGTGTAGACTCCTTCCTCTCTGGTGTGTCATCTGTCTCTGTGCCGCCACCACCCCAGTTCCTTTTCTGTTCCCCTACAGGTATATATTTTTTTTCAGTCGTCCTTTCTGGACTTGTACTGTTTTCTCTCCTTACTATTTCTTCCCCCTTTCCTCTTCCCTCCTCCCTTTCCTTTTTGCTTTTTTTATCTTTCTCCCTGATTGTATTCCTATACTGCACTTTCTCTTCTTATTATTTGCTGGATTTTTCATATATGCCTCATTGCTTTCCAATACTATTTTCTTGATTGTGTATAATTGAGAGTAATCACATGGAATATTAAAGGGTCTCTTAATACGATTAAGCAACAGAGGGTGTTATCCCATCTAGGTAAATCTAATTCTGAGTTTGTTCTTCTTCAGAAAACTCACCTGACACAATGACTTACTTTATTTAGGAGGGGACTGTAATCAAATAATGGACCCTTTTGTAGATAGACAATCCTCAGTTCACTCTTCAACCCATAAAATGCAAAAAAAAATATCACTTTACTATTTCATAAGGGAGCCTTGGTGGACTCGTGGAGACTGTCTAATCCCACTGCCCGGGAATATACTTTCTACTCTTCATCTCATAGTTCACTTTCACGACTGGACTATATATTTCTCTCTAAATCTCTTGAACAGCTTATCATACAGTCACACATTTCTCCAATTGTACTTTCTGACCACGCTATGGTTATTACAGACTTGGATTTGGTTCCCCCCAGACAACCTTTGCATCTCTGGAAATTTAACAACTATTTATTGCAGGATGCTCAATTCTCTAGTTTGTTTATTGCCTTTGCTTCGGATTTCTTTTCCTTTAATGATAATATAGAAATCTCCACATCCCTAATCTGGGATACATTCAATGCCTCAGCGCATTATTTTATTTTAAATTATGTTTCTAAACAAAAACAGAGGCGGTTAAAAGAAAAAACAAGACTTCTTTCATCGATTAAATCCATAGAAAATAATTATTTCTCTTCTAAACTGTCCTCTGACCGTAACAATATCTCTAGTAAAGAAGCCATCCTCTGTACTTCTTTGAAAAAAGTGTGCATTATTATAGAGGGGGAAATAAAGCTTGTAAGCTATTAGCAAATTATCTTAAGGGAGGAAAGGAGCGGCACATTATTGATTCTATTTCTAGTTCGATGGGTAAATCTACTACTAAACACCAGAATATTTTGTTAAGTTTTAGAAATCTCTCTATATGCCTGAATCAGTTCTCTCTTCCTCAGCCATTGTGGACTATCTACACCACACCCTTCATCCTGTTCCATCAGATTTGGATTTTGACTCTTTAGAGAATTGCCCTACTTCTGAAGAAATTGCTGCAGCCTTAAGAGCGCTTAGATTAGGGAAAACACCTGGTCCAGATGGTTTTACAGTTGAGTTTTATCTCCATTTCCCTAATATTGTTCTTCCCTATTTGTATCATTTATTTAATCATTTTATTGCATCTTCTACTACTTCTGGCACCTTCGAAGAGGCTATAATTTATCTTATTCATAAAGAGGGTAAAGACGCTTGTGATTTAAAAAATTACAGACCTATATCTTTATTAAACGTTGACTATACATTTTTGGCTAAGCTCTTAGCCCCCCTTTTAGAATCCCTTCTTCACCATCCTATAGAAAAAGAACAATCAGGATTTATCAAGGAAAGGCTTATTTCTGATAATGCAAGACTATTTCTGAATGTTCTTTGCAAAGCTTCTTCTTTTAAGTCTTCTCTTGCAGCTATAACAGTTAATGGTGAGAAGGCATTTGATAGAGTACATTTTTATTTCACTCTTTAAATGGGATGGGTTTCGTATTATAGCTTTTATCTCCCTTTTATATTATGCTCCTCGAGCATCTGTAATGGTTAATGGCATGATTTCCTCATATTTTCCTCTCAACAGGGGGGTTAGACAAGGTTGCCCTCTCTCCCCTTTGTTTTTTGTTTTAGCTCTAGAACCTTTACTTTCTCGGGTCCATCTTAATCCTTCTATTTCTGGCTTTCCTTATGGAGACCGACATTTAAAACTCTCTGCTTATACAGACGACATTATTCTACTTATCTCTTCTCCTGAGGATTCGCTACCTTCTCTAATATATGAAATGTAATTATTTTCTACTGTCTCTGGATATAAAGTCAATAAAGATAAAATGGAAATTCTCCCACTGACTAAATACACTTTTAGTAGGTCTTACTCTCTTACCGATTATCAATGGTCTACTTCTTCAAAAATCAAGTATTTGGGGATATGGTTCACAAATTTTGTTTCAGTACGATTAAGATCAATTTTACAGAACTTAGTATTAAAACTGATAAGATTCTTTCCTCTTGGATTCCTTTATTTTAATAATGGTGGGGTCATTTAGACTCTATTAAAATTATGATTTCCCCACATTGTTATATTTTCTCTCTATGTTGACAGTACACATCCATACACATTTTTTTAAATGTACTCATTACTTGTTAGATTTCTTGGAGACATAAAAAGCCTAGAGTAGCATTAGTTACCTTACAAAAACAAAATTGGTAGGAGGAGTTCATTTTCTTCATTTTTATGGTTATCATAGAGCTTTTTCCTTATGCAAAGCAGCTCTTTGGACTCAGGATTCATCCTCGTCCTTTTCTCCTTTATGGCTAGATATTGAACGTACTTCTCTGCTCCCTACTAGCTTCAAATACGTTTTATCTCTGACTGCTAAGACGTTGTTTCTTCATTCCCCTATTTTACCAAACACAATATCACTGCTCAAATCGACTTTTTTTCCACTCTCTCTGGATATGCCCTTATTTTTGGAAATGCCGATATGGTACAACTCCTTCCTTAAGATAAATAATAAGCCCCTTTTTTGGCATAACTGGAAGGATAAAGGTTTAATGTGAGTCGCTCCATTATTTTATAATGGCTCCCCTTTCTCCTTTCCTCAATTTTGCCCTATTTATCACTGCCCTAAATCCTTTTATGCTCTCTTTTTATTATTGATGAATGTAATCCTTCATGTATATGCCTCTTTAAAGAATTCCTCGAAGAAGATTCCTGTCCCTTCTTTCATTACTGAATTTTTGAAAACTGGTCCAAGGGCTTTGGCTATTTATAGGTATTTCGCCCTCTCTGACCCCTCTAGAACCAAATCCAAGTCTGAGCATTTATTGGGGAGAGGTCTGGGAGTTTCTTGGACTAGCTCTTTTTGGAACAAGGTATGGGCACACATATAAGTAATCTTACGGTCTGCTGGTATTACACAATCTCTATTTTTGTTTATCATCGCCTATATTTTACTCCTTTGCAGTGCTTTAAATTCTCCTCTGATAGTCCCGCTAAAAGTTGGTCTTGTGATTTTCCTGATGCAGATTTAATGCATATATAGTTGTCCCAATACCCATATTTTCGGCTAAAAAATTTGGGCTCAGATTAAGAGGATTTTTAATTTTGTTAGCCCTTTTAATATTGTTTATCTCTCTTTTTATTCACTGTCCATTTCGCTCATTCCATCCTTCCCTAAAAATAAATATTAGATACTCTATTAGCGATTACCTTTCACCAGATTAGCTTGAATTAGACAACATCAGATAAGTTAACCTATAAAGTATGGTGGGATTCAGTGAGTTCACGTCATAAGTTAAATACTATGTATTCTATACAATGTACGTCTTCTCTGAATGAGAAATTATTATGGTTACCTCTTAGTTCATATTTCAACAAAATTGGTAGTGATGAACCAAGTGTTGTATCTGTATCTTCTGAAAACTTTTGTCCCCCATGAATTTTATCTCTCTATCCTCCTTTTATATTTAGTTACATTTTCTGATATGTTAATAGGTATAATGTTTATTATATGAGGATATCTTAGAGACAAACTGTTGACATTGCTGTCAAACATTTATTATTCACCATATGACCTCTCCTTTGCCCTCCCTTTCTCCCTTTCCTCCCTCCCCTCCTTTTTCTCCCCCTATCCCATAAAATTATAAAGACATCTATGGTTTTCCTATTGATATCTAATACTGCATATACACGTCAGAATATTATTGTTGCTCCTATGTATTGTTGGTATGCAGAATATATTGAAATTAATAATGTCTTTTGAACATAAAGAAACTCTTAGTGAAAAGGTAGCATTGTAGTCTGTGTAAACCAAGGGGCCCATTAGGATGGCGGGCAAACTTTGTCTGCCCGCCATCCCGAGGTAAAACGGGACAGCCCGCCATAAGGGTGGCGGTCCCGTGGTGGCCATTAGGATGTGCCCGTCACATTGGCGGGCGCATCCCATATTTTTAACATTGAGGCGGGTGGTGCTGAAAGCACCGCCCGCCGCAATGCTAAAAATGCACATTGTACACTTCAATGCTCAACGTGACATGCACCGCGATGTGCCTGCCATGTTGTACAGTGAAGTGCAGGGGGTACCGCCCGGTCAACTCCTTGACCGGGCAGAAAAGCGGCGGACGGTCTTTCTGTCCGCCACGGTCCCCCCGCCATAGTAATATGGCGGGGGAAATGGGTGGCGGGCGGGAAAGGATGTCGGGTGGATCGCCACCGCCCACATGGTGGTGGCGATCCCCCCGAAATCCTAATGGGGCCCCAAGTATTCATGATTAAATAAGTGTGAAGCTTGTATTTCAGTGTTTAATTTGTGCCAGTGGTTGCCAGTGGGGGCCACCATCATCTTTTTGGGGACGCAAACTTATTTCTCCAATTCAAACATTTCCCGAAAGCAAGAGAAGGAAAAACACAATAAGGGGAAAAGAGGAGGAAGAGAAAGATATAAACTCCATCACAAAGTGGAAAGAAGGAACATGCAAAAGTGGGATAAAGGGGAAAGGAGTGCCTAGTAGTGGGGTAAAGAGGCCTGAGGTGAACTGAAGGGTATGGGGTCTTGGCATTCTACGCACCAACAGTTAATTGTACCCTTCATGTCTGCTGTGCAGAGCTTTGGCACCAGCACTCTTGCGTTTACAAATTAAGCACATTATAGTTCATCATGCCATTTCCATTCTAAACTATGAAATCAAAATTATGATTGAGATTAGAGTGAGAATGAGCAGTTCAATGTTTATTTCAGGAAACGGATGCATCGCAATGTTAGTGACATTGTCCTCCATATAGATCCCAGATTGTCATGCTTCTGGTGAACTGTTTTTCACTTATTTACTTGGGGACAGAGATGTGTTACACTGAGTGTATAATCTGTCATTTAGGCTAATGAATATGAAAGTGTAAAGCTATGGTATGGAACAGAATGCAAATGAACTGCAAGACCATGACTTAGAGAAGGATTTTCTTGCATATTTATAATTCAAGTATGGTCTGGAAAGATCATTGCCGACTGTCAGACAGGGATCGTGAGAGTAAAGACTCTGCATAAGTGATTCTCAGCCATTTCTAAAACATTTTTAATTGGAATTCTACACTCCGGATCATGAGTAGATATTCCTTTGATTTACTTCTGGCTGTTATCTGCCTTGTAGTTGGCATTGCAGTTGGGAATGAGGTTTTAGTAATCTATTCATCCAGTCAGATTGATGCTGTGAGGTTGTCATTGTGAACTCAAAAGTGGTGATATGACCCCTCAGGGAAGAAGGCTGTGCCAACAAAAGGCTTCCTTCATGGCTGAACCCGGAGGTGTGGCAGCAGTAACTCACAGGGGTCTTTTTTTTATTATTTTTTTTATTGAGATGATTCAAGTATTTAAATTAGTTACATTACATACATTATTGCATATATCAATTCATTAGACAGTCATTATACAATACAATAAGAATAAATATTCAGAAGGATATTAAAATCAGAGTACTTAAACAGGGGGGTATAATAAGACAAAATTAGAAGAGAACAAAATATACATATGAACCAGACCATCTTATAAATTATTTTCATCTTATCAATGTCTAGATTCCCTCCATTTTCTAACTGGAGCCCAGATATTCTTACCAAATTCACATTTTTCCCTCCCCTTAAACTCATAAAGGCATTCTTCAATGTTATGCATTCCCAAAAACCTTGATAGCCATTGTTGGAAGGTGCGTGGATAGGGATCTTTCCATCCCGCTGAAATTAAAAGGCGTAATATAGCTACAGAGATGAAGACAAGAGCTTCCGCACCACCATCTGTCTTCATCTTCCCGTCGATGCCCACTAAAACCACCGTTGGGGATAGAACGATGTTTTGTTCTAGCAACCCCTCTAAAAATAGATGTATCTCTTTAATGATTGGTGTCAAGCTCGGGCAATTATAAAACATATGGAGTAAATCTGCCGGTCCCGTGTTACACCTAGGGCATCTATCATTATCTCTCACTCCCCATGGAGTAAAAAATACAGGTTAAAAAGGGTTTTATAATGTTGAGCCCTTAGGTTTGAGGAGCGAAATATATTTTTATTTAATACTAAGGCGAGATCAAGGTCAACATCTGGGTCCCCTAATATGTGAGCTAAAGTGGTTTCGATCTTATCCATGTCATCATCTAACTCCTGCAGAAGGTTACAATAGCAAATTTTAATTTTACTTCCTCCATTTTTCAGATATTCGACTAATGTATGGCTCGCCAGAGAAGATAGCCTAGGCCTGAGTGATCTGATTGTTTGGGCCAATTGTGCATAAAGTAACCATTGACTAGAAGGGAGCCCAAATTTATGTTGCAATGTGTTAAAATCAATAATCTCGTCACCTAATACAACATCGCCTAGACACTTAATTCTCCTCTCCCTCCAAAAACGGCTATTACTATTTTGGCCAAGATGTGCAAAGGTATTAGATTTCCATATATCTTTATTTGGATGAATTTTTGGGATCTTTAAATATTTCCCCACAGACTTCCAAATTCCCCATACAGCCATCAAAATCTTGTATCTGGATCTCTTATAAAATCTCCTTTCAACCTCACGCATCAACAATCCCACTGCCTTCGTACCAACTAAGAGCTCGTAGATAGTGGGGATTGTTTGAATATCCGGTTCAACTATTCCATCATCCTGTTTAAACAATATATTCATTTGAACTAACAAACATGTCCAATGATATAACCTAATATTGGGCAAAGCCAGGCCACCCCTCACAAGTGGTAGAGACAAGCGTGCCATTGACCTTCTGACTCTCCCATACTGCCAGATGAATCGGATAAATGTTCCTTCAATCCCTCAGGGAAGAAGGCTGTGCCAACAAAAGGCTTCCTTCATGGCTGAACCCGGAGGTGTGGCAGCAGTAACTCACAGGGGTCACAATACCATAGTATTGATCCCTGGGAACTACACCCAGTTGCAGCATTTTCCATTTCAGGATTGACGACTAGTGAAATACTAAGCGGTGTCGGGCAGTTAAAGGAGGGCGTGTGCACAGTAGTGGTCTATGAGCTGTACCTAGCAGCGTTGTTGGGGCATGTCAGGAAGGCAGGTTTTGAACCACTTGTCTTTAAGGGCTGAGCCAAGAGGCCACGGTGGAGTCATTCATGGCAGACGAGCGCCTATGGGCTGTCCCTGGAAGCGATGTTGGAATTATCCAGGAAAGAGATATATCAAATAGAAGTCTTGCATCCCTAAACAGAGGGGGCTTGAATTGCAGTGAAGTATGGTATTCTATCACTGCTTTTACATATTGCTTACACTTCAATCAGCTATGCGTTGTCAGAACATAAATAAATTAAGCCATGTTCTGTACATTGTAGACTTGCTATCCATCTCTGCCAAATAATCCGTTGTTGTTTCAAAATTCTTTTTCTGTGTACTATGTATGACACTTTGTGGCTTCTAAAATATTACCTAATGCCACTTCTCTACACACCTCCCACAGTATCACAACTGGTGTCCGGATGTTTCCACTCATTCTGAAGAACATGCAACTTTCAGGCCTTCTCCTGCTGCACTATGGATCCACTGTGACCACTGATTTTGGTAGGCCTACACACCCCCCTTCTTACTTATAATTATTTGTACCAGAGGTATACATGATATGATTAGATTCTCCTCCTCCCTTTGATGGTGAGCTGAGACTAAGCTGCACACAAGAGATCCACTGTGAGATTAAACTATGGTGTGCCCTTGAGGAGTACCGGCACATAGCACCAGATAGTATTCAGGCTTTACTACCTCAACTATTCATGAGTAATGACCATAGGCAGTTGAGACTTTGTTGGCTCATGTGGGCTGGCTGCTTTGTTAATTGCATGTGCTGCAAGGTCAAGGTGTTACTCTTTATAACTGAATAGTTGAGAAATACTCTAGTCTACTTTTATTTGGGATTTATAATCGTAGTCACTTGGGTTTTCTTTGCTCGTTTGTAATTCCCCTGATATTCGGGTTTACTTTTTACCACTCCCTTTTACAGGCCCCACCACTTACTCCAATTGTGTTTTTAATGAAGGTATTCTCTTTTGTTATATTATAATCTATTTTCACTTTACTTCATAGTATAATGCCTCTGCTTTTCTACACCCATGGTATATTTTTCCTTGTTTCATATCACAGTACCTATGCTTTTCTTTCCCCATTGTATTTGCATTTAATCATGTTTTCTGTATCTTTACTCTATTGTTTAGCATCTAAACTTTGTCATATTTTCTTTAAAACGTTTTCTTTCCTGTTAAGTGGTCCTATAATAATCAAATGGGGGTGTTTAGCACTCGTTTTCTGTTTTTTAAGATTGGAATAAAATATATCTCAGAATCTCATATAACATTATTTAGAATTCCAATTATTAACATTCCTTATAATGTGAGCTTTCACTTTTTTGTTCCGTGACTTGTTACACCTTAGGCCAAGTGTACGAGTTATACTTATCTTTATTGTGCCATTTCTGTTGTACACTGTCTTGATTTTGTGGCACAACTCCAGTGTGTGCAGTCTGATGCACCTGGTCCATGTGTTGAGTCTCTTCTTAAGAGAATTGTTTGTTGTTGATACTACATTTGTGTTAAAGAATCCAGAGGTTTAGCTTATTTTTCGTGCTACCTATTTATTTTTCCAGACATATCTTACAAAATGTATACTACATATTTCTATCATACGTGATTTTACATTTGATGTGAATTTACTCTGCCATCTTTCGTCTGTTTTTTCATATTCAGTCCATATTGGCATGCCATGCATCTATAACACTTTAACACTTTTTAATTGTAGTTAACTACGTTGTTTCCTGCAGTTCATTTGTCACAGCGACTGACAAGTTTATTGCTTAATGAGTCGGTTTTCTCAAATGTCATCCAGGGTATATTTCCAACGTTAGCTTTCATGTCTTCGTCCAATGGCAACACACTCCAATGATTTTACAAAT
This sequence comes from Lissotriton helveticus, assembly GCF_964261635.1. Classification (NCBI taxonomy): domain Eukaryota; kingdom Metazoa; phylum Chordata; class Amphibia; order Caudata; family Salamandridae; genus Lissotriton; species Lissotriton helveticus. The sequence goes on from NC_136068.1 coordinate 831,686,301, forward strand.
ATTTGAATGTGCTTGCTTGACTGCTATGTGAAACCAGTAATCTAATGGGTCCTATCCTTGAACCTCTGTCTGCCTGTTTGTTTTACAAATCTATTTTTATACGCAGACAGTTTTTCTGGTTCCTTTTCTAGTGTTTTCTTTATGGATTCTTCCAAGATGCTTGGTTGGTAGGGATTTTCTTTTAATCTCTTTGCCATAGTCAGGGGTGTTTCCTGAAAATGTATTGCCTCAAAACTATTTTGTTTCCAGATAATCGTTCCCCATGAGGGATAGTTCAATATAAGGCATTGGGATATGAGTTCTTTCTCTGAAATGAACTGTAATTGTTGTGCTTTTGTGGAATACGTTTTTGTTTCTTTCTTGTCCTGCACCTCTAGCTTGTCTTATCACCTGAGATTATGACAAGGAAAAATAAAGTCACTATGTTGGTCAGCATAGCTATTGCCAAACTGTGTGCACACTAGCATACAGGATGCCCACCTTGAAGCAGATGAGATCCTTGTATCATTTATGTAACTCTGAAGTCCTTATGTAATGTAACTGGTCCTTTTGTAAAGCGCTCTGACACGTTCGGGCAATGTTCGTGCTATATAAAATCGCAATAAATAGAAAATGAAATTTAAAAAAACCTTACCAGTACGCAGAGTGGTGAGATGATTGTAGCCACATAAAATATGTTCAATTGTACAATTATTGGTTTTATGTGTTATGCAATTTTTATGTCCTCAGCAATGTAGATTGACAGTATATTGTGTCTCATGGAAAACTAAGACTGCAAATCTAAATGAATAGCTACATGACCACTTAGTTTTTCTTCTTCATCACTATTAAATGTGCATGTCTGCTGCTTCTGGGTATTCATGTTTTAAATTAAAAGTTTAAATGAGCACAACATCGTTCTTGTTAGTTTTCTTGCTGGCATATACTCTGCTGATCCTCTACTGGCTCGTCTAGGTCTCTAGTGACTGAGATGTTGTCAAGCGTTGATAGATCTCATTGTGTTAATGCCAGCTCTTGAGTTCTCTAAAGTTAGCAAAGAGTGAAGTAGTTGTGTGTCAGCAGTTGTTTCAACTTTAACAATTTGCCATGCAAATCGACCTGTAGTGCTTTTGGTTTTGCTACTTAGATAAAATCTTGTAAAAAGATATTGTGTGGACTTAATATCGTATCAAGAATATCGAAGACAAAAATATTGGGAAAGCAAGTTTCAATAGGTAAGCAAAGTTGTTACTACATATAACTTCCCATACATGTATCGTACCGACATATATAAATTTATTCACTGAAAAAAACACAGTTTTCACGGACTTTGTAGCTTCGAATTAGCAGTTAAAAAACCTTTGAAATTTACTGAAAAAAACACAGGTTTCAGGGACGGTATAGTTAGTTGGACATTTCACTCAGACAAAACCAGAGAACTTCATCTGTTATAGTTAATTGAGCTAACTATAACTCGCGCCCCTGCAATGACGTCACATATTATATCACTCATGACATGGTCAGTGACATCACTGATGACATCACTGATGACATCTCAAATGACATCACTGGTGACATCATCCAGTGACTTAATGTTTCTGAAAAGTTTAAGAATGTTATCTATATATAAGCCAAGGTGTATTGAAGAATGAGTGGGTGTATGGGAGTCTTGAACCTTTGTTTTTTTGGGACTTTTCCACTAGGAGTGTTTGTCTGCTGATAAGCTCCGTTTTACTAGCAGCTTCTTGATATATTCTATCAGTGTAGCCTCCAGCTTTGTACCTTTAAGTCTAGAGGCTACACTGATGGAATATTACAAGTGGAAAAGTTTAAAAGCAATAACACAGGAGCCATCAGGATGATCATGGGGTTTCATGAAAAATCCAATAGGGTTACTCAAATATTTAGAAAGAACTGTCATATTATTCAGATTGACAATGTCATAAACATGCCATACCCTCTCACCCACAGATTATGTACAGGCGAAGTACCTCGATTAAGGACCATCTTGTTCACAGCCACTATGCGGCTATCCCCATCAGACAAGAAATATGTAAGGTTTTTTTACCTTGCCTTAGATGCAAGGCTTGCAAATTTAGCAAAAAGATCACAGAATGTGAGGTGGGAGGACAGGGAGCAAATAAATGTAAAAAAGTAAATAAACTGCTGAATTGCAATTCATATTTTACCATTTACTGTTTAGAATACCTCTCCCCTGAAAGATACGTCGGCAGTACCATTCACCCTGCCAAGAAAAGAATACTCAAGCCCATGCGTGCGATCACTAACAAAGATCAGACTTACCCAGTTGCTTGACATTTTGAGCAAGAACATAAAAGCAACCTTGATTTACTTAACTTTTTCTGTATTGACCAAATTGAGAAAAAGGAAAGGGAAGGACACATGATCAAAGAGCTACACCGTCTGGAGTCCAGATACATTGTAGAACTGTCTACCAAAACCCGATAGGCCTTAGCAACGAGGAAGAATTGTGGGTTTACATAGGCTAATATTATGGCCGGCCTGGAATTTGTTTTCAGATTATAGGGTATTTTCCTGAATATCACTTCTCACTGTGTATATATTTTGCACTTGACTTGATTCTTCCTCCTAGGACACTGTTGTAAATATGCCAATTCAGGGCTTTATTGTTTTTACCTTCGGAGTCTACGAGTAAGATATGGATTTCAGGTTGCCTGTCACATTATAATTAGGGCTCCCGGTTTTCTGTTTAAACGGATTTTTACATATAAATACAGATAGAAAACAAGTTTTCCTTTATCTGTATTTATAAATAAAAACGGGAAAATACTAGTATATTTTCTCAATAACATCACACCCCCAGTCATCTGGTGTCTCCCCCTCCTTAGAGGGTTAAGAGGCGTCAGCCCGGGCTGAGTGAGCTTCCCCGACCCGAGTACTTCACAGGTCTTTGAAAGACCGTTTAATTGTTAATGAGGCTTTTGTAGTTCTTTCAGCCCTCATCCCCCACCTCTTCACTATGCCAATTGCTCCCAGCACCAGTCTTTTCCTCACAGACTGGGTTTCAATTGAGCAGATTCTGTGTTGGAGTGCCCGGTTTGCAAAGAGGATTATACCGAGGGAGAAATAGTAAGGCAGTTGCACATAGCTGTCAAGATTTCAGATTGCTATGTGTGACATCTCCAAAATGTTTGTGTAATAATGAGTGGCATTTAAAAAACTATGAGTGACACTTTCTCACGGCTGCCCGAAATCAAACAATGAAGATAAGGGAAACATATATATCAGAAATTTTACTCATTTGAATATCAGAAATTTTACTCATTTGAACAACGAGAAACTCTAAGAAAATTTTGAAACTGCTTTAAAGCACACGAAACGGAAGGGCACTAACCTAGTGCCCTTGTAACCTGATCCTAGCATAAAACAAATATCTAACCTTGATATTAAAACTTCAATCATGAGATTAAAACTACAACTCGGACCTTAGCAGGAAAATAATTTGTCAGCAGCTTTCAATTTTTTTACTTACCAAGTCTGTGAGTCACAGTGCTGCAGCTGGGGTTATATAGACTGCTGGCCATGGTTCCTCCTAGTCTCTTTGAGTCTGTCCAGTCATGCCCCTTGGCTGCACACAGCTGCTGAGATTCGGAATACATTTTACATCGCGACAGAGGTGAGATAAGCTGCAAAGTGGCACGTTGTCTTCAGAGCTGTGCTAGTGCCTTTTAAAGACATTCAGCACCGGCTCTAAGACTCATGCTGACCTGAAAGAATCACGGGGGACCCCGCACAACAGGGGCTGAGCAGCAAGGCAGCAAGTGTCAGGTCAGGAGGTGACAGGACGAGCACTGGCCTCCTCCTGTAATTATTTAACTCTGCACAGGGGCAATTAACTTTTGGGGGCAGGGCGGGCAGGACATTGAGATTCAAATCATTAGTGTGTCAAATGAGATAAATACCTTTGCACTACTTTTACTTGACAAAGCCAGCGCCACCACTGTACGGGCCAGAACTGAGCCATGAGGAATGCTCCCACGGCGGTCACGGTTCATCTGGTTACTCTGATAAGAATTTACACAACATTCAAAAGAGATATAGCTGCAGGCACTCTTGTTCAGGCGGCGGCATAATCAATTGACTTATTTATTTTACTGGCACTGCAGCACATTCAACACAAACGGTTTGAGCACTAGAGCGGCAGTGCTAAGTTGGGGCTATCTCAAACGGCACATAGTTATTACGGCCAACCTGGCCCGCCTTTAAGTACCCAGTCTCGGTTGCCCAGCCATTGGGCAAATCATTGCACTGACTCTCCTGACCTGCGCACGTGATTCAGAACGCTACGGGTGAATGTATCCAGAGTTTGCTAGTAGTACGTAGCTGAGCCAGCCCCAAGCGGTGAGCAGCGCTGACCACTGACAGCTTTGTTCAGAGTGGTAACATTGCAGCAGTCGAATTGCACATCTGGTGAGAGCGGGCACTGGGACCACAACTGGCTGCGACCTGCTGTAATGACTGGGTGACTTGCTGTTAAAACCTGTTGCTCTTTTAACAATAAATGCAATTTTGAAAAAAAAAGGGCTGGTGCGATATATTAAACCAGCCAGTTTACAGTCCACGCCCACGCTGCGAATTGCTTCAGTTACAGCCGGAGCAGTAAGCAAATCTTCATCTAGCCTGGCGAATTGACCAATGACAACCAATCGCATGTGTGCATTGTCAATTTAAATAAATATGGAAAAATACTAGCTGTAGCGTCGTCTTTTGCTTGTGAAAAAAATAAATGTGGATAAATACAGAAAAAATGCCCAAAAAATAAATATGGATAAATACAGACTGAAATGGCAAAAAAATAAATACCATAAAACCGGGAGCCCTAATTATAATTATCTCCACTCTGCATATATTTTGCACTGATGTCCAGAGTTTTGCTACCTACAAGGTTAAAGAATGCCCATACAGGGCTTGATTGTTCTCCCGTAAGGAGTACGTGTGAGACATGTTCTGTACACTTGTTGGACTTGACACAAGTAATCAGGATTTTGAATTTGTCTTAATAACTTCTTTTTTGTAGCACCCAGCCCGGGGGTCCATCGTTTCATGCTGCATCATAATTTGAATTCAATAACCACCCCTATGATTCACCTCCACTATTTTTAATGCTCCCGTTCTGTGCACATGTATTAAGACACATTCATGATATGAATTAGTATGAAAGAAGGATATCGTAGTGATAAGAGGATAAGAGATTTGTACCGCAGTCGTTGGCTCCACAGCAAAGTGATTGTGTATTTTCCTTCCAGTATGTTTAAATACTGTATTGTTTAAAATTGTAACTGACATTGAAAGAGACGTTGTTGCCGAAACGCGTCTGTCAGTTTTCGAGCTGTTGCCCATTAAACCCTTCATCATTTATTTCCTTATGGAGTGCCTCCATGAGTTTCTACACAAGTGCAGATTGTTAAGGGAACAATTTTAAATACCCTCAAGCATGTGTTGATGTGTTTATATTCATCCATAATTTGAAACTCATGAAATATTTTAAACTCAACAAAGTCAGTGAAATATCAACTACAATTAGACCGAGAATGACAGAGGAAGAATATGTACAAGTCTCAGATCTCCCCCTACTAAGATCAATGCATGCACTAGAACGAGAAGAAGATATCACCACAGAATCTACACAACAAGATTTGTCTGATCTAGGTATGCAGTACAATTATAATGATCTAGCCCCCTTTCGATCGGCATCAATCTTCATGCCTATGATGACTAAGGATGCTATTGACGTGTTTAGTGATCGAGGTGTGGAAGATTTAAAACAACTAAATAGAAATGTTTTGCGAAAAGAACAACAAAGAAGATAAACAGAAAGACAATACTCTACACTAATGCGAAAATTACAAAGAAATGATAGCATCATTATTAATAAATTTGACAAAGGGGGAAATATAGTACTGTGGCCTCCCAATCTATATATGCAGGAAGTGGAAAAACATCTAGGAGATTCAGAGTGATATAGAAAGGCTGCATTCAGCGATCTCAAACGCATTAAGGAATCCGTTTTTAAATAACTTTCCCAATGGAAAAGAATGGGTCTCCTCAGCAAAAATTAATTTGGATTTTTTTTAAATGACTATCCTACTACAACAGTACTGTATTTCATTCCTAAGGTGCACAAGAACATAACTCTTGTACTGGGAAGGCCCATAATATCAGCACAAAAAGGATTATTGGAACCTATGTCCAAATACGTGGACTACTTCCTCCAAGAGTATGTAGAGGCTTTACCATCATTCATAAGAGACACTGGGCATTTCCTATAAAAAATACAGACAATAGAGAGGAAACAAGAATATGTCTTACTGGTTATGGACATTAATTCCCTCTATACTAGTATACAACATAATGATGGTATAGCAGTGACTAAGCATTTTTTTATCCAAACGGGATTGCAAATACTATCAGCACAACAATATGCTTTTAAGTATGATCAGCCTATGACTGAATAATAACTTTTATTTTCGACAAAGAAGTGCATCAACAGCTACATGGGGTGGTGATGGGGGCGTGCTTTTCTCCCAGCTATGCGTGTCTCCATGTTGGCTGGTGGGAGGAGTGCATCGTCAGAACCACCCACGGGAAGCTGTTTGATGCACATGTCAGGCAGTGGTGGCGTTTTATTGATGATTTGTGTGTCATCTGGGAGGGATCTATTGAATCTGCATATGATTTTGTTAGTGAGATGAACAAGAATTAATTGAATCTAAGATTTACAGCAGAGGCAAGGGTTGAAAGAATACAATTCCTTGATGTTGAGATTTATATTCATGAGGATGCTATCCATACCAAACTGCACAGAAAGAGCACAGCAGGTAATGCAGTGCTTCATGCCACCAGCTCCCACCCTAAACTCCTAATTAAAAGCATCCCCTATGGGGAGTTTGTAAGAATAAGTAGAATCTGTAACACTGAAGATGATCTCTAAATTTGCCAAAATGAGGCGTTTCATAGATTCAGGGACTACGGATATAATGAAAAAGACTTAAAAAAAGGCCATTACCAAAGCAAACAACATAAATGTGGAAAGTGGGACAGCTAGTACCATCAGTACAGACATTTTCAGTATGACCACTAAAACAGAAAACATGGTGAGGCTCATAACATCATATGGCAAACAAGAAAAACAACTAAGGAAGATCATATATAGAAACTGGCCCATTATTAAGAGTGATTTGACTATGTCACAATTGGTACCAGAATATCCGATTATCACTTTCAGACGTGATCCCTCTATGAGGGATGCACTAGTGAAAACAAGTCCTGAGTTTTTATGTACATCGAGTTGGCTCTCAAATAGAGTAGTTTTTTTAAATGTAGCTCATGCAGAGCATGTAGATTTGGGAAAAACACTAATAAAATAACAACTGCGTTTGACCCTGAACCCATGAAAATCATAAAGTTACTTACATGCCCCACTGAATTTGCAGTCTATGTATTAGAATGTTCATGTAAGCTAAGATACGTAGGAAGCACAAAACTGCAAGCATTCAACCGCATATTACAACATTTAAGAGCAATTGTAAACTCAGACCCCAGTTACCCAGTGGCCAGGCACTTTAAACATGTACATAGCAATGATCTAAAAGAACTACAGTATTATGTGATCGATACAGTGCCTAAGTCACTGAGGGGTGGCAATAGGGAGAAAAAACTCAGGCAGCTAGATTCTCACTACATAGTCACACTCAATACTAAAATGCCAAATGGTCTTAACACAGGAGAAGAATTACATCATTATTTATGAATTATACTGTATGAGTATTCCGGGGTCTTGTTGTCTGTAATTTGAAGCTTGTTTTACATTTATTTAATCGCACTATATTTTAACCTAGTTTTTAGCCTGATTGGGAACGTGGTTTTACTAAGGGTTTTATCTGGGTGACCAGGTTTTAACGATTGGTTTTACCAGTCTTTTTTGTGACTGAGGCCTGGGGGTTTTATGGTAATAGCGGTAAATATAATGATTATTAGGTAAAGTTCTCTGTATCTAAGTGACTGAGATCTGTAAGATAAGTAGAGCATTGTCATAGGGTTTAGCACTGGCCTAATGTGGATGACAAATGCTGACACACTGAGGATTATTGGATATGCTGCCAATTTACACTGTATTTGATGAAATTAATCAGTATAATTGCACTTTCACTTTATATCAACAGGTAGGAAGAATATGAGTAGAATAGCATCTCATGGTTTTATCTCTGAGAAAGTCTACAGTTATGTGTTTTTAAAAACAAATAACTGTTGATAGATCAGGAGTAGACTATATTATTTAATTGTTATGCACTTGCACTTTATAGCTCACTTGGGATTTATTTTCAATTCATGTATATTACTGCCTGATCGTATGTTTATTTCAATAATGTACTAGGTACGCAATGGAAGGATATAGTATGTTTTCTATCTCCATGAACACGGAAAAAAGGCGGGCAATGGACACCTGTTTTTTTTAATGTTTAGACACTATTTATTGCTGATTGGCCCTGGGCACGTCATGTGAGCAAGACAGTGTTCCACTGTCCAAACACGCCATGCTGGGCAACAAAAATGCTAAGAATGAAGCAATAAAAAACGCACTTTACTTCTAAAGACAAGCTGTGGTCCATACCTGATTGTTGGGGATTTCCGGGCATTTCAGGATTCTGGCAATCTATATATATGACAAGGTGACCAAGCTCCGTCTGTGGAGCGAAACGCGTCGAGGAGAGCACTCGCTCTGTGATTGCTGAAATTAAAACCACTGCTAACACGACTGACGGTGTGATGGCGCTTTATTGAAAAGTTTAAATTTGCTATCAGGAGAGGAGGTCTGCGCCTGCTTTAACCCACGTTGATAGCGGCCAGGATTGCTTCGATATATATATATATATGTATAAACCCAATGCCTCCTCCAGTGTAGGAAAAAGCATGGCACCCTCTGGGTTTGAAGGTAAGGGCTTTATTGAAATTATGAAGGTATGAGCTTACTGGAAATGGGCCACACTCCAGCTCGAGTGCCCAGCAGGTAAGGCCCTAGTACATAACAGCAAAAAGAACAATTGATGGACAGAATGCAGAACAATGTATACATTCACCCCAGTACAGAGATCTGGGCCTAAAGCCATCGTTTTTTTGCTCACCACGCCATTCCAGTTTGGACCAGGCCATATGCAAATCAGTCTTGACCCTGCGCCCAATGGGGACAGTCCAACCCGAACTGCCATGCCAGGTTCCCCCTGGACTGGAAACAAGCATCCTAGGACCAGTTTCGGGCTTTCAGCCCTCATCAGCCAGGATAGCTTGACTCCAGTGGCAAGGAGTGCACTCGACTCACGTCTGAGCATACCCATCCCACTCGGGGTGACAAATGCAAAAAGAACAATTGATGGACAGAATGCAGAACAATGTCATACATTCACCCAAGTACAGGGATATGGGCCTAAAACCATCGTTTTTTTGCTCACCATGCCAATGGAAACCCAGAACCCCGAAACCAGTTTGTTTCCGGTCCAGGGAGGACCTGGCTTGGTAGTACGGGGTGGACTGTTCCCATGAGGCACAGGGTCAAGACTGATTTGCATATGGTCAGGTCTAAACTGGGTTGGCATGGTGAGCAAAAGAATGATGGATTTAACCCAGATCTCTTGACTGGGTGTGAATGGTTTGATTTGTTCTGCATTCTGTTCATCAATTGTGTTTCTTTTGTTTTCTCGCCCTAAGTGCGCCAGGTATGCCCAGACGTGGGTCCTGGGCTCACTGTGCCACTAGAATCAAGCTATCCTGGCTGAAGAGGGATGAAACCCCAAAACCGGTCCTAGGATGCTTGTTTCCGGTCCAGGGAGAGCCTGGCTTGGCAGTTCTAGCTGGAATGTTCCCATGAGGCACAGGGTCAAGACTGATTTGCATATGGCCAGTTCTGAACTGGGGTGGCATGGTGAGCAAAAGAATGATGGGTTTCACCTGGATCTCTTGACTGGATGTAAATGTTTTGATTTGTTCTGTATTCCATCCATCAATTTTGTGTCTTTTGCTTTCTGGCCCTAAGTGCGCTAGATATGCCCAGACGTGGGTCCTGGGCTCACTGTGCCACTGGAATCAAGCTCTCCTGGCTGAAGAGGGGTGAACACCCGAAACCGGTCCTAGGATGCTTGTTTCCGGTCCAGGGAGGACCTGGCTTGGAAGTTCAGGCTGGACTGTTCCCATGAGGCACAGGGTCAAGACTGATTTGCAAATGGCCAGGTCTGAACTTTAGTGGCATGGTGAGCAAAGGAATGATTGATTTAAACTGGATCTCTTGACTGGGTGTGAATGTTTTGATTTGTTCTGCATTCCGTCCATCAATTGTGTGTCTTTTGCTTTCTCGCCCTAAGTGCGCCAGGTATGCCCAGATGTGGGTCCTGGGCTCACTGTGCCACTGGAATCAAGCTTTCCTGGCTGAAGAGGAGTGAACCCCCAGAACCGGTCCTAGGATGCTGTTCCCATGAGGCACAGGGTCAATAGTGATTTGCATAGGTCTGAACTGGAGTGGCATGGTGAGCAAAAGAATGATGGATTTTAGCCAGATATCTTGACTGGCTGTGAATGTTTTGATTTGTTCTGCATTCCGTCCATCAATGGTGTGTCTTTTGCTAGTACATAATAGGGCAGGGGGATTAAAACTACCTCTAACTCAGAGGTGCCTAAAGAGGCAAGAGAGGTGCATAAAAAGGCAGGGAAGATGCAGAAACAGTTAACAGGGGTACAGAAAGAGGCAAGTGAGGTGCAGAAAGAAGCAAGAGCAGTACAGAAAGAACCAACAGAAGTGCAAAAAGAGGCAAGAGGGGTGCAGAAAAAGGTAGAAGGGCTGCACAAAGAGGCAAGAGAGGTACAGAAAGAGGCAGGAGGGGTACAGAAAGAAAGAAGAGAAGTGCAGAAAGAGGCAAGAGAAATGCTAAAAGAAGCAACAGATGTATAGGAAGAAGCAAGAGAAGTGCAGAAAGAGGCAAGAGAGGTGCAGGAATAAGCAGGAGCAGTGCAGAAAGAACCGACAGAGGTGCTGAAAGAGGTGTGAAGGGTGCAGAAAGAGCAAGAGAAGTGCAGAAGGAGGCAAGAGGGGTACAGAAGGAGGCAAGAGAGGTACAGAAACAGGTAGGAAAGGTGCAGCAACAGGGATCAGGGGGACAGAAAGAGGCAAAAGAGGTGCAGAAAGAGAAAAGAGGTGCAGAAAGAGAAAAGAGGGGTGCAGAAAGAGGCAAGAGACCTGCATATTAAAGCAACAGAGGTGCTAAAAGAGGCAGGTGAAGTGCAGAAGGAAGCAAGAGAGGTACAGAAAGAGGCCATAGAAGTACATAAAGAAGCAACAGAGGTGCAGAACGAGGCATAAAGAGTGCAGACAGAAGGAAGAGAAGTGCAGAAAGAAGTAACAGAGGTGCTGAAAGAGGCACAAAGGGTGCAGAAAAAGGGCAAGAGAAGTGCAGAAATAAGCAACAGGGGTACAGAAAGAGGCAGGAGTGGTGTAGAAAAAGGGAAGAGAGGTATAGAAAGAGGCAAGAGAGTTGGACAAAAAGAGAAGAGGGGTGCAGAAAGAAGCAACAGAGGTGCAGAAAGATGCAAGAAAGGTGCAGAAACAAGCAAGAGAAGTGCAGGAGGCAAGAGAATTGCTGAAAAAAAGCTAAAGAGGTTTAGAAAGAAGCAAGAGCAGTGCAGAAAGAACCAACAGAAGTGCAAAAAGAGGCAAGAGGGGTGCAGAAAAAGGTAGGAGGGCTGCACAAAGAGGCAAGAGAGGTACAGAAAGAGGCAGGAGGGGTACAGAAAGAAAGAAGAGAAGTGCAGAAAGAGGCAAGAGAAATGCTAAAAGAAGCAACAGATGTATAGGAAGAAGCAAGAGAAGTGCAGAAAGAGGCAAGAGAGGTGCAGGAATAAGCAGGAGCAGTGCAGAAAGAACCGACAGGGGTGCTGAGAGGTGTGAAGGGTACAGAAAGAGCAAGAGAAGTGCAGAAGGAGGCAAGAGGGGTACAGAAGGAGGCAAGAGAGGTACAGAAACAGGTAGGAAAGGTGCAGAAACAGGGATCAGGGGGACAGAAAGAGGCAAAAGAGGTGCAGAAAGAGAAAAGAGGTGCAGAAAGAGAAAAGAGGTGCAGAAAGAGAAAAGAGGGGTGCAGAAAGAGGCAAGAGACCTGCATATTAAAGCAACAGAGGTGCTAAAAGAGGCAGGTGAAGTGCAGAAGGAAGCAAGAGAGGTACAGAAAGAGGCCATAGAAGTACATAAAGAAGCAACAGAGGTGCAGAACGAGGCATAAAGAGTGCAGACAGAAGGAAGAGAAGTGCAGAAAGAAGTAACAGAGGTGCTGAAAGAGGCACAAAGGGTGCAGAAAAAGGGCAAGAGAAGTGCAGAAATAAGCAACAGGGGTACAGAAAGAGGCAGGAGTGGTGTAGAAAAAGGGAAGAGAGGTATAGAAAGAGGCAAGAGAGTTGGACAAAAAGAGAAGAGGGGTGCAGAAAGAAGCAACAGAGGTGCAGAAAGATGCAAGAAAGGTGCAGAAACAAGCAAGAGAAGTGCAGGAGGCAAGAGAATTGCTGAAAAAAAGCTAAAGAGGTTTAGAAAGAAGCAAGAGCAGTGCAGAAAGAACCAACAGAAGTGCAAAAAGAGGCAAGAGGGGTGCAGAAAAAGGTAGGAGGGCTGCACAAAGAGGCAAGAGAGGTACAGAAAGAGGCAGGAGGGGTACAGAAAGAAAGAAGAGAAGTGCAGAAAGAGGCAAGAGAAATGCTAAAAGAAGCAACAGATGTATAGGAAGAAGCAAGAGAAGTGCAGAAAGAGGCAAGAGAGGTGCAGGAATAAGCAGGAGCAGTGCAGAAAGAACCGACAGGGGTGCTGAAAGAGGTGTGAAGGGTGCAGAAAGAGCAAGAGAAGTGCAGAAGGAGGCAAGAGGGGTACAGAAGGAGGCAAGAGAGGTACAGAAACAGGTAGGAAAGGTGCAGAAACAGGGATCAGGGGGACAGAAAGAGGCAAAAGAGGTGCAGAAAGAGAAAAGAGGTGCAGAAAGAGAAAAGAGGTGCAGAAAGAGAAAAGAGTGGTGCAGCAAGAGGCAAGAGACCTGCATATTAAAGCAACAGAGGTGCTAAAAGAGGCAGGTGAAGTGCAGAAGGAAGCAAGAGAGGTACAGAAAGAGGCCATAGAAGTGCAGAAAGAAGTAACAGAGGTGCTGAAAGAGGCACAAAGGGTGCAGAAAAAGGGCAAGAGAAGTGCAGAAATAAGCAACATGGGTACAGAAAGAGGCAGGAGTGGTGTAGAAAAAGGGAAAAGAGGTGTAGAAAGAGGCAAGAGAGTTGGACAAAAAGAGAAGAGGGGTGCAGAAAGAAGCAACAGAGGTGCAGAAAGATGCAAGAAAGGTGCAGAAAGAAGCAAGAGAAGTGCAGAAGGAGGCAAGAGAATTGCTGAAAAAAGCTAAAGAGGTTTAGAAAGAAGCAAGAGCAGTGCAGAAAGAACCAACAGAGATGTTGAAAGAGGCAACAGACGTGAAGAAGGAGGCCCGAGGGGTGCAGAAAGAAGGAAGAGTAGTGCAGAAAGAAGCAACCGAGGTGCTGAAAGAGGCACGAGGGGTGCAGAAAAAAAGGAGAAGTGCAGAAAGAAGCAACAGAGGTGCTGAAAGAGGCCCAAATGGTGCAGAAAGAGGCAAGAGAAGGCAAGAAAGTAGCAACAGAGGTATAGAAAGACGCAAGAGTGGTGTAGAAAGAGGGAAGAGAGTTATATCAAGAAGGAAGAGAGTTGCACAAATAGGGAAGAGGGTGCAGAAAGAGGCAGGAGGGGTGCAGAAAGACTTAACAGAGGTAGCAAGAGAGGCACAGAAAGAAGCAGGTGAAGTGCAGAAAGAGGCAACATAGGTGCAGAAAGATGCAAGAGAGGTGCAGAAACAAGCAAGAGAAGTGCATAAAGAGCTAAGAGAATTGCTGAAAGAAGCAACAGAAGTTTAGAAAGACGCAAGAGATTTGCAGAAAGAGGCAAGTGGGGTGCAGTAAGAAGCAAGAGCAGTGCAGAAAGAACCAACCGAGGTGCTGTAAGAAGCAACAGACGTGCAGAAGGAGGCACAAGGGGTGCAGAAAGAAGGAAGAGGATTGCAGAAAGAAGCAACAGAGGTGCTGAAAGAGGCACGAACGGTGCAGAAAGAGGCAACAGAAGTGCATAAAGAAGCAACAGAGGTACAGAAAGAGGCAAGAGTGGTTGCACAAATAGGGAAAAAGGGTGCAGAAAGAGGCACGAGGGGAGCAGTAAGAATTAACAGAGGTGCCGAAAGAGGCAAGAGAGGTACAGAATGAAGCAAGTGAAGTGCAGAAAGAGGCAACAGAGGTGCAGAAAGATACAAGAGGGGTGCAGAAACATGCAAGAGAAGTGCAGAAAGAGCTAAGAGAATTGCTGAAAGAAGCAACAGAGGTTTAGAAAGAAGCAATAGAAGTGCAGAAAGAGGCAAGTGAGGTGCAGAAAGAAGCAAGAGTAGTACAGAAAGAAGCAACAGAGGTGCTGACAAAGGCAACAGATGTGCAGACTGAGGCCTGAGGGGTGCAGAAAGAATTAAGAGGAGTGAAGAAATAAGCAACAGAGGTGCTGCAAGAGGCACGAGGGGTGCAGAAAAAAAAGAGAAGTGCAGAAAGAAGCAACAGAGGTACAGAAAGGAGCAAGTGTGGTAGTGAAAGAAGGAAGAGAGGTGTAGAAAGAGGCAAGAAAGTTGCACAAATAGGTACGAAGGCTGCAGAAAGAGGCAGGAGGGGTGCAGAAAGAATTGCAAAAGGTGCCAAAAGAGGCAAAAGAGGTACAGAAAGAAGCAGGTGAAGTACAGAAAGAGGCAACAGAGGTGCAAAAAGACGCAAGAGAGGTGCAGAAAGAGCTAAGAGAATTGCTGAAAGAAGCAACAGAGGTTTAGAAAGAAGCAAGAGAAGTGCAGAAAGAGACAAGTGAGGTGCAGAAAGAAGCAAGAGCAGTGCAGAAAGAAGCAAGAGAGTGCAGAAAGAGCCAACAGAGGTACTAAAAGAGGCAAGAGGGGGCGGAAAGAGATAGGAGAGGTACACAAAGAGGAAAGAGAGGTACAGAAAGAGGCAGGAGGGGTGCAAAAAGAAGGAAGAGAAGTGCAGAAAGAGGCAAGAGAATTGCTGAAATGAGCAACAGAGTTGTAGAAAGAAGCAAGAGAAGTGCAGAAAGAGACAAGTGAGGTGCAGAAAGAGGCAACAGGGGTGCAGAAAGAGGTAGGAGAGCTGCACAAAGAGGCATGAGAGGTACAGAAAGGGGCAGGAGGGGTGCCGAAAGAAAGAAGAAAACGGCAGAAAGAGGCAAGAGAATTGCTGAAAGAAGCAACAGAGGTGTAGAAAGAAGCAAGAGAAGTGCAGAAAGAGGTAAGTGAGGTGCAGAAAGCAGCTAGAGCAGCGCAGAAAGAACCAACAGAGGTGCTGAAATAGGTAAGTGAGGTGCAAAAAGAGGCAAGAGATCTGCGGAAAAAAGGAAGAGAAGTGCAGAAAGAAGCAAGTGTGGTAGAGAAAGAGGGAAGAGAGGTGTAGAAAGAGGCAAGAGAGTTACACAAATAGGGACGAAGGGTGCAGAAAGAGGCAGGAGGGGTGAAGAAAGAATTGCCAAAGGTGCCAAAAGATGCAAAAGAGGTGCAGAAAGAAGCAGGTGAAATAGGTAAGTGAGGTGTAAAAAGAGGCAAGAGATCTGCGGAAAAAAGGAAGAGAAGTGCAGAAAGAAGTAACAGAGTTGCAGAAAGAGGCAAAAAGGGTGGAGAAAGATGTAAGAGGGGTACAGAAAAAAGCAAGAGAGGTGCAGAAAGAGGGAAGAAGAGTGCAGAAAGAGGCAAGAGGAGTACAGAAAGAAGCAAATGAGGTGCAGAAAGAGGCAACAGACGTGCAGAAAGAGGAAAGAGAGGTGCACAAAGTAGAAGAGATTTGCAAAAAGAGGCAAGAGAAGTACAGAAAAAGAAAGAAATGTGCAGAAAGAAGCACAGAAATGCAGAAAGAGGCAAGAGAGGTGAAGAAGAAACCAAGAGTGGATTGCACATCATTAGTACCAATTTAACACCCACATTTAGCAATACGTAACCATTCTAGGTTTGCAAAGAGCCTTCCACCACGCTGTAACACTTGTCGCTGCATTTTTGGCAAGGTTTGAGCTAGAAACAAGGCTTTTTTTCAAATCTGCAGATTAGGGAGCAGATGATGAATTGTGTGGCTAATGCAGAAAATGTATAATTTTCCGGAAGTCAGTGCAGCCAAACAGTCGCATTATTCCAGTGGCCCTGCTCATACCTCTGACTAGGTCCACAAGTGCTCCTCAGTGATACCTTTTTTTTTGTCATAGTTGAGCTTCTATGGAAATGAGGAAGACTAATTCTGCGACTACCACTCCACAACACAGACTACCATTCCACATAATACTCTTCATAACACATAATCCCACTCTACATAATTCCTATACACTAAATACCACATACTTTCTATCCACATAATTTCACTACACAACATACCACATAATTCCACTACACACAACGTACATCCACTCCACTCCAAAAAATATTAGTAAAAAACATTTACATTTACAACGCCAGTTGCTCTAATTCTCGCAACTGCGAAGTCTATTACATTGCAAATACTTCTTTAACTAGTAGTCGCATTTGTAGAGTGGTGGAGAAAAGGTTCTTGGCGTCCGACCAGTGCTCAGGAATTCTGCTGGATGTACAGGAGGTATCAGGAGGGCTTCTTGGCCCCCAAAGTCCCTCAGGAGTAAATTGGATTACATCCCCCATTCCGTAGTCTGCCAGGAGGTGCGTTTGCAGAGTGGTGGAGAAAGGGGGGCATGGCCTCCAAAGACGTTTTAACAATCCCACTGTATGGGACTTACTGGAGGTAACAAGAGGGGAAGTTGGCCCCCAAGGACAACCTTGGGGGCCAGCAACCCCTCCTATTAAATCCAGTAAGTCCCACACAGCAGGATTGCTAAATTCTCATAGCAGGCCATGCCCCCTTTGCCCACCACTCTGCAAACATGCTCCCTGACACGCTCTTGGATGGGGACTAAAGTCCCCTTCGCTGCTGGGGGTCCTTTAAGGGCCAACTAGCCTACCTCTTACCTCCAGTAAGCCCCACACACTGAGATTGCTGAGAGTTCAACACAGGCCATACCCCTTTTGACCACCATTCAGCAAACGCGCCTCCTGGCAAGCTCTTAGTTGGGGGATGAAGTCCCCTTTCCTCCTGAGGGTACCTGGGGGGCCTCCAGTAAGCTCCATATAGCTGATTGTTGAAAGTGCTCAAAGGCCATGCCCCCTTTTTACACCACTCTGCAAATGCAGCTCCTGGCGTACTGCTGCTCGGGGGATGAACTCCACTTGTGTCCTGAGGTTCTCAGGACACAAGAGGACCTCATCACCCTACCAGCAGTGTGCCAAGAGGCGCGTTTGCAGAGTGGTGTAAAAAGGGGCATGGCCTCGGACCACCTCTGTGCAATCCAGCTTTGTGGTGCTTACTGGAGGTATCTGGTGGGCTAATTGGTCCCCAGGGACCCTCAGTATTCAAGGGGACTTAATTACCCAGAGGGCACGTTTGCAGAGTGGTGCAGGGAGGGGGCGGGGCCTATGGTGAGTTGCTGCTTTTTTCTTTTTTAAATTTATCTTATTTTATGGGAGGAGGCTGTATGGCTCCCCTTCCCTGGGCCAGTTTTGGCCCGGGGACCCATCCCTCTGGGCCTGGCAGCCTTGTTTTTTTTTTACTTTTGGGGAGAGGGTTGCATAGCCCCCCTCCGCATGGCCCCCCTTCTCAGGCCAATTATGGCCCGAGGGACCCAAACCCCCGGGACCAGCCTTTCTGTTTTTAATTTTTTAATACATTTAATTACAGGGATGGGGGTTGCGTGGCCCCCCTCCTGGGCCACTTCTGACCCCAGGGACTTCATCCTCAGGGCCTGGCCTCACCATTGGAGACCGTGGGGTAGCCCCAATGCCTCCACGGTGCCAGCCGGTCTCCCCACCTCCTGCAAGAGCCAGCATTGCTTTTGCACAAGGGGAGCTGCTGACATGCAGCTCCCATTGTGCAAAAGAAATCTGCTTTAGTTTTTGGAAGCAAGAGCAGATTTCCTGCTCTCGCGTCCAAACACCAAAGCAGGAGTTTTCTATGACCGGGCTCCCGCCCTGATAACTGTGAACCAGTTCGTCTCTAAGAGACTTGGCATTTTTGAATGTCACCAACGGACTCACAGGTAGATCCCTGCCTATGATAGTATCCGATAATAAAATATGCCAGCTCTTACGCAGGATTCTTTTCAGCTGCCTTGTATTTTTGGAAAATGTGGTGATCATTCTGAACTTGCCTTCCTGATCCCCAGACTTTTTTGGGGTATCTTTGAGCAAATCTACTCGTTTCATGGAATTTGCTCGTTCCATGATTGTATTTGAACCACCTTACTGTAATCTCTTAAACTAAACCGTCTTAAGCTTTCTTTTGCGGCTAGTTGAAACCCTGCTTCATTGGTACTATTTCTTTTTAATCTCAATAGTTCTCCATAGGGGATACTATTCATGAGTTTCTTGGGGTGACTACTTGTGGCGTGGAGAGATGAGTTCCCTGACGTGTCTTTTCTGTATGGTTTTGGGCATAACTTCTCTCCTAGATATTTGACCATCTGGGAATTAATCTCTCCTGGGAATTTTAAATTCACTGTGTTTGCATTCAAAACCTCTATATAGGCCCACGCTGTCTCTGGTGACCCCCTCCAAATCATGAACAGGTCATCAATGTATCAATGCCATGGTACGATGTTGTCTGTCCAGATTTTATTTGCCGCCGCCCAGGTCACCTGCTCCTCCCACCAGCCCACAAATAGATTTGCGTAGCTGGGGGCGAAGCAGGTGCCCATGGCCGACACTGAGATCAGTCTGAAATTATGATATTCAAACAGAATTTTTTTGTTTTCATTGCAAAATTCAATGAACTCCATTAACAAGGCATTATACTGTAAATATTGTAAGGGACAGTTGTCTAAGAAGAACTTTACTGATCTTAGACCATCATTGTGGGATATACAGGTATACAGACTGGTGATATCCAATACTATCAATTGGAGGCTTTCCTCCCATTGTATGACTTCAATCTTTTTTTAGAAATGTTTTTGTGTCCTTTATGTAGGATGCCAACTGCCCCACATGTTGTGACAGGAAATGGTCAATGTATGCCGACATGTTTTCAGTTACACTTCTTTGCGGGGTAACTATCTATCTCCCCGGGGGGGGGGGGTTCGACTTGCTCTTATGGACTTTTGGCAGGTGGGAAAATGTCGGCACCATGGGATTCAGGCATCTCAGGAATATATGTTTCTCCGTTTCTAACATATTCCTTTTGTACCATTTACACATCAACAGGTGGTAGTTTGTTACACTTTGCATGTAGGCCTTTTCCTCTACTCTCTCATAGGAGAGAGCTTCCATTAATTGTTGGTAAGCCTTCAGATTATACTGTTCGCGAGTCTGTAGGACGATGTTCCCGCCCTTATCTGATGGCTTACATATTATGGTAGACTCTTTCTGTAAGTTCAACAGTGCCATTTGCTGTTCTTTAGAAAAATGTTGTGCCCCATTAGGTCTATGATGTTTGTTTTGTCAGAGACTTAACAAGACTCTGTTAACGGAAACTGCAAATATATCGATAGCGTTCACCAGCACCTGTGGTAAAAATTGGGAGGTAGGTTTAAAATAACTATTGCCTCCACTCTGTTTTACTCCAGCTATGGCAAATTGTTGAGTATTGATACCACATGTTTGCTCTGTACTAAGATTTTCCAAAATAGTCAAAGTCTTTAAATCTTTTCCAGTTAATATGTATGTGTCTTTCTGGATCTGGCAAGTTCTTTTTGCCTTTTCTATTGCTAGTTTCAATTGAAAATATTTATGTAGTTTTAATTTGCGGATAAATTTGAAGAGGTCTATTCTAGTCTGTGTATATTTTATTGGTTTCTTGGGGCAGAAGGATGAACCCAATTTTAGAACTTACTCTTCAACTTCTGACAATGATCTTGTAGTCAGGTTAACAATTGTTAGGTTTTCACGCTTGCTCATTTCCTCTTGTTGAAAGATTTCTTGCTGTTGGTCATCAGGGGCGACCGGTTGTCTGACGCCCCTTCTGCCTCCCCACCTCGTTTTTCAGATCTGTGTTCTGGTGGTTTTCCCCTGCCTCCCTGTTACCATGACTGTCGGATTAACCTGAACTCCTCATGAAAAGGGTTTTTTCTTGCTGTTTCTGGTATCCGATTTGAACTTTCCTCTTCAGATTGGTCAGCGTCTGTGACGTCAGATTCATATGTATCTCGTGATTCCACAGTAGTTTGTGCTCTCCTAGTTAGCATTTCTCTCCTTGGTTTGTCAAACTTTCTCGCAAAAGTTAATACTCTGCCCTGAATGTAATCTTTTTCGTCTCAATCAAATTTTTCTTGTTTACATTGTTTTATCTTTTGTTCGTATGTTTTCAGCCTTTTCTTCATTTGTTCCCTTAATTAATCCATTCTTGTCTTATCATCCTCTTTAAGGATTTTCTCCTCCAATTCGCTGATGACTTTAAAGGCTTTAGCCCTATCACTCCACGCAAACTTGACAATTATAGCCAACATAGCTTTGCAAGACTGGCTGTGTAGTCTGCCCACTCATCAAGCAGAAGGGGGTCCGGATTTTCAAAGGCGGGTACTGCATAAATTCTTTGTCCTCTTGGGACTCTATTCACCTCTAGGTAGCCTTGTAGCGAGGTGGCCTCCCATTGTGTGACATTTGTGATTTCTTGCAATGATTTTTGATAATGATTTATAATTATTGAGATGTTTTTGACACCGTTTTTTACGTATAACTATGACAACCCATCAGGTAGTCTGTAGCGTCAATATGGCGGAACCATTAGTATTTACGATATGGTCCATTGATATGCCCATCCAGGGCATGATAATTGCGGTATTTGAATGTGAGCCGTTTGCCACATCCAGGTATGATATAAGGAATAGCTATATTCGGGTAATAAGGGTTGTGACATGTAAAAGCCAATATATTGTACTGTGTCAAAATGGCGGAACCATTAGCATTTACGAATGTTGGTCCGTCGTCAATGTTGTCAACAAACAATGAATTGTGTATATATATATATAAAATGGCGGCGCGGGCACTCTGTACAAACATCGAAAAAGCCGGAGCATCGAACCGCGTCTGTTTGGCCGTGAGACCGTTTTAAGAATAAAAATAACAGAACTCTTTCCTATTAGTGCTTGTCTTTTTGGGTACGGATACCCTTGAGGAGTTGGAGAATGGAAATTTATACGGGAGCACCTCAGTAGAGCAAGCACCCGCAACTGCACCGAGGTGGTGTTCGGAGGTAGCAACGATATATATCTTCAAGATAAACAGGTGTGGAGTTAAGAAAAGTAAATCTATACTTACCTATTTGCACTAACATTCTCAATATTTTGGTCCTTCATATTTTTGACACGATATTGTGTCCACATATTTCTGTTACCAATATTCTGTCAGTGATTTTTAAGCTTTATGTTACGAGAATTTATAATGTACATGACTGCCCTAGCAGAGGATTTCCCAGCACACCTAACGAAGTCAGCAAGAGGGAGACTAAAAAGCATCAAAGCAGTGCAACAGCCAGATCAGCTACTTTAAGTCAAAGGACATTTTAGAGCCAAATATGAATGATGAAGGACTCACATTTGTTATTCACCCACATGCAAGTACCAATACCACAAAGATGAGTAGTTTGGAAGGGGGGAACAGAAAAACATGCCCATTGTGAGTTTGCATTTTTAAATGTGGAATAACCTTGGCAATCTATGCTCTGGCACAGACTCCCGTAGGTTTTCCTCGATTACTTGGCCTTTGTTGGGGAGAAACTAAAAAATGCTTGAGCTCACCTCCAGAATATAAGAGACCCATGAGTCTCCAAAAATCACACACATATTTATAGGTTTTAGGCTGAATCAGGGCTCCCTGAAGCGATAGTGGTCCCTGAAGGTTTGGGGCCACAGGGGCCCGTTTTGCATCCCTAGGCTTTTGTAAACCCGTACATTTGACCAGGTACCCCCTAGTGAAATGTCCTCGTGACAAAAAGCAGGAGTTGCAGTTTTCCTGCAAAACCTGTAATTATTTGCATCCAGTATTGATAGTTAATAGCTGAAACAGTAATTAGTAATTAGAGGGCACTTCGAATTAAGATTTTTACATTTTGGGAAATGGTGCCATTCTGGTGTGGGTAGAAAAGGTTCTCTTTTTTCCCATGTGTCCTGTTATCTCTTCAAGAGTGCATAGATCTGGTGGCATGTTTTGGTTTTGAATGAATAATGGTTCAAAAACCAGAAGAGTTTCCATTCAGAAGAAAAATACAATAAGAGCTCTTTAATTAAGAACGGATTTTTTAGGGTATCTGTGCCCCACTTAAATGTAAATCCTAAGTGATATGTGGCTGTAGGAGGAATGTTTTGGGAATGTTCTGAGCAAGAAGACTTATCTTTGTCATCACCAAACTTACAGTTGTAAAATAAAAAAAAGCTTAGGCTCCCGTTCAAAAAGTTTTTTTCTGCGAGTACTTGTGAGCTACACTTGCATTAGAATATCCGGCCTGGTTCACAAAGACTTTTCTGAAATAAGACATGCCGTTGCTGGCCCAGAGAAATAACATGCAGTCTAAAGTAGGACAAATTACCAGCTCATAGAAAATGCTTTGGGAAGTTGGCAAGGATATTTAGCCGAGGCTCCCAGCCTGGAGTAGTACACATACTCAAATAAACATTCTAAGACTCTATTTTCAGATTACCAATGCTATCTATCCTGCCAATCATCTGGTGTACTTTTTTTTAAGTACCGTTGTAACTGTGTAGATAGAGAATCCATGCTTGTAAGTGGCAACAAACGAAGATATTGTTTCATGTCTGAGAATATGGTCACGAGGGTCAAACAACTACTAGTGCAGTCGATTTACCTTGCTTCTTTGGTGCCCTTGTGAAGGTTCCTTTCACAACTTTACAGTGCGAGTTGTCTCCTCCGCACACACCACATTTATCTTCCTGCTTGGTGGAACCGATCACCTTGTCACAACCAACTTTCTTCAGGTAGAAAAGAAAGTGCATAAAGGTGTTCAGCTTAGATACTTCACAAACATATCAGGAAACAATGTAATTGTAAAGATTAATAACATTTATGTTATTGGTTACCTTTTGGTTTAAGCGATAGATACTTTAAAAAACAATGTATTTCTCTTGTCATCCCTTCTGGGGAAACATGATATATAAAAATGTTGTTTAATGCTAGAGTACAATAAAAGTCAGAAGTTGAACACCAATCCAAAGTCTAATCATATTGGCTAAAATGTTTACATTGCACAACACCCGCCACTAATAAGTTAACAGATAGAGTCTTGCAGTTATATATGAAATAAAAAAGCAATTTCTTCGCATGTGAGGAAAAAACGGAGTCACTACTCGGCAGTGGCGGCTGCCGAAAAGCCCAAGGGGGGGCAGGGTGGGCACAGGACGGGGCATTAGGGAAATAATAAGAATGAAAAAAAAGGTACCTGTTCTGCCGCCGATGCTGCAGTCTGCATCGGTGCTCCTCTTCTCTCCTAATGGTGTTACAGAAGCCACTGGGACACTAGCACAGTCTCCCCACCCAATCCCGACACTGCTCTCAATTGCATGGGAGCAGCGCTAGGATAAGTCTGAGCAGCTCGGTTTGCCGCTCTGATCGTGCCTGGGTTTCTGTGCTGTTTCTCCAATCTGGCTGTGCAACACAGCTGGGCTGGAGAAACCTAGGTTCGCATGTCAGTTTGGCTGACCTAAGACGGCTGGTCAAACCGTCATGCGCACTTACAGTGCTGCACTATCCTTCAATGCTGTCATCATGGCCTCGTCCTGCCTAGACTTGGCTGGCTGTAGCGGGGAAAGAAAAATAAAATCATAATAAACTGGTTTTATTATCATTATTTTTTTCCCATTTTTTCAGCAGTGGGGGCGATCCTCCTCCGCCATAGCCGTTGCTGCTACTCGTAATAATTTATTATAAATGACTACTATTGTTGCACTGTCACCTACTCCGCGGGTATCAGGGCTTCCTTTCTTTACAACTGCTCGTCGCAGATGACAACAGCAATAACACTCCTGCGTAGTGTATGTAGCTTTGACAGTCTGACAGTCGGCCTACTTGTGGAACATCTCCCGGCCATTTATTTTTATTTATTTATTTATTTTCTTGTAAAGCGCAGGAATTCGATCTCCGAAGAGATATCTCCGCGCTGTGTTGTTTTGAAGATAGGTGAAAGCAGGAGGATTGTGTGACTTAGCTAGGGTTGCTAGGTGGGAAACAAATACGTTTTCAGATATTTTCTGAAGGTAGCAAGATTGGAGTTCTGTCTTATGAAGAGGGGTAGTGAGTTCCATAAGGTAGGACCTCTGAATGCTAGAGCTCGGCCTCCCTGTCTTTCTCTTCTGATCCTAGGGATCTGCAGCAGGGCTTGATTTTCAGATCTTAATGATCTACCTGGCTGATACAGTTGGAAAATTTCATTTAGGTACCTAGGGCCAGTACCATACAAGCATTTGTGGATGGTACAACAAATCTTGAATAGCACTCTCTGGCGAATTGGGAGCCAATGTAGTTTGCTCAGTAAAGGATATGAGGGAGATCTCGCAGGGGCATTGAGGATCAATCTAGCAGCAGTGTTCTGAACAACCTGCAATCTCTTCAACTGTTCTGTATTAGCGGAAATAAGCAATCCGTTGCAGTAGTCTACCCTACTCATGACTAGGGTTTGTACGAGTGTTCTCCGGTGATGGTCAGCTAAGTATGGGAACACCCTTCTGAGTAGGCCAATGACCCTCATGCAGGTTCCTGTGACCTGTGTAGCGTGGTCTTTTAGTACCAGGGATTGATCTAACTTAACGCCCAGATTTTTCACGCTTTCCTTAGGACAAGGAGCTGTGCCCAATTCTGGGGGCCACCACTCAGGTGTCCAAAGGAGTGGTGCATTCCCAAAAAGCATGACCTCCGTCTTGCCCAGACTACTTGCCTTGACTACAGATGGCAGATATTCTCAGCCTGCGTACCCTGCCAGCAAGTTTCCATTTCTTTTATATTTATCAATGCCTTGAAAAATTTCACATGTCCCCCTCTGCCCAACCACTACTCTTTGCAAAGAATCAGGCAACAGAGGAGCTGGTAATTTATGTCACAGTTTCTGAGGCTTCCCATCTATCTGTAAGCACAGAGTCAATGATTTAAAAGTGGGTTTTCTACGACACACAGCTATGGAGGTATCACTGTGAATCTAATTGTGTTTTACTTCTTGCACCCTGGGGATTGCTCTTAAACATTTATAATCAAGAAACCACCTTCAAGACCCAGAATGCAAAGAAAATCAAAGGAGAACTGAGCTACTCTGCATGGTAGAAACCTCACTTATTTTTTAAAAGAATATACCCCCCTGGGATATTGCCATTACCTCAAAGTTCTGTGACATCATAAAAGCACCCAGTCTTAAGCCTCATGTCTTTATATGATCATGGAACTCCTCAGAGACCAGCAATATCCTTATAATGCATGGGATTCTGTAATCCCTTTATATTGGCCTGACTCCAATTTCTTTATAATGGCAACTTGTGATGCACCCAATCACTGATTAAAAAGAAAAGATATCAACACTCGACTGTATAAGATTTCACAGTTGAGTTCAGATGTCACAACTCATGCTGCCAGAGCCGGCAACCATAACTGAAGCAGCTGTTTAGCATAGAAACGTTACTTTTCCTCTTCTGCTCTATTTTTCTAGCTTACAATGACAAGTACAGAGAACATGTTTATTTTTGGCACTTTTTAGATAGAGAAAAGCTAGAACCTTTCTGCATGTTTATACACATTCTACGCTGCTGCAGCTTTTTATCTATTGAGCTGTTTCTGATTTGCAACAAATATCCAACAGGTTTTTGATGTATATGATAAGGATATTGCAACTCACCTAAGAGTTCCGTAACCTTATAAAGAAACTCTGCCTTCTGCCTCATTCCTCTATATGGTTATGGGACTCCTTATATTTAATTCTCCGTCTGGCAATCCTTGTTTTCAATGCAAAAGAGTGATTAAATAGGATTCAAGGAAACCATGTTTAACGAACTGCATATGTTTTTGTAAAAATATCTTGTACTGTATATATCTATACAGCCAGAAGAACGACATTTGTTGTCTTAGCTCAGGCACCAATGGAATAGACTATACTCACGCTGACTGCCAGTAAAGAACAATACATTCAGAAACATGATTCATTCACCATCTTTGAAATGTAGTCTTTCAATATCTGTGCCATATCAACTGTATTGTGCTCTTACTCATGAAAAATTATAATCTAGGGTGTTGTGGGCAGGGCAAGAGAACTTGGACAATGTCTGCTAGATTTGCAAATCTAGATATAGTAATTGGTATTGCAAAAAGTCACCAGAAAAAAAAAATCTTCCTATATAAATAGGTGTGTTTCTCTGTTAAAAAATGGTTTGATCCGCTTGGTAGTGGTTTTATATAGGTTGTCTGGCGCCACTTAGAAATTCACACAATATAGGTAGTGCAATACTTATTGGACGGTGCTAAAAGGTAAAGGGAACCACAATTCCTCTTTAAAACTGGCTACTGCCTCAAACAATTACAACACTCCCTAGCACACGTAATATTTAGATACAGGTCATATGAGCCGTGTTTCCACCAATTGTCAAAACATAGTAGAAATGATTTCTTTTCTTTGTAGTTCAAGTTCAAGTTTATTCATGTGCGGTATGTTCTGGAAATTTTCACACAGCCGACACGTGTTTCGTCGTTTTCTCCTAGCAAATCCGCTCGAGTGTAAAGATCTTTACACTCGAGCGGATTTGCTACGAGAAAACGGGGGACCTCTGGATGAGCAAAAGGGAAGACAAAAGCTTCCTTTATCGACTTTGGAGCCAAAGAAAGGCCGTCTATACCAATAAAGGTTTTGACACAGACGCCCCCAATGAACCCATATGCGGGTTTGAATTATCACCGCATTACAAATACAAGAGAGCTGAACTGGAAATAGCCTTGAGAAAGTCGTGGGTTACATTCCCAAAACAACGAAACACGTGGCGGCTGTGTGAAAATTTCCAGAACATACCGCACAAGAATAAAATTGAACTTGAACTACAAAGAAAAGAAATCATTTCTACTATGTTTTGACAATTGGTGGAAACACCGGCTCATATGACCTGTATCTAAATATTACGTGTGCTAGGGAGTGTTGTAATTGTTCAAAGATGGTGTTTAGCTCACCGGTGGAGGAATGGTGACCAGCAAGGAGCTGCAGCCGGTATTTTCGAAAGTGGCCCTAATGTTTATTGATACAAGTACCTCCTACAATCAGCAAAGAGATCAGTTATATGTTAAACCTATTGAGAGCGGTTGGGAGCCAAGGGAGAGTGCTAGCTTCTTGCATCAGTTAAAATCACACGTCATTAAGCAGTGGAGCATCCTAAAACCATTAGCTCTCAGGTTTGTATCCATGCTTACTATTGCTTCTGATAAACTGGCCGCGAACACATCATTCTTTAGAGTGGACAAACCTGATGACAGCACGGCGGCTTCTGACACATGTCAAATCTGCTCCTCCAGCAGATGAGGACATCCTCATGGGTTCTGAATTATGATTCAGAGACACTTTTTCATCATAAAGAAAAGTTTCACCCGCTCTTCCTGCAGAAGAGGATGCACCTGTAGCTTTCGACTTGTAAGTCGGTCACAATTGCTCCTACAACAGAAGCATAGTCATGTGATAATAAATCTTACAAAGATACTACTTTTGGTGCCACAGAAATAAGACCATGTCATATTTTTCTTTGCTCTTATTCCACCCAACAATACACCCAAATAAAGATGCACTCTGCTCCTTCAGGATTCAAATCTGTGGGTGGTTGCCCCAGCGTTGAACCAGTGGCTCCATGCAGTGTGGGGTTTGATTCTTAAAGCCTCCTCTAGGCAGGGGCGTAACACAGGCCCCCGCACCTACGCAGTGCGTGGGGGCCTCTCGGGGCCCCCTCACTCTCACAGGGAGGGAGACGGGCCGGCTGCTGCACTGCCTCATAGTCTTACTCTTCGCAAATAAAATAAGACTTAACTGCCCACACGGACTTAGAGGCCTCCCCAAGTCCCCCTAAATTAAATGGTGGGGGCACGCCACGGTGAAGGGCTCTAAGCATCGCCCTCTGTTCATTAATAATTCTGGTGCTGTGCGCACGCCCTTGCCGGCCTGAGCCTCTTAATGCATTATTTAAATAGTTAGTGTGCGCAGTATGCCCGGGCCAGGCCGGCTCTTCCTGATTAAATGGTGCGTGGGAGTGGCGTGCACCGCGCGGTGCCGCGGTCCTCAGGGTGGGAGCAGGGGCAGGGCTGGTGACTAATGCCTGCCACAGTCATGCGCAGTGTAATGAAAAGTGCGCGTGACTTGTACTGGCACTGACTCCTCAGAAGGGTGCGGCCGCCATGCAAATCTACCTCCGTGCCAGGATAATTATACTAATAAGAGTATAGCTAGCCCCTGCTTGGTGGCTAGCCTCCTCGTCCTGTCGTCACCTCCTAAGCTGCCTGCAGGTGAGTGAGTAAGGAAGGGCAGGTCAGGAGGAGTAGTGGCCCGAAACTAGCCCAAGTCAAATACAGTGATCGGAGGTCTCTTGTTCCGTTCCCAGAAAGGCAAACTCTGCCTTCTATCTTTCAAAGGTCAGCTAATTAAGTACAGCAAACACTGTAATAAAAATACTAGCAGCACGTGTTATTTACAACACTTAAACATGACAGAAGCGCTATTTTCAATGAATGTTGTTGGTGACAATACCTTTTCCCTGATCACTACAATATATACCACAACAAGTTATGAACTTTCCTTATCTAATTGTCGACACTCTCCATCTTTGTACCTCTTTTGGCCTCTGCTGAATGGTATTAAAGCTGCAACATGCAGAGAGGCTGCTTGAATTGGCGTGGTGGCAAACGATATTACAACAATAAATTAGTGCTTGTAGCGGGGTTGGTAGCTGTGCTTTCTTTCATGTATTTGGTTAATGGTAAAGCTGCCTCCCAGGTCTCAGTTTTTTTTTGCAGCTATAGTTTTGTTACAGTTGTAACAGTAATTCACGCGAGAAGGGTACAAACGCAGCAGCAAACACAGACAGCAGGTGGGCAGGAGGCTGACATGTCGCCTCACCTGCTCCCGGCTCCTCGCCCACCTGGAGGGCTGTTTGAGGAGTAAACACGGCGAGCCACTGCCCACTGCCCTGGGCCTGGTGGTGCCACTCACCGCCCCAAGGTCGGACTCAGAGTGGAGTCTCAGAGAGGTGGGTGGTAGGCAATAATGAAATCCTGTTATGGGGTCCTGCCACTCCACTGCAGATTTCTTCTGTTCGTTATACTTTTTGCAGCGCTTCTCGCCTTAAGGGAAGCGCTGCAAAAAGTTTAACGAACAGAACAAATCTGCAGTGACTGGAATCTGAGGGGGCGGGCGACCAGGCCCTGTCAGCCCGCCTCCGCGGTAATTATCCACTGCCACAGCAGCTGACACAGCCCACCGCCCGCCTGGAAAGCTGAGTCCGAGTCAGAGAGGCAGCACTCAGAGAGTGCAGGCCGGACCTGCTTGGCTCAGTTAATAATTAGCTTTCTATTGTAAGCTGCACAATTCAATGTGTCCTTTAGAAACCCATATTCATTAATCAACAGTCCAGCAAAGTGCATACTGGTTGGGTATTTTCCAGATATAAACTGACCCCAAGAAACAAAGGAATGATAATCAGTTAATTGTCTGATATTTCCATTTGTTTGACACAGGATGTAACTAACAAAGCCATTTGCGTAACTAAGATTAATTTAGCCACTCCACAGGTTGCATGTAGTGTTTACAAAAGTCGTGAATTTTCACTTGCTACTTGATTAAATCATGATTTAATTTTATGGTAGAGCAAACGTCTCAGTGGTGTGGTGTGGAGTGGGCATTCGAGTGGGGGGGGGGAGAGGAAGGTTCCTTAAAACAATAGTGGGAAACTTGCAGTGTGAAGTTATTTGCAAAGTTTGGAAGGCATTCTCCCAACCATGATCTAGTAGAGAATTTACACATGTTAAGGATGGGAAAAATAGCTATCCAGTGTGGGGATGGGCAGGGAGCAAGCAACTCTTGATGAATTTGGAGAACATGAATTTGATATGGGCATAAATTATCTATATCCAAATTGGGAATGTGGAGATGTGGAGGGAACACCCTCTAAATGTATGGGGGGGGGGGGTTCTAATTGGGTCCAAGAAAAGTTACCCACTTTGTTCACTTGCCTTTAGTGTCCTAGTTATGTACTTGTTTTATAATCTTTGTAATTCCCTAACCTATTGCTAAGTAAACTTTGCACTTTGAGTAGGAGAGGGATGGAATTCACATTATAAACATTCTGCTTAAGACTGACGTGAGCAACTGTTAGGGGTGCATATTTGAGATGGATATTGGTGGGAGCTACACTGTGAGCCAACGGACCGTGAGGAGCGCTATGATAAAAAGGGTGATGGGTGGTCATAGGTTTCTTTGAATAACTTTTTCTTCAGTACTTTGTTGAGGATGAATTTTTGGGGTGACTTGAAGGATGTGGTGCAAGGAATTCCAAAAAGCATCCCCTGAGCTCTCACTGTTTTCCGCATGCTGCTTTCATCTGCATGTGGGACTATTGGAGGACTTGACCTCAGGTTGTTTCCTGGTTTACATTTGGGGTCAAGTTACCGAGATAGAAAGGACCATATACTTGAAATTATTTGTATACATTACCTTTGAATGTAATTCTTAGTTTAATGGAAAGCCAGTGCAGCTCCTTCAAGGCAGGTGGTATTAGACTATAATGATTAAATTATGCTCCTTGGAGACTTGTGTGGATGTCATTGTAGCTCATTGACATCATGCATTCATTAAGTAGCGCTGCCTTTTTGTCTGGCTGTGCATCAAGCTGTTTAGAGTCATATTACTTTAAATTGCAGTTGATTTGTGTGAGGGATGTGTCTTACACCTGTCTTAACTTACTGTATTACATTCTCTAAGTTCTAAATTGACGTGAGCCCCATTGCCAGTCTTGACAAATGGCATCAATAAATGAATTAACAGAGATGTTAGGGTTTATAAAGCAAGTTATTATTAATCGAGCTGTTGATTACATATGAGACCAGAACAAAACATTGCTCACTTATTTATGAGAAACCCTTAGTGGGTGTCTGCTGCACTTCAGATGAAGCTGGGCCAGACGTACAGCTACGTAACAAGAGTGGGAGCGAAAAAGACAGAAAGAGAGGAAAGGAGAGAGCGGAAGGTCAGGAAGGAAAGGTGGGGAGACTACAGTTAAGAGAGTAGAAGGGAGGGACCCTGGAAGAAAGGAAAGGGGAGTGGTGGAGAGAAGAAAGGAGGGTGGAAGGTAAGTATGGAAGAAAAGCTAGAAGAAAGCTTGAGATGTGGTAAAGCAGCAAAGAAGGAAGGGGAGAAGGAAGGAAGCTTGCAAGGAGATGGGGAGAGAGTGATGGGGCAAAGGAAGAAGACTGCAAGGGAGGAAGAGAAGGAACAAAGAAGGAAAAGAAGAATGGAGGTACAGAAAGGGTTCAGGGAGAAGGAAGAGAGGGGAAGAAATAGAAAGAATGGAGAGTGAGAAGGGAAGTTTCAAAGCAAAATATGCTAGATTTCTGGGTAGTAGGGCAAAGTGGTAGATGGTGGGCCGCACCACCGGGGGAAGGGGGCCCCCTCCTTGTGCTTTGCAGGGGGCCCCCCTCAAGTTTCGTTACGCCACTGCCTCTACGGCCTCAGTGGATGGTGTAGAATCCCATTGGGTAAAGCCATCAGGGAAATGTGGTCCTGCCTAGCTTAGTTCAGGCCTGGAAACAGGAAGAACCACTCAATACACAAGGCAGAAAGCCCAATCCTAAATTCCTGCCTCGCTATATGTTTGTTCCCAATACATTACGTGACAGACACTGGATAATTACAATTGTGTTTCTAAGACCTATAAACGATTTACTACAACTCTTTGCCAAAAAGATACCTTACTATCACAAAGTATTTAAACTTCTAGACCATTTGTTTGTTTTCTACATCCTTGACATTGTCTTACACTCCTTCAGATACCTGAAGGCCGCTGGAAGAATTAACAGGACTTCTCCACTTCGAAAAACCATTTTTTTCCAGTCTGCCCTATCATACTCCTGTAGAGTTTCCACACTCCTTAACACACCCGCCAGGACTTACCAGCATTTTGGTGTCACCCCTAAAGGTCCAAAGGTTTTATATGCATGTTGACTGGGTCTATCTCCAACCACTCAAGTCCCTCAGGCAGCCCTGATGATGTTACTCCTCATGGGTTGCACTAATGTAAATCAATCATGCTCTGTGTAAGACCATGCTGATATGTCGTGTGACACAATTCAGAGCTCATGTACTCTGCCAATGCCATGGCCCACCTCAATCACACCAACATGACAAGATTCAGACCCCAAGCAGTTGGTAAACAGAGGAACTCAGACTAACAAAGTACCACTGCAGGCAACTGAAGGGCAGCTGGAGAATGAGCAAAGACAACAAATGCAGGAGTACATTCAAGTTTGCCATGAGACGCTACCACCAACTGATCTGGACTACTAAACTCACCACTTTGGATAAATACATCCACGCCAGTACCAAAAGAAGTGAGGAAATGTTTTTCATCAAGAAAGATTTCACCCGAACAGCAGCCACCTTCAAATCAACCACAACCTAAGATGTTTTTTACGGTAACATTTATTTGACTGTATTCTTTAGAAAGATCAATTAATTAAGAGCTTGTTTAGAGTTGCCAAGGAAGTCTAGGATTACAGTCCCACCGGTGCTTTCTTACATTATACAAATTTGCCCCAGTTCCCGGGCATATTTGGCTGCTCCATTATTTTTAATATAGAAACACCTAACAGTCTTCTCCTTGCTGAAGAAAGCCTCAGTGGACCCTACCACACTCGTCAACTACAGACTGATGTCCATGCTTCCACATCCAGCCAAGGTATTGAAGAAATTCATCAACAACTCCTCAACACTAACAGTGGTGGCTGGTGAGATTTGAAAGAGGTGAGGTGTAAACTTTCTGTCAGAGTGAACCGTGGTGAGCGAGCACAACGAGCGAGCCTGAACATCCTAAGGAGGGATCGGGGGGTTCTCCCCTGAGAAATTTTTGAAAAAATAGTGGGTAAATGTTGCATTTTCAAGCAAAGTTGAGAAGCAAGAAGGTTAATAAAGCAATTGTGAAAGTACCCTTGTTTGTTCTGTACATTCCACCGATGAACCCCCATAGGCCTCTCGTCCTGCTTCACAAGGCACTCCACAATACCAGCCCTGCCTACCTCAACGACAGACTCTCCTTCTACGTACTCAACAGGAAACTCCGTTCCGCCGACCTGTCCCTGGCCACCGTTCCGCGCATTCACATAACCACTTCCGGGGGCAGATCCTTCTCCCACCGCGCCGCCAAGTCCTGGAACACCCTCCCCCTCCTTCTACGTCAGACCACAGACCTCTCAGCCTTCAGAAGACTGCTCAAGACCTGGCTCTTCGACCACTAGCTGCATCCCCTCCCCCCGCCAGCGCCTTGAGACCCTAGTGGGTAAGTAGTGCGCTCTACAAATTCTTGATTGATTGATTGATTGATTGATTGTACTAGTACTGAAGTGTCTACAGCCCTTCTTACTAGGGGTGGGCGGAATTTGGGAAATCGCGTTACGCAAATCTCTGCGAAACTGTAAAAATCCCCGCTAACATGCAGAAATTCCGCGAACACGCAGAATTGCTTGTTCACGATGCTTTTTTCCTGTTCGCAATTGCTGTTTGCGTGCTCAGGGGGAAATATCTCGTGAACACGCATTTTGAGAACGCGAACAAGCAAAATATTTTGCAAAGTCGCGAAACGCAGAATTTTGGCCAATTTCACGTTCTCCGCGGAACGCAAAATTCTGCAAATTCC
This sequence comes from Lissotriton helveticus, assembly GCF_964261635.1. Lineage (NCBI taxonomy): Eukaryota > Metazoa > Chordata > Amphibia > Caudata > Salamandridae > Lissotriton > Lissotriton helveticus. Next base: position 831,720,322 of record NC_136068.1, read on the forward strand.
GCGAGCGGAATGGAATTTACCGCCCAGGCCTACTTCTTACAAGCAGCACTGGCATGATTTGCATTGTGTACTGGTCTCCAGGTACGGAGACATCCAAGTGTACATTTGTACCGAAGCATTGAGACAACCAGGGCCACAGACGTTTCAGCTAAGGTTGTTGTGTAAGAACTGGTGGCAACAAAGGGAAGCACTTACATAAGCATGCTTCCATTGCGCCATGACTCAGACGACTGAATCAGGTCAAAGGCAGACATCGAGCTGGGGAACATGCTGCACAATACCATGGCAATACTTTCTTTACCAGTGTGAAATAAAACAAACAAAAATAAGAATGAAACATTGCGAGCTAGCTGTGATAAGATCGAAGTCTTCAAATATATATCCTAAAAGACGCATGCAAAATGTTGCTGTCTCAGATTGAAACCCCATCCAATCCAACCCTGCATTTCCTCCTTTTGTAAGTCAAGAAAACAAGTACCACTGCCTTCTAATAATATCACTGTTAATCTACTAAATAACCCCCATCCAACTGCCTGACGTCTCCATGCACACTGCAGATACTCGACAGGAGCCAGAGAAGAGCCTATCCAGCAGCTCAACAGCGACACACATATCATCACCCCAGCTGCGCACCACGCCACTTAAAGGCTTTTCCTCATTCCATCATCAATCAAGTTCCCGCTCATTAGCCTATATCCAAATGAGGACTACTGTGGGTTGGTGATAGGCGAATTATTAAAACAAACATTACACGCTGAATAATAATTACACAAAGAAACAAAACTGCACAGGTCATTAGGCACGAGCAGGTTGCAGACTTTAAACTACTGGTGGTTTCCTGATATCGAAAGGTGCTGGGGAAGGGTTGTATTACAGGATTAAAAAAGGTTAAAAGATGATGAGGGTGTGAAGGATGGAAGAGGTGAACAAACAGAAGAAAGCAGAAGTCAAAGATGGCGGGAAAGAATCGTGCAAATTAAACTGGCAGGTGATGAACAAGGCTCCCGCGGATCTGCGTCATGGTTGGCACTTAGGGCGTGTGTCTTGGCTGTGCCCTTAATGCCCAAGTATTCTAGATGCATAAAAAGATGACAGATTGTGCCGCTGCGGGTGACCCCTACATAACTACTATTCGGGGATGGCTTTGATCACCGCAGAACATAAGGAGAGGTCTCGGCTCATCTTTCACTGGACACAAGGCTATTTTGATGCAGTATAAGTGAGGCAAGCAACAACGATTGCACAGCACCATGGCGGAGACACACACAAGTACAACCACATCAACTGTGACATGATGCTGCTGCTGCACGCCACCTAGTGAAGAAGTCTCAAATTAGGCACATTTCACCCAATAAATATACAGCATTTCCTGAACAGGAATAGGAAAAGGATGACGGCCTTCTTTCAGTCCAAATGCAATGCAAGTACTCCCATCAGGGTTTGTAACACAACCTATGTACTTAGCAACATGGTCCATGCTGTTAATTATGTGGACTATAAATACGCAAAACTCTGCAATATTACCAAAATGTAGAAGAGCGCACTGAAAGAAGTGCACGCTGCCACGGCCTCCACGTTTTGCAGGAACAAGGTCACAAACAGTGAATCAAATGTGTATGTCATGTGAAACTAAATACAAATCATCTAAATATCGCCTGGACGTCCTGTCGCACAGAAAATGTAATGGCTGCCATGGCCGCTCACCTCAAGTGATAGTGGGGATCAGTTGGCCGCACATTCATGTAGCCATGGTGATGAAACAGGCAGAGAGGAAGCTGACATGCCTACTGACTGCAGGTAAGACTAATTGGCATGCCTGACGGACATGTGGCCATGTTTTACCACCAACTACGACTTCGAAACGGCCTTCATAAGTAACCCAGTTTCCACGGCCCAGGAAATGTTACTCATCTGCCCTCGTATTTGGAACAAATGAAAACCTGCATGACAAATCGCTTGCAGCCTGCTCAAGAAAGCAGCGGGGCGACGCCCCCACGTCCCTATAGTGGAGCCACCACTGAACACTACCCAGTCCGGATGTAGACTCAACTGCAGACTGAAACTGCCCTCATCACTGCCACAGACCTCATCTGCATGATCCTAGTGATAGGAGACACAGCAGTCCCCATCCTCCAGGACTGCTGCATTTAATACGGTCTCCCATCCTCATTCTCATCCAAATCCTGAATGACATCGGAATTGAAGGGTCTGACTGTCAGAAGCTAGACAGCCAGGCACCCTTCACCTCAGACACCGAATCACCTCATCAGCAGAGTCCCGTAAGGCTTCTCCTGAGCCCAACTGTCTTCAATGCTTACTGGTTATGTTATGATATTTTAATTCGTAACACGCACAAATCACCCTGGGAAGGTATATAGGCACATGATCCCTCTGGCCAGAATCATCTGCGCTCACAACATCAATGTACTCTCATACACCAATGACACAAACTTATCCTCTCTATCAAAGAAATGATACCCAGCACCTGGAGCAAGTTCACGACATGCATGACCAAAATTGCAGACTAGATAGAGTCCAACTGTCTTAAGCTGAACATTGACAACACAAGATTTTAATCTTGGGGAAGAACCCCTCACTGTGTGACTCCACCTAGTGGCCCGACCAAACTAAGACAACACCCACCCCCACCTCCCATGCCAAGAACCTCTGGATCATCATTGACAGCAAAATCGAAATGGCCGTCCAATTCAACACAATCACTGCCTCATGCTTCAACAACCTGAAAATGCTAAGGAAGATTTTCAAATGAATCCTAACCAACAACAGGAAAACAGTTGCCCACACCCTCATCACTAGCAAGCTGAACTATGCAATCACCATCAGCGCTGGGATCAACAAACAACTCACAAGGAGGGTGCAGACTATTCAGTATTTGACAGTCAGAATAACTCTCAACCTCCCACGCAGCTTTCATATCTCGTCTCACCTCAAGGAGCTACACTGGATACCTATTCACAAATAAGCACAATTCAAAATCCTTACCCACACTTTCAAAGCACTACATACCTCTGGCCCAGCATTTCTCAGTAAGCGCATCAGCTTTCACAAACACCTCCGCACACTTTGCTTTGGCCTGGACTCCTTCTTGCATGTATCTCATGCATTCGGAAAATTAGATCCAGCGATCAAGCCTTCTCCTACATTGCCCCTAAAGTGTGAAATAACCTGCAGCTACATATCCAATCCTGCCTGGTACCTCTTGGATTCAGCAACAAGGTGAAGACCTGTCTCTTCAAGTATTCACATCAGACCTAGGATTGGCAAGTTCCACTCCTACTCAGCGCCAGGATATCCTCCAGGGTCATTGTGTGCTGCACATATGGACATAACACATTCTTGTTCCTTGAGTGGGATTGGGCTGTGTATTACGTTTGAGATTTAATGTCATGGTATCCACTAGAGAAGGAAGTTCAGTAGCTTGAGCCAGGGCAAGTAATGCCCGTCATAAGCTGGAGGCCACAGGTTACATTCCTGTGGTTGAGGAATGGATGCCACTGTGTCGAGTACTAAACACTACTACTAAAGTTATCAAATGAAAATAATTTAACTGATAATGATGTAATGTTTGCAGGAGAGGGAGAGAGAGAGACAATGTGTATAACAAATAAAACCACCAAATACATGGAAATGTCACACAGTAAACTAAAGGTTGGCCGCTCTGCTAGGGTGTGATTTGGAAGTTCTGGTCACTTACTCTATTCAGGCAGTTCCTACGTGTGTTAGGCAAGCCTGACATTGGCCATTACTTTATCATGATTTAATTAGTTTCTTAAATTAAATTATCTGTGTATCTATGTACAGGGCAAGGCAAATAAGATGTCTGACAAACACCAAAACATATTAACAAAAAGCTGGTTATTTTCAGGCAAAGGAAATGTATTTAGTTCAAAACTTCAGGAGCGAAAACAGACTGTAAGAAATTACCTGCCAGACTTATATCTCATTTAATAATAATTGGAAGGAAAAGTAGAACTGTTTGTGCTTATCCCCACACAAAATAAATCACGCAAGACATAATAGGAGCACAGATGCAATGTATAATACCTGCCGGTAAACAGTGGAAACATTAGTGATTTACACTCACAGAAATTAAAACTATGAGCATGTATGCAGGTTTAAAATGTTTGCAGCAAAATATCACCACTTGAAAAGTAGCCATTTGTTAATGTCATAAGAGTTCCTTGCATGTTTTAGGTTCTTCCTAGACCCAATTCTAATAATTTGCAAAGGAATATCAGTTGAAAAAATATAACATTCCCGAAAGAGTGTTTGATGTACACTGATCTGGTTTTCATCACCGGCACAAATCCAGGGTGTTGTCTTTGTTAACGTATACGTTGCCGTCTTGGCACTCCTCTAGTAGACTGTCTAAGCGGTCTAAATCGGTACCTGTGGGACGCTCCTTTATTTTAAACGTGCTTTATCATTCCTTGTGTATGTACTGTTACTGTGCATCTTTTATGATTTAAATTAAACCGAAATAAAGATTTGCACTAAATAAATAAATATATATTGCCGTGATGGAACGCGAAAACCAAGCAGCAGTGATTCTTTCACTGGCATTTTACTCTTTTGATCATCAAACGCCACAGAAGCATTTTTGTTGGCTGGGTTTCAAAGCGGCTGTCTTCTTTTGACTAGCTGGACGAACTACGTGGGACTATCATTTTCACAAACCAAAGACATGGAAGACATATGTGGAGACCCACCATGGCCTAAATGTAAGACTATCCTCTCAGCACCCTTCACCTAAAGCGTTTAAGGGTTGTTATGCATTTTGAAGCATTCTTTCAGGATAAACTCCGCCATCTGTAGGATTTCCGTTTTATTTTCTACAAAGAACATACTGCCCATATCATCATCTGTAGGCAGGGAGTTTATGCCCCAATATTTAAGGCACCATATGCCATCCTAATAGATTAACCACCAGTTTAAGTGAAGATGCATTCATTTATAGAAGGTCCTGCATTAATTACTGAAGGAAGATAAGAAGTCATACGTCATGCTTGCAAACTATTCCCTATAAAACAGAACATTGTTTACTTTTTGAATAGCTTACAAGGAACAGAGTTTTTAGTTGTCTTATTCCTAGTAATTTTAGATAGAATTGAGTATCCATGAGAAAAGAAGTAAACAGTAAGCACTTTCATGGGAGGAAATAAAATGTGTATCATGGTGGACAAAAAATGATAGAATGGGCCGCAGTCCTGAATAATTGAGAGTAACTCAAGCATTCCACGCATCCCATCTTTTTGCTTTCATTAGTGTGCAGCCCGAAATGTGGCGGGTCTACCCAGATGCGAGTCCTGTGTCCACTGTGCCGTAGGACTCGCGCTATATCTCACTGACAAGGTCTAACTAGGCCAGAAATTGCCTAGGGTTGCTTTTACATTATTCCCATACAGAGGAGACATGAGCTGGCAATTTAGGTTGGATTGTTTTTATTGGAGTAGGGCCAAGAATGTTTTGCATATAATTGGTCCTTTTATAGAGTGGCACAGTGGAAACAAGAACAAAGAACTCCCATGAACCTCTGAGAAAATACCTCAGGCTTAGATTAATTCAACCATTCCACCCACATCACCTTGGTATTTCTCACAACGATGAAGAAGACGCCCCATGACTTTTGGAAGCATGTCCTAGAACTGGCCCATGACCATCACAATTGGGCCTAATGTCAGAATTAGAGGACAAACAGTTTTATCTTTACTCCGGTTTTCTTACCTGGCATGTCAGTCATTAACTATCGTTGCTACAGGGCTATTTTCTAGTTCTATTGCTCTCATGAGTTACTAAGTTTCCCTCTAAACAGGATACGGTATACCTGCCAAACAAGGTGATGGTTATGTGTTTGGCTCTAGCTTACCCATTACTAAAATGACCACAATCGTCATCAGCTGTAGAATATTTCTATACATAGAGCACCCAGCAGGGGAGGAACCATGCTTGAACTGATGGTCATAACCACATACCAAGTGTCTGAGCTGATTATCTGGATGCAGATGGAGGTTTACCTGGGTGAGCTTCACATACTATAATACTGGCCTGCGTGGTCAACCACTTTAAGGCTAAAACCGTTTAGCCCATGCACCTTGGAAAAAGCACAAAAAACTGTGGTTTAAACATAAGCCTGAACATCTGGGATAGGCTACCCGAACCTATATAAAGGGACAATGCCTGGCCTTTAGTGAATCATGCAATGAATCTTTTTGGAAACCCTAGTCAAAGAAAGAGGACTTTAAGTTGCTTTCTGTGATTCAGTTATTGCTTGCCGATCTGTCTATTCTGCCCACAGGATGTGAAAGGATGCTGTGACAAAAGTCAGACCACAACGATAGAGTCAACTTGCACTCAAGGATTGCCCAGAGGAAATCTCTATTCAAATCCAAGATTCACAAAAAGTCACCTGACTAATGATTTTAGTCTCACCAACTTTCAGCGATCCAACATGACACTGAAAATATGACCAATAACATCACAGTGTCATGAAGATCAATGCTAAAAAAACAATAAAACAACACTAGCGAAAACAATGAACAGAATTTTGATCAACCACTATACACCAGTGAGAAACAAATCAGATATTTAAGTCTGAAGGATTCAAAGGCTCCCTGTAAAGTTAGATAATGAAGAAACATAAGAAAGACACAACAATATCTACTTGGTGAACCCGTTAGAGGTAGAGGATTGTGGGGACCTGATACCAAGCAACAGAGACTCAAACTAGTAACGGCATTCATCCTTCCTGGCCGAAACAAACAGGCCATCGAGGGCAAACCACACTGCTAATAAAGTGAAACAGAAACATGTTAACCTTACATGTTTTAATGGCAAAACAGCCAGATGCAGTAATTAATCAGGGAACTTAAGCAGGGTACTAAATGGAATATTCAACTTACTAAAGAGCAGAGATTCACATTTGATTTGGGTCTTACACTCATTACACATATAAAGAAGGTGGCCACATATGCAAATACCATCTCCACACCCTCTAAAAGGTACCACATTATTCCCCTAGAACACCAAAAAACAGGGTTATGTTCTTTGGTCAGAGACAGACTAGATTTTGGAATGTCTACTGTGGCAGTGGCACACCAAATGCCTATTAGCTACATAAAAAGCTGCCCTGTTCCCAGTGGCTAGGCTTGTTACTACAACCAGCAAACTTGAGCCCATCATTCCCTTACTGTAAGACCCGCAGTGGGGCATGAATCCAATTAGTGTTTGTATTGGTGGTGGTTTGGTACTGGTATTGGTTGAAGCATTGGTGGTGGTGTTGTTTTATACATGATAGTTGTTGTGGTTTTGGTGGGGGTATTGGTGGTATTTGTGTTTGCAGTACTACTATTTGTATTGTTGGTGGTATTGATGGTAGTGTTGGTTTTCATGGTATACATATAGTTGGTGTTGGTGATACTGGTAGTGGTGGTATTCAAGATGGCTGTGAAATTGGTGGTAGTGGTACTGATAGTTTATGTACATAGTATTTGCCTAGCCCAAACCTAGCATTTTTTCAGCAGATTTCTGTTCAGGTTCTTGGGCAAAGATACACTTAGCAACTGATTGAATAGATAGCTGAATTCTGAGAGCAGAAATGTACAGATGTAATGTTTATATTTATTTATTTATACATTTTAAATAGTACAAACATGACCCTTGTGGTTATCAGAGCACTTTACAGTGTTTAAGGAGATAGTTAGTATAAAGAACAACATTGTAATCAAGGACAGAACACATCATGACAGAGTCCCCAAGAGAAACCACCACAAGGTCTGTTGTCCTTGGTCCTTTTTGGCTTAAGTTCCCTAAACTTTTTGCTTGACCCCTAGACCTTTTTTCTGACATGGTGTTGCCAACTTAAATGCTTTGAGCACTTTGCCACTGCTGATCAGTGTCAAAGTGCAAGTGCTCCCCGTGTAAAGTGGAATGGTATGTGGTTGTCCATGATTGGTGTGTTTGCTTTACTAGTAAAGACTCTAGTAAAGTGCACTGTGTGTGCCAGGGCTGGTAATGCAAATGCTAATAGTGGGCCTGCAACCAAACACAATGCCAATACTGCTATCAGTTTGAAAATAATTTTTATCCAAAAATGTGTGGACATACCATCAAACCATCTTTAAGCTCATTAGTCGCTTTTATTTGATTATCGAAATTTCGAAAACATTTTTTTTATTTGAACATTAAACATACATATGATACACATTTTATATACACATTCCCAAAAAATAAAGAAATCACTTTCAACAATCCACAGTTCTCTCGCCATCCCACACTCACATCAACCACACTATCAAAAGAAAAGATATTGAACATTCATACTTTTGATTCCCATACCAAACAATCTTGCACTAGATCACAAGTCCTTTTATATCCTATACAATATTTACATGTTACTAAATACTATTGTACAGTTTTGTTTATTTGGATACAACAAAGCACAATTGTGGGCAAGTGTTTGGTAGTTCCACGGTCTACGCGTTTCAAACCGCTTTTATTTCCGGGTTCTCATCAGGACCAACCTCACTGTAAGAAACCAACATTAAAAAAACAGTCAAAATTCCACCTTAAGGCCTATTTTTGCATCTCTATGCCGCCAATAGTGCCTCAACAGGCTTACCTTTATTCCATATGCCTCACATCATCAGCTTCCTTTTTCAATGTAATGGGAAAAGACCAATCTAATCCACAAAACCAGAAGAGAAAGAAAAAGAAGAGCAAGAAATAATAAAGTTAACACACAAATGATAACTGTCCTGTGTGTGCTATTAGTAGCTCATCACGCTGGAGTGCAGCGTTTTCATGACAATGAAACTTACTTAGAATTGCTCCTTCGGTCGTTTGACCCTCCGTGTCAATTAAGCTCTTGCGCCGTGAAAGATATCCCCAGCAGCAGTCTGTGCGAAGAAAATATATGTGTATTTGTAACATGCCTGATTTGATTGGCTAAGTCTGTTTAGACTTAGCCTGGCCCAGGGGGCAAATGGAATTCTTACCTCCTGTGTCGAATTAGTTGTACATCTGCCAGGAGTTCTTCCTCAGAGCAACCGTTAGTGACTCGTACGCTCCGTGATTTTTAGTTCAAAGCAAACTATGGCATGGCGAAGTGCTGGCTTCTCATGCCGGATAGCTCACCGTGTTTCAAGCGATTCTCACTGCTTCCACACCTCTGTCCAAAACCGGAAGCTGTAGTTTCCGGAGATTCGCGTTCCTAGGCTTAAGGCGGAGTCGTTCCACCTTTTGGTGCTGGGAGATGTAGTTCATGCTGTTTATGGCATGATTAGCTCGTTATTCAATGTGGCAAAATGTGAACGCTTGCGTGTTTTTTGGCCACATTGGTTCTAAATGAATGTTTTTTCGAAATAACATATGTTTAAGCATTACAGATGTTTCGTGTTTGCTGGGTGCACGGGGAGTTGAAGTCTATGTCTCAGTCTTCTAAAAATCATAATTTGTATAGTTCTGAATTCCACACTATATATCGGAAAAACTAGCCAGGAAATTCGTTAGAGGATTTGTCAGCATAAATCCCGCATTAGGAAAAAGGTTGGGACTGCCCCACTGGTTAATCATTGGCTAAGACAATCACACACAGAAATAGACCTTCGCTGAACAATAATCTCGAAAGTGGAAAGGGACCCCGGTGGGGGAGACCATGACATTAAACTATCAAAAAGGGAAGCCCTTCTGATTGTTAAATTCAATACTGCAGTCTCAGGGCTGAATGAACTTTCAGAACTATACAAATTATGATTTTTAGAACACTGAGACATAGACTTCAACTCCCTGTGCACCCGGCAAACACGAAGCATCTGCAATGCTTAAACATATGTTATTTCGAAAAAAACATTCATTTAGAACCAATGTGGCCAAAAAACACGCAACCTTTCACATTTTGCCACATTGAATAACGAGCTAATCATGCCATAAACGGCATGAACTACATGTCCCAGCACCAACGGGTGGAGCGACTCCGCTTAAGCCTAGGAACGCGAATCTTCGGAAACGACAGCTTCCGGTTTTGGACAGAGGTCTGGAAGCAGTGAGAATGGCTTGAAACACGGTGAGCTACCCGACATGAGAAACTGGCACTTCGCCATGCCGTAGGTTTGCTTTGAACTAAAAATCACGGAGCGTAAGGGTCACTAACGGTTGCTCTGTTCTATTTGTTCCATTGTCCAGCACCCGCAGAGGCTACACACGAGGATGGACTACTGGCAGATGTACAACTAATTCGACACAGGAGGTAAGAATTCCCTCTTCCCCCTGGGCCAAGCTCGGTCTAAACGGACTTTTGAATCAAATCAGGCATGTTACAAATACACATATATTTTCTTCGCACAGACTGCTGCTGGGGATATCTTTCTTGGCGCAAGAGCTCAATTGACACGGGGGGGTCAAACGACCGAAGGAGCAATTGTAAGTAGGTATCATTGTCATGAAAACGCTGCACTCCAGCTTGATGAGCTACTAATAGCACACATAGGACAGCTATCATTTGTGTGTTAACTTTATTATTTCTTGCTCTTCTTTTTCTTTCTCTTTCTGGTTTTGTGGAAGATTGGTCTTTTCCCATTACACTGAAAAAGGAAGCTGATGATGTGAGGCATATGGAATAAAGGTAAGCCTGTTGAGGCACTATTAGCGGCATAGAGATGCAAAAATAGGCATTAAGGTGGAATTTTGACAGTTTTTTTTATGTTGGTTTCTTACAGTGAGGTTGGTCCTGATGAGAACCCGGAAAGAAAAGGGGTTTGAAACGCGTAGACCGTGGAACTACCAAACACTTGCCCAAAATTGTGGTTACTTGTATCCAAATAAACAAAATTGTACAATAGGATTTAGTAACATGTAAATATTGTATAGGATATAAAAAGATTTGTGATCTAGTGCAAGATTGTTTTGGTATGGGAATCACAAGTATGAATGTTCAATATTTTTTCTTTTGATAGTGTGGTTGATGTGAGGGTGGGATGGCGAGAGAACTGTGGATTGTTGAATGGGATTTCTTTATTTTTTTTGTAATGTGTATATAAAATGTGTATCATATGTATCATATGTATGTTTAATGTTCAAAAGGCCTTACCCTTCCCTTTCTATGCACATCAGGCACCCCTATGGAAGGTCCAAGGTACCCCCATGGGCAGGGTGCAGTGTATGTGAAAGATAGGACATGCACTAAGGTGTGTACTATGTCCTGACAGTGAAATACTTTCCATTTCGTTTTTCACTGTTGAAAGGCCATCTTGCCCATAGGATAGAATGAGGAGGCTGTGTAATATGTTTTCAGCCTATCTTACCGTAGGCTTAAGATGGAGAGGTGAAGTTTAGTGTCTCTGAACTCACAATTTAATAACACATCTTTTTGTGAAGGGGGTATTTGTATTGGGTGTTTAGAAACCACTCCTTTAGAAGTGGCTGGGTGTTTGTGCTCTAACATTTCTGTGTATCTCTGACTGATTGTGGATTGACTGTCTGGATTGAAAAGTGATAGGATCTGGGAAATGTCTTGACCCAGGGGAGGAGGTGACACAGCAACAGGCTGACCTGCATCTGGAGTGTAGGTGGGAGGAGTAGCAGGGCCGGAGTGGGAACCAAAACCGGCCCTGGCAAAGTGCTCAGCCACCCCCTCCGACCCCCAGGGGGGGGTTGGGGTGCCGCTGAGCTTTTTGCCAGGGCCGGTTTTCGGCCAATTTTGTTACAGGGTCGATTTTGCAGCTATGCTGCAAAAACGGCCCTGTAACAAAAACGGCCCCCTGGGGCCCAAAACCGCCCCCACCCATGCGGCGCACTGGGGGATTGCCCGGTGCCCGCTACAGCCAGTCCGGCCCTGAGGAGTAGCCACTAGCGGTGAAGAGGCTTGTGCTGCCACCATAAAGTAATGGTTCCATCTCCTGCTGAGTGATTAAGGATCCAGACCCCCCACTATCAAAGGAAGAAGGTGTCACTGGCAGGGAGACACCCAGAACTGGTTTGAACAGGGGTCAGTGCCCCCCTGAACACAAAGACTTCAAAGACTTTGAGGGGTATAACTATGAGAGCTGAAACCCCAGAACTTTGGATTGCTCAAGACTGAGAAGGATTGAAACTACTTCGTGGTCAAGAGGAACCTCTGACAAGGAAGACACAGCTGAAGAGACTGAAGGAAAGGACTGACCCTTGCTGTGTGTTCTGGGGCTGGCCTGCAGTTTGCTGATTTAACCAAGGAGAGGCTAAGGGACTTTGCTGTTGCTGTGTCCCCCTGCTTGAAAGGACTTTGCTGTCTGCTGTGTGCTGTGTCCTGAAGTAAGTTGTCCCCAAGGGCCCGAGGAGAGCTGGCTCCCTGTTGTGGAAACTCAGGAACATAAAAGTTTCCAGGTGTGTCTCAGCAACGCTGTGTGCATATGCTTCATGCAGCCTGAGACTATTGCCCTGTTATCGTGCACACCCAGAGTCTAAGTGAATATTAGCGACGCTGTGTGCTAGTGCTTTGTTCAGCCTGAGACCTTTGTGAGGATTGCCCTGTGATCGTGTGCACCCGGAACTCACATGAGTCTCAGCAACGCTCTGTGCATGTGCTTCTGGCAGCCTGAGACCTTCGTGAGGATTGCCCTGTGATCGTGCACACCCGAAGCTCAAGTGAGTCTCAGCGATGGTGTGTGCGTGTGCCCTGTTGCAGCCTTAGATCTTCGTTATCATCACCGGCCCGGACCGGTATCCCCAGAGGAGCTGTGCCGCCGTCCTGAGCCCGCCATTGCCAGAGCGGGACCTCGAACCAACCCAGTCGGGGGAAGGCCAGAGTTCCACTGCCCGGAATCCACAAAACTGCATGGGAGGCACAAGTCGCACGAAGAGGAGAACGAGGTCGCACCCCCCAGGTTACGTGTTTCACCGCCTGTAGCGGGGTGTGGGCTCAGAGAGAGACTCTCTCGGCCTCTCCCATTCTTGCAGCGCGAGCCACTGCTTCAGCTTGTATCACGGCCAGTACTTGCCAAGGAGTGGCAATACCGGGGCCAGAGTGCGGAGCTGCACTTTGGTTTACACCATACCTGTATTGGAGGCATATGTTGGAGGAAGCTGACCGCGAGTCAGTATGAGTGGCAGAGAGACTGTCTAAAGCACCGTGATCGGTGCCGGAGTGTATTACGCATTGCATTATTTCTACATTACGAACTGCCTGATTGTTGCATTACGCATTGTAATATTTTTGCATAACGAACTACCTGATTGTTGCATTACGCATTGCATTAGTTTGCATAATGAACTACTTGATTGTTGAGTTATGCATTGCATTATTTTGGCATTACGAACTGCTTGATTGTTGCATAATGAACTGCATTATTTTTACATTGCGAAGTGCCTGATTCTTGCATTACGAACTGCATAGCATTGCATTAGGACTGCATTAGAACATCTAGAATTGCTCATTCATACCTCCAGAACCTACAAGGGCTGGCTGGCCTAATAACCGGCCAGTAGGAATATAACAAATACGCATATGTTGGATTTATATTGTGGGGTCTCATCGTATGTGATATTATATAAACATATACTTATTTTTCTATGAAGTTCGTGTGGAGTCCATTTGTGGTGTCATCATTGTGTTGCTGAGAGTGTGGTTTCAAATACTTTACACACTTGCCTTGAAGATAAGCGTGGCTGCTCGTGCCAAGCTACCGAGGGGGTGAGCAGGAGCTATCTGAGAAGGTGTCCTTCCTTTCCCTGACGTGGAAGCAATGGTCCCTATTTGGCCTAAGGTACCTACCTCAGCCAACCAGAGACCCCCAGGTCTAACAGGGTCCAAGACAGACAAAAAACAAAAATCCAAAAATAAGAACATAACATCCGAAAGATAAACATGCATGCACTTTAACAAGGTGTGCCTTGCTCTTCCTTAAATTGGATCAGTGTGTGGTATTAGTATTGCTGGCAATGGTATTGGTTGTATAAATTATGAATATGTTGGCGATAGCATGGTATAGGTGGAGGCATTGGTATTTTGGTGTGTGTTGTAGTGGTATTATGATTGCAGTGGTGATATTGTGCTGCCGGTGGTATCATTGGAATTGTTAGTGGTGGTGGTATTGGCAGTGTTGAGTTTGGTGGTGGTGACGAATATGGCTGTTTACAACGCATGCGAATATATCGCATGCCTTTACAACACGGTCAATACAATGACCGCGTTGTTACATCGCTTACCATTACATCGCAAGTCATTACAATGACTTGCTGTAGGGGGCGCCCTGGACTTAGGAATAGTATTATTTACTATTCCTTCTCCAGTTTGTGGAACAGCAGGGAGGGTGTTGGATGGTATATTCAACACCAGCGCGCCCCCAACAGCAAGTTGTTGAAACGACTTGTGATGTAATAGTACGCGTGGCAACAATGCAGTTGTTGTTACGACTGCGTTGTAAAGGTACCGTGTTGTGGAGACAACGCTGTAAACACTGTGACCCGGTGGTGACATTACAAGTATTAGTGGTGGTATTAATATTGGTACTGGTTATATTGTTTTTTTGGTGGTGGTGTTTGTGGCAGTACTAATATTGTGGTGGCTGTATTTGTATTGATTGCATTGGTAGTGGTTGAGTGGCAGTAAGTTAGTGCCATTAGTAGAAATCCATTGGATACATTGGTAGTGGTGGTGTTGCGATTATTGGTGGTGCGGGTACTAGTGATATTGGTTGTTGTGGCATGGGTGGGGTTATTTCCCATACCACAATGGTAGTGGTGGTGGTGGCACTGGTGTTGTTGGCATTGGTGGTGGAGGCACTGATTGTGAAAATAGGGGTGGTATTTGTGGTGACAGTTTTATTAATAATAGCAATTGTGGTTGTGTGGTATTAGTAGTGATAGTGGTATTATATTGATGGTGGTGTTGTGCTGGTGGGCCTGATCAAGGGCCAGTATATTAACATGTCTACATCTAGTACAAGCACCTCTCAATTACTTTTGGTTGCTAAAATCAAGGTGGCCCCTGGATGTGACAAAAAAAATAATTAGAATGCTATATTCAGGTCAGGCTCAAACTCGAATCATGACCATAAAGAATTCAAAAAAGGCTGCTTCAGGAAAAAAGTTTGCATTCCTATAAAAATGTAAGTTTTGAGGAATAAATGAATTGACAAAAAGCGTGACTGCTGAATGTACATCACTACAACACAGGCAAGAGTTTTCTCACTCACCATATGTTTGAGCATCACTGTGTCACATAACAGGCGTATGGGATGAGATTGAGCAGTTGTTCTGTTTAAATACCTTGGTTTATATCTAATACACAAGGCAAAACTGCACAGCATAAACAATGTATGCAGATGTGTAGAGAGTAATATGCTCTTTCTTTCTATTGTTGCGGGAGAGTAGGGACAGCAAGGCCCACTCGAGGCTTTGCACCTTTTCGGTCACAACCCCTTGCCAAGCTCAACAATGGTAATGAATAGCATACATTTGCATAATGGATGGATGGATAGCGGATGGATGGATGGATAGATAGATGGAAGGTTGGGCAAGGACTCCATGTCAGAAGGACTTTAAATACTGGCTCTACTCCTTATGCCCCAAAAGTGTACCAGTAACCAGGAAGTGGGGGTATATATGAATCATTTAGTTAGCGGTCTACTGTTCACAGTTCCTACAGCTTTCATTATCCCGTTCTCCCCAGTCTCCAGCTCTGGTTAGCCCTACATCTGATCACCTATACTCAACTTCTGCTTCTTATGCTCACTGTTTGAGAGAACGGGAGGATTGTCCATGCCTAGCAGTGGCCCATTCAGATTCCTGTAGCTGTTTATTAGTGTAGCAGAGAGTTCAGCAACGTAAGGGGTGCTAGTAAGGCAGGGTTAAGGAAGTGGGAGTCATGACCACAGGTTTCTTCATTTCACACTGTTCAGATTTGTAGAAGGTAAGAGATAAGGATGGTATCAGATCACCTCCTGCCATTCCACAACTTCTCTCACGTCTATATAGATCCAGAATATGCAGGCGTTGGAAATGGGCCTTTTTGCAGGGTTATCCCCAACATTTTTGCTTCTTCCTCCTATATTTTCCTGACCTGCTGTTGTTGGTTTTAGGACTCTGGGCACTTTACCACTGCTGATCAGTGCTAAAGTGCATATGCTCTTTGTGTAAATTGTGTTATGGATTGGTGTTTCTATGATTGGCATATTTGAATTACTTGTCAGTCCCTAGCAAAGTGCACTGAGGGTGCCAGGGCCTATGTATCATATGCTACTAGTGGGCCTGCAGCACTGATTGTGCTAAACACATTAGTAGCCCTGAAAATGTAACTCAGACATGCCACTGCAGAGGCTGCACACAGTTTGTAACTGCCACGTCGACTTGGCACTTGTAACCACTTGCCAGGCCCTAACCTTCCTTTTTCTTACATGTCAGTCAACCCAAAGGTAGACCCAAGGTACCTCTATGGGCAGGTTGCAGTGTATGCTAAAGGTAGGACATGCCCTGGTGTGTGTGGCATGTCCTGATAGTGAATTACTGCCAATTCAATTTTTCACTATTGAAAGGCTACCTGTTCTGATAGGACAGAATGGGGAGTTTGTTTATAACATCTTATAAACATAACTGGCCCTGGGAACTAGGTAGAAAAATTACGTTTAGTATGCCTGAACTCAGAATCTAAAGATGCATCTTTTAGTGAAGGTGATTTTTACATTCTGTGTTTGAAAATACGTCTTAAATCCTTTATCTCTGCCAGAGTCATCTCTCCGAACGATCCTACAATTTGTAACAAATTATCTCATCTCATGTCAATGGGTCACATGGTGTCTAAGATTTATAAAATCCTCTCCCCTAACCCCTAACCCTCAAAAGACACATAGGAAGTGCGAACTCGCTTGGGAAAATGAGTATAACTCCTCTAACATATCATTCGATTGGGATAAGGTACACCTTACACCTTTTTCCAATAAAATATCACCGATACTAAATTCATGTTGATAAATAGAACATATTGGTCACCGGAAAAACTCTTTAAGCTTCAACTCCTTTACAGCCCCTTACGCTGGAATTGCAAATCTCATGTGGGGGACTTGGCTCACATGTTCTTTCATTGTCCGTTGCTCCAAACATTTTGGGACAAGATTTATAACTACATTCAAAGAACCTTCCACTGCCAGCCTAGTAGGGAATTCGCATATGTCATGCTGGGGGCAATAGACACAAGGTTAGTAAGTGAACATGGCCAACACCTAATGGATCTCATGCTTACGCTTGGTGTAAAGTCGTCTTAAGCAAATGGAAAAGTGCCTCTGATGTTTCTTTTAAGATATGGCAAGAGTGGCTGACCTCTTTAAGGGGCGTGGATAATGATGCACTCCACTCCTCACTGTGGCGAAAGTCGCACACCAAACTCTGGAGTTCACTTGTCTCTCTGGAACTTTGCCATGACCCGCCTTAGACTTGAACAGTAGTCATATCCCTTGATGCATAACTCGTTTCTGTTAACCATATGGGCACAACATAAGCGCTGTTACTCCACTGTTACGATTCAGATTACCTAATATGAGTCTATGTTAGCTGCTGTTTCCGTTCTCATTTCAGTCCCATCTTTCTTTCTTCCTTTCTTCTTCTTCCATATCTCTCTTCTTCTCTCCCTCTCTCTTTCCTTTCTTTCCTCCTTCTTTTCTTTTTCTTTTCCCAAGTCCTCTTCTATTGCAACCATCCTTTTTGATTAAGATTTGCATGTAATTACGTATGATGCTCATTGTTTTACCGATAGAGAATCCCTTGTTTAAATGGTCTTGATGCTCTGCCCTCAAGCTGCGTAACTCAGGTTGCATTTTCTCATGATTGTAACTCAGCGTACGTATCTCCTTTTTTTTTTTGGTTTCTGTTTTTGCTTTTCTAAAACTCTGCTTCTCTTAATAAAAAAGATTGCAATAAAAAAAAATAAAAAAAATGCCACTTTTAGAAAGTCAGTATTTTCTTGCTCAGTCATCCAGTAGTCCTCTGCTGGGTTTGTGGATTGACTGTCTGGATTTTGAATGACAGGGGCTGGAGAGGGGCTGTGGCTCCAGATAGTCTAGGTGGGTCAGGAAAGGGCTGAATAGACCTGGGCTGCATTTAGAGTAGTGGGAGGAGATTTCCTTTCACCTGAATGGGCCTGGTCTGCCTCTGACAATGCCATCTCCACCTCCTGCCAGGAAGCCACACCAGAGAGGGCAGAACTGGTTCTGGCTGGGCACAGACACTCTCTGCCTGAGAGGACAAAGGATTTTGGGGTATAAAAAGTGGGGCCCAAACCCCTGAACTTTAGAACTCTTTTGGACTAAGAAGACTGCCAAGAAGAAGAGCTGGAGAAGCTGTGTGGAGGAACTACCACTCTGCTGAGTGCTTTGCTGTGTTGGCCGGCAGTGGCTGCTTCTCTCTTGGGCAGTGAAAGGACTGGACTGAACTTTCTGCAATCTACTTTTGTTAATTTCTCAAGGGCTTGAGGTAGAGCTTGCCCCCTTTTCAAGAAGTCTCAGGAACAGCAAAGACGTCAAGTTCTTCTGCCCTTAGCACTGGGGACTGTATGTTTGGTGCTTCAAACAAAAGAAAAAGCAACCCGATGCCGTCAAAAACGCCGCTGCTGACCCCGTGCCCTGAAGTAACTGCAGAAGGCACCACCGCAGCGCAACCCTGGTCTCACTGACGACACCTGCTGACACCGCCACCGAGCTGCTGCTCGCACCGCGTCCTATGGGCACCGCACTCCGCACAGCCTCGCTTCACGACGCCGCTTTGGTATCCCCGATGACGCCGCTCAATGCCGAAATTGAAGTCGCTGCTTGCACGGTGGTTTGAGGGCACCGTTCATAAAGCTACACAACTCACCGTCCTCATCCCGCACCGCAGCCTTGGCCTACCGAAGCCGGTGCCATTGAATCCAGTTTGTCAGCCGACATCAGCGCTTCAGCAACGACGACAATGCTGCTTGATCCGTGACCTGCCAGCACTGCGATGAGCACCACGCCACTTTGCACCGCGACCCTGGTGTGACCGACAATGCCATCTGATGCCCCACCAAGTCGCTGCTCGCACAGCGACCTGAGGGCATCGCATGCCACACCGCTGCACATCGCACCACAACACCTGATACCTGCTGACACCAGCACTTCTGACTTCAACCACGAGGAGTTCGATCTGGAACGCGTGTGACTTTGAGGGCCCGAAGACTCCTGCACCGACCTCCAGAACCAACGCCTGCTGATGCCGTGCTTTTGGAAGCTCAATGAGAGGTCCCAGACGTCCTGCATTTCTAAAAGGTGCTGTTTTGCAGGTCTTCCCGACTTCGTAGCTGGCCCACGACGCCGTAGTCAGCCAGAACTGTTTGGATTTGTTTGTTTACGATGCTGTGATAGTCCCAGAGGAAGCTATTGACTTCAAGGAACTGTTTTTCAAGGTTATATTGATAACTGAAGATTTCTAAGTACTGTATTGTGGATTTTGTATTGGTTTTGGTCTTGTCTTGAGTATATAAAAATATTGGATATTTTTATAAACTGGTGGGGTGTTCTTTTGTAGTGCTTACACTGTATTACTGTTGGTTATGCGCAAATGCTTTACACACTGCCTCTAGAATAAGCCTGACTGCTCATGCCAAGCTACCAGGCGGGTGAGCAGGGGTTCTTTTACGAGTGTAACTCCCTTATCCTGATTAGGAAGAAGGTTCCCTATTTGGACAAAGGTACCTACCTCTGCCAACTGGAGACCCCCATTTCTAACAGCAGGCAAACAGCAGAGGAGTCCTATGCGAGACAGGATGGGTTGGGAAAGTGAAGACAGACTGCCCAGCATTCCCAAAAAGAGACAATCTGCCTCATCTTCTTCTCTTCAATTGTGTATTCTGCTTTTTTCTTCTATAAATACATATTTTGGGGTGATCATGTTAAATAAAACAGGTCATGGTGCTATTTGTGTATCATGTTGTTTTGTATGAATGGAAATGTAAGTTTATATAAATATTATAAAAGCAGCAGCTATATGGGCAATCTACTGAAAGCCACCTTGTATGAAAGTGCCCTGTTTTTGCATGGTTGCCCCCACTTTTTGCCAAACTGCTGATGTACTTTGACTGAGTTTGCCCTGGGTTCCTATCAAACAGGTACAAAGGGCCTATGTTCTTTCCTTAAACTGCATTAAGACAAAACCCAATTGGCACTCTTTGGCCACATTTATTTATTTATTTATTTATGTGTTTTATAGAGCGTGAACTTGACCCGATTAGGGTATCAGAGCGCTTTACAGAGTCACAGAGTTGTACAAGAGGAATGGAATCACAAGAGTATAACATAAATTAGGGGGGGTACTGAGTACAAGAGGGATGGAAGTATACAGTGCAGTTAGTATTACAGTTTCTTAGTTGGCCCGAAGGTCGACGGAGAAAGGCAATAGTCTCTGTGGTGGTTGGGGGTACGGGGTTTGGCTGAGGAATTTACCCATAAGGAAGGATTTGGCCTCCTTTTTGAAAGGTGCAAGAGAGGGGATTCTTCTGATGGCAGGTGGGAAGGAGTTCCATATTCTTGGTGCAGCCCCAGCAAATGCCCGATTATAGGTTTTTTTCTTCCAAAAGCTTGCAGGCTTGAGTAGGAGGTCACTGGCAGACCGTGAGTTTCTGATTCCTCCAGATACCACAATGTTCTGTGCAAGATATGCAGGGGAGTTTGGGTGTAGGGCCTTGTGTGTGATGCATGCTAGCTTAAGTTGTAGTCTGGCCTCGAGAGGAAGCCAGTTCAGTGCTTTCAGATGTGGAGAAATATGATCAAATTTCCTAGTGCCAGTAGTAGTCTGGCGGCTGCATTGAGGCAGACTTTTAAAGGTGCTAGCGAGAACTTGGGTAAACCAGAGAGGGTGGAACAGCCATATTCCAGTCTAGTAATGACTAGTGCTTGGACTGCCAGTTTTAGGTCGGGAGCGGCAAGAAAGGGTTTCAGTTTCCATAGGTAGCTCAGGTGGAATCTGGCAGATTTGGCCATTGAGTTAATGTGGTCTCGCATGTTCAGGTTGCAATCCAAGGTTATTCCCAGCGATTTGGCCGAGTCCACGATGGTCGGTGGACAATTTAAGTCTGTGATGGCTTTAATCCATGTCTGGACCTCAGGGACGGTTTTAGGAGGGGAAATTAGAAGAAATTATGGGTTTTTTGCGTTTAGTTTGAGTTGGTTGGAAGAGAGCCATTGGACGGTCAGCTTCAGTGCCTCATTCAGTGAAAGAATCTCTTCGAGAGATGAGATATTGATGTAGATCTGAGTGTCGTCCGCGTACATATGATAGGAGATATTTGCGGTGCAAAGGACTTCGTCAAGGGGTTCTAAATAAAGGTTGAAGAGGGTGGGGGACAGCGTTGATCCTTGAGGTACTCCAACCATGACCAAAGAGGAAGCAGACTGGTTACCTTTAATTAGGAATCTCTGAGATTGGTTTTGGAGGAAGGATTTAAACCGTTCGAGGACAGGGCCATCTAATCCCATCCTAGATTTGAGGCGTTCGTGTAGCTTCCCATGGTTGACCGTGTCGAAGGCCGAGGATAGATCTAGGAGGATTAGGAGACTGGTTTTGCCTTGGTCAAAGGCTTGGAGGGCATCATCAACTATGTGGAGCATGGTGGTTTCAGTGCTGTGTCCAGGACGGAATCCGGATTGGCAGTCATTGAGTAGGTGGAAGTTGCAGATGTGATGACTTAGCTGCTGTTGCACACATTTCTCCAGAACTTTGGCTAATAGAGGAATGTTGGAAATAGGTCTGAAATTGTCAGGGGAGGCTGGATCCAGCGATGGCTTTTTCAAAATGGGGAGGGCTTGGCCCGCTTTGAGGGAGTCAGGGATTGATCCCTGCCGAAGAGAGGCAATAATTATCGCAGTCCAGCTAGGAATAATGGAATGGGCGGCGGCAGCGAGACAGTTAGAGGGGAGCAGGTCGTTTAAATGGTTGTATGGGTTTAAGGTGGAAAGGATTTTGGCGATACAGTCTTCATCGTAGATATTGAAGTTGGTCCAGTGTGCTTGATTCTTAGGTGAGGTCTGCTGAGGCGGCGTGGGTGGAGGAGGCAGGTCAGGGGAGGTTAAAGAGTGTGAGGCGGAACTCAGTTCATTGCCCAATGTTTTGATTTTGTTCTAAAAAAAACAAGGAGAATTCCTCGGAAGAAATTAGAGACTTGGGGTTTTCTTTCCATGTTTTGGCCAGTTTGTTAGACTAGTGTTTGATCAGTACAAAGAGTTTGCAGGGTCTGTTCTGGGCGTTCCCTGGTTGCAATCTGAAGAATTCTTTTTTTGAGTTGAGGACATTCCTGTTGTAAGTATTTCTGGCTTGGCTGAGAAGTTTTAGATGAGCGGCGGAGGGGTGCTGTCTCCAGGTTCTTTCGGATTGTCGGAGGGATCGCCTCTCATTGTTGAGGGACCTGGGGAACCATGGATTTTTATCTTTGGCTTGAGTTCTTTTTAGTTTTAGCAGGGCTAGGTCATCCAGAATGGACGACATAGTTACAGAGTAGTGATCATTGAGGTCACTGACAGATGTTATATGCGGGGGAGGGAGGTCAGATTTGCAACAAACCTCAAGTTCCTTGTGGTTCAGGTTCTTGGTGTCTCTGACTCAGCATTTAGGAAGCACCGGTTGGGGTGCCTTTGTCTTGTGGGTGCCAGGTAGAAGGAAAGTAATGGTGTGGTGGTCAGACCAATCACAAGGGTCTATAGAGATAAACTTAATGGTTGCTTCCTTGGAGATGATCCGGTCTAGAGTGGCCCCTTTCGAGTGTGTTGGGAGTGAGCAAGCTTGGGTCTGGGCTTGATCGGTCAGGAGGTCTTTAATGGCGTTGACATGAGGATGCTTAGGATCTGTTACTGAGGGGAGCTGGTCTGCAGGGGTTGATAGCGACCGTGCGGATGGGTGTTCTACACTCACATCTGCTAGACAAGGGGTAACTGGGGCTGCTTTATGGTCCTGGAGAATGGAGAGGATTTCCTTTTCAGTGAGGTCTAACGGGTTTGGTGTGGTGAGGGAAGGGTTGTAGGAAAGGGCGAGAGCTAGGGTTTCTTCCTCCGATAGGTGGCAAGGTTGCTTTCGCGGGCGAAGGTGCCTCAAGGAAAGAGTTAGTTGGTATTTGGGGAGCTCTGAGATAGGAGGGGAAGTGGGATTCAGCCGGGGCTTGAGGCTGGCGAAGGAGAGTTCGGCGAGGTGAAGGATGTTCGTTAGATCCCGGATATAGTAATGGATGCTCTGAAGTAGTATGGTGGCTTTGGAGTGCAGAGTATTGGTGTCCATACAAGGGGGTGGGGGCGCGGTAGAGGTCCTAGGAGGGTTAGGATGGGCTGAGTTAGGGAAGATAGGAGGCGTGGATTGTGGGCTAGAAGGGCTAGCTTGCCCTACATCGTAGGTAGTTTGAGGCGTACCGGACACAGAGTCCGAGAGGGGAGCATGGCGGGAGGAGACCGAGGGTCTTGTGTTGATTGCGTTAGAAAGGCCGGTACGTGAACTGAGGGGGTTAGGTTGAGCTGTGTTAGAAGCCATGGAGACCCTGGAGGGGGATAGAGGGGTGGGGACCAATGGTCTGGGGGCAGTAGTGTTAGCAAGGCCAGTAACCGAGCTGGAGGGGTTAGGAGGAGCTGTGTTGGAGACCCTTAGAGAGGAGGTTTGGGGGAGGTTAGTCGTCCCGGGCAGGGGGATTGGAAGAATGTCAAGGCAGGTGTTGGTCGCCTTGTAAATGGTACCACAGGTGCTAAGGGCAGTGTGGCTAGGGAAGGCTTCTAAGGGCTGCAGCACATATTGTGCCACCCTTAGAGGCTCTGTACCTTTACACACACACTGCCATTGCAGGCTGCATGTTTTGGTGCAGAACAAAGTGAAGAGTCGAAATGGCACATATCCCTGTGTGCCATGCCTACAACCCACTACCCTGGCATAGGACAGCCACCCCTCTAGCTGAGTGCACTATAACAGTGGTGTGGGTACAGGTGCATGAGCCCTGCAAGTACAGTAATGCCATTAAGAGAATATGGTGCTGGGAGTTTTTCCTTACATCCTCCACAGCGCAAAAATGGATTTACTAAAAACTGGGAAGTTTGGTATCAAACTTCTCAGCACATTAAACCCACACTGATGCCAGTGTGGGATTTAATGAAAAATGCACTCAGAGGGCATCTTAGAGATGTCCCCTGAAAAATGACCTAAGTCTAGTGTCCTGGCTGAGTAGCTGCTTGCCAGTTGCCACCACCAGACATGTTTCTGAACCCCTAGGTCGAGAGCCTGCTGCTCTCTGAGGTCTGAAACAATGCACATCAAGGGACGAGGTGCCAAGCCTCCTCCCCCAGGATGAGCAGGGACCACGAAGGGAAAGCTTCAAAGGCTTGCCACGTTTGTGAGCTGCCCCAGCCCTTTGCTGCTTCCAGCAACTATCTCCCACCGGTTCTGACCTCCACTTTCGGTGGGATAATCAGCAGAAAAAACAAGTGAGGAAGGGAGGATTGACCACCTTTGCCACCCCACCCCTCAGGTAAGGGAGGCAAGGTGAAGCACAACTCTCAGTCCCCGCCATCTTGCAGATGGGGGACCCAGCCAAGCAGAGAGAGGCAAATGCCCCTCTCCCACTGGAGGGTGGCATATTAGGGGTTGTATCCACCCTAAGGAAGAGACCCATTGGTGCCAACCTTTACTTACCTGTAGCACCCCTAAATCTACTATTTAGGGGCAACCCCGAACCTTGCCTCCTCAGACAAGAACCGACCAGAAGAAGAGAAGAAGAGGGACTGAAGAAGCTGTGCTAAACTAAGATGAAGAGGACACCCACTGACTTGGCCCCAGCCCTTCTGTCCTGTCCGCCCCTCAAACCTGCTTCAGCAAAATCCCAGTGTGTCATGCAGCCAGCAGCATTCAAGAACCCAAAGGACCTGCCCTGTCTTCCAAATCCAAGACTTTGTCTCCCGTGAGCACCGAATTTGCTCCCCAACAGATTCTGGCCCAAGCCAAATCCACAAGTCTGCACCACTCTGCACCCAAGGCCCCAGTTCAAGTGGCCCAACACCACGAGGAGTTCTCCCTGGTGATCCTGGCCGGAGAGCTGATGATCTCTGACCTACCTCAAATCTCCAGTTGATGCTTGCAGACCTTTTCTTGAGGATCCCCCTGATCGTGACCGGAGCTGATAAGAAAACCCGACGCATACAGAAACCCCTTCACCCGACGTCCCACAACCTTGGGTGGCCCAGCCAACGGTGTCCCAGCATTTCCAGGCATCACAACTTACCTTTCCAACCGGTGGTCACCTCCAGAAGATCATAGTCCCAGAGCCTGCAGTCTTTGTTGCAACCGGAGAATCCCCATTGAAATCAACAGGGCACCCAACGCCAAAACAGCACCTTGCACCCAGCCGCACTGTCCGCTGTGGGTGTACTATGGGTGCTAATTCAGATCCCCCTTTGCCCTGAGCATAACACCAGAAGCTTTGCTCGCACAATCTTGTGGCCTGCTTGTGAGCAGCCTTCAAATGGAGGCCCCCAAATTCCCATTTGGATAACATTTGGCCTCAGCACTCAGCACCTGGCCGCCCTAGTGCCGCTGAGGCTGCTTTGAGAGTGTATCCTTGACCCTGGGGGAACCCTGGTTCTAACGCTAGAAAACCAATCCCCAAACCCAAGTACTTACCGTAAAACCGATTTTCTTCTCCTTGGACTGCTTTGACTGCTTTCTTGTGAAAATTGTTGTGTGTGGAGTTGGCTTTGTATGAGAACTTGAAAAACTGCAAATATCTAAAAACTGATTTACTTACCTTTTTCTAGGAGATGTCCCAGTGTGATATCTAGGCATGTCACACTGAGTAGAAAAAGTAATCCATAAAGTAATCTGTAAAGTAATCAAAAGTAATCTAACAGTAATTTCAACTGTATTCCAAGTGTTTACAAACCTGTAACAAAGTCATTTTCATTCAGTTTGCTTATATTGTTCAACATGCCTTGAAAAGTACCATTTACACTTACCTGTGCCAGGCTTGCTTGGTTCCAGAAAATAAATATATCCAAATAATATTTTTATACAATCAAATTGGTCTTTGAGTGTGTGACATCATTTCTTGCCTGAGTGTGTACAACAAATGCTTAAAACAACCCTCTGATAAAGCCTTACTGCTCGCCCACACTACCACAAATAGAGAGTAGGGTGCTATCTACTTTTACCTCTGCCTACCTGTGGGGTTCCACTGGACTCTGTACACACTATACCTAATTTTGGTATAGTATGTACAGAGTCAACTTCCTACATGACCGCATGGGCATAGACTCATGGCTCTATCTGTTCAGCAAGGTGTTCACCACACAGTTAACAATGAGTAACGACCATCTCTAAGTAGTGAAGGTAAGTACATCTAGGTAAGTATTGAATTACTGTTCTTAACGCAGCAGCTACTTACCTTAACCATTTCCTGATGGCACATAAATCTGGACTTAAATGGGCCTTCCGGTGCAGTAGATTTCAAAACACCAGCTGACGTCATCAAACAAACTTTCTAGAATGCTTATTATTAGTGACAGATGCAGGAATGCGAGAAGAGATCGTTTTTTTCTCCACTCTGAACGGCTACTTTAAGAACAGTATATCTATACTTTAATGCATGCATACTTTGATGATATAGTAATGCAATAGTGGTGAACAGCCAGCACTCGATATTTTTGCACGTCGATATATTTTAACTCAAAATTGTGACACACAACAGTAACGTGAAATTAGGTGGGACAACAAAATCATACTTAAGTCTTTTTTTTAAAGAATATCACTGTATACTTTCTAAAAAGTAATGTTCTATGCTGGTCAATGTTTTTGATACTCTTTAAATAATTAATGAAGTTATTAGTATCATATATGAACGTCAGTAGGTTATTGAGTTTACTCACCAGGCAATCCCCTCGCACACAGACGCTGTAAGGGTCCTTATACGAGCAGAGTGTCCCATCATGAACCAGCCTTTTCATGTACACAACATCACCAGTTTCTTTTGACTGACAGTAAAGGTGGCACCGTTCCTTTTCTAGAGAGGGAGATTACAAACAACATCAGGTCAAGGGCAAGCTAAATGAAAAAACCTTTATGAGAATAGGACTGTTGTGCAACATAATCCTCTGATTCTCAGCTTAGTCACGTTTTGGAATTCGAAGATACAAAAAAGGCTGCACAAGAATGTGTGAGCATGCAAGTTCATGTGTTCCAGCTGGTGAATCACTGGATAAGAAAACAGTCTAAGACTACCAGTAAAAGTTATTCTTATAACCTCTTTGCAAATCGTGCCTTTTAGTTGGCCCTGCTACCTCAGCTGGCTTTACCTTCTAGCTAGTTTTTCCACACTCCTGTCTCAAGGGTCTACGTCGGGTAGTAAATGTCAGCTACACAATAATAACCCTCATTGGGCCCACTTGAAGAGGCACACTGAGGAAGCTGATGACATATATCTGTTTTACTTACATGAGAGAAGCATGCATGGAGAACTGCAGCAAGTATGGTGTTTAGGAAATTTCTGACCAGAAGGCTGCTGTGGCATTCTGTATCCATGTTTACGGTAGCCATACACAGCCTGGGAGTTCTGTTTCAATGAGTTCAGGGATTTAAGTGGGATGAAAAAACTGGAGGGGGATGGGAGGGGGACGGGAGGGGGACCTCCCAATGGGGTGTGGCCGATGTAATTAAGGGCGTCGCTTAAAAACACATATGCTAGAAATCATTGCCTAGCAAAGTGTGCCACCCGACTGGTATTTTACTGCTTCTGTCCTTACATCCAGATATACAATACAACAAGTAACATTACACCTACAACAAGGCAGCACTGTTGGTTTTGTCAATGGTTGTTAGTTGCGTAACATAAATAAACAACAGCTACGGTTTTGTTGTATATAACATTGAAAATGCTTCAGTTCCGACGTGATGAGATTTTGAAAGAACTATAACGAGTCTCTCTGAAGTTACATCAAAGGCAGTGAAGGGCGGTACTGCTGCAGAGTTCAGATTTATTTTTCACCCGGAGGGTGAGGGCAGAAATGGCGAGCACGATAGGGACACATCTCAGCACACACGTTTTTGAACTGCCGGTGCTCAGCACTCGCAGGACCCGGCCCACTTAAAGCCCTGCATGAGGTGATGACTTGACTGTTTTAATAGTCACATCACCACTAGAATGTTATTCTTAGAATTGGTAGTCTTGCAGTTAGGTAGAAGATACAGACCAGACCTGAAGTTGTTGGAAGGGATCTCCTGATTTTTTATACTTAAATAAAGAAGCCACTCTCATTACCATTGGATGCTGTCTGTGTGTATTTATTACAATGTAACAGCTGCCTAATCAACGTGTCTCTATGTGGAGCCATAATGTAATTGGTTATATATGTCTACAATGATAGTCTGCTTGTAGAAAGCTAATTCAATGTGCCACTCCAAGAAGTGCCTCTAGTGCACAAGTGGCTACTTTGGAAGCTGTGGAAGCTTTCAGAGATCAGTCATTCCTCAAGGCTGAGCCACAAGCTTGCGGATGAAGTGAATACTTGGCAGGCCTTTGGGTCCTGATGCTCATATGTGGCCAAGGCAAAGAACGTCTCTGTTTAGGTGGACTCTAAGCTGGGAAGCGACTAGTCCTGGAAGGCGGGTTGGTCCTCCAGAGACCTAAAAGTCAGATAATCGAGTACTAGCCCAGGTTCAGTTCACCAGTGAGCAGAGTCCAGGCCACTAATGAGTAGAGACCTTTCAGAGCTTCTTGATCACAGTATCTTTTCATGAGTTACAAAAGACAGGAGACAGAGAGGAGTTTCAGGAACCAATAACTTCTTTGTAGGCAGAAACACAGGTCTCATGAAGTCTCCTCCGCTTATCCAGAAGCTCAGACTGGGCCCTGGGTTAGAGACCCAGCTGGAAACTGGGGTGGAGTTAATTCCATGGCCAGCCATGTCTCTAAGAACACTGGAGGGGGTGGTAGGCCTGTAGCGGCCTCCCTGGGATAAGAAACTCTGACCGAGTCCTCTGTCCGAGCTCCGAATTGCCTTGGGTTGGATTCCCCCGGTCCTGGGCTCCATTTTCCACACCTCTGTGTCTCAAAGTGCATGGGAGGAGGTCCTGACGGACTGGGGAGGCTGCCCCTACTTGTCTGGGGTTAGAAGCTCTGACCGGGCCCGGTTCGGTGCTCTAAGAAGCTCCCCCCCATAGCCCCTAGCCTGATACCCAGCTCAGGCTCCGAGAGCCCAGGCCTCATAGTCCCTGTTCCCTACAAGGATGAGTTGAATCCTTTTTCAGAAGTCACAGAGCAACCAGTTGGTCATCCTTTGAGTCCTGGCATCTGGTCACTCGAAACCCCGATGATCTGGTCAGGTGTAATGTTTCCTATGGCACGTCTAGATGGTTGGGTTGCCCTAAAAGTCCAATGAGGCCTCTTTTGACTCTTTAAGTCCAGAGAGGGCTCTAGAAGGTTAGTGTGTTTTCTCTGACAGCCACCTTTGTCACTATGAATGCACAGATTACAAGAAAGGTGGGCAGTTCTGCTACAGATTAGTAGGGACAGGGTCCCTGGTTCCACCTTGTTGTCCAGTCATTCTCCCTCAGGTGCCCCCAGGGCGTGGACAGACCCCCAAGGACTCCGGGGGCCTGAGTCTGCAATTTCCTTCCAGCCCTGTTCAATGGGCCTTTCCTCTAAGCCTTGCTTTCCGGAGAGTGCAGGGATGCAAATTACAAAGTTGACAACGCTTTGAAGGGCGGACTGCTCTGGGAGCATTCAGCCAGCACTCTACTGTGATCATGGTGGCTGGGCTAACCAGGAAATCCAGATGATGGCTCATTTAACTCGTCAAGCCCAGTCAGGGCTTCAGGTCAGATATGTTCACTCCGATGGCCCCCTCTCACTTGGTGTGCACGGATTTCATGAAAGGCAGGTATCCTTCCTCCAGGTTATTAGCAACAAAGTATGAGGAAACCCATTGTCCTCCCGTCTTTCTATCCAGGTTCTGCAGGGGCCTGGGCTGGCCAGACCTAGGGTGCCAGGGGCCTGAGTCTGTGGCTATTTTCCTGCCCTGTCCAATGGGCCTTACCTTCAATCCTTGCTTTCCAGCGAGCAGGCAGGGATGTAAAACTGATATCCCCATGCAAGGCAGCCTGAAGGGAGTGTGGAGGGCAGTGTATCCAGTGTAGTCTGATTGGATGGGTTCAGTAGTTCTGTGGTGGAAGCTGTGATATCGTATAAATAACAGGCAGGCACAGCAGGACTCCGTGACAGGAGATGTATTGGCCGTTTCCCTGCACAGCTTGCTCTCTGCACCTTATTCTCCACACCAGTACAGTAACTGCCTTCCTTCAAATCCAAACCTTCTAAATCTATATTCTACAGCAAATGTCATTCTATTCTAGTCTGACATTGTATCATTACAGAAGCCCCTGACCCAGTGCTCCTTTTTCCAGCTGTGTCGTACAGTACCTGGTACCGGGTCCTGAAGGCCTGGGAGGGCTCCCTTGCTGCTCTGGGTTAAGAAGCTCTGACTGGGCCCCGGTCAGTGCTCCATGAGGCCCTCTTGTAGCTCCTTGCCTGATACCCAGCTCAGGCTCAGAGAAACCAGGAATCAGAGTCCCTGTCTGCTCCATGGGCTTGCGGAACCCTTGTCCTGGAAGTCCCAATGAGGGCTCATTTGACTATTGATTCCAGCCAGGGCTTCAGGAGGTCAGGTGCATTTTCTATGATGGCTCTCTCTGTCACACGGTGTGCACAGATTATACAAAAGGGGAGTAGCATTGGTCTGGATTAGTAGGGACAGGGTACTCGGGACCCACTTGTGGTCCAATAGTTCTCGTTCAGGTGCTGCCTTGGACTGTGTCTGCCATCCAACCCTGAACGTTGGGCTTTTCCTCCGAGCCTTGCTTCCCGGAGAGCAGGCAGAGATACGAAGTTGACATCCCAGTGCAGGGCGGTCTGCTCAGGGGGTGGTTTAGCCAGCACTGTACTATGATTGTGATGCTCGGGCTGGTCTGGATGTTCTCATTTGCCTCTCCAAGCCCAGAAAGGGCTTCAGGAGGTCAGTTGGGTTTGATATGATGGCCCTGTTTCACTTAGTGTGCATGGAAGCCTTCCCCTGGCTTAACTGGAACACGGTAGCAGGGGACCCCCCTTGTCATCTGGTCTTTCTCCCCATGGACTGCAAGGACCTAGGTCAACCCACACTGGGATCCCAGGAACCTGAGTCTGTAGCTCCCTTCCAGTCCTCTCTGATGGCTCATTCAACTGAGCCTTGCTTCCCAGAAAGCAGGGAGGGATGCAAATCTTACATTCCTGTGATGGGTGGCCTATTCAGGCTGGTTAAGCCATCATTGTACTCTTATTGATTAGGCACACTTGGTCCATTTAGAGAAGGGATGATTAGCTAGTCTCAGCTGTTGTTTCCATCCTACCTCGACTGTCCGACTAGAGGCTACTGAGCAAAGTGAAGGCCTAGTAGCCTGACAGCTTGTGTAGTGGTCTGACCAGAGTGGATGAGGTGGGGTGGCGCTTGTCTCTAGATACTACCTAGTGGTCTGGGCCCCATGTACCTGTCCATTACCCTTTTCCACCTAGTGCCTTTTACACAGCAGATCTGAACAACAGTTCGGTGGGGTGGTCCTAGGCAATCCAGGCCATGATGCAGCAACCTCTGTGTCTTGCTAAAACTGGAACTTGGCCACCCTTCCCTTCTGCTATTGCAGAGCAGGTTGGGCCTGCTAGTGCCTATGACACTGCCCAGTCCCCACAGCACCCTGCAGGCAAGATGGGACTCCCAAATCAGGCTTCCAAGCATTGCGAAGGTCAGCTCCAGGAGTAGCATGTGCCACCTACTCCCGGCCAGCAGGTGCGTCTATCTGGTTGATCCTGCCAGTAGCATATGCTTATCTCAAAGATTAGGCTATGTATCTGTAAGTACACATGGTGGGTACAATGAAACAGCAAAGGGCTCATTAAATAAGTTATGGTTTCTTTGATAGCTCGATTTGCTACTGGGATAACTGTGGAAATTCTAACACTAATACATGCTGATGAGCGCTAACCTACCGGGTTCATGCATTTCTCAAACCAAGACTAATTCCGGGCTTACCTGGCCCTTTAGTGACTCTAGATAACCTGGTGGCATAAGTGGGAGGACCTCGGGCCACGAAGTAAAATATCACTACTACTCTTGTTTTCTCACTTACCTGGTGATGTGTGGTGGCCCGAGGTTGGGGCTCTTGCTTTTGGCTCCAAGTTCTCAGCTCCCATTGGGCGCAACCCACTCTGAGTACAGTGGCATATGGGGAGTCTGAATGGGGCTGTACACCTGTCAAACTATAACACAGTTGTCCTAAGGTGAGCTCAGGGAGGACAGACAGAAAGCTCCCGCTGAGCAGCAGGGCAAAAGCATGCATGATCTTGATTTTTAGTATGATCTTTCTGACTTTTTGGGTTTCAAGCAGGAGGTGTCAGAAAGGTTGCAACAGGGATAACTGGCTGGTGGCAGGCAAAGCATTCATAGCGAGGTCGCTTTTTGATCCTTTTGTGGCAGCTCTTCATATCATTTTGAAGCAGAATTCATCAAGCATTGGATTGTTCACCCATTAAAAGGAAACTTGTCCTGGGATAAGACCATCGTGAGGCAGGCTTGTTTTACCATACTAATGAAGTGTTGTTGCAATCGTAATCCTGCTCAGTACGAGAGGAACCACAGGTTCAGATATTTGGCGTGTGTTTTTAGCCCAGGAGCCAATGGCGCAAAGCTACAATCTATGGGATTATGACTGAAAGCCTCTCTAAGTTAGAATCCTCGCTAAACTGTAATTAATCCATAGTGCTATAGAGCCTCAGTTGGCCTGGAACAACCAGCCTCTGGGCTAGTACATGAAGCAGCTTGCTCTGGGACTAAAATGTAGTTGGAAGGGGGCCTCCTCCATTGCCCTTAGTGTACCGCATGTTTGTTTGACTCCTGGTACTAAATCATTTGTAAAGTGCCCAATTCTGGGTTAACGTTTTCTAAGTAGGGGATGGGGCTGCCTTGCTGAGATTTATTTAAAAGCATCCTCTGAGCCACCCTTTTGTCTCCATCCATGGGTGCAAGTACCACCTGGGAGTCCCTCGGCCACCAGGCTGGTGGGAGGGATGGGGTGTGGGCCCTTCGGATGCTGCATCCATCGCATGCAGTATGGCTTCGGGACCTCACCCTCCAGTCCTGCCCCTCCAAGAGCAAGGATGGGGGTTGATCCCTTGCAGTTCAACAAGGTGATCATTTGGGCAGAGTGGGCACCAGAGGAGTAGCATGAAGGCAAGAGGCCAGTTGTTGATTCGAGGGAGAAGCCTCCTGAGTGCTGGCCCCATCATCATCTGCTGCCATGGTACTCTGGTCACCATGATGCCCCAATATCAGTATGGTCATTGAGCATATAGACATGAGCGTAGTTTCACTATATGTTTAGGGAAAACTGTTTAGGGAGCCAGCAGATGTTGGTAGATGGATTCATTCTTTGTTGTTGGCACATAACCAATTTAAAGAGCTTATACTTGAAAGTGTCTGGTCCTAGATATAGTTTTCCTGTGATGTGGGATCTCATGTGTCTGAGGTAGTTGATTTAGCTAGTGATCACCAAACTAGGACTATAGACCACCTTGGTTTACCATACACCACAATACCATGAGAAAAAAAAAAATTCAGATTGACCAGCCTGAACTAACAATAAAACACCATAGGTGTCTAGGTTGTAAAGTAGGGGAGTCCAAAAGTCCACTCTGGATTTGGAACAGTACAAAACATTTTAATTAAGGGTGCTGGCCTTGTACTCCGCTATGGAGTCGGAGTTTTGCGGCAACTTTGCATTCCCAGCGGAACACGGAGTTGATAAATCTCCGCAAACTCCGCTGGCGGAGTGGAGTACTCTGCCTGGGGTAATATTTTTTGCTGACTCACTCGTGGTTATGTTTGGCCCAGTTCCATCTGCCACCAAAAGAACACAATGTGCTAGGAGGTCTTTTAAAGAAATGAAACTCTGTTTTCTTGCAATAAAGTTTTAATGAAGTAATCTTCATTCTGGAGGCAACTGCTTGTATGCAGTACTAAAAGGTTATATTGGGCAGAGCCCAGATTGTTGCAGAAGGAAATGGTTATTTCGGTATAATGTACACAGAAAATCAGTCAGTGCGACCATAGGATTTAAAGAGGAAGGCTAAGATACAGATTAAACAGTGATGGTCTCAAGATGAGCCCTTAGGGATTCCTGCAAGTTAGAAGTTTAAGAAATGACTTAAATTGGGGGCTCAGAGAGAAAAGGAAGGGGAGTACATTGAATTTCCAATTGTTCCTTGTTAGACTTGTCAGCCTTAGGGTGGTCTTCCCCCAAACGTTTTTGCCACGTTCCCTTTATTTTGCTGTTTTTTGTTGACCTTTGGACTTCGGGCTCCTTACCACTGCTAAACAGGGATAGAATAGAAGTCACCACTAAGGTAGGCCCTAGGTAGCCCATAGGGCATGGTGCATTGCAATTAAAAGGTTGGACATGTGCTTTTTAATTTTATGTGCCCTGGAAGTGAAAAACTCCTAAATTTACTTTTCACTACTGTGACGCCTACCTTTGCCATAGGATAACACTGGATTACATTTATTAATTGCCAACGTTTGATTGTGAAAACGTAAATGTTTCATGTTTGGTGTCTGAGGAAATGTAATTTAAAACCCCTTTTAATGGTAAAGTCGGATTTTCAGTTAAAACTTTGAAAATGCTACTTTTAGAAAGCTTATCAAAGACAAAGGGGGGTACCTGACTCCTTTGTTATTTTCAGCTTTATCTCTTTATAGCATCAATCAAACCAATGCCTTTTATGTTTGATTTGTGTTATTTATTAAACCATTTTGTTTAAGATTTTTTTGGGCTAAATTCAAAATTAGGAAAAGGAAATACACAAATTTCAAATGACATAAATAAATAGTACATGAAACAATTCACAAAATTACATTCATGGACAAAACATTGAAGTGTGCAACAATTCCAAAAGGAAACGTTTTTTTATACCATTTCATAAATACACTGCAAACCTTAGGACTGTCAATTAGACCAAAAATCAAGGAAAAGCCTAACAGAGGGAACTACTTTTTGCATATAGGAGGGGAATTTATTTTTCAGTCCGATTCCCTCAACCTCAAAATTATACTTTTGACAGTTCCTCAATGTTTTAGAATGCCAATGCGTTTCAAAGCTCAGGCTTAAAGTACTGTGCCTATCATCAGGGCTTCTTATTCATGGATATTTCATGAAAATCTGAAAAATAAATGATGCAAAAAAGCAGGTATAAGAAAATGTGTGACTAATCTACGTGGCTTTAAAACACAACTCTCCTGCATTCCAACAGGTTCTGGCACTTGCTGGACAAAGAATTACCTGATAAAACTTGGTTGCAATCAAATGCCCATACAACTTAGTACGAATGTGTTTTTTGTGCAGGCGAGTCAATTTTTTAAGCCTCGTTTTGTTGTTTGGCCGAAGTGTTGAACGAAACTGAGGAAGAAGGAGAGGGGGTGGATATCAGATTCTGAATGTGAGCTTCCGTGAATGATAGTGTCTCCTTTTCAGACATAATCTACAGGCGAAAATTCCACCTGTACTGACTTAAGCAATATATATATATTGTTGGGGAGGGGACCAGAGCCGAGAGCCCCTTTAGTGGTTTCAATTTAGAGCGGGTTGTTACTTGCGAGGGTTGGACACCAGGGCTGGGGCTTTGATAAGTAGATTAGTTCTTACTGGGTTCCTAGATGTATTTATACATGTATATATATTTTTTTGTCTCTAGGGGTCAACTTATCAGGGTTGTACCTTAGAGTGTCCAGGTGATACTTATCCACCGAGGACCGGACATTCCACCGACTGTCTGCGCAGCACCAATACAGTGATTTTCAGAATTTTTGTTGTTTTGCTTCCTATATTTAGGATTGGGACATTAATATCGGGTGAGTCTGTGCTGCTATCTTGGATTTCATAACTACGCACCCAATGCATAGTCCAGAGTTCTATTTTATACTATACTAGCAGCCCGTCCCGACGTTGTCCGGGTATGAAATAGAGTGTGTGTAATGTGTGTATTTGGCAAGGGCAATTTATTTTAAAATCTCGCGGTAGACAACATTTTTTAATTCATTAGAATATGGACGGAGAAGGCCCAGCTGCAGCCCTGGTTGATGTTAGCAGGCGCGTGTAATCGGTGTGTTGATCCGCTGCCTGAGCCCAGCTGCAGCCCTGGTTGATGTTAGCAGGCGCGTGTAATCGGTGTGTTGATCCGCTGCCTGAGCCCCGCTACAGCCCTGGTTGATGTTAGCAGGCGCGTGTAATGTCGTTGAATGAGAGAGTTATCAGACGCGGGTAAATCTGTTTAATGAGAGAGTTGAGTGACAGCGAGTAGGAGAGGCTGCAGTAATTGTCCCCGCAGACACGCTCATTTGCGTGTTCCCCCACTTGAGGCCCAGATGCAGGCCTGTTTGATGTTAGCAGGCGTGTGTTCCCCCGCTTGAGGCCCAGATGCAGCCTTGGTTGATGGTAGCAGGCGCGTGTAATTTCGTTGAATGAGAGAGTTCAGTAACAGCGCACAGGAGAGGCTGCAGTAACGTTACTTACCAGGCCTCCAGGTGAACGCGTTTGTCACGCCTCCAGCACACGGCCACAGCAGACGATCTTCTGATTAATGTACGACCCACATGGCATGAAGGGCAGAACGTAGCACACGCCCCCAGCGTTTCTCACACCCCCAGCGTGCCCCTTGATGCTGCGCAGCAACGTAATTGGCGCTTGTATATACGACTTACATGGCATGAAGGACAGGCACACGCCCCCAGCGTTTGTCACGCCCCCAGCACACACCCACAGCCCACGATGTGATGGCCATACCACACGCCCCCAGCGTTAGTCACGCACTCAGCCCACGCCCACAGCACAACGCAGACACGCCCACAAGGGACTACTTTGCTGGCACGGTTCTTTTACCTTTTAAATGTATAGAGGAGTTGGCCTAACGGCTAAGGCGCTCGACCTCGGACCTGGGGATCTGGGTTCGAGTCTTGGTAACTACACCAAACATCCGGTGATTCTGGGCAAATCACTTAATCTCCCCGTGCCTAACAAAAATGAATGTCGGTCCTCATGTAACGTAACTGGTGCTATGTAAAGCGCTCTGATACCTGATTCAGTTCGGGTCAAGTTCGCTCTATATAAAACTCTGCAAAACTAAAAAAAAATATGGTGGCTGTCAGCATAGCTTATGTCCTTCTGCTGCAACTGCCCTTTCCAACGCTGTATTGGGTGTTGTGATTGGTGCTGTGGTTACTGAGATTACCCGCCTCAAAGGTTTGGGCTCTCTCTTTATAATATTAGTATGGATGTGTTTGTCATTCCAGGCCAAACCAGGGTCGGGTGGAGCCCTGCTGTCTGGGTCTCTGACCATATGGCTGAATACTAGTGTTGGCATTGATACATACATCTTTGGTAAGTGGGGCACGAACGCCACTCTACATATGGGTAGTGGTCTGGCACTGGAGGCCAGAAAACTTAACTGTGTAACTTTTTTAGTTTCGATATGGGCCAACACCCAGCAACTTTAACTTGTTTAGATAAAGTCACCTCTATATACTTTTTTGTCACACCATTGTGCAGTTTTGACCATGGTAACAAGTATATGTTTTGAATCTGTGCAGGCCATTGTGCAATCGACTTCAATCTCAGGATCAGTCCATAGATGTCATTTACTATTCTTGGGTACTCTGTTTTATATCTTGTTTATCATGTACAAGCCACATCATGAATTTATTTTTGTGGCTAGGTTTTATTGACAGCTCGTTCACATATATCGTATATAGGCATGTCGTATATTCGGTATACGGAACGGCCTATCAATAACAGTATCGTTAAGATAGAAAGATCACAACAAACAATATTATTTCCAGGGACTGTGCAAGAATAGAAACCCAGATGGGTTTACTCGGGCTGTTTCTGTGGTCATGGTACAGGTGTATCATCATGTCAAAATGTTCTAGTCTTATATAACATCTTCCTGTAACTAGTGTTTTTGCACATTGGTAGTACCAGAGTGACTATACAATTGATTTTATCCTGTCATTACTCTGTCTTTCTTTATATTTAGTTTGGATTTCGTGTAACAAGGTATCCCTAATTGGAGTTTGGTTTCATTCTTATTTGCTGCGCTTCAGTGACGTTGCTTCTACTCACTAGAATTCGTCAACATTCCGGAATTTTTGGTGGGTGTACAGTTGTATTTGTTTATATAGCTCGATTTGCACACTTATCACCTGGGTGAGCATGCTGGTGATGGCCCTGCACTAATACAACTGGGGTGTTCGCGCAGCACCCATTTTTGTTCACTTTATATTCCTAATTCAAGGTGTAGTGATCATAAATGCGTGGATACTCTTTGGACTTTTGGGACTATGAGCTTTTGGTCATTTTCTCTTTTTCTTTTCTTTTCTTAAATCTCATATTTTTGGTGTTTCTTGATCTCTTCTTCTCCAATGTAAGGCACATTGTCTTGTCTTCCATATTATATAGTGAAGATCATTTAATGATTGTATATGGAAAAGAAAACAATGTGCTATTTGAGAAGTTAATACGGTTTTTAAGTCTGCTGGGAGATTTTTTACAGCGGAGAACAATAGGTATGTCTTGATACAGAGGCCAGAAAGATGTTTCAAGGGTGGTCAGGAAAGACAAATGGCGTGTAGCACTCCAGCCAGAATACAGGAAAGTAGGGATCCTGCTGGGGGCTAGATTATATAAAACTTGCAAGATTAGTAAAAGTTACATCCTCCATTGCACTTCTTTTCTCCCCGGGCCTCTTACATATCACCATTGGTGGTTCTGTCCTCTTACACCGACCACTCACCATTCCCTCTCTCTTGCCTCTACTTAAGTTTGTGTGCTGGTTGTGCCTCTCATATATCCACCTGTCACATCCATGGACTACCCTGCCCCTCTCATCTGTCTGTGAGCTAGTTTCTGTCACCTTACCAGTCGCCTCTTCCCTTTCACTCTCCTACTCTTTTCCTGTGTTCTGTCACTTGCCCGGTTCAGTGGTTCGCAAATATCACAAGAATTCAACAAGAGGTCTGTCTGTCGCTGCAGGAAGTGAGTCTCACTCATTTAGGGCTGCCTTCTCTTGTGCTCCGGGTATTCTGGTTGCTGTCTTTGCACCTCCATGTCCAAAATGGTCATCACTTGTCTGAGAGTTTGCAGCTGATTTAAAGCTCCACGGCTGCTAGTCCAGTTTAGGTTTTCATTCTCTTACCTTTACCTTTTCCATATTGGCTATCTCTGACTTTCTTTCTTTCTGATTTTCCCAATCGCAAAATTATGGTTCCTATCGTGTAATGTTTGATGTCATTTCCTTTTCCTGTTCTCTTTGTGATGTGTTCCTACATCTGTTTCCTTGCTTCCTTCACCTGTTTAGTTCCTCCTCTGCTACCTGTCGCCTGTTCCTGTACATTGCCCTGTGCACCCTGTCTGCTCTCACACTGTACCCTCTGCTCACATACAGTGTACTCTACATCCTGCCTCTTTTACTCACACACTGTCTGTAATGTTGTGATGCAGTCTAGTATCTGGGAGTGGGCGGAGCTAGGGGGCCACAGGAAGAGGAGGAGCGGAGACAGGAAAGGGACAGTTAGAGTAGGGACGGGGACCGACCAAGAAGCAAAGAATAAAGCTCCTTGATAAACATACATAAAGTGTTTGTCGTTATTAAGACAAAGACACAACAACTGGCGACGAGGGTGGGATGGTGCAGTTGCTACCCACAGAACCCCTGAAGGAGCGTCCCGTCCCCTGCAGCATGAAAGGAGAAGAAAAACGCTGTTGAGACACGAGGCCGCCGCCCAGATCAAGAGGCCAGCGGTAGTTGACCCTGCTCCGCGATCCGTTAATTGCGTAGAGCCCAGAGGAAGCAAATGCCAGTAAGCGCTGGGGCGTTTTGAAGCAGTGCCCCGGTTCGCGCCAAAACGCGGCTCACCCCCGATGCGTGCAAGTCGGCACGCACTTCATGAGAAGAAGTCGGGAGCCCACCCCGACTCTGCCTACCGCTCCGGTGACTAAGGAGCGTCTGCGGTGCTGCCCAGGACTTGGGAAGTGTCCTAATGACGAGCGCTGTCGAGCGCCAAAGACGACTGATTTCGAGCGCCACTCGGCGCCAATATCGGGAGCTCACCCCGGATGCGTGAGACTTGGCACGCGGCGGCCGAGATCGACGGCGACTGAAGAAAGTAAGTCGGGAGCCTACCCCGATCTTACCTGGATGTTGCACCAATGCAAGAAAGTGAGAGGCTGTAAAGAAGCCCCATCGCCTCCAAGACCGGCTGCCGGTGAGTCCTGGGAAAGAATCAGCCTTGAGAGAATGAATGGAGATGAAGTCTCGTGTGAGCTGAGAGTTCAGTGTCGGTGGTCATCTTGGAGTCAGGCAGCTGTCAGGACATCCCCTACGTGAGGATTGCAAGTGGCCATCTTAAAGTCAGGCAGTGTCAGACATTAAGAAATAAGCATTTATAGATGTAAAACAAGCACTGGCAAAAACAACAGGCAAACAAACAAGCATTGGCAAAGACCAAACAAGCATTGGCGAAGACAATAGACATTAAGAAATAAGCATTGGTAAATGCAAAACAAGCATTGGCAAAAGCACGCAGCAAACGAACAAGCATTGGCAAAGACCAAACAAGCACTGGCGAAGACCAAACAAGCATTGGCGAAGCCAATAGACAAGCAGACAAGCATTGATAAATGCAAATTAAGCATTGGCAAAAGCAAGCAGCAAGCAAACAAGCATTTTCGAAGACCAAACAAGCATTGGCGTAGACCAAACAAGCTTTGGCAAAGACAAGAGATAAGCAAACAAGCAGTGGTAGATGCAGAACAAGCAGTGGCAAAGGCAAGCAGCAAGCAAACAAGAGTTGGCAAAGACCAAACAAACATTGTCAAAAACAAGCACATGCAAATAGAAGTGGTGCAAGAAAACAAGCATTGGCCGATATAAGAAGTGTGATGAAACAAGCCTAAGCAGATGCAAGAAATGTAATCAAACAAACATAAGCAAACACAAGAGTTGTAAGAGGCCAAGCACAAGCTAATGCAAGAGACAGATAAAGACAACGTTGAGCACAAACCGAAGGGTGCAGAATTGCTGAAGACCCCGAAGAGGGCAGTCCTGCAGAAGAACCCGAAGAGGGCAGTCCTGCAGAAGACACCGAAGAGAGCAGAACTACAGAAGACCCAGAAGAAGGCAGAATTGCTGAATACCCCAAAGAGGGCAGAACTGCAGCAGAATTGCAGAGGACCTGAAGAGGGCAGTCCTGCAGAAGACCCCGAAGAGGGCAGAACTGCAGAAGACCCAGAGAGGACGGTCCTGCAGAAGACCCCGAAGAGGGCAGTCCTGCAGAAGGCAGTACCAGAAACAAGCGAAGATCGCACCGAATGTAAACAAGCACGAGTACAAGAAACATGAAATGAAAGGAGCAAAGGGCCAATGAACACAGCAAACACTGGCAAGTGCAAGGGATGCACTGAAAACAAGCACAAGCCCGCACAAACCTCGAATGCGACAAACACAAGCAAAGGCAAGTGCCAAAGTAAACGTTCAGCACTACGTGGAGACAAACAATTCAAAAGTAACAAAGGCTAATAGAATAAATGATCCAGAAGTATGAGTAGATGAATGTCGAGGAAGCCTTCCCTCATCAATGAAGCGATTGAAGGACCTGCACTAGTCCAGAAGAGACGCATGAACGAACAAGATGTCAAATGTGCCAGGCATCATCGCGGAAGAACCATCAACCACCTGCAGCTAGCATGCGACTCTAAGGAAAGGGAGCCACGAGTTACGCATAGTGTAGCTGAGTGGTGGCCATTCTGAACTCAAGAAATCAAAGTTTCACTCACTGGCGCATACTGAGATAGTTGCGAAGCTTACCAACCTCAAAGCAAACGACCAGACCAAGGATCTGGGCTGAAGAGAGTCAGCAAAGAAGACGGGAAGCAAAGTGAACAGTTCTGTGCCTGTAATAGATCAGAATCTTCCTCTCTCATGGCGGTGGGAGAAGCAACACAACGGTTCAATCCCTGCATTGAAGTGCCGCCCCCAATGACACAGACTGACACTCGGTGTTTGGGTCTCAAATGGAACCGGTGGCTGGAATCACTGGATGATTTTCTTGAGGCAATTAGTGAGCGAAGAGATAGAAAATGTCTGATACTACTCCTCCAGCTGGTAGGTCATGAGGGCCGACGCTTAATCAGAACATTTCCTGAAAAGGACACAGAGACATACGAAAGACTCCAAGAGAAGCTACGTGCCCACTTCCACGCACAGGCAGACGTGGATCATGATCGCATCGTCTTCAACACAGCACGGCAGGAACCAGGAGAACCGTTGCCGAGATTCATCATCCGGTTGCAAAGTCTGGTATTATGTTGCCGTTTCAATACATTTACGAATGAGGAAGCAGTTCGGCTCCAGATAATCGAAGGCTGTTCAAATTCTAACACGAAGCGCAAGATCCTTCGGGGGCAGTGGTCGCTAAAGGAAATCATCAGAAAGGCCGAAGTTGGAG
This sequence comes from Lissotriton helveticus, assembly GCF_964261635.1. NCBI lineage: Eukaryota > Metazoa > Chordata > Amphibia > Caudata > Salamandridae > Lissotriton > Lissotriton helveticus. The sequence goes on from NC_136068.1 coordinate 831,762,906, forward strand.
TGCGGGTCAAAGCAAGATACATATCAAAAGAATTGCACTCGAATGCAAGACACAAAGATACCAGGAAAGAGACATCCCTCATGTCTGGGAATAAAACCCACGAAACAAACAAAATCAGAAAGAGGGAGGGTGAAGGCAGACCAGAGTCAAGACAAAAGGAGAGACAAAGGGACATGAAACACTCCAAACAACAGGAGAGACAAGTGACATGACATACTCTGAGTCAATAACACAAAAGACCAGGATGAGTCAGGATTGCGATAGCGGCACTGATACAACCTCAAGGAGTCAGTCAACCTCAAGAAGTTATTCAACATATGGTGCAAACGGTTCTGAAGCAGATGAAGTGTCAAGTGGGACAGATCGCACCAATGGACCAGATGACAGTCTGCCCAACAAACACGCAAGAAAGGCAAACTATAGAAGACTGGACCAGTCACGTCAACACTGGAAATTGGTACACGACCACACACAAGCACCTCCCTGTCTGCCAAATTCTAAAGACGAGTCAGAGGAGACATCAAACAGGAGAACACATCACACCGGTAGCACAGATGTCAGTACACCAAACAAGTGTGAAGAGGAAGCGAACTGCATAAGATGGACTGATTCACTCAGACAATGTAAAGGGGAAGACAAACGCATTCATGACATCCGAGATACTGAAGAAACTGAGAGGAGGTCATTACTATCATGCGAGAGAGGCAGAAATGAAATACCTTGGGATCAAACTCAAGAAACAAGTACGTGGTTATCAAATAACTTCTCCAGTGAATTGACAACGAAGGCACTTCGAGAAAGATACCCGCAGAAACATCTCAAAGATAACTCCGACGTGGAAAGCAGCTCGTCACTGACTACCCATTTCAGAAATCCGCCCGTTAAGACATTCTCAAAGGAACGTTCTCAAAGGAAAGGGACAAAGAACTCCTCTGATTCAGAAAGCATGTCGGTCTGATCCTTCGAGTCGACCGAGTCGTGGTCCCGACAACGGCCATGGCGTCAATCACCCGAACACACCAGAGAACCAAGGGACATTCTTCCCGTCAAGAGCAACATGTCTCACACCAATGTCCCTGAACACTCAATCACTCCACAAGACAACCTGTCATGTCAGTCACGGGTGTATCAAGACATACATAATACACCGTCACCCTGGATGGGGTCAGCGAGGCTGACTCAAAGGGCCTACCAAAGGAAAACAGATATAGTGGACGTTATTAACCAGATGGAAAAGGACCAGTCAGTTGATCTGCAAGGGAAGCCAGACGCGTCAATAGAGACAGGTCATCATCGGATAAGGGGGAAACATACACATACCCAGATGGTCCCAGGGTTCACCAGTCCCAAACGCGAGCGGGAGTGGATGAGACAACCAGAGACAGCAAATCAGTCCCCAAGCCATACCAAGATGATCTCTTCAGATAGTACCTTACCGTCTGGTATCCAGGACTCTGAACAGGAGGACAGTGTTGCCTTCAACCGGACAAGACAAAAAGAAGTAAAAATACATGCGGGTGCTCGGAAGAGAACCAGAACAACATCCCCTCAGAAAAGAGATCGGGCGCCAATCGAACAAGAGTCGCAAAGGAAGACAGAATACCGATATCAAGATGAGCCCTTCACAGTCACCTCAGACACTGAAGGTGAGTGGATCACCCAGAAGCTGAGTGAAAACCACCACGAACCTGAGCATACGCACATCACACGAGACGTCGTGCAAGTGCAAAGATGCACTCTCGTAGTAAAGGATGCTCTCGTCAAGACGACAGAAAGCAACACAACGCAAGCTGAGATGCGTCTCCATAGCTCAAACGTACGGCCCGCGGACCCGTGTGGCTGATCAAGGAACTACAACTATGTTGGACAATAAGTTCATTTCGTTAACAAGGGGGGAGATGTAATGTTGTGATGCAGTCTAGTAGCTGGGAGTGGGCGGAGCTAGGGGGCCAGAGGAAGAGGAGGAGCGGAGACAGGAAAGGGACAGTTAGAGTAGGGACGGGGACCGACCAAGAAGCAAAGAATAAAGCTCTTTGATAAAAATACATAAAGTGTTTGTCGTTATTAAGACAAAGACACAACACTGTCCACTCTTCTCTCTGCCCCATCTGCTTAAACACAGTCTGCTCTACTCTCTGCCCCTTCTGCTTCTGCTGTGCCATCTATACTACCGGCCCCTTCTGTCCACACTATCCTTTCTGCCCCTTCTGCTCATACAATGTCCTCTCTGCGTAGTCTCTTCATACACTGTCCCCATGCCCCCTTTCCCTTCTACTCACACATTGTCCTCTATTCCCTGCCCTCTTTGCTCCCTGCTCATGTCATACACTGCCCGTCCGCTCTGTATTTACACTGCCCGCTGTGCCTCCTACCTCCTCTGCATACACACTGCCTTCTCTACTTCTGACTCTTTTGCTTACACAGTGGCCTCTCTGTACTCTTCCCCCTCTCCTTTTACACAGCCGTTCCAGCCCCATTTGCTCATTCACGGCCATCTCTGCTCATCCTGTGCAGTCCTCCACCCATTCTTAAACCACCCACTCTGCTTCCTTTGTGCACTTACTGCCCTCTTTGCTCTCTCTTACTTAGCTCATACTACTGTTACACACGTGTGGGAACCTGAGCTGAAATATTGCTGGTGCGCGAGATCCAAGACCAAGCACATGTTGGCCCCTGTGCACTTATCCCCCTGTCACATTCCCCTTTTCCAGGAAGCCTCTTCCTTTTCTTGCTGATTCTGCCTTCTATTGCATCCACCTCTTGTCTCCATGCTCTACTCCTCTCCTATCACCTCTCCGCCCCACCCTCTTGCCTTCTATTGCTGGTTCCAAGGGTGTCATGAGCCCTTACACCAGCAAAAAATGTGCTCCCTATCTCACTAGTTTCTAGTGCGCCATCACACCCTGGGTCCCAGTGTTATGCACCTACTCCACTACGAATAGCCGGTTTACCGCCTTTATGTTCATCTCTCACCTGTTTCTGCTGTTTTCTCTTTCCATTCAACCTAGACGTTCAATGCCCAATTGTCATGCAAGTTATTCTCTTTTTACTGTGCTTTTCAATCACAGATCGGAATTGCTGGTTTCAGACCCACGGCACTTTAAGTCCCATATCATTCTTGCTATTATGTAAATGCAGCAGATAGGCTGAGAGGTGGGTCTGCAGAGGAAACGCTCACAGAAAGAAGAAAATAACCCCAACGGCATGCTTGTTCTGCTTGGCAAAGTAGTAGGTGAGGTAGAGTGATAACTGTCCAGCAACCCCAGCCCAGTCCACGCCACCTGAGAAGTGAGGCTTGGGGGCTGGCTACCTTTTCAGCCAAATGGGCGTGGCACACTTCAGTGCAAGTTTAGCCCCTCCCACACACTGTACCGTGCAGCCCCCACGGTGTTCTGTGATACATGCACACACAGGGATGAACAAATGCACGCAAACTATTTGTCATGTCTCTGTGGAACATGCCTCTATCTGTGTCTCCTATGTCTGCGCCATGTGTTTTATTCCCCAGTTTTGCAGTGCTCCATGGAAACCACACAGAAAACCTGTGGCATGAAAAACAGCAGCACTGCACCTTTAGGGAATGTGAAACGGGCACAGAGGGGAGGTGCGGTAAGAGGCAGACCGCACATGAACACTATATAAAGAGATTGTGCATGACTGGCACATTACAGCTAGATCAACTGGCTTCCCTAAGGCTTCTTTCTTTTGGAATTGGGTGCAACCTACTAGCTTCTCTAATAAAGCAGTTTTCTGAGCGCTATGTGATAATACTGGAGTAGCGCATATTGATGGGTGTTCCCTCTGATGATGCTGACATAACTGGCCACATGTCATGTGTAACTCCTTCAGAACATTCTAGCCAGGAGCACACTGCATTCAGGGGCTTGCAGTTTTAAGATTGTAAATGCTAAGTGCACACCCTGAATATAGGCCTGGGTGGTGAACTTGGCTCCGTTCGCGGAGTTTGCAGAGGTTTTTTGCACTCCGCGGAGCTCGCGGAGTGCAGAAAACTCCACTTTGCGATGTGCCGAGGAGTTTTCTTCCTGCTCCGCGAGCTACGCTCAGGCCTGCCTGATTATCGACCCCAGAATATTGATGACAGCTGCGGCCCATGGAGGGAGTTCCATGGGGCAGAAAGGTGGGGCGGGGGTGCTAAACACCGGAATATGGATAATGTGAGGTAAGTAAAAAATATAATAAAGAAAACGAATTTAGTAGCACCCCCTGCATCACATTTTGAGATGCAGGGCGCGCTACGAAATTCGTTTCATTTATTACATTGATACAGACAATTTTCTGCTCTCTTATTCCTATTGTAGTTCATCTAATAAATTCCTCTTATGTATGTAATATCCAAGAGAACCTGGACCATGCTATACAAAACTTCAATTAAATACATACATAAATAAACAGAATCTACACATGTACACCATTGCTGTGAAGCCACACAGTCGCACAATGACGGCATCAATAGGACCAGGCATTGATATGATAGGCCATCACTAACCAATCACAACATCTCCTGACAAAATCGTTGTGACTTTGAAATATGCACCTTCCTACAAATTCAAAAGTTCTAGTGCAAGCACCTGCCAATATGGCTAATTAACTGTTAAAGTGTTATTGTAATGTATATGGAATTAGTGCCGATAACAAGAAATTATAGCAGTACATGCAAATCAGCACAGCCGTCGTGTAGAAGCTATGGCACAATAATACATTTTAGATATCCCAAAGGAAGAAACAGATTTCAGACAAACAACAACCAGCAGATTAAGAAGGACGTAAGTAGGACGTTTACTGCAAAAATGATGTCACAAACATATTGTTGCTAACAAAGGAGACTTACTAACCATCACTGTGCTCATATGGAAGCCACTGGTGTTTGGAGTTCTGATATTCAAAATGAGGGTCCCACTGTTTGCATTGCTCCTCCCTGAAATCGTCAAGGCCTGTGAGGCAGTCCTGGGTATTGCAAAGCTGGAATTCATAGCCCAGCCCCCCACAGGCACGTCCGCCATTAGCGGGACTGGGGAAAAAACACAAAAAGAAGGGTGAGAAATGTCCAGCTTTATACACAGATGCAGCAAATACCAAGACATAAGAAGTGCCTTCTGCACCATGCAAACTCTTCACTGTATCTTCCCACACCTATGCTACCTTAAGAAGTTGCAGGCCATTTTAACTCTTGTCACATCTGATTGTACTACTATTGACATCAACAAAATTGTGGCATACTAATATCAAGTCTAGAATATCGAGGGACAAAATATGAAAAGGTAAGTGCATACAGGGAAGTTCAGATTAACTATTCCTGAGTCCACATCTACGTACCTTGAAAATATATGTACTGAATATGTACATATGTGTTGATTTAGGTATAGAAAACCTAGACATATCAGTTGATATTTTATTTTCGATATTCTGTCCAATCACTATTGTTGGTTCGATATTCAGAGGGCACACTGTCCTGTCTCAATTAGACAATGCATATTGTACTTAACATGGGATCCACTATTCCCTCTCACAAAACTGTGAAGAATTAAAAACAACAGTGGCAAAACAGTTCTAATACCTTAGCTTAAGTGAACCCATCACACCCGTGCTCCAGTGACTCCACTGGCTCTCCATAACCTAGCGATCCACGGTCAAGGCATTCTGCTTTATACACAGGGCTATCCAAGAAGGGTCTATAACTCATCCAATTTTCCTAAATTTGCAGGGAATATAACACGTTGTTCCAGACTAGCACTTTGGTTTATACACAGGGCTATCCAAGAAGGGTCTATAACTCATCCAATTTCCCTAAATTTGCAGGGAATATAACACGTTGTTCCAGACTAGCACTTTGGTTGGTCATTCCCCTACATGAAACAGTGCATTGGTGAAGTACAGACCTAGCTTTGCCAAACAAAAGATGCAGAATCACACTGATCTAGGAACGTTTGGGCGGCAGATGATTTGGGATAATTTCCAACCAAAAATCAGAATTTATTTTTAATCTATGATGGTAGGCACAGGAATATGAGCAGTCTACCTCATACCACTTCAAGCATGAGTGCAGCAACTCAACTGCAGCAACACAAGAAATCTGTTTCACTAATTAACACACTGAACACCAAAACTCTTTCAACATAGGCCAGAGTCATTACACACATCCATCCACCTGAAGAAAATAATAAAGTAAACTAATATGAAGCTCATGTGATCTAGCCTTCATTCCTCTTCCCTGCACTACTTGATTAAGCGCAGCAAACAATGTCATGATAAGTCAAAGTTTCGGGTGTGGCCCATTACAGACTGTTGGGGATGGGGCACTTTAAGATTCATGATTAATCATCTACTCATTTCTTTGCTTGGATTAATATGTTTTAAATAGCACATTCTGGATTCTACAAAAACATTCCCTGCTAATAATTGGGTATATTTTGTTTACGTTGTCTTCATGTATTTTTCTATTTCTTTATTGAATTTTACCAAACACAAAAAGGACTATTTTTCCATACCTTGCTATTGCACCTATTTTATGTCAATCACCTTTGTCACAATGTGCTCACTCTTTGCTTATTTGTGTTGTCAAAAGAGATAACAATTTCCTGTTGAAACTTAGGAGCTTGTACTATCAGTTTGTTTGGGTCTTAATGTCCCTGTAGTGTAGTTCCTATATTCCCAATAGGCTCTGCGCATTGGAATAATATAAACAGCAGTGTAGACGTAGGACTGAGGTCGACTAGGTCTCTACTGACTATATTAGACTTAATTAGTTTTGCCAGCTAGCACAGAGGTCACTAGAAACGTTCTCGAATAAACAAGGAGGAGTTTAACTTCCCTGGATAGACAAGAAGGGATTAGCTTCTGACAACCATAAAACTTGACAACTTTGCTCCCTCAGAATAAGAGTGTATCTCTAGAGTCGTGTGAAAACAATAGACAGTTATTTCACTCAGTCAATTGTGCATACTTAGTTTCACCAGAGTGCAGAGACGGGCGTTTTCAATAAAAGGTGTTATTTATTGAGCAGTCTTCTTTCTCATGCAAGAGAAATGAATTGCCACAATTGCAATACTTATAGTGAAGTAAAGTGTGTACAGTAAAAGGAGTATTATAAAATAATACTGTAAAAGCATTGATATGGTTTCTTAGACATATGATACTTTAAAATAGATAAAATATATACATACATAAATACATTGACTAACGTACTCAACTGGTGCTTCTAAATACGCCTACCCCGGTGTACCTGACCTAAGCCTAATACGTGGGAAGGAGTAAATAAGTAGCAGTTTAAGTTAAGTTGGTTTTGCCAAGAATCTGAGTCAAGAATTCTCTTTAAGGGTTTAGTCAGCTCCGTGCCTGGGTAATAGAAAGCAGGAGGTCTGGCATCTCTTTCTCAGGACTCGATATCCCAGCAACCCGCAAGGGCGGCTGAAAACACCGGAGCTGGATTTTCTCGGCTGGAGAAAAAGACAGCGTCTCTCTCAGTGCGTCAAAGGGGAGGGGCGGCGTCCGTGGGCTCTCGCATCAGCTGGGCTCTCGGGCAATTAGACAGCCGCTCTGCTCCAAACCACTGTGTGTTTGCTTAAGGCAAAATTGGTATATTTATATTTTTGACGTAAGGTTGGACATAAGACGTCAATAAAGATGTCACTTAGAACAGGCCGTTCTTTCAGTGCTCACAGGAGTTCTAGGACAAATCAAAACAGAAGCTAGGGGTTGCTGGAGGTTTGCTTTGTTTAAAGAACATGTTGTACTCTCTAGGAGTCTGGGGAAGTAGTCTTGCTTAATTTGACTGCGTGGGCTACAACTAAATATGGATATGACTCTTTTGCCTTTATAAGGATATTATTTATTATAGCCATACAAGGGCATAAATTAGGAATATTGAAATAGGGTCCTAGATAGAAATACAACACCCACTCCACGATCTAATGTCCCTCATTACTAAAACTAAGCAATAGTAAACATATAATGGTGCATGTGTTTTCCAACCCACCCCAAAATACATACTTTGCATTTGAAATGGTATAGGGTAAATACACGAAAATGAGTATTGGTACTGTACGCTTTTCAAGCAGTGGTATCATTCAGTTAAAATGTATATATCAGCTGAACGATTTGCGAAAATTACACATGAAATGGCTCTGAATACAGAAAAGAAGGTCGAGACCATTCCATCACATATTAATACAAATGCTGTACATGTGCTAGAGGCTGAGGTAAAATATTGTCTCTAGAGTTCCTAAAAATAGAAGCTCTGTTCTCTAAGAATAGTTTTACTTTAAGCAGAGTACATGTGCCAGAAAAAGGTAAATATTTTGGAAGTGAAAAAAAGAAATTTCGCTCTCAAGGGGAAAAATAGTTCCAATTGTTTTCAGTAGCTTTTGTTTTTCAAAGCTGAAGGCCGAATTCAGAGTTCAGGGAACGCTGTGTGCTTGTTGCTTAAAAAGTTATTCTTTCTGTTCAGGGGAGAACATCATTTCAGACAGACTCGCAAAAAATTGGTCTACGACATCAGGTGAAAGTTCGACCAAGTTTGAAAATGCCGAAACAGTGCATGTGTGAGAATGATTGCTATCATCGATGTCAGGATCACCAATGCTCACAGAAGGTTGTACCTGTGTGATGCTGCTCTCATCTCATACTCCACTGCCACATATTCGTAGTGGTGAAGTCTCAACGAATGACGTCATCAGAATGGGTAGCCGCTGGGGACAACACGATGCATGAGCCGTAACAGGACATAGCAAGGTATCTGTATCCATTGGTACTGCTGATGGTAGTGTAAGACAGACGTCCAACACGCATTCTTCTCCGCATAGCATACATCGAAGCAAAGGTAAGATACAATTTTGCCAGATAGGTCTGAATGAAAGAAACCAGGTCATATTCAGATCTCTTAGCCGGGCTAATCCAAGGACTTCAGTTATGCGGTCCCGGTAGCGCATTGCTAGGATCGTTTCTTCCATCGTTGCTGGAGTCTTGTCTGTGGCAAGGCTTGCCATATCGGAGCAGAAGAATCAAAAATAAAATTCCTGCTACGAGTCCCAAAAGTAGAGGTAGGCCGCCAAAGACAGAATGGACAAAATTGGGAAAAATGCCCAGAACTTTTTCGAAGGGTGTTAACAGGCCCGAAAAAATTGTCTTAAATACATGTGCGATGTCAATGGTATCTGACATGTTTAAAATTTGGCTTAGCATTTCTATGAAATGCACGGGGCAATTAGTTGATAAAAGGAAATGTATCGCTGCCGTTGTCCTTGCAACTTGCAGATCATACGTTTCTTTGGACGAGGTCAAAGGCACAGTTGTCTGTAAAAGAATAGACTTCATTATGCTTAAAGTATCAATTCGAATAGAAGAGATATTCAAATAAGGCCATATTGCCGCCTCCATGTCTGGTGTGCTGTTTGGATACAATACTTGCATACAGCAATTGACCATGGAACTAACGCTTACGAGATAGGCTTTCCCTGGCACCATGCCACAACAGCTGTGGTCATTTATTAGAATATAGATCCCATTAGAAAGCTGTCTAAAGAATGGCTCTATCTGTGTTGCAGGAGTGCCGTGCAGGTGACATGAAAGGTTATTTGAAGACCCTTCGCAGGCTCCATGCAAGTTAATACCTTGACACAGGAGTGTACCGCTTAGTGATTTTTTACAATTTTTACCACTAAGAAATACATCTTTTTTCTTTTCACTGTAAAATGTGTGTGTATAAGGTAATTTCCATGTTGACTTGATGTACCCTTTACCCAACCTTTCATACTGACCCGCTGGTATATACTCTTGGCAATATTTAAATTGGAAAGTTGTTATCGGGATTGTAATTATTCAGTGTATTATCCATTCAAGGACCGGTCTTTCTGACATTGTCAATGGTAATCTCTCAAGTTTTTCAATGTTCAGAATCGTATAGTCTGCTCCTTTTTGTGCCAAACTGATTTGTTTATCAGTAAGGTTAAAGATAGAGAATAATGACGTTGTCTTGATTAAACGCCATGGTACGTAGCCTGAACGCAGATTTTGCAACGTCCAGCCAAGCTGTACAATAGAACGTAATTGGGACTGACCATGTTGTAACATTAGTAAGTCCTGCTCTATTATATCAATAGCAGATGATACGATACTGTCCAGTGAATATATTCTGGAGGACAGAGTCGTTAACCCATTGTCCACAACAGAAAGTGATTTTTCCAAATTAATACGATCAATTTCTCGTATTTTTTCTGCTGTTTCAATTTGCATTACTTTCCAAGCTTCGTTGTATGCAGCGTATATTTCGGCTGCTATGAAACGTTTTTGACGCTGTTTGCGTGGTCCCAGAATGAAATCACGCAAGTCAGCACCGTCTTTAAGTAAAGTCAAGTGTTGCTTAATTTCAGCCAGTGTGGATTTCTGTAGCCATTCGAGGCAGAGTTTCCCTACACTGTATGTTGTAACTATCCCTGGATGTTGTCTCTGGGAGTATCTTGGGTCTGGCCTGGTCATTTTAAACCCTGTATTTTGTTCAGGAATCTATCTTGACAGTTATTTGTGTCTGTGGGCCAGATCAACCATTTCTTCCAATCAGGATTTGTTCTGTTTTGGTATAAAATATGGGATACGTCTATCTCCACATCCGTAGTGCTATTACTATCGGGTATGGGCTTCGGAATAGACGGTTTGTTTAAGTCTTTAATTTTGGCTAGGTCAAGACAGGTAGTCTGTTGAATGGTGTCATTCAAGAATATTATTTGTTCTGGGATCATGCAGGCTCTAAACAATGCTTCTAAACCTTGGACCTGCCATTCTTTTGTACCCCAGATGGTTTTTGTTTCAATGTTGTTTTTCCAGAATTCAAAACCAAATGTAATCATTTTTTCATAAAATGTTTCAGAATATATCAATTTAGTATTTGTCAGCATTGTTTTCATTCTTGTCTTAAACATTTTAAAATAAAACGTTTCTGCATCACGTTTTTGAGCTGCTTTTAGGCGGTGTTGTACAATGTTCCCATTGATTATAATTAAAAAAAATTCTAGGTTGAGCAGATTTATGCAAATAGTGATGACCAAAATGATTGTAGCAATACATTTCTTCATAATTTGATGAACCCTGTAAATAATCATGTTCTTTGAATTTGGCTGACATTACTAAATCTGACATCATATTATTAATATTTTCAAAGTCCCAATCATCAGAAAAAGTATTTGGTGTTACAAAGTCACTTAATGAAACTTGAACTGATGTGGATATTTCAAGAGCTCAATCGGGCCATAAATGTCATAATCCATTTTGTCCCATGCTACCCCACCGGGTATTTGATTGACTGTGATGTTCACTGGTTATAGTTCTCTTTTTGTGATGTGAGAGGATGTGTGAGGCTTTAGGACCAAGCTGATGTTCTGACTTGCTGTGTCCATTGTACTATATGTTCCATCAATGAATTTTCCCAAACATAGAACCATGATTAGTCAAAGCAGGAGGAAAAGTACACCTAACACAATCCAAAATTCAATCCATGGTGAAATCAGATATGTTTCTTTTAGTTGGTGAAAAAGTTCAGTCAATTTTTCCTTGAAACTTTTTGTTGCTGGGGTTTCTTCTTGCTCGCTTGGATCTTCCGAAAAGTCATCGAGAATGATGAAATAGCCAGATGCAGTTCTGTCAATTGTTGGACTTGCTTCCGAATTTTCATTTGCTTTTGGATTTTTCCTTGTTTCTTTAGCATAGTCTAAGGCTACATCGTTGTAGACTGGTGTTTCTTGATGAACTGTTGCAATTTGGGTTTCAAGAGGCATAAGTTCCATGTCTTTGTTGCATAGTCCTTTTTTATTCACTGCAGGTTTATCGAATGTGATTAGTAACTACTTTAATGAGATCACCTCTAGGCTGAGATCATCTAGGGAGCTTTTTAAAACCATTAACTCCCTTTCTGTCCCTAAGTCAGCTAACTCTGTGACTTTTTCCTAACCAAAATAGCTGATATTCACTCTTCATTGGAAATTCCTAACCAAAAATTGAATAGTGAAGCTGATTCCCAGGCTCCTATAGTGCAGCCGGTTGACATGAATATAGATGGGGGACCCAGCTCTACTTCCCTCTTTTGGAAATTTCCCGAGTTATCTTGGGAAGAGCTAAATCGCATCTTAGATGCCACCAAATCCTGTTCCCCCTTGGACCCTTGTCCTTTGAAAATCCTAAAGGCCTGCAGAAGTACCCTACTACCGTCTCTTCTTGAGATCCTAAATAACGCTATCACGGAGGGAATTTTCCCTCAAGTGTGGAAACTTGCTGTGGTCAAACCCCTTTTGAAGAGGGTTTCCCTGAACCCTGAGGTGCTGAAAAACGTTCGGCCGATTTCCTTATTACCAGCACCTGCAAAAATTCTTGAAGCCCACTTAAATCGACATCTGACAGCATTTTTGTAGAGGGAGAATCATTTGGACTCCTCCCAACATGGATTTCGCTCGGCCCATAGCACGGAGACTGCCCTTACGGTCGTAGTAAATAATATTAGATCTGAGGTGGATAAAGGCCAGACCACTCTGTTGGTCTTGCTGGATCTAACAGCAGCCTTTGATACCCTATCCCCCTCTATTCTGGTGGACAGACTGAGGGGGCTAGGGGTCGAAGATAGCGCCCTGAGTCTCCTGTCCTCTTTATTGCACCAGAGACAGCAAAGAGTGAAACTTGGCGACTATATGTCCCCTACTCAGGCAGTGCAATGTGGAGTCCCACAGGGCTCGGCGCTTAGCCCGGTTCTGTTTAACGTTTACGTGATCCCCCTTGCAAAAATAATAAGAGCCTTTGGATATCAGGTGTTATCCTATGCCGACGATACGCAGATCATTGTCTCAACAATTCAGTCGGGGCAAGACTGTGCTGCAAAATTCAAGACCTGCATGGAAGCAGTATCATCATGGATGATAAGGAACTTTCTCAAGCTCAACGGTGAGAAGACTGAGGTTTTGGTCTTTGGTGGGAATCAAGATCTGTGGAGTGAGGAATGGTGGCCTACTTCCCTGGGCCAATGCCCTCGTCCGGCCAAATCCGCCAAGAATTTAGGCGTGACTTTAGACCCTACCCTGTCATTTGACCTACAGGTTAACAAAACGGTTGGCACTTGCTGTACCATCATTCGGACCCTAAAGAAGATAGCCCCTTTCCTGTCCCCTGAGGCGCGTAAACAATCTACGGTCGCCCTTGTATTGTCCAGGATTGACTATTGTAATGCTCTCTATGGGGGTATAAATAAGAAAGCGATCCAAAGACTTCAGGTAACCCAGAATGCGGCCGCCAGGCTAGTTCTGAACCTGCCTAGGCAATCGTCAGCGACGGCGGCTAGAAGAGAACTGCATTGGTTGCCTATTCAGGCGAGAATATCATTTAAGATTCTTTGTTTTGCCCACAGTGTGTTCTTTGGATCAGGCCCGGAAGGGGTTAAATCCCTATTGACACCTTCCACTCCCAGCAGATGCCTTAGATCTGCCTCGAAAAATCTGCTCATGGTTCCGAGGGTTAACAAGGCGAGACGGGGCAGTAGAGCATTTTCCTTGTTGGCCCCTAAACTATGGAATTCGCTTCCGCCGGAAATTGCCAGACAACCATCCCTGACAATTTTTCGCAAACTTATAAAAACATGGCTGTTCTCCCTAGCTTATTAATCCTGATACTTTCAGCGTTTCCACTCTTTTTGATATTCTGCCTCAGGTTATGTCTCTGTCGTTTCCATCTGATAGCGCCTTGATGCCATTTGGGGCTAAGTTCCTTTTGTGCGATACAAATAAGCGTTCATTCATTCATTAGTCTCTCAGTTCAGTTTGAACCTCCTGTATTGTAGCAAATTTTGGTAGTCTGCTATTTCTTGGGAGTCCACTGGGCCTACTACTTATTATTGGCCACATGATTGTGGTTTTACCAGGTCGATGGATACAACTCGGTTCTCCTTTTTACCAGCAAGTGGCGGTAGTACAACTGATCTTGTTCCGCTGACAGCTAAGACAGGTACTGCTTTTCTGTAAGAAGGCCCAAATTCCTTCTTTACCGCGATCTTCTCTCTGACCAGATCCCCAATCTTTGGAATCCAGACAGGTCTTGCTGGGACAGGTGGTTTTTCTTCAGTGGCTGTTGGCTGTTGCTTTAACTTCATGTTGCTCAGGTTTCGTCTTTTTTCATTTAAGTCCTGTAAAACAGCCAAACGGTCTTTGATATCAAAGCATATTTCTTCTACCACTGAAGTGTGACTATCAAGGTCCTGAATGTGCATTCTAGTACCGAACAATAGTTCGTACAGACTGAGACCTTTTAGAGAATTTCTTGGCAGATTATTAAGACTACGTTGGACACTTGTTAAATGTTGGACCCACCCATCACCCGAACCTAATACCCTCGCCGTTATAGATTGCTTTATGTCCCGGTTTTTTCTTTCCACTACCGCATTTCCCTCAGGATGGAAGGGACAAGAGTACCGCAATGCAATGCCCATGCTGTTCATGGCCTCCTTATAAGCCCGAGAGCTAAAAGCAGGACCCTGGTCAGAATGTAGCATGCCAATTGCGTATGTGCCGATAAAGACTCGCAAATCTTTTATAACAGTTCTGGCGTCAGCCGAGCGCTGGTGTCTGTATTTTAAGTGAATCTAGTCTTAAATATTATGGGACGCATTTTTCCTGCTAGATTTTTGCGTATAGATAGCCTTATGCTTTCTATGCTGGGAATACTCCGGTCGGTTCGCGACTGGGATCTCTGTTGCAGTTTGGACAGCCCATTGCAAATTTGTAATGTTGCAGGTGCATCCCCGGCCACCAGTATTCTGATTGTAATTCTTTCTGAGATTCCTTGATTTCTCGGTGCCTTAGACCCAATCCCATGTGTGCGTCTGCTATTAAAAAGACTCTGCTGTTCGTGTTTGGAATTACTCTATCCCCCACTCCAGGGATTTGAGCAAAAGGAACGGAGTTTGCATCAATTATGTATGTATAATTGAGTGGATAGTTCAGAGGTAATGCTGCATAGTCGCCTTTTAAAGACGCTTTTACCGCCAGCATTGTTTCTCCGTCTTTGTGTTTTTTAGAACGCTTTTTTGTGGCTACGGAAGCCGGTTGAGCTGCTTCCGCTGTGGCTCTGTGAGCCAATGAAAACCCTGCAACGTGAACGCCATCACGTTGATGACTCAGTGTATGGATCACATGAGTCTTTCGTAGTTCTTTCTGCAAAAGAACTACTTGTTCCCAGAGCTTTTTATGCTCTATTGTGGCACCTGTGTCATCCTTGTAATCGTTTTGAACCCAGTTTTGCAAGTCATTATTGTAAGACCTGACGCAGTAATGTGAATCGCACACTATTAGTGTGGGGAATTCGCGATCGGCATTTTCAAGCGCCATCTTTAAAGATCTTATTTCAGCTCGCTGAGTTGAGCATTTTCTGAGTGATTCAGTTTTGGTAATTAATGGTCTGAATTTACCAAAGCGCCAGCGACCTTTAACAATCGTGCACGCTGCGTGGTAGGATTTCTTCTCTACATCGTAGTGTTGTGCAAATCTGTTCATGTAGATTACACATGTGTATTGTTCGAGAGGCAGAATTTCGATTGGCAGAGGATATTCTTCTTCATATTCTAGATTTTCTAGTTTTTTTCATTTTTGGGTCAAAATAGTATTTCACGTCTTCTGTAGCAAGAGAATTTCCCCATTGTATCCATTTTGGATCTAGTGCCACAGCAGTCAAATTGCGTGGACTCGTTAATGCCTCAAGGGCTGATTCTGCTGTTAAAACAGTTATCCTTCTGCCTTGGGCTTGGGCTCTTTCTTTTGCTACAGCAGTTTGAACCGCCATTAGAATTTTTTCAGTTGAACTGAATTTCATTTCAGCTTGTGTGTACAAGTGTGATTTGTAAGCTATTGGTACGGTTTCTCCCTCATTAGAGGTCAGGTACGTGAATCCGCATCTTTCTGGGATGACTCGGATTACAAGGTTGCGTATGTTTTCGCGTGGTTGCAATTTTGTTTTAGCTAACATGTCTGTTTGTAATGATCTTAAAATTTCTGTGTGTTTCTGAGTCAAATTGATTGGTTTGAAATCAGGTTTTATTGATTCATAGAGAGGTTTAACCCTCTCTGCATAATTTAGAATGTATGTTCTTCCGAAATTCAGGAAACCTAGTATTGATTGTAAGTTCTTCAGCGTTTTTGGTGCTTGGATTACAGCGCACTTCTCTAAGAAGTTGTCTTCTAGGCTTTTGCCTTCACTTGATAATTCATATCCTAAAAATAGGACAGTTAGATGGGCAATTCGTGACTTTTTAAAGTTGAATTTGTAACCCTCAGCTGAGAACCCAAGTATTATGGTGTTCACTCTTTTCAAGTGAGTATCCAGGTCATCATCTGTGAGATAGATGTCGTCGACATAGGATAATGCCTCATCATCATATATTTGTAGTAACTCTGTTACTCTTGCTGAGAATAATCCTGGGCTATTCTTGAATCCCTGTGGGAGTCGACAGAAGTGTTTTTGCGACCCCATTATTGAGAAAGCGGTCAAATACCTGCTTTCAGGTGCAATGTTTTGACAACAGAATCCATTAGAGATGTCTAATGTCGTTTTATATTTTTTGTGCACGATGTTATTCATTAGTGCTGCACTGTGTGAGTTTTGTACTGAAAAAGTTTTGCAACATGAGTTAAGGTGTCTGTAGTCCAAAACTAGACGATATGAATCGTCTGGCTTGGAGACAGGAAACAAAGGATTGTTCATTTGTGAGGTGCATGTTTCAATCACCCCCTGATATTCAAGTTGATCTAAGATCTCCCTGACTTGCTTTTTAGCTTCTTGTTTAACTGGGTACTGCCTTTGTGCAGTGTGTTGACATTTTAACTGGATTTTGTGAGGAGGAGAGTCCTCATCCCATCCTACATGATTTTTATATAATGCAGGGGCTTGGGCCACTGCCCATTTTCTTGCATATATGGATTTTTTATGAGTTGAAATATGATTTGAGAAGGCAGGCATAATCATTTCTTCGCCATGAGGGCACTCCTTGACAAACTCTGGTGGCCAGTCTTTCTCAGCTAACAGGATGTCATAGCCTTTTGAAAGGTTATCCCAAAAGAGACCCCTTACTTTCCTAGTCTTGTCCCCCTCTATACGTAATGTTATTTCATATATTTTATGAGGTTTGCTAACTCTGGTATCTGCAGTTTCCACTTGAATGTATTAATTCGTGTCCACTGTCTCCAGAAGATTCATCAAGATCTTGCGAGCTATGGTCACTTCTGCTGCGCTGTCTAGCATTGTCTGGGCCCACTCTCTGTTTTTCAGTTGTGTCCTCAGTATCCTCGGCATGTTTTATTATTTTAATACTAGCTACCTTCTTTCTTGGAAATTGTAATTTTTTACTTTGATGAGCAGGTTCCTTGTCTTTGGACTTGACGTGCCCTTCTTTGTGTTCTGACCGTCCTCTTCTTTCCGATTTCTGTGAGGAAGTCTGAAAAGATCGAGAGGGACGTGTATCAATATCTTGATATTTGGCAGGTTTTCTCAATTTATCCCTATCTCTAAGGTTGTATCTTTTCTCAGAGGGCTCCCTCTGGGGAGACTTGTCACCTCGTTCTGGAGATCTATCTCTTCGTTGAGGAGACCTTCCTCTGGGTTGGAATAGTTTTTCTTTGGGACTGTTTATTTCCATCCCAACTCTTTTTTGGAGTGTTTAGATTATTTTTAATGAATGTTTTTTCAGGATTTTCAGTTAGTTGGGGTTTTACTGGTTTCCCACCCAAACTATCTCTACCTAGTTCTTCATAGGATTTTTCTATGATTCTGGCAAGTTCAAAAGGTTGTTCTGCTATATCTGTTTCTTTCAATTTCTGGTGGATCGCCACAGGTGCTGCTTCTCCTTTTATGTTGGCTAACAATAGAGCCGAGACCTGCTTGAAGTCTTTCAGTAATTTCATACCCAGAGTTAAAGCAGGTTCTGGACCGTATTCATTTTGAATCTGTCTTAGCACATCTGGTATTACCGCAATAGACGGAACACCATGTGTTTTTGTGTAAATCGAAGCAAAGACTGTGCCCCAAGTGTCACAGTCCTCCACATGTGGTGCGATCCCCATTGGAAGACAGATAGTCAGAATTCTATGTTTCTCAGTAGGCGTCATATCAGGAAATACTGCCTCTATTTGAGTGATTTTCTGAGCTACCCAGAATGGAATTTGTTCCCGTTTTGTAGGTACTTTACCAAGACATGATTGTATGTTCTGTGGTATAATTTTGTTTGTCTTCCCCTGATGAGGGGTCAGCTGTGGAATGTTGATTGCTGGTTGGACCGTTGAAGTCCGCATTACAAATTGGACTAATTGTCTATCTATTTTAATTAGTATTTTTAGCTGAGCTACAAGTTCCCGGTCTGACATTTTATCAATGTCGGGATGTGGTGTGTAGCTGGCTAGAACCGGCCACGTTGCTCCTGGTCTACCTAGTGGACCGAGCCTGGTGATGTGATTTTGATGTTTTAGGGCGCCTTTAAACCAGAGCAGGTGCTCTTGGTAATTTAGTGGGATTTCAACCTCCTCGAAAGGAGTGTATTCATCCGGAGGTTCCTCTATTTTATAATAGTGGAATTCGTGTGTTACAGCGTTTGCTGCAGGAAAGTTTATCCATGAGTAGAATACCTCTGTCTGCCGATATTCATGGGCCTCTACCACGAATATGACTGTACTACCTCGTGATGTCAGTCCATTTTCTATAAGTTTAATAGTTAATAGTTTTCCTTACATTTACTGGAATGATTATAGCATTCGGGTCATTTTCTTGGAGACTTGTGTCATCCACTAGGAGTTGAGCTGCTATTCTAGCTGCCTCCCTTTCGTCTTCACTTTCTACCATTTTTACTGACAGAAAGTTTTTTTGTTGCAGATCAAGTTTCAAGGGAAACAAAGATTAGGTGCACAATATTTTGGAACACTGAATCCTTCAACGTTGACTAAACCAAAAACTACACATAGAATTCTCCTCCTACTAAGTTCCGGCGGATTTTAACCTTTTACCCACTCCAGACGTCTTTTGGAGTATTTACGGGAAAAAGGGTCTGTGTGAAAAAGCACGACTGAGTTACTTTAGTGTCTTGCGTTAGATTATCGCCTTACCAAACGTTGGGCGCCATGTAGTGTAGTTCCTATATTCCCAATAGGCTCTGCGCATTGGAATAATATAAACAGCAGTGTAGACGTAGGACTGAGGTCGACTAGGTCTCTACTGACTATATTAGACTTAATTAGTTTTGCCAGCTAGCTCAGAGGTCACTAGAAACTTTCTCGAATAAACAAGGAGGAGTTTAACTTCCCTGAATAGACAAGAAGGGATTAGCTTCTGACAAGCTTGACTGGTAAGGCGTGCTGCCTCAACCCACAGCGCCAGGAGATCGCGTTCAGGAGCTCTGGAGCTTCAAATTGATAGCGCATTTCACGAACTCTACAGCGCTAACTATCAAAGATTTTTAAATACCCTGTTTTGTATTTAAGTTGTTTTTGGGTTTAATTTTACCCTGTTTTTAGCCCCACTTACCTGCATCTTAATAGTAAAGCACCGCATTTCGCGGGTCCCTCTCACCCCTTGGCGGCCATCTTAGGGGAAGGTCGTGACGCCAGACGGCGCCATCTTTGTTGCCGCACTAGTGGTCGGACTGACCGCTACCTAGGACGGCCATGCTGACGCGCAGCGTTCGCGCGCAGCGTGAGCATGCCGGAGTCACGCCGGAGTCACGCCAGAGTCCAGCCCGTCTGCGCCCGTCCGCGCACGGACGGGCGCGGGGGCCGGGAACTCTGGCGGTTGCACCACTTACACACGGGATGAAATATATCGATTAAATATGGGATTTTACCCCCTAGATCCAGCTACGATAGCCGTACTGGACGAGTTTTCCATCCGAAACCCATATTCAGGTAGGTCCATATCTGACCTGTATACTTTGAAATTGACTAGCCTAAATATGAGGTCAATGCAATGTCATAATCTTGAGATCTTCACCTTGCTTCAAGATGAAGATATAGACATCTTGACGCTAACCGAGACCTGGCTTGGGGATAATTCCTTACCTGATATTATAGCTGCTGTCCCGTCAGGATATGATATACATTGGCATAATCGTGCTGGGAATGCCCGTGGAGGAGGAGTAGCAATTTTATTTAAAAAACATCTAGTAGTAACTAAAATTTTGGCAGCAACGGTGGACTTGGCTGACATGCTTGCAGTGAAAATTATGTTTGATAACTTGTGTCTAACTATTCTCACTGTTTATCGTCCACCTAACTCCACTCCGGTTTTCAATGACCTTTTTATGACCACCATGTCTGACATATGCTCACGGTATAAAAACATAGTAGTTACGGGAGATTTTAATCTGCACTGGGATAGGGAAAAAGAAGACTCAGCAGCTGATTCACTAGAGACAACTATGTCCTCCCTGGGCTTTAGGCAGCTGGTAGATTCTCCCACGCACATAAAGGGACACATCCTTGATCTGATTTGGGCCCTAGATCCCAAGGTTACATTAGTGAAAGTCCTCCCTTGTATTTGGTCAGATCACCATCTGATCTACTGTGATGTCCCTGTTGGCACGAAACCCTTGCAACCACCACCCATAATTAAAAAGATTCGTAAGTGGAAAAACGTTGATTTACAAACGCTGACCACCAAACTTACGGAACTCGTTCAACCTGTGGATCCCGACGCCGATGTAGATCAAGAGTATAAGGACATAGTGGATAGCCTGATCAGAGCAATAAATTGGATTGCACCTGAGAAGCTTCAAAAAATGAACTGTGGTGGGAAAGGCGCCCCTTGGTTCACCTCTGCTCTGAGGGAGCATAGGAAAGATTTACGCAAGGTAGAGACAACCTGGAGGAGGAAAAAAGATGAAGAATCCCATGAACAATATAGGAAGTTGTTTCGGATCTATAAAAAATATGTACAGGACTTCAAAGCTACATTTTATGAAAATCGTATTAATGAGGCAGATAACGTCCAGAAAGAAACTTTTAAAATTCTGTCAGAACTAAGTAAAAGAGCCCAAGTTACGGATACCACAATTAGTTGTGACACCTTTCTGAAATATTTTCTGGATAAGGTTGACACTATTTTAAAAGAGATAAAAAGCACTGTCATTGGCCCTATGGAACGACAAGTTGCTCAAACTCCGGTCGGAATTTATATGTCTAAATTCCCCCTGATGGATGCTTTAGGTCTTGAAACATTGATGAGGAAAATAAAGTCAGGTTCTCCAGCGGACCCATGTCCCCCAAGTGTGTTTCGCCTAGCTCACTTCAGCCTAGAGGATCACATCTTGTCCATGTTGAATAAGTCACTAGATACAGGACGATTACCAGTTAGCTTTAAAGAAGCTCGGGTAAAACCGCTAATAAAGAAAGCAGGGGCAGACCCTAAAGTGTTGAAGAACTATAGGCCGATCTCCCAGCTACCATTCCTGTCCAAAGTCCTTGAGCAACATGTGTTGATATCCCTGGCCTCGTTTTTGGAGTCTAACCATCTTCTCCATGAGATGCAGGCAGGGTTTCAAGCACACCACAGCACCGAGTTGGTAATGCTCTCGGTGCTGGACGATCTCAGATTGTTGGCTGACAGTAAAAAACCAAGCGCACTGATACTTTTAGACCTGTCAGCGGCGTTTGATACTGTCAGCCATACTCTGCTTTTGGACAGGTTGGCCAGTTATGGGTTTCGGGATTCAGCCTATCAATGGCTGGAATCTTTCTTATCCGGGAGAACCCAGAGGATTCAGTTGGGAGATATGGTATCAGGAGTGGGAGAGCTTACATGTGGGGTCCCCCAGGGCTCTGCTTTATCCCCCCTCCTGTTTAACTTGTATCTACAACCTCTAATAAAAGCCCTGGTTGAGATGGGCTGCCGCGTGTACAATTATGCGGATGATACTCAGCTGTTGTTGAGCATGGATGACACTGAACGGGCACAGGAGGTACTCAGATTCACAGTCAACTAGATGTCCAGGAATTTCCTGAAGATTAACCCCGAAAAAACCGAGGTGTTAATAATTTCATCTATCTGCTCCCCCTGGAGGGACCTGTACTGGCCCCAGGAACTGGGCCCCACCCCCAAGCCAGCTGACATGGTAAAAAGCATTGGCATTAAGATAGACAGTGCCCTCTCAATGGTGAGCCAGATTTCTACAGTTGTAGGAACCTGTAACGGTCTTATAAGACAATTGCGTAAATTAGTTCCGCTTCTGTCCCAGTCCATGCTCCGCACGGTAGTCTCTGCGACTATACTTTCGCGGCTGGACTATGGAAATGCGCTCTATCTGGGCTTACCAAAGGTATTAACAAACAGACTGCAGGTGGTTTTAAATGATGCGGCAAGACTTATTTATAAACTTCCAAGAAAATCGCATGCCTCCCCGTTGCTGCAGAGCCTTCATTGGCTGCCAGTGACGCAAAGGTCTGCCTTTAAAAGTCTCTGCATAGCCCATAAGTCCATCTATGGGCAAGCTCCTACTTATATTAAAGAAAGGTTGGAGATTTACCGGCCAGGAAGAAGTCTAAGGTCCTCCGAGGCTCAATTGCTCGTGTGTCCTCGCTTTAAACTGGCCACAAAAGGCGGAAAATCTTTTTCGGTCTTGCTGCCTAGGATCTGGAATAAACTGCCTGAGGCTCTTCGTAAAGATGGAAACCGGCTCCACTTTATGAAAGCCCTAAAGACTATTTTATTTAGAGCAGCACTGGGTCCAGTATAGTTTTTTTACCCGTTCCCCTGTCGTTGTTTAGGTTGTTATGTTTTGCGGTCAAAAGCGCCCTGAGACCTGCCGGTGATTTGGCGCTATATAAACTGACATTAACAATAACAATAACAACCATAAAACATGACAACTTTGCTCCCTCAGAATAAGAGTGTATCTCTAGAGTCGTGTGAAAACAATAGACAGTTATTTCACTCAGTCAATTGTGCATACTTAGTTTCACCAGAGTGCAGAGAAATAGAGAGACGGGCGTTTTCAATAAATGGTGTTATTTATTGAGCAGTCTTCTTTCTCATGCAAGAGAAATGAATTGCCACAATTGCAATACTTATAGTAAAGTAAAGTGCGTACAGTAAAAGGAGTATTATAAAATAATACTGTAAAAGCATTGATATGGTTTCTTAGCCATATGATACTTTAAAATAGATAAAATATATACATACATAAATACAGTGACTAACGTACTCAACTGGTGCTTCTAAATACGCATACCCCGGTGTACCTGACCTAAGCCTAATACGTGGGAAGGAGTAAATAAGTAGCAGTTTAAGTTAAGTTGGTTTTGCCAAGAATCTGAGTCAAGAATTCTCTTTAAGGGTTTAGTCGGCTCCGTACCTGGGTAATAGAAAGCAGTAGGTCTGGTATCTCTTTCTCAGGACTCGATATCCCAGCAACCCGCAAGGGCGGCTGAAAACACCGAAGCTGGATTTTCTCGGCTGGAGAAAAAGACAGCGTCTCTCTCAGTGCGTCAAAGGGGAAGGGCGGCGTCCGTGGGCTCTCGCATCAGCTGGGCTCTCGGGCAAGTAGATAGCAGCTCTGCTCCAAACCACCGTGTGTTTGCTTAAGGCAACGTTGGTATATTTATACCTGAAAGGTGCCGGGTTTGACGTAAGGTTGGACATAAGACGTCAATAAAGATGTCACTAAGAACAGGCTGTTCTTTTAGTGCTCACAGGAGTTCTAGGACAAATCAAAACAGAAGCATGGGGATTTCCCAGGTTGCTGGAGGTTTGCTTTGTTTAAAGAACGCGTTGTACTCTGTAGGAGTCTGGGGAAGTAGTCTTGCCTAATTTGACTGCATGGGCTACAACTAAATATGGATATGATTCTTATGCCTTTATAAGGATATTATTTATTATAGCCATACAAGGGCATACATTAGGAATATTGAATTAGGGTCCTAGATAGAAATACAACATCCCTATGCATAAATAGTCCCCAAATTAATTAGCAAATATAAAGATGTCATTTTCAGCCAAAATATTGACAATTTTTGATCTCCTGTGACCAGAACTGAGGGTCAAGGCCTGCAAGTCTCCCAGCTGGGTAAGGGGACATCACTCAGGGAATCCAAGACCCCTTTGCCCTTAATGTTTAATAGGCAGCCATAAAAGCCTCGAACCATTATTTGTCCATCTTGTGAAGGGATTTAGGTGTTCAAGGGAGTACATGCATCTCCTTTTGAACCATTGGATTCTTCTTCTCTTTAGTGGCATTCCTTCATGGTTTTGTTCAGAGTTTTTAATTACCTTGGCCGGTAGACTAGGTGAGCTGAGATCTTTGGATTAGTTTGACCCTTTCCTAGAGATCCTTCCAGATTGCTTGGTTCCTCAACATGGTCCCGCTTTGTTACCAATGTCCATTTTCCTTTCAATTGCCCTCTGTAAATTGTGCCTCTTTTTCTCTTTCCTGCTCCTGCCACCTTAACTGGGGTCTGACACTCCTCCTTAGATGTTCTTCATATGGTGGCCATCGACATAGCTCAGAAACACACCATTTGGCAGTGTGATTCTCTGTTTATTAAGTCTGGACATAGTAGATTTAGTATAAATCCTACCATTTGCATTCTGAGGTGCTGAGCTCAATGTACAATTTCAACGGCCAATGATCTCTCTGACCTTCCTTATCCTGTGGAGGTGGTGGATCATTCCACTAAAGGCATACTTTCCCGCTTGGCAGAAGCCATTTGTCGTCCCTTGCAGGACATCTGTACTTCTGCTACCTGGTCTCTACTAGCAGTTATCTGTTCACTACCAGTTGACATTTGGTATATTTGGGAAGGGATCACTTTCTTTGAGTGTAATGTCTTTCATTCTACCGGATGAAGCAAAGGAAAGTTTTTCTTCTGTTAATTAACTATTCAAAGTATCTTGGCCTTACTGTGACCTAGTTGTCTCTGTTTTTTGGGGCATTGCCTCATTTTTTGCATATGGACTGGTATGGAAAAGTGGATGATGATATGATGCCTCAATTACCTACCAGTAATCATGATACTTCAGTTCCACCTTCCTTGTCCCAATCCTTACATATGGGTGAGCTTATGGTTTCTTCACAGGGCAATAGGGTATATTGTAAGGATTTGGTGTTGGTGGTGCTCTGTGCTTTGCCATTGGGGGTGCAGAGTCAGTCCAACAGACTTCTCTTTGAGAATTCAGGGCCCCCACAATGGTGGGTGCAGTCCCGTATTGGGCTTATCCTGGAGTGGGCTTCTAGGTGTCCTTTGAAAGGCTGAAGCAGGATGCATTTGTACAAAAATGGCACATACATCAGGGAAAATCTGGACTTCTACCGGAACGTCCCTAAACTGAAGAAGGACCTTCCTCTGCAGTATTAGCTAGCGAGAATTTATGTTGACACATTTGGTATTAAAATGTCAGAAAAAGTCAGCATTGATTGCATTTATCTGTTTCCACGCTGCTCTGCCTGTATCTCATCCACTACCATGATAAAATCCAAAATAAATGTACAGGCTTTAGGTAGTGCAAATGCAGGAAAACAGGCAATTTCCTCTTTACTGAGTCAGCGAAGTTTTTCATGATACAGTCACTGATTAATTCTTAGGGATGGCTCACCCTTTTCTTTCTACAATAGTTGACTATGAGAAAATCACGAATTATAATCTTTTTCTTCACAAACTTATTTCAGATCAATATTACATAGACTCTTGCCACAATGATCATCTTGTATTCATCTCTACAAATATCTATCCTCAATTGCCTACATTTTTCATGAGCATGTAAGAGATATATACCCTACACACTTTCACAATTTTTGGGACATTTCACCTTTGTAATATAAGTAAATATCCCCTATTTTATTGTAGGACCTGATTAGTTTTAGAGTACTGTACGAAACTGGGGTATTAATTGAGTGGGATGAGTACCCACCTCAGGTAATGAACACAACTCTGGTCAGGGTAAACTCTTAAAGGCCCTAAATCAAACTGAGATCACCACCTGGTAGCTATGGAACAGAGCAGATAGGCTGAACATAGAGGCAGTGTGTAAGGTATGCATGCAGAACCAAAACAGCAATAAAGTCATAACACAACTCAAGAAAAACACCAAACCAATTTCGAAAAATAGAGTAGATTTGAAAGAATAAAAAAAGACAACACATATCCAGTAAGGGAAACACAAGTTATGAATGTTTCAATTTTAAAGATGAAAATAGCACCCAAAAAAGCATTAAGTGCCAACCACGGTCATCTAGTTGCACTTGACTGGTACTCAAGAGCAAGGTAGGGTCAACCATGAAGGAGTACAAGACAGATACCAGGTTCAACTCGGTCAGAAGTTTTACCTTCAGACTTAGGACCTCATTTAGAGTTTAGCGGAAAGGATACCCCTTCACAACAACCTACCCTCTACACCAAACTGAAGGTCCGCCCACCTCATTTAGAGTCGGACGGGCCTTAATTATGTCCACAGCAGAAACTACTCTATCTCTGCTGCTGGCATCTACCTCTGATGGACCAACAGAGTAATGGCCCTGGGAGATTTTGCCATTTGTTCGCCTACCCAATTTTGAATGGGTGAACAAATGAAAGGTTTTCATTGTCCATCACCCCATGTAACCTGGAGGTAAGGGGCAGTGTCACTGCAAAATGACCTCAACATCATGGGATAAAACTCCCATGGTGATGGGCTCACTGCTGATTTTATTTTTAAAAAAAGTTTGTCGTACAACTCTGTCACATTGATTGAGCTGTCCTTAAAACTTTCTATACATTTACAGGAACCGCTGTCACAGCGGTTCCTGGACGTGCAAAAGACATCCACTAGGCCAATGGACATCTCTAAATTCAGCATGCAGAGTACTCTCACCATGGGGGGAGTATAGTACTCCACCCTGGTAATAGTACTTAACTTGTCTGCCAAATACTGAATCATGCCTAGGGCCTCTGAAATGGAAAGCAGCAGCCTATGATCACTAAGGGCTCCTTGTCATCAGAGAGCCACTGGAAAAGGTCTCGCGAAGTAGTTGACTTTTGGCAGGAATGATCTGAATGTAAGGAATTTGAATTTCACACCCAGGGAAGGTCCCTCGCCAGCCGTATACTTTTCAAGCCTTCACCTGGTGAAGACTTCTACCTTCACTTCACATTTTTGGAGCTCAGATTCTTACAGGAGGGCAAGGCTGCAGACTGTAGCCGAAGTGGGCTTCACAAGGGTATGCTAAATTAGATTTGGTGCTGCTGAAATGCTCAGAGCAGGAGCAACCTGAATCTTTGGCACAGTGTCAATGCACCTTCATTGCATTGGCTTGGTTGGTTGATCTCAGTCCTCTGAATGTCGTGGAAGCCCAAACGTTTCTAAGTCGCAGGTTTCAAGAGTAAGTTAAAAGGAGTACACATTGACACCACCCAAGGACCCAGGACCTTTGGGAGAGCACTTGGGGATGCCAGCAGCAGACTCCATGTCAGGTTCAGCTGGAATTGGCAGCTGGGCAGTTGATTAAAAGATAGCTTGTAGCTTGTTGTGTCCCTTTAGCTTGAAAAGGAGGTTAGCCTTAAGACCTTTGGAGTCCGCTTCTTTGTCCTGGGTAAAAGATGGAGAACAGGGCCATTATTTGGGGCTTTTCTCAGGACATAGACATAAGTACAGTCCTCTTTTATTTTTCCACTGGTCCAAAAAGTATTACTCAGTGGGTACTGTAGGTGTCCAATTTATGCTTGGCACTAGCCTGTGGGTTGAGGAAACTCCTGGCCACTCCCTAGGCAATGGGTTATAAGTTCCCAAGGGTGACCTACCCACCTTTGCTGAAGTATACAAAATAGTGATGGATAAAGTGCTTGAATTTATCTCAGCCACTGGTGATTACTCAAGCCGCATCCCAGTCCATCGTTATTTTCCACCTCAGTTGGGACCCAGACGTAAGCAAATCAGTCTTGACCCTATTCAAGCTGATTAATGAGATTAATTTACCTAAGGGCTGTTGGAGAAGACACCCTATGTGGGATGGGTATGCTCGGACATGGGCCCCATGCTCACTGTGCCACTGGAATCAAGCTATACCTGACTGATGTGTCCTTACCAGCCCAAAAACTGTCTTGGGTTGCTTTGTGTTCTTGTTCAGGGAGGATGTGACCTGGCAGTTCAGGCTGAACTATTCCAATTGGAGCAAGGTCAAGACTGGTTTGCATTTGACAAGGACAAAAGTGATGTGGCATGGCGGGTGAAACAATAATGTATTGGGATGCTACCCCAAGTAATTGTCACGGTCTGAGATTAATTTAAGCATTCCATCCATCAGCTTGTTGTTGTGTTATTTCAGTTTACTAACAACTTTTGCAGCAGTATACCTTACTGCAACAAGCCCAAAGTGCCCCGTTCCACCTAAAACCAGAGCACAGCTTTTGAGCCTACCCTAAAAGCGTGGCCATGGAAATGAGTAAACCCTCCACTGCGATCACTCAAAACCGGTTCTGTGGGCAGCTCTCCTTATTCTGGGATTGGTGCCTCACTAAATAGAAAAACAAAGGAGTGGGCTGGTCCAGTTGCTAGTTACATCTTCGTGTGATGGGGTAGGCCTCTTTGAAGTTAAATAAGTTCCTGAGCATAGCCCAGATGGTCATCCTGTCAAAGGAACAGAAACACCTCCCCACCCAAAGGCCTTTGTCCCACCTCTGAGAGCAAGTTCACACTTCAGCAACGTAGCTATTCACCTCCTGGGTGACAGTTGTAGTTAGACACTTTAGGTAGGAAAAGGGTAACTTTCTAAAAGTATATTTCCCAAAATATTTATTGCAAATCAGACTTCTCCAGTGAATTGGGCTTGTAATTAATATTTCAAAGCACCCATAAGTGCATTTTGTAGCTGCTTCCTAGTTGGAGAGCACAATATTAAATTTAATAATGTATACCAGTGCTTTCCTATAGACAGGTAACAGTGCTATATTGCTATAGTGAAAATAGCTATTAGAGCCTTTTCACTGCAGGACATGTTTACCGTTAATATGTCCTACTTTTGAATAGCATGCCCCTGGCCTTTTGGGCAGTAAGGCCTACTTAGGGGTGAATTATTAATATTTAAAAACACATGGTAGGCCTGAACTCATGTTTAGACTATCAGTGTAATGGATTGCACAAATGGTGCTGCAGTTTGCTGGTGATATTTAACTTCAAGGCCCTGGGTACAATGTTGACTAGGGACATATAGGTAAGTTAAATATGTCAAATAGGGGTATTCCCATGTCATCAAGTTGAAACTGGGAGCACAGACACTTTACCACTGGAGCAGCAGTAAAGTACATCCAGCAAAAACGGTTAAGACAAAAAATCTGGGGATACACCACACAAAAGATGGTAATTTCAACACGTATTGCCCACATTACAAGACACTTTAAAGTTCAGTTTTTAGACTGTACATTTGGGTTCTTGACATACTTCCATTAATCATCACTTCAAATCTGGCTTTCTCTGTCTTTAGAAAACACAATTTTTGACTTCACTGTGTGCTTTACTTGTTTTTAAGGTAAGCACTATTTGGTGAATCCATAATGATCTTTCTAAAATAGAACGTATTGCTAATAGGTACAGAACACAACTTGGTGAATAGAAAAAGCATGTAATATTTCTTCTAGATGCAGTCGTAAGTTTGCTTTTAAAAAAAAAAAATCTCCTTTATTCAATTTACACTTTCAAGGTTTGGTAACAAGACAGTACACCTGAAGTACACAAAAAATGAGCATGTAATACATTCCCCAAATGCTGGAGACTAGAGTTCAAGGGGGGTTGTCATTGTCTTATTTAGGTAGGTTTAATATCAATGTATTTCAGCTAGTTATCTCAGTATGGCCATGTCGTAGCACTCTGCTTTCACCCATTTACAGAATTTCCTATTCCATTGTTCTTGCGTAGGGGGATTTACAACCTTCCATTTCTGACGAAAGAGTCCAGTACACAAGACAATTCGATAAACCGCATTCCATATTTTCGTTTTTTAGGGCAGGGCATCAAACTCAACAAAAACATCCCCTTCAATCTGTGCTTTTAATGTGTTCCCAGAATGTCCGGGATGGAGAGTTTTAGACCTGACATCCCTGGTGAGGTATTCCTCAAACCTTTAACCTACACTGTCTTACCTTTCTGAACTCATGTTTTTGGCATTAGGACTGTGCGCTTTACCCCCGCTAACCAGTGCTAAAGTGCTTAAGCTCTCTCCTTAAAACATGGTAAAATTGGCCTACACCTAATTGGAACATTTAATTTACTTGTAAGTCCCTAGTAAATGGTAAATGTTACATGTCCTGGCAGTGAAAACCTCGTAAAGTTGTTTTTCATTGTTCTTAGGCCTATCTCTCTGTAGACTAACAGTAGGTTACATTATTACACTTAACAGATGCTAACTTAAGATTGGGAGCAGATAGGGATATGCTGTTTACACTCAAATTAATTGTAATTTAAAAACCTCTTAAATGACAACGTTGGATTTTATATTGCTATTCTGAAAATGCCACTTTAAGAAAGTTGGCTTCTTTCTGCCCAAACCAATTGTGCTTTTCTGCCAGTGTCCTGGGTCACTTGACTGTAAATGGCTCTCATATTGTGGGTTGTGTATTGCTTCCAGAAAGTAAGGCAAAGCAAACTGTAGAAGATGAAAATGTTTACGTAAATGTAACCTCATAATAATATAGAAATGTACCTTAATGTATAAAATGCATGTCAATAAAGGGATTAGGATAAATAAGGTTTATTAAATGTGCAAAAAGTGAAAATGATGCTTGTTTCTGCAGAAAGCTCCCATTTCTATTGTTCTTTCAATGCTAGGACTCTGTAATCTATTGATTCTTTTTTTTTGTAAATGCTGACTTAATGTTATATATGAACTGCAGAACCTGCCAACTTCATGAAATGTGCTGTGTTGCTTGAATGTGAATTTATCTTGAAAAAACAAGGACAAGAGGTGTTTGGCAAAACAGGAACACGACCAGGAGCATAGTTACAGAAGCAGGTCTGAGGACTGTCTCAAAGTGCAATCGATATGAACACCATTATATACATTTCTTGAAGTATCGTAAAACAACTCATCAATCCTTTTAGGAAGAGGAATGTGGGCCTAGTCATGGAGTCATAAATTACTCCCATCTGATTTAAAAAAAATATATTTTTATTAACCTTTCTCAAATGGTCTCACATCACATCATAGTGCACCTTGTTGCTTTACAGTGGTACAAACATGCCATCGGAAGGTAAACTGATTTCACATGGTAGGAACATTGGGGGCATTAGTCGATCTGTCTTTGACGTAATGTGAGTTCAAGGGGAAACTGGGGGAGATAAACGGAGAACCTTGTACGGTAAAGAGAAAAGACAAAAAAAAGGGGGGAGAGCGGAGACAAAGTTAGGGAAGTAGGATCATGAAGGATGTTCGGGGCACATCAGGCTGTAAGGGGAGGTTTACTGTGCCTACAGAGATTATTCGAGGAGGAGTGTCGTCAGGTGCGGCAGAAAGAGCAGTGCGTTCTGGCGCGTCCTTACCACTGCTGCTAAGGCAAGAGGGGGGGAAGGGGAGGGGGAGGCGGGGGGATCATGTCATATAAGCTTTATTGTGGCGTTGGCGCTGTCGGGACCGCAGGGTCACATTGGGAGGCGCTGGGGGTAGCGCACATATGTGCTTGTTTAAACTGGTGGGATTGCATGGCCCACTCTAAGGATATGGGATGTTTGCATTGGCCTTTTGCTTCCTCCTCCCTTAGGGCTTCCTCCTCTGCTGCCACCCATTTCTGCATCGCTCCCACCCATGCTTCTAGCGGGGGTCCCGTGGTTGCTCGCCATTGCATGGAGATGTTCCTCTTGGCTAGGAGCAGAGACAAAGCCGCATAGCGGACCTGTACTTTGTGTGTCTTCGGCCTACGGAATATTCCCAATGCTACCACTTCCCATAAGTGTGGCTCTATGAGTCCCGTGATCGTGCGGATAGAGTCGAGTATGGCAGACCAGTATGGCTGCAGGACTGGGCAGCTCCAGAACATGTGTTGGAAGTGTGCGTCTCGGGAGTGACATCTGGGGCAGAGGAACTTGGTATCGGGGTAGAACCGTTGGAGACGTGCCAGTGTCTGATACGCTCTGTGCAAAATGTAGTACTGTATATTTTTGAAGCTCGCATTCCTGGACACTTTCTTAGGAAATTCCAGCGCTCTGTCCCATTCCTTGTCGTGCAACTGTCGCCCGAACTCGTATTCCCAGGTGACTCTCAGAATATGCAGTGGTCTGTGTGCAAGTTCTCTTATTGACTTATACAGCCATGTGACAAGGTGTCGGCCAATGCCCATGTACAGTATAGTGTGGACGACTGTGTGTGTTGCAGGCTCGCCGATTGTAAGATCACTGTGTGGGCAGAAACAATCTACAAGTTGTCGGTGTGTCAAAAACTGTCCCGGGGGCAGGTGGTACTCCTCCATGAGCTGTTCATATGGGCGAAGATGCCCCTCCGCTAACAACCCCTCCGCTTCCGCTATCTCAGACTCTGTCCATGCACGGAGCATGGCGCGTGTGAAATAAGTGTCCCCCTTTGGCCAGCCGACCAGCGGTAGACGCGGGGAATAGCATATATGACAGCCATTGGAGCTGTGCTGCTAGGAAATACGACTCAAAGGCGGACGCGCCCAGACCCCCCCGGGTGGTGGGCAGCTGCAGTTTGTTGAGGGCTATACGGTGGCGGCCATTCCCCCACACGAGTGCACGAAGGAGCATATCTAATTCGCGGAAGAAGCTTCCAAGTGGGATTACTGGCAGATTTGTGAAGTAATACAATAGTCGGGGAACAATGATCATTTTGGCTATAGCCACCGGACCGATTGGTGCCAGCGGGAGGTTTTTCCAGAAGCCCACCGACGACCTAATGCCGGCTAGCACCTTGCAGTGATTGCCCTCGTAGATGTCAGCGGGAGAATGGTAGAGGCGGACACCGAGATAGCGGGGAGCGCCCGTGTTCCAGGGCAGACTCTCCGCGCCGATTCGTATCTCCCGTGGTTCGAGGGACTGGTGTAGGGGGTAAACTGTGGACTTGTCCCAGTTCACCTGGAGGCCAGACGCCTCCGCAAATTCCAACAAGACTGTCCATATGGGGGCCAAGTCCTCAGTGATATCTCGGATATACAGAAGGAGGTCATCCGCATACATGAAGACGCAGTGGATAGTGTCAGCTATGGGGTTGCCCCAGGTGGTTCACTCCCGACGTAGGCGTATCGCCAGGGGTTCCACTGCCAGGGCAAAGATCAGGGGTGATAAGGGGCAGCCCTGTCTGGTACCTCTTTCAACCCGCAGTGGAGACGAAATGTACCGACCGAGTCTGACCCGAGACGTGAGATTGGTGTAGAGCAGCCGTGTGTATCGTAGCAGGGTTGGACCTATTCCCGTCCGTCGCAGGACAGCAAATAGGTATGGCCAAGTCACAGTATCAAAGGCCTTTTCAAGGTCGAGGATGATACAGGCCGCGCGGGGAAATGCGTCTCCCACCTGATCCTGGACATGGAACAACCGTCTAATGTTCTGGGACGTGTTCCTGCCGGGGACAAATCCGTTTGGGTCCGGGTGTACCAAGGGGCGCAATATTTGTTTGTATCGAGTGGCCAGTATTCTTCCCAAGACCTTGCAGTCAGCGGATAGGAGCGTAATGGGGCGGTAGTAGGACAATTGTTGTGGGTCTCGATGCGGTTTAAGAAAGGTCACAATGACTGACTCCCGAAGTGACCCCTGGAGTTCTCTCCTTTGAAATGCATCTGCAAACATAGTAGCCAGACGGGGGACTAGGAGGGCAAAGAAGGTACTATAGTATTCGAGGGGCAGCCCATCTAGGGCCGGTGCCTTGTTTCGCGCCAACGCGCGTATCGCGCAGGAGACGTCCGTTTCTGATATTTTAGTATCCAATGAGGCCCTAGTTCCATCTGTAATATGTGGGAGCGGTAGCGGGTCTAGGAATTTGTCGGGGTGCTGTAAACCGCGGTGTAATGCTGCTGGAACGCATCTAAAATGTCCAATTGGGAGTGCACCAGGATGCCTGCAGGAGTTAAGATCTCGGTAATGGGTGTGGTGTCAGTGTCTTGTTTTGCCAACCACGCCAGAAGCGTGCCCGTTTTGTCCTGTTCCTTGTGTACCCGGGCGGCATAAGCGCGAAAATTATATCTGCGCAAGTTAGCTAGGGCGGTAGAGTATTGCAGTTTGGCCTCTGCTACCTGGGCCACCGTTGCGGCCTCGGCATCCTTCCTCTTGGAAAGTGTCACCAGCATGCGTTCCGTGTCGACGAGTGTTTGTTGTAGTGTGCGACGTGCCCCTACTACCTGTTTGATGCATGTCCCCCGGGTCACTTTTTTAAAGCATCCAATTCTAATAGTCTGGAGGCGGTGGATCCTGCGTTGCAAGCAAAAAAATCTTGGATACTCTGTGCATGATCGTGTCGGAATACCTGGTCAGTGAGACAGTCCCGTGGGAGGCGCCAGGTGGGCACTGGTGGGTGAGGTGGCCTCCATTGAACACGCAATTCGTGTGCATCGTGGTCTGAGACTTCCCAGCCCAGATAATCAGTGTGTTGGACCTTAGGTTTTAGTGACGAGGGGGCATAAGAATCTGTCCAACCGGGTCAGCAAGTTGTGGGGGATGGAATGAAACGAGTACAGCCTCGTGTAGGGATGGTGAGCTCTCCACGCGTCTACTAATGCCCAGTGACTGACCCAGCGGCGGAAGCGTTCTGACCGTGCAAGGGCAGGAGAGTGTGATGGTGGTGGGTGGGATCTGTCGAGTGTTACATCGAGTTCACAATTCTAGTCGCCCCCTAAGATCCATGGGAGTGATGTAAACTGGGCTAACACGCCTGTGAGGGAGTCCCAGAATCTGTCCTGTTCAACATTTGGCGCGTATATGCTGCCTAGCAAAACTGGCTGTCCGTCCAGTGTTCCTTCTAATAGGGCGTACCTACCCTCCT
This sequence comes from Lissotriton helveticus, assembly GCF_964261635.1. Taxonomy (NCBI): domain Eukaryota; kingdom Metazoa; phylum Chordata; class Amphibia; order Caudata; family Salamandridae; genus Lissotriton; species Lissotriton helveticus. The sequence continues at coordinate 831,797,857 of NC_136068.1, forward strand.
TATCTACCACTCTGCACGTTTCCTGAAAGGGAGTGCCCGGGCGGACCCATATCAGTGCGCCTCGTGCAAACGCTGAGTATGATGTAGCGCATATGGTGCCCCGCCAACGGGACAGCAGTTTGTCTGTCTCTGGCGCTGTGAGATGCGTTTCTTGCAGGAACGCAATGTGTGCATGCTGGCGTTTGATGTAAGCGTAAGTTGCGTATCTCTTGCGCGGTGTGTGGAGACCCCGTGTGCTCAGGATGAGAATACTAACATCAGCGTACTGCATTGGGAAGCTGGATAAATCCTACCTGCGCCTTGGTGCGCGATCTCGTTCGTTGAGGTCATGGGTGCCGAGAGTGATTTGGTCACGCTGTCCACATAGAGAGCCCTTGTAAACCCACCTCCAGATGTGCTAGCTGCCCAGAAGCTCATGTCTCCTGTGGGGTATAAGGGGCGGGATAACAGGGTGAGTAGAATGTGTAACTGGGTGGGAGAACTATCCCAATACCTGGGGCGCATCGGTGAACCCGATACGTCCAACCCAACGCTCATAAAACCAGAGAGCGAACAGTCAATTCGTAGGGGTGGCAGGTTACGCCTGCGAGGTGTGATCCCGCCGGGGCGTTTGGAAGGAGAAATGTTCGTCGTTGAAGAGTGTAGTGCGTCAAGTGCGCCGTGACGCATAATGCGGGCAACTCCCTGTAGGGAGTACCTGCTCATAGGTGCCCTTCGGTGTGGCATGCTTCCGGACAACATCTTGCAGTACCTTCAGTGTAGGGCATCAGCAATTTGTGGAGTGACCGGGGGTAGTGTAATAGAGTCAGCTGTGGGATGGGCCTCGTTGCTGCCTTCTTCGCTACCCGAGGAGAAGAGGTGGGGGATCCCCTCAATATCCTCCTCAGAAGGGGGGCCCCCAGATCCACAACAGCCTGAAGGGCCTTGCGACGCTCCTGCATGAGCTGCTCCAGGTCCGCGGAGTCGACCTCATGTCGTCTCGTGGGCTCCCTCCAGCTCTGTTGTCCTTGTGTTTGCATCTGCTGCGGGGTACGTGCCCTTTTACTGCATCTTTGCAGCATGGTCATAACTGGTCCCTGTGTGCAGTGATGGTCCACCCATTCGCAGGCCTCTGCTTCAGGGAGGAAGAAGTGCGTGGTACCGGCATGAATGACTTTCAGGCGTGCTGGAAACAACAGAGAGTACTGTATGTCATTCGCCCGCAAGCGTCGCTTCACCTCCAGAAAGGACGCCCTGAGCTTTTGCACCACTTTGGGGTAATCAGGAAAGATCATAACGTGCTGGTTTTCGACTTGCAGTGGGCCCGCACGTCTGGCGGCTTGTAGCACCGCGTCGCGGTCTTGAAAATGAACTAATTTTGCGAGCAATGGGCGAGGTGCATTGCCGGGTGGTGGTTTACCGGCTGGGACCCGATGGGCTCACTGTATAGAGAAAAAAGCTGTGCGGTCCTTAGTTGGGGTGAAGGATTTAACCCAGGCCTCCACATATTCGATGGGGTGTACCCCCTCAACGCCCTCTGGAAGACCCAGCACGCGTATGTTGCAGCGCCAAGAGCGTTCTTCCAAATCATCCATACGTTCCTACATGGTCGCCAGACGACCCAGGGCTGTTCGAAGTGTTTGCTGCTGTGTCTTCAGGGTGGGCTGTATATCAGCAAGGGATCTCTCTCCCTCCCTCACCTTATCGGCTAGTTTCCGCTGGTCATCGCGAATAAGGTTTATGTCCGTAGTGAGAGTGCCCAGACGCTCTTCAATTGAGGCTCTGGAAAGTTCGAGGGCTGCCAGGACCCGGTCCAGTTTGTCAGAGATTGTTGGGTCCGGCTGGGTCGTGGGTGTTTTAGAGAGGGTGCTGGTTCGGGGTTGATTTTCTGGTGCCGTTTCCGGGACCGACATCTGTTGAGTGGTCCTTGGCTTCCCCATGCTATTGGCCGCGGGTGTCTTTCCCTCTTTCTGCAGGGTCGACCGTGGGGGCAAGGCCGAGGTATTGCACCCCTGGGGGTCAATTGTCCTGCTCGTCGCCTTTTTGTTATAGGGGGCGTAGTGCGCCCGTAGGTCGCCAGCACACCAGCGGGGCCTGTTCCGCCGCACCGCCAGCCGTGCTACTTAGGAGGTGCCCGAATTTCACTGTTGCTCCCCGTCCAGGCTGCCACTCAACCCCCCCACGTGGGGGGCCCACCAAGGAGTATGGTAGCGCTCGATCCGGCAATCTCTGGGTAGTCAGGCACATAGAGCCACTCGGTCGCGCCCCGTTGGCACTTGTCCTGAGTGTGGAGAACCTGGGTGCCCACTCACTAAGTAAAGGAGGGAGGTGGCTGCCCGGTGTCGGCCTGTTCACTGGTCCTCGGCGGCCATATTAAAGTCAGGCAATGGTGGGCTGTGGTGTGGCTGAACAAGGGGGGGGGTGGAAGGACAGCGGGGAGGTCAGTGTCGCACGTCGCTCACCCTCTGGATCGCTGCACCTCTGGTCCCTGGGGAGATCCTGCTGCTGTGCACGTCCTTCGTCTCTCCGCGGGTGCCATTGTGGAGCCAGGCAGTCTCTGGCACGCAAATAGTGGTGCTTGTAGGGCCGCTGGAGATGGGCTCTCGTGCTACCTGCCCCAGGATCCGCCGTCCGTAGACTGCAGGAGATGATCACGGTCCCCGCCGAGGGGGAAGAGCCCCGCGGCGGTTCCGCCGCTGCAGGGCCGCCGTCGACAGCCTCCGACCCCCCTCGGTCCTCTGCCGGCGTGGGACGGGGCTGCAGTTCATGGTGGAGGAGGATGAGGGGCCAACAGCAGGCCCAGTCCTGGCACCAAGCACCTATCGGGCGCGCCCGCAACCGAAGATCGTCTGGGCAGGCTTTGCTCCGCAGGTCAGTCTGGGCCAGTGATGGGTGGCCGCCATTTTGAGTCCGGGCCCGAGGGCAGATGTTGTCAGCCGTATCCGCGCGGGTACCGCAAAGTGCCACTGTTTGCGGGCATGCACTGGTGCTGCTATGATTCCGCTGTCCGTGAGGGTGTTTTTACCCCCTGGTCGACGAGATGTAATGACCTTCTGGGCCGCCCGGCTGTGGAGCCTCAGATCACGGCCGCCATCGTGGCTTGCTAAGCCACGCCCCCCTAAATTACTCCCATCTGATAACAAATGTGGGTGGGTGTCGACCTTGCGTAGACACAAGGGCCAGTGAGTAACGTTTCCAGATGTCTGGCATGGAGAATGCATGATCACTGCGTGTGCTGTGTCCTGATTGGATCAGTATTTCTAACTTCATGTGGCATCTAACATTATAGTGTTTTGGAAACAAGCGCCCCTACGGCCATATGCGCTATATTGGGACCAATCTCCCCCGACCATTGTGATGTAGCTGCCTATTTGTGGGATTAATCTGGGTCTTTCCTGTTTGCACGTTTGTTTTGCTGGTTATGTGACACCCCACCTGTGATCTGTCAATCAGTTGTCTCATACCTAGGTTGCAGGGCCTGCCTGACCACATAAATCTGACTCGGGGGTTGATGGAGAGGTCACATTGTGTGATTTCGACAAAAGTGATTCAATTTCGTTTTGATGCACACATGTATCATTGCCTACATCAACATTGATATTATTAGCTGTTTGCTGCAAAATGTGTTTCTCTCCTCCTCACACCATATGATATAATCATATTTTAGACAGTTTTCTCTGTCATATGCTTATAATGTACAAGTATATTAAAGAAAGAAAAATGCTTGCTATTATAGCTTAGAATTCTATGACCTAACCAGGACATGTTAGATAATAATGTTTCTTTTCATAAGGGACACTGAATAGCTAACAGAGTAGGTTTACAAAGGTTCTCATGAGAACCTTCCTAGATATAGTTTTAGTCCTACATTGCAGCCTCATTCAAATAACAACATGTCGACATGGACATTTACTAAGGGAATCAAGAGAGAAGACGATAGACGATTAGAAGATCCTTTTTCATTTGCTCAAAATTACATAAGCACCTGTTCTTGTAGCAAAATGTTTGTGCTTTCTATATAGTACATGTTCCTAGCTAGAGAGTTAAGGAATGCTATGCACATCTACCCTGCCATGCCTCTTAGCACTTGACTGTGCTATCCTTGCCTGAATTGCTGTTAGCTACTGCAAAAGTGCTTTTCTGTTTTTGTCCAGATACCTTCAAGGGATCTTAGCTACTGCTGTGATTAATTCCTTTCACCTCTTTTAACAGTTGCTACTGCACCTGTTAGGGAACACAGTTGAGTTACCAGAACTACTCTTTATAGGAATTTGATCTTTCACAGGTATTATTCATTTGTTCCAAATGTTACTTGTTTTTTTCCAAAAGAACTCTTTATGGGGTCTTGCTGGATAGGTTAGGTCTTTTAGATTAAGACAGGGACTCATTTATGTATGGAACACGCTGTTATTTTGCATGCTTGTTCTAACCAAACTTTCTGTAACTGGATTTATTTGACTAATCTGAATAAAATGACAAAAATACAGACAAAAAAAACATGTCAAACTTCATCAAACCTCTCATCATTGATTTAACATTAAATGCTGTAAGTTGATTATTTTAGAAATGGATTTGGGCTGTGCTCTATTCTAACACGGTGGCAAAGATTTGTCAAGCCATGAAGAAATTGGTGTGGAATATTGGAAGCTTATTTAGTAAGTTTTAAGGTAGTGCTGTTTATGAACTTTTCATGAGATTTCAACACTCACAAATCCTAGGTGTCAGCAGAGTGGGTATTCCTGACAGGATGGCTGAATATGGGCCTTGCTCTAATTACATTTCAAAGGGTTCTGCCTGCAGAAACCCCAAAGGAACCTAACACCAGGCCAGCCATTGCTTTCGCTATGTTTGGAGCCAAGATCAGGGGAAAGGGAGAGCTGACCCGAACCATTTATAGGGGTATAATAGGGAATTCTCCCACACTAAGGTGGGCTCTGGGTATAAATGTTGAATCTTCAGATCCTCTCAACAGAACACTCTGGACCTGTGGACGATTGAGAAGAAGGGCTGTCCTGCTGCCAGAAGGATTGCCTTGCTGTGCGAAGAAGAAAGATTGGACCTGCTTGCCTTGGTCCCAGGATACCAGATACCAGAGTGACTCCAAGGGTCATTTGTCTGACCTTCTGTGAGAGCTACAGGGACACAGAAAAGCTTCCACAGGCCTGCCCTGCCCTGCAACTGCCCAGTTGACCAGCACCAAATGGACCTGCTGTACCTACCTGAACCTTGCTGCTGGCATCTACTGTATTGAGTCCTGATCCTAAAGAGGTGCTACCCTGGAACTGGACGCTTGGCAGGCATCAGAGGGTACTTCTACCTGCCTCACTGAAGGTCACATCAGATGCAACATACTGCCACGCAGGGCCCTACAAAGCGTGAGAGAGTGGGGCTTACACCCCTCTTAACCAATTCATTATCCATATATCTTACATTGGAAAATATACTATTTAGCTGGACAGGGTCAGTACTGTTTTAGGATAAGCTAACTTTACCCCCTTTCTGTTTCATATTTTGTTATTGTGATCAAACGGCTGTGTAGATTTTAGATTACAGAAGAAAGGTTGGGCGATCTGTGTCAAAGCTGTGTATATTCTTCTTGGATCCGCCGATGTCTAGCAATGTACTGATCACTACGTGTATAAGAGGGAGTTCCGTGTACTGTGCCTCAATGTTTTTAACAATGTTAATTATTGTATTAAATTGCAGAAATTGACTCTCTGGTATGGGATATTCATTTTGGAAGGTTTTGAAGGAGTGTCATCGTACAAGTCACCTAGCTTGATAACGTCAGCCCAGCCCCCATTCAAGTTCTTGTATCGACAGCTGAAGGAATGCTTTTAAGCTCAGGAATACACCAAAGAGGTGAACTAGCAGAATATGGGGCTTTTGTATTTGTTTCAACAAATGACTACACCAACAGTGATTTCCACTACTGAGACAGTGCTACCGTCCAATTTGTGAGTCAGGTAACGATCACTGATGCCTTCCCCAAAACATGCATCTTGATTGCCAAGGGATTCAACACCAGGACAAACATAAGTGGGGATAGGGAGCATCGCTGCCTTTTACCCCTGGCGATGGTGTAACTGCCAGAAATTCATCAACATGTGTTCATCCTAGCTGTCGCAGCAGCATGTAATAATTTATCCACTTCAACATTTGAGGGCCAAGCTTGGTAATATTGGGAATAGTGACCTATCTGCCCACTTATCTACATGCTATAGTTGATGGTTGCTGTTTGCTGAGTGGAGTTGTAGAGACATCATGAAACAATCTTGGATATAAACTCGTACAGTTTCAATTATGCCCTTGGTAGCATGGATTTGTGAGTAGGCATATGAGGAAAGAGTACAGAGAGACAGAATATCCTGGATGTGCTGATAAACAGTTGGAAAAGCTGTAGGGGAAAGAGAGAGCCTTGATTTAAGTTCCAACCAATTTGATTTGATCAGTGAACTATGGGAGGAACTAAAGTACAATGTCAAGGGACTACTCTAGTGCACAACTGCCCATCAGCAGCACACCACAGAGGGCTGACTTAGCAGCACTAGCAGAGGTTACAGCCAACATGACAAGCATCTCACCCTTCCAGGAAGGCGTTTATCAGAATGGTAGGATGGGCCTGGTAAGGTGTCTTCCCAAACTTTTCATCTAGTCATACCTTTGACTTTAGTGGATATTCTTTCTCAATGTCAGGTAAAACAATGGATGCCCTAAAGTCCTCCTTTGTTGGCCTACCAGAGTCAATGACAGATTTAGCTCTTAACTCTAAGTATCAACCTGTGAGAGATACAAATGTGTCTAATTTGCTAAGGGAGATGAGGGACCTGGGCATGTTAACTCTTTGGAAATTCCTGTTCCCTGGGCAGAAGAGAACTTAACATGAGTTCAGTTAGACATAATGCGAATTGAATTGGCCCTCCAAAGGGTTTGCACTGGAAAGTTAGTCTAGAAAAAGGAGTAGACTTTAGCTCTAACTCCTGTATATGTCATAACTGATCACATACATAGTGTTTCCAAAAGTAGCCGGTCCTCTGCAAGGGCGATGGAGTAAATTACTTCAGCGCCCTGACGGGTGCCAACTTCCAAATTCTTAATTTGTCCCTCGGCCAGAGGACGTTTCAAGCATTGACAAGAACCGCCATCAAGGCGAGTTCTGTCAATGCTCTGTAGCTTTGACGGACAGCTCCCTCAAACATGAAGGAACTGTCCAGCAAAGTTAAAAAATTTTTTATTTTCAAACGAAAATCCCAAAGCAGGAAAGTAATAAAAATAATCCCCTCTCCCCATGAAAGTTTCCTCTTATGGTGAGGGGGTATTTTGTGGTGTTAAATGCCTCTTACTACCAGGTTTTTCCTGAGAGGGAGGAACAATGAAAACAGCTTTATGTCTGCTCGTCAAAATTAGGTCGGCGGACATATAGCGAAATACTTGATGGCCCGACAGAGTAAGGGCCTTCAGAGATGTTTAACCATGGCAGAGACAGAGTAGTTATGCTGTCTTCAAACTATGGTCCACCCAAATCAAAATTGGGAGGGTTGACCATAATGTTGGTGTGGAGGAAAGTCTGTTGCTTTTGCAACAGAGTTCCCTCTCTGCCAACATTTAAATCAGGCTCTGAGGCACATAATAGATCACGAACAGCACACAGAATAAGCCATGACTTTTGGTTTCAGAACATCCAGTAGCTACAACGGGGACTCAGGTCTTCTACGAGGGAAAAGCCAACCAAACAAGTTTTTTGAAGTTGGTTGTAAGTGACTGGAGCCATGTCATGTACATTTCACTGTTAATGTGCTTGCTGCACATACAAATGAAGTTGCCTGTGTTCACTGGGAAGGGCCTGATAAAGCTGGCTCTGATGGGCTTCACAATAAATTTGCCGTATGGCAGAAGATGCAATTAAGTTGCCACTGTCTCCTCCCACTATTCCATCAGAGGTGTGGCCAAATGTTTAAAAAACAGCCCATTGCAGGAGCATGGACCAAAATGTTTTTCTAAGATACAACACCAGAAATAGGAATTTGGTATTTTTACTACCTAATCTACTGAGTATATTATCCCAAGCTCTCTAACGGACTATGCTGTGTATGCAGTGACACAGGAAACAAAAGGATTCTGGTTTTGCCCACTGGATTATTCATCAAGCAGCTATAAATCCTCAGTTACTGATCCATTGTCAATAAGGTTGTGCTTTGGACCATTTTCAGAGAAGTAATGACAATAAAGGTGGCTCAAGCCAATTAAGGGCCTAAAATGGAACTCCATACACCTAAAGATGATGGCAAATTTACCGAAATAGGTTCAAGTATAAAAGTCCAAATCACCACACTAGAGTCCTCAGTTCGACAGATTGAGTAAAATAGCAGTGCAGTTTGGAATAAAAATGTGCTTTCAAAATGTGAAGATATTGGTCTAAAATGTAAGATTTGTTGGTATCCTTGAAGGCATGGAGAGAGCTAAAAGATCCAGGCAGTAATTTGGATATGGTTAGATTGCTTTGCGATTTCAATAGTGAAAAATATGCCAAATGACCCAGATTCTAATGGGCTTCTTGTGAAAAGGCAAATAGTCAGCAATATTGTCGCCTTTTCCAGGATTACACAAATAAAAACTATTATTTGCTATGGCCTGAGAAAACTAGATTTCCAAATAGCTGTGGTTCCCCGTTCCAGAATTTTGCCTCTGATATAGCCCACAGTCCAAAAATGTATTTACACTCTCTTACCAGATTTCAATTTCGGCAAACCTATTTCCCATTTCTAGGTTGAATATGGAAATGGACATTCAAGCTTTTCTGTAAGATGGAAGAGGTAAGGCAATGGATGACTAAAAAGCTAAAGAATTATAATAAGAAATAGGAACTAAACTAATAGTGGGTATGAAATTGATTGTTTTGGGGAAAGTAATAAGAGTATAGAAATTTGCTAGTGTATGAGTTGGCTCATCTTATGATTAATCTGGCTGAGAGAGAAATTTCTGATTTAGGATGGGTGATCTTGGCCAAAACAAAGTTTCTTATTATAGGTACGCTTGTTTTCTTTTGGGAGTGTTTCTTTCTAGGGATGCTGGGTGGGACAGCTTCACCATGCTTGCATGACCCTTTCTATAATGCAAATCAGTGTAATTTTTCTATGACTCGATAATGTAGTGGTGCCTATTTGCAATAATAGGTTGCCCACTGAAAAGTCAAGGGGTCATAATATCATATACATCTCACATAATACATGTCCTCAATGTTGTTTTAAAAAATATCCAATTTGGTGTAGATTTTTCTTTATTTTTGTAGATAATGCTTAGAAGATGATTTCGATGTCAGATGGCACACGGACAGGAATATTCTAATATTGCATTTAGGGGGTTGGGCTGCTCTCCCTGTGAGAGTGGTGTATGTGGAACAATGAAGCTGTCATAGGGATAACTGTCAGAGTTGACAGTGGTAAATTACTACCTCCTGTGAGAAATCCAGAGCCCTGGGGAGACTTTTCCTAAGCTCTATGTAATGGGGGCCATTATAAATTCACACACTTACTGGCTATATGAACACAAGTGTCCCAGTTGCTCAAGAGAATCACTAAGATGAATGACATTAATTGCCCATTGATGTATACAATTGGCTCAACGGATGGATGGCAGCATGTGCATTCCAGAGAAGGGCTGTTTACTTATTTCAACAGAAAACCTAATAGCCAACAAAGGTTAGATTATTCCTAAACTTCAAAATGAAGGTCTTGTTTAGGTTCAGGAATCTTGCCACCTGTTTCTTCAGATAATTCCACAACTGGTATTGGTTCTCATCCTGGGTGGCAGATTGATAAGTCTTTGTTTGAAGTTTAAACATGTAGTATCTGAATTATTTGAGTTCCATAAGGGAACACTGCTGTCAGACTGACGTAACCACTATCCTGTAGATCTGAATGTTGTAGCAGGTATGATGTGGGACCCACTAGTGTCCGTCCACATCAATAGTGCCAAATAAGTCCAGGACTGTGCTTTGTACTGACAGCAAAGAAAGGACAAGGGGGATAGGTATCTGAGAGGAGCACAGGAGAAGCATATGTTTTAGTAGTAATGCAGCTGTCCTCATGAAATGGAGGCTCTATCAGGTGTTCTGTAGAGAGTGTGAACAATTAATGCTGTTAAAAAAAATCACCCTGCAAATCCTACTAATATAAACTATACCATCAAGTTGAGATCAATTCTCTACTATTACCCCACTGCTTAAATATAAAGAAAAATAAAGGGAAGATACTGGTGATAGAATGCCATTTCTAATTTTGCAAATTAAACCTCTTTATTAGCACAATTTACAATGTTAAATAACATGTGCTCATTTAACACACATAATTTGTAGTGAAGAATCAGGCTTAGCCATTATAAGCAAAAACACTCGAGTTCACATGTAATAACGAATTAAATTAGCTAATGACATTTAGAATATTGACTTTACACGTTTAACGGCTATGCTTATGCATTTACACAGTTGATTTGCACAAGAAGTTTTCTTTTCTTCCCACTGCAAATGGTATTTTCCAGAAATCATGTGGGTACCAGCTAACTTACTACTCCCTTCCTTGGACCGATATAATAGATGGCTGCTGTTCTTAGTCCTGGTAGGTTTAGCAAGAGATCAGTATGGAGTCGTCCCCCTCACTTGTCTAAAAGCTGACAAGCCTAGGCAAATGCATCTGAGCATTTACAATGTTCTTGACGGGGACTGAATTGCAGCAGTGATAAAAGTGGTGCCCTGGCATGAGTGGACACGGTGGCCATGCTGACTATGTATCACTAAATAAGTGGGTGTTTGAGATCTCAATGACATGCAGAGGACCACAGATTTCTGCATGTCCTTACAGGAACAGATGTGCTATGTGTTGTCAAGTTAGGATGCACGCGAAAAAGACCTCTTAAACTAGAGCTCTAACATTGAAGCAAATGTCTCTTACTATCTGTGATGCTACAGGTGCACCATTCCAGAGGAAAACCATCATAGACATTATTGCATTGAGAGCATGGAACGCTTCCAAGTGATGTGCTGGGAAAAACTTGAAATGTACCCCCTTTTTGGGGGTGTATGCCCATTATTTAGGTTATGTGAGGCCAGTGATGTAACTGGGCAAAACATGAAAAATGTCCAGAAACCCACAAATTGGAAGGGCAGTGGCAGAAAAAGGGTTGAGTCAGGAAGTGTGAGGCTATAAAAGACTGGAATCCTCAAAGGTGAAGTCAGGGACTGTCAACATTTCATCTGTAAACTCTGGCAAACCCTGGCCCTAATTAATTATTGAGCAGGTAATTAATATAAAAGATCATCAGGCTTATTTAATGGGTCAAAAAAAGACCACATTTTATGATAGCCCAGAGGAGTGTGGCATCTGCAGCACGGATAATGTGTGCCCATTAGACGTCAGTTTGTAATACTGGTCTGATAGCTCTGTGAGAGAATGCGTTTGTCCCAGAGAAATAACACCCCATCGTTGTGTCACCAAAGGAAAGCTTTAAAATGAAGAAGCCCACCAATCCTTCAGGGAGCGTTAGATAATACTGTTTGGCTGAGGTCACATAACCCACTTCTTACCACGGGAGCCAGACAATTGGCTGTTCTTTGGCTTCCCAGCACAAGGTAATTTGATTAGAATGGAACCTGCCCAAAAGCCCTCAGTGTGCCCCATTCCACACCTCACAGCCAATGCCATGTGACTCATCTACTCTCTGGTCCCCACCACTTCCCCTTTATTGGAAATCTCACAGGGAAGAATTACTCAGGCATCCATGGCAAAGGAGAAAGAAAAGGGTGAATCCTATTTGGTCCTATCACATCCTGACAGGCAAAATGCCACTTGGCATCCTCGTATCACCTTGCAAAACACCATGTGCACCCTCCCAGCCTGCAATACACAATTCTGGCTGCTCAGGCACATGCACAAAGTAACCAATAAAAGATAATCAGTTCAGCCTTCCACCCACTACATCAAACAACCAACACAATAAACACACACTTTTTATTTCATGCTATTCGAGGCTCACCCAGCAGTCAAGCATGCAGAGACATTTTAGATCTCACACTTGAAAGCCTTGTATGAAATAGGAGATAACCAAGCTCAAGCACAATAATTAGATAACAAGAGAAGAAGTGGAAAAGCTCACATTTGCAAAGAGGACCCCAGAGCCAAGAAAATGTCTGCACTGCACACAAGAACCTCACCATAGAGGACAAGGCGAATAATAAACAACCATCATCAGTGGAGCTGCCAAAAGGGGCCCTCTCAAAGACCATCAAGAGCTGTGTGAGCTCCATATTAGATCCACCACTTGAATGCAACCAAAAATATGGTCTTCAACACCATCTCCACAAGAACCTGACATATCTCCTGTACTCATTGAGAGCTCCCTTATATAAATATAAAATGAACCCTTCATCAATTTTGAAAGACATAACTGGTCATACATCAATGTTTCCCTCACCCTAGCATCTTCCTGGACTCCTTCAAGACTGGACAGATACTATAACCATCCAATCATCTATCTGCAATTTCTTTAAAAGATCATTGAGATTCCTGCTGCCAGCCAACTACATGAAAAAGTCAAGAGCTATGGCCTTCTCCAGAACTACTAATCTTGACTCAGTCGTAATGCTGTGCAGAGCCAGCAATGATTGAATTTGTTGACAATGCCCCTCAGATCACCAACAACATTGTCCAGACCTCTCTGCAGCATTTGCTATTGGTTACCACTAAGCACTACATAACACCTTCACATCAAGGGTAGGCTTTGGTGTAATAGCTCTGTAATGGTATATGTTCTATGAGAAGAACGTATCTCAGATCATCCTGATCAATTGCTGTTGATCTGAATTTACCACTGTTAAACATGTGGCTTCAACCTCTCACCAATTATCTTCAACCTGCACTTGGTGACTCTCAGTGTTCTTCTGGCAAGAACTGGCTTTTGGAGCCCAGTATACTTTGATAAGATAGGAGCCCACAATCTTTTCCCCGTCCTGATGAATGCCGCAGACCCCTTGGGCCTTTTAGGCAGAAACATGTCGACGACTATAATCACTGTGGTGATGGGGTACTAATTCCCCCCATTCCCCACGTTTCATTTTAATACCAAGTAATTGCCTGTTTAATAAATGTATTTTGGCATTTGCATTGGTTATTAAAAATAACTCACTTTCATGGGCCCCCACTTAGATTTAGAAGTGCCTCCCTGTCTGCAGGTGCAGGCCTGCTCTCTCCCAAACGGAGTTTCTAGAAAGAGAGGACTGCCAATGATGAAGCATGAGACCTGCTGGTGTGTGAGGACAGACCTTCACTTTTTGTGTGATGCCCGGTACTCTACCAAGTACTTTGTAAAACACCCGGTCAATTCTATTCAGGGTAGCTTCTTTTGTGTATACATGTTAAGGTTGGAGGCTAGCTTACTGTGAATACCCTGTGCCTCTAGGTAAAGTGAAGGGGGAGCTGCACAATGAGAGAAAGAAGATTTTTTTTTAAAAGTAGTTCCTGATTGTAAACAGCGGAAGGCTACACTGTAAAAGCAAGGATAAAAAAGAGATGCGCTGTATGGGAGGGAAAATGAGAATAGAGAGAAAAGGCAATAATACAAAACACCAACTTTGGTGAAAAACTCCAGCTAATTTTGAAGTTTGAACTGTGTACTGCATTTACCAGGATGCAAAGGGGGGAACTGTGCTGGGACTGTGAGGCAGGGTGCTCCCAACCCCCATTCTGTTTAAAAGGCTCCCTTGAGCTAGCAAGCAGACGAGCTTTGGAGATGCACCTGTGTGCCTGTGGGTGGTACTGTGACCTGAGAGAAAGTTGGCAGCATTTCCAGCAACCCCAGATGATTTTTCTTTGCTCTCTAATACTGCTGCTCTCTACTGAAGATGGGCTCAACCCAGAAACACGTGCCTACAGATATACAGCAATGTCTGCACCAACTTTGGTGGAAAAACTCCAGCTAATTTTGAAGTAAGTTGGAACTGTGTACTGCATTTACCAGGATGCAAAGGGGCGAACTGTGCTGGGACTGTGAGGCAGTGTGCTCCCAACCCCCATTCTGTTTAAAAGGCTCCCTTGAGCCAGCAAGCTGACGAACTTTGGAGATGCACCTATGTGCCTAGTGTGCCTGTGAGTGGTACTGTGACCTGAGAGAAAGTTGGCAGCATTTCCAGTAACCCCAGATGATTTTTCTTTGCTCTCTAATACTGCTGCTCTCTACTGAAGATGGGCTCAACCCAGAAACACGTGCCTACAGATATACAGCAATGTCTGCACCAACTTTGGTGGAAAAACTCCAGCTAATTTTGAAGTAAGTTGGAACTGTGTACTGCATTTACCAGGATGCAAAGGGGCGAACTGTGCTGGGACTGTGAGGCAGTGTGCTCCCAACCCCCATTCTGTTTAAAAGGCTCCCTTGAGCCAGCAAGCTGACGAACTTTGGAGATGCACCTATGTGCCTAGTGTGCCTGTGAGTGGTACTGTGACCTGAGAGAAAGTTGGCAGCATTTCCAGTAACCCCAGATGATTTTTCTTTGCTCTCTAATACTGCTGCTCTCTACTGAAGATGTGCTCAACCCAGAAACAAGTGTCTAGAGATATACTGCAATGTCTGCACCAACTTTGGTGAAAAACTTCAGCTAATTTTGAAGTAAGTATGAACTGTGTACTGCATTTACCAGGATGCAAAGGGGCGAACTGTGCTGGGACTGTGAGGCAGTGTGCTCCCAACCCCCATTCTGTTTAAAAGGCTCCCTTGAGCCAGCAAGCTGACGAGCTTTGGAGATGCATCTGTGTGCCTGTGAGTGGTACTGTAACCTGAGAGAAAGTTGGCAGCATTTCCAGTAACCCCAGATGCTTTTTCTTTTCTCTCTAATACTGCTGCTCTCTACTGAAGATGGGCTCAACTCAGAAACACATGTCTAGAGATATACAGCAATGTCTGCACCAACTTTGGTGAAAAACTCCAGCTAATCTTGAAGTAAGTCTGAACTGTGTACTGCATTTACCAGGATGCAAAGGGGCAAGCTGAGCTGGGACTGTGAAGCAGTGTGCTCCCAACCCCCATTCAATAATACAATGCAGGCAAATTAGATTGCCAAAAAACCCATCTAATCATGAGCAGGACGTGACTCTGTGGAGTATTGTACATAATACTATTTGCACCAGACAGCTGGAACTGTCTGTAGCCAGACTGTAAAAAGCTGCTCTCTTACCATCTTTACCATGTAACCAGCTGCTCTCTTCCCCAGTCATGCACCCCTAACAATCCCCAGCAATGAACATTCTAGAATGTTTCTTTGCTTGATGATGTCTGCTTGGGTTTTGAGATGTATTGTGGCGTTATTCACCGGATGGTATGCTTCAGCCTTACTTGGTGAAATTATTCAAAACATTTGCACATTCAAGATTATATTAATTAAATATATTTGCAGCTAAAATATTCAGGACTATCTTAATATGATTGAAATGTACATAGATGTAATGTTATCCCTGTTTATTGTTATAAGTATTTTAATAATATTGGCAAAGAAGAATGTTTGTCTTAAGTAACAGCCTGAACTTCATCAAGAAGGCAAGACATGACATTAAACTAATGACCATTAAAATATTCTGGAATCTTTTGCAAAATGTTAAGGCCAAAATAGTTGTTTCCTAAATTTCCTAAAAATGTATTTATTTGGATATATCGCGCATATTGGGAAAAGTGATTGCATAACGTTATAAGACAAAATTATAAAGATAAATGTTTCTTACATTGCGCTCACTTGATAAAGTTTAGTTTGCAGAATTTTTGATGCCCTACTCTCACTGGTAGGAGCATCATCACACTCTATACCAGCCAATATTGCTTTCTATTCTGGAGTGGCCTATAAGCCTGAGTAGCTAGGCCATTCCCAAGGAACAAGGAACGTGATGTAGAACCTGGAATGATAGGTGGAATAGATGCTGGTACTGGTACCATGAGGATAGGTTCAAAATGTCACTGGAGCCAGAAAGGCAGGTCTCACATTTAACCCTGCCAGAATCAATGACAGAAGGACACTGAGGTGGCCTCATTCTGAAAGAATTGGTACAGTTCCTCTGGCCTCAAACAGTAAATTCATGGCATCTAAAAATAATTGAATACCAGTGTAGAAATTGGCAAAGCTACTATGTGGATCAACTTATGTTTGCATTTCTGGGTCAGCCTTTTTTCTGGTTGGTTATCGAAATGGTCATAGTACTTGGCAAAGGAAAAATACTTCCAAACAGGAGAACAGCCAGAAAAAATCCCTATACAGATGAGGTAGTGTGGAGGTAAACCACAGTAACAAAAAGATCCTAGCAAGTTTTGACTTTATATTCCAGGGTGAAAAACCCAAGAGTGCAGCCTTTCTGCACTCTTGGGATGGAGAGAAGAAGGCAAAAGCTATTTCCCAGTCTGGGAAGGAAGGCTATAAATAAATGCCACAGCCTAACAGATCAAGAAACTGGTGTTGTGGTGTCAGTGAGCATCATAACCTGAGCTTTTTCCTGTGCCTTTATGCTTGTAAAATAGCTCCAGATAAGTTCTCACTGTTGATATTTGTGTATGTGATCTGTAGGTTGCACGTTCAATTCATACAAAAGCCACCTCAGCCTTTCATCCTTCCAGCGAAATTAAACTGAGCATCAATCTGAATTGGGTAATATACAAGTTTATTAAATTGGTTTATGTAAAGATCTTTAGATACATGCACTATAAAAATAACAGATTATCAATATTAATATGCTGGAGACTTTGAGGAACTTGGCTTTTTTCCACCTCTTTTTGTGGCACAGCCCATTAGTCAACCCCATGGCAGTCTCCACATTTTCTCTAACCTACTGCTCCAAGATTGGACTGCTGAAGATGAACAGGAGATGACAGCATTTAAGATTTTGTTCAATTTGGCCTTTACTGGAAGGTACTCAGAGGAGGAGGGTGACACACCTCCAGGGTGTAAACTCCTGGATTAGCAAAGTAAAGAGACTTAAACCTACAGTGTGCCCATGGGAGGGACGAGTATTGCTCAACCTCCTGCTGCTCTGTACTCCGTCCATCACCACCCCTTTTTGTGCCGCTTTGTTCGCCATAAGTTGGCAGGGTATGCTCAGATGTGAGTCCCTTGCTCACTTTGCCATTGGATTCAAGCAAGCCTGCTGAAGACTGCTGTAATGCCAGAAACCGGTTCTAGAAAGCTTGAGTCCGGTCCAGGGAAGGCATGGCTTGGCAGTTCGGGCTGGACTGTTCCCATGAGGCACAGGGTCAGACTGATTTGCATATGGCCATGTCTGAACTTGGGTTTTCCAGAGTGGGCTAAAGAATGGTGATCAATTACCCAGATCTGTTGACTGAGTGTGAGTGTTTGATTGGTTCAGATGCTCCGTCCATCACCACCCCCTTTTGTACCGCTTTGTTCGCCATAAGTTGGCAGGGTATGCTCAGACGTGAGTCCCTTGCTCACTTTGCCACTGGATTCAAGCAAGCCTGGCTGAAGAAGGCTGTAATGCCAGAGACCGGTCCTAGGAAGCTTGAGTCCGGTCCAGAGAAGGCATGGCTTGGCAGTTAGGGCTGGACTGTTCCCATGAGGCACAAGGTCAGACTGATTTGCATATGGCCATGTCTGAACTGGGGTGGCAGAGTGGGCTAAAGAATGGTGATGGATTAAACCCAGATCTGTTGACTGGGTGTGAGTGTTTGATTGGTTGAGATGCTCCGTCCATCACCACCCCCTTTTGTACCGCTCCGTACTAATGGCATAGCACCAAAAAGGAAAAGCAAACTTGATTCCATACCCCCTGAAAAGTAGACACTCTCTAACCTGGAGTGTAACAAACAGATCCAACCAGAATAAATAGTCAGGGGCCAGGTGCCAGATGGCCATGTGGCCCTGAAGCTTTACATGCTAGATGTTATCTTCATGCAATCTGGTTTGGCCAGTGAGAATGGGCTCACATACTATATTTCGACTAGGTTCTCTAAAGGAGGCTGCGAAAAACATCATTTATAAAAGAAGCAGTGCTGACTTTAGCTTTGGCACTCACTATATTGTGATACACTAATATTAATTGTATTTAGCCGTGGGTCATACACGTGATCACCACACATTATGCTCTAGCACACAATCCTACATGTCTATTTTTATCCAAATGTGACATACATTAGTGATTTGAAAGAGCCCATTCTGAGTTTGGATTTGACAATCAACAGTGAAGGATCGAAAACGATTTCTTCTGTATGTGTGTTTCAACCCCTTTTATTGATTTTTTGAAGCAAATTTGACGGAAAGATCCCAAGTTATAACTGTGTTTAAGATGACAGCTCCTCCCTCCAAACAGCTCATCTCTGTTATTATTTGAGCACATACATTCATATTTAAGTATTTCAGGATGAGTGAAACAATGACAATGCACGTACACAGACAGATTTTCAGCGGGATTTTACATGAGTGAGCTGTAATACATTGTAGAAACTCACTATGGATAAATAAGAGACATTTCCCTGGAATTTGATTAAACTGTTATCTTACTAGGACATAGCAAGACATCTTCACTATTGGAAAACTTGACTCATTAGCCCTCGACAGGCCATGCGTGTAAAATAATGCAATTCTATAAATATGAGTTTCGATATTAGTTTCGAATTCTACGACCCTATATTTTATTGTTAGTAGCACGTTTATTTTGAAAATCCATACTCTGAATAAATCATACAGTTCCATTAATTCTCATCTTTGATAAATTATTAACAAATTAAAAAGAGGTAAACAAAAATAACCTGGTTTACAGTTTCAGTCTTATTTCCACCAATACATTTTCAAATATTGTTGTTATGTTATGTTATGTTAGTTGCTTTTATACCGCGCACAGCTGCCCCAGCCAAGGGGCGTCCTGGCGCACAGAGAAGGTGAACACAACATTGCAAAAAGCCGCCGAATCAAGGATTTTTATTAAAAAGAATGGTTTTAATAGCGCGTCTGAACTGGAATAGGTCTTCCAATGCTCGAATTTCAGCAGGAAGAGAGTTCCACAGTTTTGCGGCTACCCAACCATACCTCATCACACATATGGAACTTTTTACATTCTGTTAAATAATGAATTTCTCCATATTTCAATATCTTGCACAAAAAAGGCTAAATTGAGCAGTACTATATGATAGGCCGGGCATGTCAGAGTGCATTCCCCCACTGTTCACTCTGTATTTCAAAACATCTGGCTTCAGGAAATATATTCTTGATGCCTACTAACAAGAGCATGGGTATGGAAAATGTGTTGTGAACTGCGGAGATTGCTGAATCACAGGTCTCACATCTTGTAAAACACCCAGTCTCGTCCTCATCTAAGGTTAGGACAACCCTTCTAGAGAGACTAGATGAAAGGCCAGATGTACTGACGGTTTTTGCCCTCAGAAAACCTGCAAGCCGCTAAGATGAAGGGTTTTCGACGGCAAAAACATGTTTTCCGATGTACTACCCCATTTTGCGATTCTGAATAGTTTTCCAAAACACAAAATAGAGTTCCCGACTCCTGCCGAAATGCAGTTTGGAAGGGAATTGTTAGTACATCTGTATTAAAGTTTTGCATACCTAAATCGGCTTATCACAGTTAATGTTGTCCTAATATTTGGCCTCCAATAAGTCAAATGAGGTTTTCGAATACTCCTGGGTTCCTCCCACACTACATTAAACTCTATCTCAATCAAAACCTGTTGGCAATTGTCCAGCCAGGGAAGTGGTAGGGTTTCATCATACCATCTTTGTACTTAGAGTACACAGCAGCCTGGTTTGCACTCAACCTCACCAGCCTCACCAAGTTTGGTTCCCACATGCACCACAAATTTGACTCCAACCTGTCACGATTACCACAAACCTGATTCCAAGTTCAAAGTTCAAAGAGCTGATTTAGGAAAATTGAACACTTTCCTAAGAAAAAAACTTTTTAAGTATTTTAAAAATCTTTATATTTGCACAGCCACTTAGCTCTGCTACGTATAATGCACAAGATTCCTTTGTGCTCTAAATGTCTCTAGTCATGGAGTTGGTGTGCCCTGACCATCTCCATGTAATACATTGGTAATATCGGCCATGAATTTGATAATATGGTTGAATTTTCTTTACTAGCTGAGATGCTCATTTGTCTTGCCCAGGCAACCTGCAATGAAATAATCAAACTTCTTTATCACTTCAAGTTTGTTGTTGTACAGTTTAGATTATTTCTGTGAGGTATTGACTAAAAATCAAAATCATGAATTTGCTTCATTTAGTGACAAATTGTGGATTTACAGAATAACTCAAAATGATTTTTGCAACTTACACAAAGAATTTTGAGTTATTGCCATGAGTATCAGTCAGGTCGTTTTCTGATCCCCTGAGAATGTACAATGTACAATGTGACTTATTAGTATAAAGGACGCATCACAAATTGCTTTCCTATAAAGCAGTTGGTTTGCAAAATTGCACATACCTAGGTTTAAGAATGAGAATAATACATCTGCTCCTTAGCTTCCAAAAGTCCTCTAAATAAATGCAAACCATTTTGCACTGCGTTAGTAAAACATGAAAAGGGAAGAAGAAAGACATACACGCTTAACAAGAAACCTTCTCTTAAGAAATGCCAAGTAGTGGCAAACTTACTGTGGATTATCACATTGCCTTGTCCTGTACTTCACACCAGTGCCACAAGTTCGAGAACACGAGCCAAAGCCACTCCATGCTCCCCAGTTGCCGTCCTGCTTCAGGATATCTGGAGTCAGCCAGATACAATGGCCTTTAAAGCAATGCTTTGGAAACAAAAGAATGATATATACGTCATTTATGCGGAAACGGATATTAGGTTTTGTTTACTGGTGTTTCCGCACTCCACACAGAATTGAGAGGAGAGAACAACAACCAAAACATTTTTCAAGTGTACCTCGGTGAGCAACTGCTTGTTCTTTTACATCTACACATATTGCACTACTAACACAATACATTCCTCATTCCCTAGACACTTTTTAATATATACCTCCATCTTGCTAACCTATCATTTAAACTCACCTCTCTCAGAAAATATGTTAACTCCCTCTCCTCACTTAACCGCCCCAATCAGTCTATTTCCCTGTACAATGAACAAAAAAACTCTACACTCGCCCAGCAACAGGACACTACCCACCTCCTATAGCGATACACTTAGAACCTTCCCCGCACTAAACGACCTCCCCGCCTCTGACCTACCTGACCACTTTACTCCTTTCCCCCCCTGCTCCTTAAAAACTGACCCTTTGATCACACAGGCCCCTATCCCCGTGATCACGGGGACTAACAGAGTTATATCTTCCCCAACTTCACCTAGGCTTCCCCCGCAATTTACCACAATCCACCCCTGCCTCCCCCCCCAACCAACCCTACACCCCTTACTTGCATGCTGGTTAACTGTCGCTCGGCGGTCCGCCATGCGATTGAAATTTCTGAAACGATCCTTAGTGAATCCATTGACATCGCCTTTCTTACTGAAACTTGGCTTAAAGATCACTCCTCTTTCATTCTCGATATACTCTCCCCCCTGGCTACTCCATCCTCAGGAAAGATAGACCTGTCAAAACTGGAGGCGGGCTAGCAATAATCTATAAAAACAAGCTCCAACTCTCCCCTGTGCTTAGCCTCGATCTCTCTACTTTTGAATACCTCGGAGCGGAACTTAAAGTGCAAGGCTCCCCTCCAATTCGATTACACAACATCTATCACCCTCCCGGCGACCCTCTGCCTTTTGAAGAAGAATTGTCTGACCTTCTCACCCAATCCTCACTTTCCAACTCAAAAAACCTCTTCCTCTGAGATTTTAACCTCCAATGTGAACAAAAAGGACGATCCCATGGTTAACCTCCTCACTAATCTACTGGACATCAATGACTTAAAGCAACTATGCCACAGGGCTGACTCAGCCAGACTCCTGGGGAATCCCCAACCCCTGTCACCCTCAAACCAGACAGTCAATCCACAAACAGGCCAAGGCACACTGGGCCTTCCATAGAGGTGACCAATGTGCACAAAAAGGGAAGGGTTAGGCCTGGTCAGTGGGGCCACTGACCAGGCGGACATGGCAGTTCACAGACTACACACAGGCACCGCGGTGGCACGCCTGAGACACCATTTTAGGGCTACTCATGTCGGTGGCACAATCAGTGCTGCAGGCCCACTAATAGCATTTGTCATCACCAGCCCTGGCACACCCAGTGCACTTTACTAGGGACTTCATGGTGATACAAATATGCCAATCATGTATATCCAATCATAATAACAATTTACACAGGGAGCACTTACACTCTGACACTGATCAGCAGTGGCAGAGTGTCCAAAGCATCTAAACCAGCAAAAACGAAATCCAGCACAGCATCAAAAATACAGGGGGGAGAGGCAAAAAGATAGGGGGAAACCACGCCAAAGATGCCAGGTCTAACACCCTCAAAGATCGTTTTGGCCTCAACTGTCCAGTCCTCAAATGGTTCACCTCTTTTCTCCAACACAGAACCCAGCAAATTAAAATCCATGACTGCCTTTCTAAACCTCTGCCCGTCTCCCTAGGGTTCCCTCAGGGCTCTATCCACTCCCCCTAACTATTTAATCTATTCATGGAACCCCTCACCCTCATCCTTAACCCCTTGCCTGCTAAGGCAATTCCCGCTGGGTGCTAAACTTCATGAATTCCCATTGTTCATGACAAGGTCAGCTCGTCATAAGCACAGCTCGAAGTAAACTGCATGACGAGCTGACCTTGTCATTAGCATGGAAGTGGTTAAACAAGCGGGAATCAATTACCACCTCTACGCCGATGACACTCAACTCTACTATAAGATTCAATCCCGCTCTGATGTCCTTTACCTCAATGATACCTTGTGTAAGATTCAATCCTGGTTCCACTACAACCACCTCAAACTCAACCCAAAAAAGAACGAAATCATTCTTTTCTCCCCTAAAAACAACTCGCTCCCCATTCAATCCTGGATCTCTCCCTCACAGCACTCAACTGTTCTCTCACTATATCTAACTCAGTTAAATCCCTTGGCTTTAACATTGACCAAAACCTTACTCTTATCCCCCATATAAAAAACTCTGCCAAAAGCGCACTCTTCACACTCCATCACTTAAAGAAAATCAAACCCTTCATTCCTGCTGACGACTTTAAATTAGTCATCCAATCGCTGGTCCTGTCAAAAATCGACTATCCTCGCTGGAACTCCCAAAGCCCACCTCGCCCCAAAAAAATCTGTTCTCAACCTTGCCGCTAGGCTCATTTCCGACCTTAAACGGTTTGATTATATCTCCCCTGCCCTTAAAGACCTCAAGTGGCTGCCCGTTGAAGGAAGAGCTTCCTACAAGACTGCTTGCATTACGCACAAAGCCTTGCAGCAACATTCCCCTCAGTACCTCACAGATAAACTTCAAAAAGCCGGCTGCTCTAGATCATTGAGGAGCTCCAACACCCTCGCTCTTGTCCCTCCTCTATTAAACAAGAAAACCACACAATCTCGCTCCTTTTCTGGGAACGCACCCAAGATCTGGAACTCCCTCCCAAATGATCTTCGTTAAAACCCCTCTTATTTCAGCCTCAAAAAAGACCTCAAACTTCTCCTGCTTAACAAATACTGGGGTCCTTAAATCCTCTTTTGGCCACTCATCCCACCACACCTCCTATTGTTCTTCTACCCCTCTCTTTTCTTCCCTCACCCACTAAATCCTCCCTCCAGTCCTTCCTTTAGGACCTGCCTCGCCCCACCCGGTTTTACCTTATCCTCCCCCCTCCTCAGCCTCCCCCCATTCCCATACCCTGCCCCCCTCTTCTCCATCCTTTCCCTCCCACACTAGGCTAATTTCTCAGGACCTGCTGTATCCCTTTGCAATACATGTAATGTGATGGTGTAAAACTAGAATTGTTTTTACTTTCTTATTGAGTTTTGAAATCTACCTCATTGTAATTCTGTTACTTTCAATCAATTCAACTCCGTATAGCTGTTCGATTTCGCCTTAAGTATCCCCTTCCCTTGCCTCTCCCCATTCCTATTCCCTACCTCTATCTTTTCCATCCTTTCCCTCTCTCACTAGCCTAATCTCTCATGATTTGCTCTAACCCGTTGGCAACTATCAGACGGTATAATATTTAATTGCTTTCTACCGTCTGTATTGGTTCCTGAATACTACCTCGTTGTAAAATTGCTATATTGAAATGTACACTCATATAAAGCGCTCTGATACCCTCGGGTCCAGCTAGTGCTATATTAAACAAATAAATAAAATAAATAAATAATGTTTCTCAGTGTTAAGAGGGTATTGATATTAGATTTATTCATTCATTTATTCATTGTTTTAGTCAAAACTAAATGTGCCACTAAGGGTACACTTGATAAAAAGAAAAATGAAGACAGAAATAATTGGTTCGAATGTACGAATTGTATTTGAGGGAGGCTTGCGATTTTCGATTTTGGGAAATGGTATTTACCTTAAATATGGAACTTCATTTCTCACTGCACGCAACTTATTTGCCGCCATTCTTTTATTTGAATTTTATCTTATGTCAGCCATGTTCCTTTAAACTATTGGCCTGATTACGAGTACAGTGATCCATAGGACCACTGTACCCGCGGTGGCAGTCCAATGACCGCCACACTGTGAGACCGCCCGCAGTTTTACGACAGCGGTGGTTGGACTGCCACGAGACTGCCGGCACCGCCGGGATCAAGGATCCCGTTTGTCTTGCACCTGCAGGAATATGCTGCTGCTGAACCCGCCATTAAAAGTGTGGCGGAATAGCAATAAAGGGGGCCCTAACATGGCACCCTGCCAGATTTGGGCCTAAGGGTGCATGCAGGGGGAGCCATGTAGTGCCCCCTGGATTTGCACCCCCCCCTTCCTGCACGATGTGGCATAAATGCCACACCGTGCAGGAAGGTGCAGTTGGCGCTCTGACTGCAGTGGTCTGTATGATAGGCTCTTCTATGACCCTAGCAGACTGCCCCATCAGACCACTGCAGGACCACCCGTCAGACCAGGATTTAACTCCTAATCTGGTGGGCGGTCGCACCATGGCTTTTGTGATCCCACAGCAGACGGCGTGTTGCACCATCCGCTGTAGGACCACCAAAGTCGCAATAAGGCCCTTTGTCTTCCTAACAGTAATGAATGTTAATTGACCTGTTCATGTTTGATTCATCCATTCACATTCTTGTCAAGTGACACGTTTTATATCTGCTCTAGTAACATTACAGTAATTAAATGTCTTCAGTTCCTTGATTTCTATATAGCTATTGGTTCATGTATTAAACTGCATGTTTCCAGTTAGGATCGTTTAAAAACAATGATTTTTTTTAATTGGTATATGTATGGGGATAGTTCAACATGATAACTTTTCCACATAAATCTAAACGATAACAGTTTGTTATTTACTTAGAATTCAGTTGCGGCCAGGCCGTGAGTAGATACATTAAGCCCTAACGGTTCCTTTGTTTTGATTTCCTCTTTGGGTGGACCAGTTTCTCACTTGCTTACCCAGGTCTTTAAGCCACCCCTGCCCAGCTCTTGCATTATTATTTGTGTTCTGTTAAGCATGCTGATTCTCATCTCTAAATCATGGCCCAAAAAGGAGGTCTCAGGATGGTGTCTATTTGAGGTGCCTGAGTCACTGCACTACAGATGAACTCGGAGTAGTAGCAAGTTGCTTCTTTATTGGTTTGATACTTTCCGTTTGTAGATTTTAATTGCATAGTTGGCTTTTGGCTTTAGAAGACCTAAACTGATCCCTTCCAAATTGGGATGCTTTTTTGAACTTTTTATTTCATCTTGGAATATCCATAGATTGTCCTCTAATGTAGCAACATTTAAAAAATATTCCAAATCCATATTGGTAATTTCCCTTCTTATCCTGTCAGTGAAAAACACTGACAGGTTAAGAAGCGAAATTACAAATATGAACTTGGAAGATAATTTAATGTTTGCGATATTAGAGGGCATTCTAGTTTCTAATCGACTTTCAAATTATGATATAGGCACTTCAATCATATTAGTGGATTCAACATTACTTTTTACCCATGGATTCAGAATGCACCATCTCTTTGTCCAAAAAAAGTAGGGAAAAATATCCACCGGTGTTTTTGATATATGAAACATTTCAGTGCTTCCTAAAAAAATTAGCATTCAGCCTCACTTACGAAAGTGAATTGACAGAGGACCTGTTCAAATTCACCGGAAATGTACAATTAAAAACATTTTGTAATCAATCTTAAAATGAGATCACACAACATGGCAATTGAAACATGGATATGCTGCTATGGTTGGAACAGACACGAAACACGTATGGCTGCCCTAGAATTGGAAAAATTGTCTCAATATGAATGTGGTATGATATAACACGCACAGTCAAATAGGTGAACCCATTCATGATGAAATACATATGGTTGTTTTGAAATGGAAAAGCAATTGCATGAAAAGACTAATATAAGAAACACAAAATTATTCTTTGGCATTGTTTTTTCAAAACAACAACAACAGTTTTTTCTGTCACTATGACAAATGAAACCTTGTATTTACTTTTGGGAATTTATGGTGTTTTGAATGACCATTATTTATTTTTTCACTTATAATGAATTCATTGATTGTGAAACTTTACAAACAGTTATAATACATTTTGAAAGTGATTCAATTTAGCGAGGACTTTACCTTGTGTACCAAAATGCCATAGGGCTATGTTGATTATTTATGTTCACCTTTCAGTTTACGTAACCCTATGTTTTCCTTCAACTATGTCCTGTTTGTGTAGGTGTTATTATGTGTATTTGAAAATAATTTCAATAACATAATAAAAAATATGTGTTTGTTTACAGATAACAATATACATAGATATTTGTGAAAATATTTGTCAAGTTTTATACATTACGTACATTGTTGATTACAGTGGTGGCTGGTCAATTCTGCTACAAATGTTGTTCAAACACCTGATGCATTTTGCATTGAGTGAGTGAGGATGGCAAAATATTCCGACCGTGCCAATCTAGGTTGAGAGGCTTTTTATTAAAATAAACTGACATGTTACTGTGCTTGTTTGCTCACAAATTTATACAAAAAAAGTTATAGGTTTGGAAAACAGCTATGTACAGAACATTCCAATGCCTAAAGGTCTTCCGCAATACAAATGATAATTGCTTCCCAGCAAAATACGTTAAAACAGAAAAGTGTGCACACACTGTAAACACTACATGTAAAGCACACAGATATTTGTATTGTACCATCATCATCATCATCAAAAAAACTTTATTCGGTCTAACAAGACCATAAGCTAAAGTACTCTTCTTGAATACTGTTTCCTTTCCTTCTTCTCTACTCTCTTTCTTTCTCTTTCAGCTGCACTTAAGCTCCTAGCAAGACATTGGATAGGGGTGCAGCCAAACATGTATACCACCTAGCTGTACCCACGGCAAAAACAGCCAAGTTGGGCTGATACCCTGTAACGGTAAAGCGTTCTTACATGTCTATAAAATGTAATAAAATACTTTGAAATTACAAAAAAAAGCACATGAATCATATTTACATACATCAATCAATAAAAACAAAATACATCCAAACCCACAAGATAAAAACATTAAAAATAAAATCTAAAACTTAAATCATACTCAGAGTAAATTATCTTGTCATAGTCAACTTGCACAGTTAAGAAACTGAAGGGGGCATATTATACATACTAAGGAGGTATAATAATCATTTGAATCAGTCATACCTAAATCTTTGTTGACCCAATCATAATACTGTATAAACAGCGAGAATATAAAATACACCACATTTATGTACATCTAAATGTGCTTCACGTAGACATATTGTTCAAATTAGGCAAAAAAATAAACATATCAGATGGTTTAAAAACATAATAAAATAGCCCAAAAAAAAAACCATGATAAAGTGCATTATATATGAAACTGACTCTCGCAATAGAACGTAAGACGATCAAGTAAAGTTTCCAGGCACCTCCAAAAACACCTTTCTCAACCATAGCAATGAGGCCAGAACGCATTTAACAACATTAGTCGTATATAATCCGGGAGTCATTGTAAATGCATAAGAGCAGGCTTAAGCTGAACAAAGTGCAAATATTTCAATAGGTGCAATAAGAATGTCCTATGAGGGATGTCATAAAAACCACAGAAAAATACAAAATGCTAAAGGTACTGGGGAGAAATATTTGTCACAAGTGCAAGGGCTCAGTTCTAGGCTTCAGAAAAGTCAACAACAAGTGGAACTGGTTGAAGCTAAATCTGGCTTTCTCTAGCTCCGTACCCTCCCTCTCAGATTTCCTCCATTTTATCCTGAGTCCAAACATTTCTGCCTTCAAGATAGTGCATGGCAACTCAAACAGGGCAGGTCTACCTGAATAGCTGTCCAGAATATACGTTAGCCGTTTGACTGACCACTACCCATCCAGCTCCAGACAATCTTTAACTATCTCCCTACTTAGATGGTTCTTGGGACACACCCAAATGGTAAGCCTCCTAATTAGTGGAGGTAGGGCCATAAGATCCAACATATAGGGCAACCCTAGCTCCACGCGGACCATGAAAACAGGAGTAGAGATGGGAACTGCCAACAGAAGCCTACGAAACCAATTTTCCTCCACTTGGAGCTCCCTTGTGTTTACATGTCCCCTTACCTTGCTGCCAAAAGGGGCCACCGATACAGAGTTGGCCTTATAAATCTTAATCAGACCGCCCAATGTGTCTGCTATCCATTGAGCTGAGAAGGAAAAAAAGTGCACCTATGGATCTAGGCAAGGCTCGTCTCTTAGAGTTTATCAAACAAAGGGGTGCACATAGACCGATCATCAAAAATCATCTAGGGATCGTCAAAAATGACCCCTAGATATGTATAGATCCGGACCCTGGATAACCTATTTCCTTGAACATAGCAGGGTCCAGACTTGGTCCTTTTAGATTTACTAGAAGTAGTAGAAAGGTCGAGACTATCCATATATGATACAGATCCATCAAGCAATGTCGGGAGACCCAGGGCAGTTCTAGCCAACAAGACGGTGTCATCTGCACATAGCAATGCAGGATTCTGACTGGAACCTACTTGAGGGCAGTCCACCTGTGTATCTAGTAACCTGGCCCCCAGGTCATTCACATACAAAGTAAACGAGAACGCGGCCATTATACAACCCTGTCTTACTCCACTCCTCAGACGAAAGGAGCTGGTGCAATACCTGTCCATGTTATAACTGACAACTACCCTCATATCCTTATGTAACTCATAGGAGGAGGATCGATCCATGAATGCGATGAACATTAACCCTGACTTTGCCTCAGTATACTTGTTGATTGGCAAATAACGATTAACACACTGGTCACACATGCCCAGACCCGATCGAAACCCATACTGAAGATCTGGGAGAACAGACCCATCCTCTGCCCATGACTTGTCCCTTTCCAGAATCACCCTGCCCATCACCTTGACGACCAAGTTTATCAAAGAGATGGGCCTTTAGCAACAAGGGAGATCTCTAGTACCCTTTTTATATACAGGGATGATAATGGACTGGGACCAAGAAAGCAGAATAACAATACGTACATCCAGATTAAATAGTTGAGTTAATATTCGGTGCTCAAAAACTAGGGGATATCTTAAACAGATCAGCAGCAATCCCGTCAGGGCTAGAGGCCTTGTGATCTGCCATATTTTCAATTGCTAACGTAACCTCTATAACTTCAAATGTTAAATTACACTGACGTGTTGTTAATACTAGGGGCTTGTAAGAGACAACACAGTCCACAGAACCATAAATGCTCTCAAAATGTTCAATCCACTTCTCAGGAAGGATATCAGAAGAAATGGCATGGGTTCCACTATCATTAAATAATGGACAATTAACTATCTCACAGAATAGCTGCTGTCAGCCCTAGTTGTGGTCTCCATAAGATCAGACCAAATATCTTCCCTGAGTTCCCTCTTTCTCCACTCAAGCACCTTATTATAGGCAATACTTCTAGAAGATATTAAGCGCTGATCTTTGGGCTGAGTTTTGGGCTCAGACATTAACAATTTATGGGTGTTTGAATCATCGGGGTTTGTTAGTAACCACTGATTTAGGGGGAAGAGATGAGCTAGTTTTAATATTCACCCCAATCTCAATAAGCATTCAGAAACGCACCTTCATCATATGAGTCCCACAGGCACAACTCAAATTACCTACCCTTGGCAAACACAAGACTCTTCAGAAAGTCCTCAGGGACGATCTTGGACCGCCCTACTCTTCTTCCCTGACCAGTCACCTCACCATCGATGGTGATTATGGCACTCTGTACTGGGGCTTGTACCAACAGGTCATTGATACAAACAAATGCAATAGTGGTCCCTGAAATCACAGATACTTATATCAAAATGGCCTAACAGATTAATCATGGATGCAGAAACAAAGATGAAATCTATTGTAGAATTCACACCAGGTCCAACAAAAGTGGGTTAAAAAACTACCACCTGAACATTGGGATGCTTTAGTCATAACACATTCCAAATGAAACTACACCAGGATATTATAAAAGAAGACCCCCACTTGGCTTTGCAACGATGCAAGGTATCTTCACTGTTATATGTCATAGAAAGTAAAAGAATGTGAACATGGATATATATTAAAATCTCCCGCTGGTATATATTCAGCTCTTGTGATACCCCAAGAATCAATGTCCAACGATTGGGCCCTAAGGGCTGAAAGTGTATCACCAAAGGTAGGGCCATTGCTTGCTTTGTAAAAGTTCAGCATAACAAAGCTACCGACCACTGGTGAAGAGAACAAAATGGCTTGTACATTAAGGGAAATTAGAGCCAAATGCTCCAACCTACAGTTTAGTGAGAAAGAGCCCAAAGTTAACAAGCCACATTTTGAGCATCATGTGTAGAGGGAGCAGCAGCATTAAAAAAAGATTGATAGATGTCCAGGAAAATTAATTGCTCAACCTCACATGTCTCCTGTATACAAATTATGGAAAAAGTCTTAAAGTATGCCAACCAATCTGGGTGAAATCTTTTACTGTTTACTCCTGCCACATTCCAGGAGGCTAAGCTAAGGGGCACTAGCAGTGGTACTACAATTAGGTAATATGTGTCTCCCTGTAATATTAGTGGGACTAGAGACCTCATTCACACCACAAGGAATCAGCGTAGAAGAACCTGGGGTGCTAGTATGATTGGTAAGGTGACTGCCTGTAATACTAGTGAAGCTACGGGTATCATATGTCTCTATGCCAGGAGATCCACCCTTAGGTATCTCTCAATACAGGAGAGGCAAATTCGATTCACCCAATAAGAGTGCCTCATACCAGTTCACCACATTGGTTATCTTTACAGGCTGATCACTGGAACTACCCCACTAGCATCACACACCAAAGAACATGATGGCCTCAACTCAGAAGCACCATACACCTTTGGCACCAGGGCCCCAGGATCTAGTAACTAGGTTAGTGTCCCACTAGAACCAATCACCTGCCCTATCACACTTAAGTAAGCCTCATTTTCTGGGCAAGAAAGTTAATCCAGTGCCTCAACTCACAATGCCTCAAACCTGTTTGACAGTTTTTAGGACACAGTTGTTTGCCTCAGACTGCATCATATTCCTATTATATTGACATGTAGTGCTTACACTGGACCAAGGTGGAGATGGGGCCGTTATTGGCTGATAGAAATATCCCAAGGGCAGGACCTTTTTGGTAGATGAACCAGTCATCAAACTGGCAAGATTCAAGACTGTAGGGACAACTCCCAAACAATCAAGATTGCTAACAACACAATCCCCATTGAGGGCTTTAGGGGAAGGTTCCCCCACCCAATCCATCCTCTGGGCCAAAATGAACCTATCTGCCAGACTGTAGCCCTCGTTGTCCAGAAGAGACAGCCAGTGACTCACTTTGTTCCTTAGGCAGTGATAGTATTCTCTAGTTCTGTGTCTCAGAGCAGGAACCAGTAAGTACCACAACATAAGGTGCTGAGGCGGGTTGGTAGTTTAAAACAGCACAAGAAGGTATTGGGCCATCTTTGTTACAGCAATAAACCTACCTGTGGGGACTTGGCAGCTTTACTAGACCCAGGGTCCCTATGCTCCGCTGACAACTCAGAATGCCCATGGGAGCCAGGCTGAGTGATTTGGGATGCCAAATGTTCCTGTCTGATGAGAGGGTGGGTAGGGAGCATTAAGGAACCATCTTTAAGTTAGCAATGTATACCTGTGGAGCTCAATGCTGGCCCACTCATGATTTTAATGCCCACCTTCCCAAACCCTTCAGGGACAAGCCTCACAGTGTCCACAATTGGCCCCATTGATGACAGATTGGTTTTACAAAACTGTTTTAAATTATTTAAACTGGCCTAAATTGATGAGAGTGTATCTTAGCATTTATCAACCACTGCTTCTATAAAGGACTGCACCATTGGGGCAAAGCCACTTAGATTAGTATTTACAATATAGTCACTGAGCAGTTTCTGGCGGTCACCCTCTGTGACTGACTGCTGAACTAGTCTTCCATTGATCTTAGTTCCAGTTTGCGCAGCAGCTATTTTTGCCCTTTTGCCTTTTGTATGTTTTGGTGCCAGGGGCCACAGTCCGCAGGAGAGTTCCTGGTCCCAATCACCACCTCCAATTGATGAACATCTGCAATAACAGTTAAGGCAGTGAGTGGCTGGGGTGAACTCGACCCTCCTGCAAAACTTTGCCTCGTGCCATCAAGGTCCAAAATGGGGGTTTCCACAGAACTAACTGCAGAGGTTACTGCTGATACAGTGGGGGCAGATCGAATACCCAGCCTCTCCTCACATGTACTAATTTTGTCATTTATTGCCCCAGCCACAATAGCTTGGCAGGAAAGAATTAAAGACTTGGAGAAGCCATTAGGCGTGGAGTCCTTTTGGGCTATACTTAATTGTAAGTTCCCCGTGACTGCAGAAATACTTTTTTGCTTGCCCATCCTATAGCGAGGATGTAAATGCAAAGTCCAAGCATAATAGCGGAAGTCAAGGGACCCCACAAGCTTTTCGTTACTTCTCCTGCAACAGCCCACTTATCAGACTCTCACCTGCTGGGCTAGCATCAATAATTCAATAGGCTGAGGGTCAACTATTAGTGCAAGATCCATTCCACTTCTTGAGTCATCACAGTCTCCCCATCAACAAGCAACCCAGGGGAGGATTAAGGCGCTAGGGGAAGTATCAGCCATATGAAGTTAGAATTCTTACCACATGAGGAAAACTGTATCCTGCTGTGAAACCAATGGGGCTGGCCTAGCCCGGCCTCTTCTGGCCACTGAGAGGTGCAGACGGGCCCGCCCTTGGCCTGGGCTTAGCCCAGGCGCAGCCCACACTGGGGACTTGGAGAGGAGCCTTTGAGCACTTGTAGGCGGAGGACCCTTCCCATCAAAAGGCAATTATGTGTAGGTGCACCTCCTGGCATAATAACATTTGGGGCATGGAGTCTCCTGTGGTCACAAAGGTCCAAAGGGGTCAAGTGCCCCAAGACAGTTGGCCAAGATGTCCAGAGCTGCGGGCTTGTAGCTGAGCCTTTGAGCCTCGTTGGAGCCCCTTCA
The DNA here is from genome assembly GCF_964261635.1 of Lissotriton helveticus. Classification (NCBI taxonomy): domain Eukaryota; kingdom Metazoa; phylum Chordata; class Amphibia; order Caudata; family Salamandridae; genus Lissotriton; species Lissotriton helveticus. Next base: position 831,831,421 of record NC_136068.1, read on the forward strand.
CCCCCCTCTCAAAAGGCAATTCGCTGCAGGTGCTCCTTCTGGCACAATGGACATTGGGGGATGTAGTCCCTTGTGGTCACAAATATCCAGAGGGGTCAAACACCTCAAGACTGCTGGGCAAAATGTCCAGAATGGCCAAGACGTCTGTGTCATATCATTGATTCAATGCACCACAACCATCACAGAGCTGGACAAATCTGCAATCATTAATCATATGCCAGTAGTAATTACATCAATTGTTTAAAAAAGAAAACTACAGTAGGAGAAATGTTGTAAATCATTGCACCTGTGCCTCCTAAAAGTCCATGGAAAGTCAAATGCCAGGAGATACAATACCATCAGAAGCTCTGCTTCTATGTTCAAGGGTGCTGCCACCTTATAGCTAGGCATGTCATAATACACCTGAGTGTTACACAAATATTCCTGAGTCTTGACAATGCCAGGCTGATGCTAAAATATTTCAGAGTAAGCCAAATAAATATTTGCTAAGGCAAACGTTACAGTCTCAGATATTAAAATTAGAACCTCAAATAGCAGTAAAGAACATTGCATGTGTTGGTGCTGTTTTAGTTTAAATAATATTTGTTTTGTAATATGAACAATTTGTAATTGAAACAGCAATTATGTGGCGCATAGAACTGTGTTTTTTTGGCATAGACTGAGTTAGGTCTTAATTAGGCATTGGCTCCATCTTGGATTTAAAAATATGCTTATTTTCACATTTAATTGTCACAGCATGCAGCAAGATGTGCACTTTGTGATGACATGCTGTTCTTGAAGAGCCTTGTAGGAAGTTCCTCAGTTAAATTTTTGCAATCAAATGCCTATGCATTCTTTTTGTGTACCTAACAAATGTAACTACTCAGAAGTAACGGGAATTTGAATGGCAAAGTAAATAGAACAAGCATTGTCAAAGTCAGTAGGTCTTGGCTGTGATATACATTGGCTTTGGTAATGCGTACTGCTATCCATTAAGCAGAAAACCACCACAAATGCAAAAACAGTCTCAGCAGCCAACTCGAATGGTACTTTGTTAAAAATAAAATAAACTGCAAAAAGAAGATGTTCGTCATGTATGTATACCCACCCGCAAGTGTAAGAAATGTATTATTTTAAAAAAATGCTATTCCAAGATGGCACTTTAGGTATATGTATGCATCTGCATTGTACAATATTATAAAATACATGAAAAGTCGACTGCCATGGATAAACATGCATCCGCGGCAGCTATGTATGAATGCATTGTATTATTGTATTATTTTAACAAATCCCAGGCAAAGATGGTCACTGTGGACGTGCAGCCATCTTTGAATAGGATTTGTCAACATAAAACATCACCAATTTGGGGATGCCCACAGAGCCTCCAAATGCATGGGCGACCATCTTGAAATGGTTAAGCTTCCTGTCTGTTGTGGGAGGTAAAAACAGTCCAAAACAAGGGAGCGTGGAGGAGATGGCAAGGTGGTGCTTGCTGTGGGAAAGAGCAGGGTTGGGGATGAGGGGAGGGGAGATAATAAGAGACTGAAAACAGTCCCTCCATGCACTGGAAAACATGATTAGATGCAAACAGTGGAAGGATACCTTATCCAATCAGAAGGGCAAGATAAATACAGTGAGGAAAGTCACTGAAGCAGGAAGAGGGAAGTAAGATAGACAAAAAAGTTATCCAATTATAAGCAAGGGGTTGACCAAAAAACCCCCAGCATATGTAATGTATTAGAACTTGCCGGCCTGGACAAAAAACCCATAATGCTCTATGTAGTTAAGAACTAAAAAGGGCCCCAAAATCCTGCTATCGAAAAAGCGGTCATAGCAATTATTTTCTTTCACCTAGAAACTGTGAATCGAAGGTACATGAATAACAGTACCAATCTTCCAATCTGCTATCAGTGGATGCAAGGGAAACTGAAACATAAAATATAGCAAGCACCTTATTATAAAGTGTATATGCATGTACGATATTTATCGAAAATGTATGTAATTCACCCTATTTAATTTCTTTCACATTGCTTTGTTTCTCTCAGATCATAACATAGAAGGTTTAATGTGGTACCTCTTCCTGTCCCAATTGTTTGTTTCTCTGAAATTCCTACCATTCAAAACAATGGACATAGCAAGTAAAGATGGTCTAAGAGACTTCTGAGTCTTCCTCAAATATTTCCATTGGAGGTATGTTTAGGTCATGAGGAGGATGTAGAGTAGGTATTCATCACATATTTAAAAAATGCTCTCTTCCTCTATACTATAGTTCACTTACTTAATCCAACCTGAAATCAGACAAAACTGTCAGAAGTGAATGGTCTGATACTCAAAAACATCTGCATTAGATTAGTCGGAAGCATAGTCAATTGCTTGTTTTGTCTTACCACAGCTGAAAATAATTGTGCATCTGAATGAAGATATAGCTTGGCTTTCATACCTTTTAATATTGAACTGAAAGACTGCAGTGAATAATGGTGATAAAAGCATCTAATTCAATTGAACAATTTTGTAGACTTGCTTTTGGAGGATTTAACTTAAGACTGATTCAAAGTGGCAACAGATCCTATCCACATATTTGTACACAATTATACTGTGGTTGTAGTCTGGGTCCTCTAGTGCCATTTGAAGTTAGCATTAGCTGGTCCAAATGCAATGGTTTAAATCTTATTTGGTATTTAGTTTACAATTCTTCTTTTCATTATAGTCCTTCAGAGCATCCAGCCTTTTGTACAGATCAATCAAAGTCTGACTCAGAAGGACAGTGTTAGGACAGTGTTATCTGCATACGTTATATAGTGTGGTGGAAAACCACAGAGAATTGCAGCAAATACAACTGGACCTAGCCAAAGCTTGATAAAAGTTGTAGTGAGGTTTAATAGGGCCCGTGCACAAAAGCTTCCATTTACAGGTTCAAGTTTAAACTTGATATCTTTTTAGACAAGAGGCTTTTTTGCCTGCTTTGTACGTACATGATAATGTACTCAGAAATTGTTCTGTTTGCAAGCACATTTCTTTGTAAGCATTTTATCACAACACTGTACATTCTGTACAAAAATAAAGTACACTGACCATGCTGCCCTTCTGTATTGTTGTTGTCCATTCTGAGACAGCTCTGAGTTGGAAATTCAAACAATGAATAGCTCAGGACTCAGACACAATGACAATGAGGCCAGTTTTTGTTATATAAACTTCTTCTGACATTTAGCTTGTGAGGAACACTTCCATGGATTATCCTGGATGTTCGCCAGTGGCTGATTCCCAGTCTTGCTCACTTCTGTCACCATCTGTCACCATCCTGCAAAGGACAGAGTCCTGTCCCGCTTCAGACTGGGTTTCCTGCTACATCGCTCATACAGGTAAATTGGGAGTTAGACTACTCCAAGAGATCTGGCAGAATACACTTCTTATTTCGCCCCCTACAGTAGTGTCAGGGCAGGTAGGGTTTGCATTATGATGTACATTCATATATGTATATAATCACTGCAATGTTATAATAGTTGAATTATTCATCTTCTTCACCATTCTTGCAATGCTGGTAACAATGCTTTGTTTCCTTCTGCTGAGAATTTCAGCTAATGTTTTTAACACAAGAATCCAATTATTTCAATAAATGTTTGAAATGCCAATTTGCGTATTTCTCGTGTCTCCATTTGGACATTCCTAAGGTAATAATGAAAAGGTAGATCTGTTTCTACAATTTCTCTGGAACCTAGATCAGAATGGTCATGGTGTAAGATTGCAGACACCAACCGGTACCCTGTCAGCTTTAGGGGTCCAGATGGCTCACGGTGAGCTAGCCAGGAATTGGGCCAACATATTCTGATTATGTGCTTGGACTAAGTTCCCATATTTTGATGCATATGTTGTCCAACCGCACAGTCTTACTTGATTAGTAGGAACCGTGCGATAGCCCCAACTATATGGCATTCACAGAAAGATGAAAGATTATGCTACCCAATGGGAGGCAGGTATTGAGGGTGCAGGTGAAGAATTACACTACTAGATAATGGTTTACCTACATGTCTAGAACGCATTAAGAACACTTTTAAATTAACTTCACAAAAGCAAAATATTATTACACAAACTGTTTACTACTGCTAGGGTGAAGGAAAACACAACCCTCCCCAAGATCTTCCAGATACTTTTGCGAAAGACTAATAACTGAAGGTAAGTCTGAGTTGATGAAATAGTACAATTAGAAAATGTGAATAAAACCTTGACTAGTCACACCTTACAGTCACAAGACGTCCAAGGAGATGATATGAAAATGTATCAAATGTGTTAAGTCATAGGCACTCTTGGCATAACGAGGGAGAAGATGGTACTGCTTTGCAAAGGTATTCTATGTTCTCCAAACCCATTAGTAAAGAATAAACAAAACATAGGCTATTGTTTTACATTTTGTGATCCCTTTGGTTCACAAGTTCTTTTCGAATGCATGCATGCAGGGCACTTTGTTGGAGGAAATTTAAGTAGTAGAAAGTTTTTAGTCACATTGGAACGAAAAATCAATACTGAGCGTCTTAAAATAACAAGACAACACAAATATCAGGAGTTTATTAGGTGGCATGCCTTAAGGCTGTAAAGGTCTCATGTACAAATAGTTGATTTGGCATTGTGTACTGACTTTAACAAATTTTGGGGATTTTGTGAACTGACCTATGTACTAATAGGTTGTTCCAAATGATGTAGAACCATAGTGGGTTGCAATTCGACCAACCTCATCAATATTCATGAGGTAGGTCACAAATTGCGACCCACTGCAAATGACCACCATGTAAGTGATTGCTTTTAAATTTAAAAAAAAGTAACAGAGCCTAATTTCCCTGAAGGAAAATTGGACGTGTGTAGAAAAAAAGATGAAAACTGCACATACCTTTTTTAGAAGTAGGCGGTGGTCCCATAGACCTACTCCTAAAAAAATTGCTGCCAAAATTCACAAAGGGGAAGTGATCCCATTTAACAATTTGAAAAAACTTTCTAAACGAGGTCCAGAACTAGCAAAATTGTCAGAATTCATAATGAAAGTATTTGCTTAAGTCGAGGGCAATGTCCTAACCAAGAGCGCGTGTGTGTGGATAAAAAATGGGTATCGAGGAAATATGAAGAGGTGTTCAACCTAAACTCATATTATCAGATTAAGGAATATTTTGTATAAATGTAGAGGAGTTTATTGGGTACATCAGTAACAGGTATATGTGCATAATAAAGGTGTGTTTTAGGTGCTTGGATAGGCATAGATGATGTCTGGTGATTGCAGAAGATGTGATCTATGGGATGCTTTACACAGCAATGAGAAGTGCTCTAGTAGCCATTTGACACTGTGAAGTTCCCTTTACTGGCAGACTTCTGAGGTTTTTTTCATTTTAATCTTAATATTGAGTCAAAAACAATTCCAAGGAAAAATACATGTTGACATTTTTTCATTCATAAGAACCACACACTGGAAATAACTGTGTCTTCACAATAATGGAAGTCTAGGGCAATGTTCTAACCAAGAGCGCGTGTGTGTGGATAAAAAATGGGTATCGAGGAAATATGAAGAGGTGTTAAACTTAAACTCATATTATCAGATTAAGGAATATTTTGCATATATGTAGAGGAGTTTATTGGGTACATCAGTAACAGGTATATGTGCATAATAAAGGTGTGTTTTAGGCCGAAAGCAGGATGTGATTTCCGTTTTATCGTCTGCTTGTCTGTTGCCATTAAACTAGAGGGAACATTGTATCTTCCTGTGGCCTTATTTTAATTGGTTTCCTGCTGAGTTGGATTTGTAGCGGCTGTTCCGGTCATGAAGCAAGGCCCACCACGATGAAAGGCGGATCCTGACAAGCGCCGATGTGGCGTTTGTACAGCAGGAAGGGAGAAAGGCTGGCGCCGCAGGACGGTGCCAACATTACCATGATGACAGCACTAAAGCGGGGCAGGTGATAGTGGATGCCCACACAGACCCACTTGGGATTGAACTATGTTGAATTTGGGGAATAAGTAAGCGCGCCCACTGTGGATGATATCGGGCGCACTACAGCATCCAGGAGGCAGTGCTTTCGGCCACACCCATTGGGGGCAGGTGCTAATACTTAATAGGGCGCCATGTAACAGCGCTTCTCATTTCTTCATGAACAATACGCCACTGAAGAAGGGACTGTCGGATTCCCGAAACGCGTCTGGCGTTTATGTTTGCAGGATGTGATTTCCGTTTTATCGTCTGCTTGCCTGTTGCCATTAAACTAGAGGGAACATTTTATCTTCCTGTGGCCTTATTTCAATTGGTTTCCTGCTGAGTTGGATATATATATATATATATATATATGTATATATATATATACACACACACATATATATATTTATAGGTCTTTAATGTGAAACAGAATAGCTATTTTAGGTCTTTAATGTGAAACAGAATCATATATAATTATTAACTAATTAATGTATTATTTTAATTTACTTAGTTTGTAAATTGATTTACCATAGAATGTTCCCCATAACACAAACGTTTATTGCAATAAATTCATAGAATGTGTCGCTCCATATTTGCTGTGCCAAAGGAGTATTTTTTAGATGGATCACCCCTTGAAAGAGTTGTTTGGCAAATTTTACAATGTTACTAACGGAGCATTAGCCCTTTTTGCCCTTCAGGGAAAGAAAAAACTTGCAAATCAGAGCTTCTTTCCTCTTCTTTGGAGGTTCTTTAGGAATTAAATATTCCTCTGAAGAATGGGTGGGAGATGAGTCTATTGGTGTTATTATGGTAATGTCCTTCTATTTGACAATATTCTCAGAAGAGATGCTTCTTATTAGAAATTGAAATAGAATGATTAAAATGGGACGGAACTTTCAACAGTTGGAATAGGAAGTGTTATGAACCAATGAAATCTCTTCTTTTAAAGTCTCATGGCTTTGCGTACGCTTACGATGTGGGTTTGTATGACGTTCCAGCGCGAATTGTGTAATTGCTTTTAAAAGTAATATACGATTGTTCAAAGTTTTAAGAAAACTATTTTCATAAGTATCCTACATAATGTATTCTATTAGTATGTTCATTAAATACATAAATATATGTTTTTAAACAATTAGAAAAATTTGTGTCTTTCGCGTACGGGGCGCAGTACGTGACATCATACGCAAGCTTTGATGCGACGCGTAACGTGAAAGCATATTCGTAGCGTATGCTGAGAATGATTAGCAGACAAACTATGGTGCGATCACTCTCTCACTGTCAAATCAGAGCACAGGGCGCATTATGAGAATGGTTAGAAGTGGTCACTCATTGGAGATCCGATTGAGCTGTGTGGCTTATCCACGGTATCATAATGTTACTTTTTAAGACTGTTTAAGTTTGAGGTTTGTTTGAAATACTATGCTATAGGCAGATACGGATCTTTAGGGAGCGTTTATCTCATGCCGAGATAGGAAAACCTTAAGACAAGGGACACAGGTGAGGCGAACGAATGAAGGACATTCCCTTGCAATCCCCAAGGGCAGAATAATATTGAGGGAAAGGTAAGAATTTAGCAGCAGTAGCAATGCATATAGTGCTGCAGAGAAGAATAAAAACATTATGGCTAATCAAAAAAACTGACCACACAGCGCTTTTTGTGGGAAGGGACACAAATTGAGATATTGATTCTCCCTCCTGTGGATTCTGGATGCAAAGTATGGAAAGATTTGTAAAGCAAATACATAGGTGTCAGGATGCCCAGGGAAAGGGTGAATAGAAGACTAGAGGCATTCAAGGACCTGTTAAACACAGACAAAACACCATGTGTTGGCGCTGGCAGTACAGAGGCGGGTGTTGGACAGTCATCCCTCCAAAAGCAATTCTATAAAAGGGAACCATTTATGAAGTGAGCGGTTACTAGATGTAGATTGGTCCAAGGGCATGATCAGAATCCTCATAAAGCCTGCATCGGAGGAATATGGAAACACAGTGAAGGAAATTGAAGACTTGGAGAATAGAGAGCCATCGTAAAGCACAAGAGATGAAATTCTTTAGGGATAAGATAGAAATGAGAATACAAAAATATGAAGCCCTAATAGAGAAATGCAAGAATTGGAAATTCATATGAGACAAAATAGATTACGAGAACAGAAGTATTCTCACCTTCACCAAGAAGTATAACGAAGCTGCCTCAAAGACCAAGACAAATCAAAAAACACAAATACAGATGGATGAATGTTGGAGGACAGTTTAATCATGAACTCGGACATTGAAGTGGAGTCGATAACAAAACCAATGGCATCAACAAGCAGTGCCATACATACACTGTCGATGGATGAGGTATGTTTGACCGAGTACAGAGTGCTGCGACAAGAAAGGCAGGCACCACCCAGATAAGCCAAAATAGGAGATTGAGGTGAGCTAATCAGGCAGAGGAAGAGGCTCCAGAGGGCCAAGTAGGGGAAACAGATCCACCAAGGGTGCAACGAAAAACAAAACTGTGAGTATGGATGACAGCTCAGTTATCAATCTAACAAACAGAGAATTGATGAAGGAAGAAATACAAGTACTCAACTTAGGGCTATCCTTCTGTCCAACAGCCCTTCTCTCCAACAGCAGAGTACAATTACACAGAGGCCAGAATTTGCCTCTTCAATTTGAACCAAAAGCTAAAACTAAGCAAGGCTCAGGCCCTGACCAAGAATAAAAAGACAACTAGACGATTCATAACTCGAATGGAACAACAAGGAATATGGGGCCATATGTTGGAAGCCAAATTGCGATCGCAAATGCTGAAATATGCAGAATTTCAGTATTTGTGATCGCAATTTAGGCTGTGTGCAATGTAGCACACAAACACCCACTCACAAAATAAGGAATCGCAGAATTTGGAATTCCTTATTTTACAAATGCATTTAAGGAATCCTAATTTGTGATTCCTTAAGTGCAATGTAGGAAGCACCCAAGTTGGGCGATTTTGGCTTAAGGAATCGCAAATGACCACCAACTTCAGGTTGGAGGTAATTTGCAATTTTCTTATAAAAATTCACTTTTTTGCATTTTTCAAAGTGCCATGAGTCATTTGCCCCACATGTGCACACATGCTTATTTCAGGGGTGCAACAGGGTGTCCTATTGACCCCCTTTGCAACCTTGAAATTGCTTTCTCAATTTGGGATTCTCTAATTGGGAATCGCAAATTGAGAATGTCTTCCCATTCATTCCTATGGGCTTTCTAGCCCATATGAATGAATGGTAAGGTATTCCTTATTTGCGAATCTCAATTTGCGATTCGCAAATAAGGAATATGTAAGATTCGCAAAATATTTTACTAATCCTACCTAAATTGCGTTTGGTGATTCCCAAAAAATCGAAAATTGAGAATCGCAAACTTATTTTTCCTACATATGGCCCTTTGACAGTATGGGATTGTGTGAAGCACACAATCTGGATCAAAATTTAGATGCAAGTCAAGATCCGGAATGGGATAGGGTTCCAAAGTGAATAATCACAACTGTTAACGAAATGGCCCTAAGAGCAAATCTCAGCAGCAATACTGAATTTAAACCCAACTCACATTGTGTCCTAATCCTACCTTTTGATTCAATAGACGTTTTTCACAATGTCAAAATGAAGAAACTCATGCATCTGAGGAGACAATCCTTTAAGAGATCTAAGTTGAAACAAAACCTCAACTGGTCACAGTATAAAACCCTGAATCAGCTTATGGGAAGGGATGACAGTGTCATTAAGCCTTCAGATAAAGGGGGAAAGGTGATCCTATCGGATAAAGTACTATATGCTGAAGAAGTCCAAAAACATCTCAGGGACAGAACCTGCTATGAGACAGTTGAGAAAGGCTACCATCAGGAACTGGTGAAAGAATACCATAAGAAACTGTCATATCAGTAGTTAAAAAATAACCAATCCCACTGTACCTACTTTCTATTTTCTCCCCAAGGTGCATAAAAATAGGAACAGCCCACAGGAGAGACCAATAGTCTAGGAAATAGGGAGCTTATTAGAAAGAACATGAATTTATGTAGACCACTTCCTATTGCCATTTGTTGAGACGCTCCCATCCTATCTGAAAGACAGTACAGACATTTTCAGAAGAATTGATCAGGTTCCATGGGAAGTGGGTACACACTAGTCACAATGTACGTCCAAGCTCTATATACCAGCGTCCACCACAGTGATGGGCTGGAGGCAGTTGGCCATTATTTTAGGGCCAGACCCTTGAAACTTCTCGAACACTACATGATGTTATTAGAAATTATCCATTTTTGCTTGAGTGAGAAAGTTTATACTGACAACCTCAAGGTACAGCAATGGGCAGATGCTTCACCCTCCAGCTACGCAATTTGGTGATGGTCTGGAAGCACGTGTCCGTTGACTCAGAGATGGAGAGATTCTTTGATTGCATAATCATATGGGCGCACTATATTGATGAACTCTTTCTCATTTAGGATGGGACTCAGGAAGACACAGGGGAATTCATGACACGTCTCAACAATAATTAGCTCAACCTGAAGTTTACTACCTCCCTCAGTATGATTGAGATTGGCTTCCTAGATATTCATGTTGAGGTAGAAGGTGGGGGCAATTATATACCTCACTTTTCAGGAAGGAGACAGCAGGGAACATGGTTCTTCATGTGGTTAGTAACCATCCCAAACATATTGTCTGGAATATCCCATATGGGGAAGTAATAAGAAGGAACTGCAACACAAAGGCTGGATTTTCCTCAGCACAAAAGCAACAGATTGCAAGGTTCAGAGTATAGGTTACTTCATGGCAGTCTTAAAAACAGCTATAATGAAGGCAAAAACATGATCTAGGGAAAGTATCTTATATGGAACAGAGAAGGGGCAAGAAGTGTCTCTGGAAACCACCCCGTGAGGGTCATCATGACATATAACAAGGAATCCAAGGTAATCCACAATATCCTTACTAGCAATTGAAATTTTCAACAATGAACTCACAATTAGAGAGTATATAGGACTAGCACCAAAGATCAAATACAGAGGAAGTAGGAATCTGAGGGATAAATGAGTGCACAGCCACTATGAAGCAGCTAACATAGGGACCTGGCTAGGCAAAGAGCTCTAGGGTTTTTCCTTACGTAAAGCCTGTAAGGCTTGAAAATACAGTGTCATGAGGAAAACATATGAAGTCCATTTCTAAGCAAACCATATAGGATTCAAGAGTGCATAAACTGCAAAACTCAATATGTAGTTAATTGTATAGAATGTCATTGCTCTTTGAGATACATAGGGATCACGATGTTTGCAATTAAGCAACGTGTCTTAGAGCACAAAAGAGCAATCAGGATCAGAAATAGCCGGCTGCTTGACAATTTCAAACAAAGTATAAGAGTGATGTGACTCTGCTGAGTTTCTTCAGCTTAGACATGGTGAAGAAGAAACAGAGATGGGGAGACAGGTGTCTTGCTTTACGTAGGCTGGAGTACGGATATAGCATCAATTTGGAAACAACAGAACTAAATGGACTCAACGTGAGTGAAGAATTAGCCATCCATTTAGACAGTTGATACATAGGGAATGAGGATCCTCCCTCTCTGAATGCTTTAAACCCGCTTCCTCTCCTTTTTCCTTTCCCTTTCCCCTTTCCCTTTTCTCTCTCCCTCTTTCCTCCCGTACTGTCCATATTTCCTTTCCTCTTACCCCCACCCCCCAAGACAAGAATTCCATCTCTGCCCTCCTTCCCTATTTTAACTGCCGGAATCATGTGGGAGTGCAAGAGTTGCCCAGCCTGACAGAATCGTTATTAATTACACAAAATATATTTTGGAGTTCTTTCACTTTTCACCTTATTATTTGTGGTGCTTTTAGGGGACGAGATAGCTTCTATCTCATCTCTATTTTTAAACCACTTGAGGAATGTACAGCATGCAACTGGTTAAGCCTGTGACATTTTATAATAGGATGACACATACTTTAAATAAGGGATATGGCCCATGCAGGTGCAATTTTGAGTTGGGAAAATTGATTATATTTTTGAAAAATTATTGCTAATACTGTTACATGATCGTATATGAATGAATGACAATTATTTCCATCACGCTGGGTGAAGGAGGATTTACTTACTCGCATGGTCGGGATCTGATACATAATTGCATTACCTATTAATGCTTCTTATGGAGAATAGATTTTGGTGCTGTGACACATTTCCTTTAATCATGAGTAATCAGTTATTTCTTTTTACAAATTAGATTTTCCCCATGTATGTGGTATATTTGGCATTTTGATAAGAATCACTTAAAAATTCGGAATTAAATGTGCAGAAAGACTTTATGATTCTGAATAAGTCTTTCATCTATGTTGTCTTACACATAGTCACTTTTAAAAAGTGGGTGACGGGGGTCACACTAGTGTATAAGGCTCGTTTTGCGAGAGCCAAAACGCGTAGTTCCATGACGGCCCGCCAAATTTTGTTGACTATGAATAAAAACACCTTGATCTTGCACCGTATTTGAGAGAATGGCATTTTCTTCTTCGGTGAGGAGTAGGAGAGCGGAAGGACATTGCACATTAAACACACTTTGTCATTAATTTCTGTGAGTGCTGTTATTTTTTGGCCGATAATGATCCATTTGCCACTGGAGATCAGCACCCGGGATGTTTGGTGCTTGGGTGGTGACTATATGTTCTTGGAATAAATATAAATATATATATATATATATAGATATATATATATAGATATATATCTATATATATATATATATAGATATATATCTATATATATATATATATATATATTACCAGAACTTCGTTTTCTCGGCTTTCACTCGGTTTTAGGCACAGAAAAACGTATATATATATATATATATATATATATGTATATATATATAGATACTATACTTCTTTTGTATAATTATTGAAATGCATTATTGAATTTTGCCCTCTGCCTATTTGATTTAACCAATTCATGGTTTAGATCTGTATGGTTTTGATTCTTAGAAAACCATTCTAAGATGGCGCTTATGGTATTGCTGAGGGTTTAGTCCCTTGTTGATGTTTATGATTAACCACATGATTTTATTTAAGGTGTGTTTTGAATTATGGGTTGTGACACCGACGAAGGCTTTTTGCCGAAACGTTTGTCTGTGCTAAATAAACTGCACGCTGCTAGTAATCCTCCTGAGTGCTGCTCTCTTCTTTTACATCACGGAGGAGTTCTTTGAGCGTAATATATATAGATATGATAGAGAGCGGTAATTTCTTCTGGTAGTTTCTCAATGCAAAACCCTCATGCTACCTCTAATTTACCGCTCAAAAGGTGTTGGGCCCTTCACACCATGTATTACCATCAGGAGAAATTTAAATAAAGATGAACAGTCAAAATGCAATTATTATTGTAAGCCAATAAAGAGAGTTGTTGATTATTTTAAAGGGTTTTATTCTCTAGTCAAAAAGTTAATTTTTCTCTGACCCTTTATTCATTAGTAAAATATCAATCAGGTTACAGAATTTGGAAAACAGGAAAAATATCAATAATACAGAACACATTACAGTCTGCATATAAGCATTTCATGTAGTTATGAAAAATGTGGCGCAAAAGTCTTAAAGAGTTTCTAAGAAAAATAGTCTTGCAAAGCTAATCAGTACTTAAATAGTTTGCAAAAATATGCTATTAAGAGAAATAAATGCATAAATCAAATAAATCTTTCAGACCTAATTAATTAGTCAAAACATATTAGCATCTAATCCTATCCTGATCCACTGCACTCTCTGTCTGTCTGTGTCTAAAGAGGAAAGCAGCCCGCCCTTCACAGGCCTCAAAGGAATGCGGCATGAAGTGCCAAGATATGACGTGGAAGCAAAAAACCTCCCCCTGAATCTCCTCGGACGCAAACCTGCCCTTCAGCAATCTCCCGAGACGTTTCTCGTACCTAACCCATAGAAGCCAGCTGAGCTGAGAAAAAAAGAAGAAGTGGCAGCTCCCATCCAGAGAGGACAGTATTTATACCATAATTATTGGCAGAGTACACAAAGATGTAACATTTTTCAGGAGAACCTTACGTGATTGGTCAGTCATAAAGGCATGAGGTCACACTTCCCTGACTCATTCTAAAAACCTGACTTCACTAGTCCTAACAAAAGAAGCATACATGAATAAATACATTTATAAACATTTGCAACATTTACTAGGAAAAATGTTTCAATCTAATTCATCCTTCTTCCTTCTCAGCGCAGTAGATGGATACTTTTAACTAACTGGTACATTGGCAGAATGACAAGAATGTGCAGTTCACGCTGTTCTTGTCATGAGGAAAGCTGCCACAGTCTGCGCATGCTCCCTTCTCATTAAATTGAAAGTCAAAGCCTTGATGGATTCACAGGCAGCCATGTTTTGTGTAGGCCCCAAAAATAAAACAAACACAAAGATAATATTAATTTCATGTAAATCAGTCCATTATGTGTCCCAAGTGCATTATTAATTCACACACATTATAAAAAGAGGTGTTATTAACTGAAAATGTTTATCAAAATATGCAACAAGTCAAAGTCTATTAAGACAGGAATAATACATTTAGTTTACATGGATGTGCTGGGAAGAGAGAAACACATTCTATTAAAAATCTTCAAAGGTAAAAAGGCCACTTTTTCTCTACATTGCAAAAAAACCACATGTTAATTTAATTCAGCAAAAGCATTTTCAGTCTGAAGTGAATAGGCCTCACATTTCATGTTTTTCATGTGCCATGTTTTTAACCTGCACCAAAATGTGCGTGGCAATTTAAATGCAGCCTGTCTGAAGCACAAAAAATAAAACAATGCATGACTGCAGATGAAATCTGCTCCATCAATCCACCCTCTTGATAATTCAAATCATAATAAAATGATTTATAATTCATCACACATATTTCATTTCATAGGTGACAAATTTTTTTTTTTTTTCTTTTTTATTTATTTATTTATTTATTTATTTATTTTTTAAATTGCAAAAGCTGAGCATATAAGAATGTTACTTCTATTTCTAAGGCAAACACAAGTTTGGTCTGTAATCAGATCATATATAGCCAAGCTCAAATGTTTTAGTGCAGAGATCTGTAAGTAGCTTCTTGGAACAGTTAGTCTTCTTTAAAATAAGTAACTAAAATAATAAAAAAGGAATTCAACAGGACAGTTTCAGCATTTCTTTACTCATTGTCATCAGCTTGTCATCAGTATGGCTCATACTTTCCATGCAAATTGGACTACTTAGGTGCTGAGAAATTCTGACAGAGCACCATCAATCCTTTGCACTTTTTCAACCAAGGCCTTTCACTCTTATTTTCACTTTGATCAGATTCAGATGTTTCACCACAACATCTCTCAGATCAAAACCGTTGCACCATCCATTATGCAGATCTTGTGTAGCAGCTGCATTCTGGTGAGAAACTGCACACTGTACATCAACCAGACCTACACAGCAATGGCTAGTGTTCTCCTCAGTGTTTTCCACAAGTGCATTTGCATATGCATTTTCAAGCCACTTTGGTAATGCTGAAAAACAGTCTTTTGCAAAAGGTAACTCTGTGCTGCCATTGTTTTGCTTTATTATGCGTGACACATCAGGCAGATAGCTACAATCCATTTCTTGTCCAATCTGTTGTTCTGCACTCATTATCTTTGAGACCACATTATGATCTGATTTCAGAGAAACTGGCAATTTATACCTGGGCATCAGTCTTTGCAATAACACATTTGTCACTTTGCAGTTGTCATTTTTCTCAAAAACAGTTCTGATACAACCCTGTTGTGCTGCTTCAAAAACATTTTCTTGAGCCTCTTTAAACTTAACTGTGAAGATTCCATAGAATGTATATGCTAACAGAACACAATTTTGTGCAACTGAATTAGCATTTCTCTCTCCCATGACAACAGTGACTCCCAATTGAGCAGATATACTGCATGTTATGGTAAGGGCAATCAATTTCGAATTTTGGGCTGGGGTAATTACTAAAAGCCATGAAGCTTTGACAACATCATGTACAAGGAGCACAGCATGTGCTGCTTTTAATGTGTCACCTTTCAAACTTGGGCCATCTACAAAAAGGACACTGTTGGGCTGACTCAGATGTTCATCCTTCAAGTCTGAATTTGGCTTTATGCATATTTTCATGATATTTAGACACTCATATTCATTTTCATCATAATCCAATTCATTTGCTGACATTTCTGTGAAGTTAGGGTCAAAGGCCATTGGGCAATACATCACAGACCTTTGAAAACATTCATCTTTTTGAATAAGCAATGAGAGAGCGCAGCCCTCCCTCTCACTGCAAATTAGTGTATTTTCTTTCAAATAAACTTTCATTCCTAGTGCTGGGGCGCGCCATTTTTTCTCTTTCAACTCTAGGAATGCTTTTGTGCAGTTGTTGTCCAATGGAAGCGGATCAGACACACCTGAGTGTGTCAGCCTCAGTAAAGGCTTAGCCACTAGGGAACTGTTTATTAACCACTCTCTACAGCAGCTAACCATTCCCAAAAATGTCCTGACTTCTTTCTGAATTTGAGGTGGATTCATCTTGGAAATTATTTCCACCTTCTCTGGTGACACCTTTCTACCTCCCTTTCCAATTTTGTGTCCCAGATATTCATCTTCTTTTTGACAGTACTCCTGACTATTCTCATGCAATGGCACTGTGACATGAACTTGGCAAAAATCAATAAAAGTAAGCCATTCTTCACCACATGGAATGTGAAAAAATATATTGGCTGGATTCGGTACCACAGGACAACATGGAAAAAATATGCTTTTAATCTCCTGCACTATTCTGTTCTTTTCATTTATTTTCTGTGAACCTATGATCAGAAAGTTACACAAACTTCCAATCAGTTCCATCAAAAATCCTTTTATTGGTAAAATTCCTGCAACTGATTGTGTTCCTGAATACATGTCATCTGGTTCAAATTTTAATAAGACATGTTCAGCACATTTTATTAGCCTGGCATCCTTCTCTGTGAACTCTCTTATTTCTGTGTTTAATATTTTTTCCAAAGCAGAAGGTAATTTTTCAACTGTCTTTTCTGAAAACAATGCTACAACTGTCTCTTGATGGGCCATTTTAAAATGTACATCCTCATCAGGAATCTGAAAAATAGCATTATCTGGTGTACAGTAATCTGTGCTGCTTAATTTGCAAAATAATTGTTTTCCTGCTAGGCTTGAGTCACAGACAACAGTTTTGCAATCTTCCTCAAATGGGCCTAATTTTGGTGCACAATTTTCTAATACTTGGTTTGTAATTTCTTTCTTTAAAACTCCTGCAACTAAATCTGGACTTTCCACTGCCCTCACAATGGAATTGGTAAATTCAGAATTGTGAGTGTTAAAACTCTCATTTGCAAAAAGAGCAACCTGTTGGACTGGGTTCTGTTTTTGTCTCTGGAAACAATTCACATTTACTCTGGGCAACTCATTTAAATTAATTTTAGCATTTTCCATATTTTGTGGGACCATCTGTGCTTGAAAAATTTCTGCCATTGGTACCTGTTTCTGAACTGACATTTGCATTTGCTTAACTGGCATATTTTGCACCTGCATTTCTCCAGGTTTTTGTGCATCATGTTTAAATTTAGTTTTCTTCTTCCAATGCTCAAATCTGTTATAAAGATGGCAAAAGGACACATTTTCCAGCAGTACAACATCCATACCTGAATTTGCACTAACCAAAATACCTTTACTTCCATCCTGTGCTCTTTTAATCTGTACCCAATCAACATCCTTTGCTGGCACTCTGCCCTTCAGGAAAATAATCACTGCTATATTTTCCTCCATAACAACAGAAAATGATGGTGCATTCATGCAAACCATTTTCACTGTCTCCTCACCTGGCCCTTGAACAACAACTTTAGATTCAAACCACAATTTAGTCAGCATGGCAATATAAAAGAACATTTCCAAATTAATGCACAACTCTTTCAATATTTCATCAAATCCATCAACTTGTGGGTACCACAGCATAAATG
Source organism: Lissotriton helveticus (assembly GCF_964261635.1). Taxonomy (NCBI): domain Eukaryota; kingdom Metazoa; phylum Chordata; class Amphibia; order Caudata; family Salamandridae; genus Lissotriton; species Lissotriton helveticus. The sequence goes on from NC_136068.1 coordinate 831,849,327, forward strand.
TGTCTCTCAATTGTGGGATTGTGTTCAGAAATGCTGCAAGTTCACTTTTATTCTGTGGCATATGCACATACATTTCTCCCACCTTTTCTCTCAATGAGTAAGCAAAAGCCTCTCCCTCATTCTGTTTATTATTTTTCTCAATTATATTTGGTGGCTTCCTTTCCTTAGCCAGTTTCCTTGCTAGGTCTGGTCGTTTCTTTTTCTTCTCATGTTTTCGTGCCCATTTGTCTCCTAATTTCTCAAACCCATTGCATTTGAAAATATATTTTATTTCTGCAAGGTGCAATTGTATTTCTGAAGAATACATTTTCTCATTTGCTTCATCATCCATGTGTACCCTGAAACTTTTCTGAAATGGAAAACTTCCTGAAACATCAGTTTTATATTTTTGAGCCAAATCTGTCAGTCCATTATGAGTAATTAATGAACATGTAGCTGTTTCCTTACTCAGGGAAATTAATTCTTTTTCTTGACACTGGTTCACATTTTCATTATTTAAACAGCAGGGACAGTTAATTTCTTCATGTTCACATGTTGAATTTAAAACACTAAGCTGTTTCTCTTTTTCAGGGCCTGTGTTAATATGTTCCCCCATGTTTTCTATATTTTTAATCACTGCTGCTTCCTCAGAGCAGGTTTGAAAAATCCCATTTTCAAATATATTTATTTTATTCTGGGCTGCAGATGTTGTAAATACCATTTTTCCCTCACCTTTTAGTGCTTGGGGTAATTTCTGTTCAATAATCTGTGTTCTCTTAGTTTCTGAAATAAACCCTTCCATAATCACCTTTTCTGCAGCTCTTTCAACCTTTTCAGTAGGGACCATATTAATTGGGACAGTCATAATTTTTCTAGGCATTATCTGTGCATCTGCAGTTTGTAATTCTTTAACTATATCAGGCACATTTGAAGCAGTAACACCTGGAGGTATCACTGTCAGTGCTGAATCAACAAGTAATGGGTCAATATAAAATGCCTGCACAGTTCTCTCAGTCTGTATTTCTCTCTGTTCAACAGAAGCAGTAGCCCCTGTAGTATTTACTGGTGCACTACTTTCAGTATTTTTCATGGGAACCACATAAAGTGGTGGACACTCAGTTAACAATGCATCCATTATTTCATCCCCTGAATTATTATTTATTTGAAGCTCTTTTTCAGCATTAATTCCCTTCTCCTGTATATGGTGCTTTACCTTTTCATCCTCACTTGCTTTCTCTCTTGCTGCTTTTTCCCACAGGTTTAAGGCCTCAAATTGTGCAGCTTTAGATGGTGTCTTTATTTCACATAACACTTCCCTTAATTTGTCAATAATTTGCAATTCAAAAGTACCATCTTTTGGAAACCTCAAAGCACCCTCTTTTTCAGTAATCTTGCACCATTGTTGAACCCACATACATGTGTTTTGTCCCAAACTGGTAGACATAAAATGCACAGGTGTTCCTTCAGGAGCATCACCAATAAAAAACGAATTTTTCACCTTACCTCCTAACAGCTTCTTTAAACCTTCAAACAATTTCATTTTTGCAATAGTTCAATGCAATTTCTTTTCTCCAAAGCTGTCAATCTAAATTTCAGTCAGTTTTACTCCTACCACTGACCCACCACAAAATCTTACTGCAATATTTCTCTTAATCAATAACTCTGTTAGTAACAACATAAACACATTCGCTACTCTGTCTGTTGTGCTAAATAAAGGATAGATTATATTCACTGCGAGTAACACATTCCGCTTACCCTTCACAAAGTAAGACTTTCCGTTTACTCTTCAAACACTACAGGTAAATCCCTTCCGCTTACCTTTCACTCAAGCTCAGAAGAACCTTCTACTCCTTTGGACTTATCCTTCAGGATATATCTTAGTCCAAAGTTTCACCAGCGAACACTTTTGCTGTCAATCAAGCTCAGAAGAACCTGCTACTCCTTTGGACTTATCCTTCAGGATATATCTTAGTCCAAAGTTTCACCAGCGAACCCTTTTGCTGTCAATCAAGCTCAGAAGAACCTGCTACTCCTTTGGTGTGACCCTTTCTAGGTGATATCAGACCAAAGTTTCACCAGCGAACTCTTTGCTATTAATCACTCACACAGAAAATAGTCCCTAATTTAACACTGCCAGCCCTCCTTAGCTTCTCAGTGTTATTCCAACAGACGAGTAACCTCAGTGCAGTGTGGCTTCCATTTACCACCCGCTATTCCTTCCCGGGATTCCACAGGTGTGCATACCTGCGTGTTCCAGACAACATAGAACAAGACACTAACTTAACATGAAGAGTTAAAACATGTAATCAATAACCAAAAAATTATGTCCTATGAAATTACCAATATAATCAATAACACCATCAATTCAAAATGAGCAAAATGTCACCAACAGTAAAAAAATCCTTACTATTTTCAACACTTCAAAAAACATGCTAGCATATTAACACCATTTCACAACCCTATTGATACTCACACCACTTCTTGCATCACCTGCCAGTACTGCTTTGCCAGTCTTCAGGTTCTGAGCATTGGAGTCAGGAATCAGGACTTGGACATTTATCTAACTTGGGCAAATATTTTATTTCCCTCTTAAGGTCAATGATCCATTAGTTGAGTAGTTGATGGTGAAATCAATAATTACTAATCACCAAACTAATCAATAATGACCATCCTCTGCTTACCAAAAACTGATAGAGAGCGGTAATTTCTTCTGGTAGTTTCTCAATGCAAAACCCTCATGCTACCTCTAATTTACCGCTCAAAAGGTGTTGGGCCCTTCACACCATGTATTACCATCAGGAGAAATTTAAATAAAGATGAACAGTCAAAATGCAATTATTATTGTAAGCCAATAAAGAGAGTTGTTGATTATTTTAAAGGGTTTTATTCTCTAGTCAAAAAGTTAATTTTTCTCTGACCCTTTATTCATTAGTAAAATATCAATCAGGTTACAGAATTTGGAAAACAGGAAAAATATCAATAATACAGAACACATTACAGTCTGCATATAAGCATTTCATGTAGTTATGAAAAATGTGGCGCAAAAGTCTTAAAGAGTTTCTAAGAAAAATAGTCTTGCAAAGCTAATCAGTACTTAAATAGTTTGCAAAAATATGCTATTAAGAGAAATAAATGCATAAATCAAATAAATCTTTCAGACCTAATTAATTAGTCAAAACATATTAGCATCTAATCCTATCCTGATCCACTGCACTCTCTGTCTGTCTGTGTCTAAAGAGGAAAGCAGCCCGCCCTTCACAGGCCTCAAAGGAATGCGGCATGAAGTGCCAAGATATGACGTGGAAGCAAAAAACCTCCCCCTGAATCTCCTCGGACGCAAACCTGCCCTTCAGCAATCTCCCGAGACGTTTCTCGTACCTAACCCATAGAAGCCAGCTGAGCTGAGAAAAAAAGAAGAAGTGGCAGCTCCCATCCAGAGAGGACAGTATTTATACCATAATTATTGGCAGAGTACACAAAGATGTAACATTTTTCAGGAGAACCTTACGTGATTGGTCAGTCATAAAGGCATGAGGTCACACTTCCCTGACTCATTCTAAAAACCTGACTTCACTAGTCCTAACAAAAGAAGCATACATGAATAAATACATTTATAAACATTTGCAACATTTACTAGGAAAAATGTTTCAATCTAATTCATCCTTCTTCCTTCTCAGCGCAGTAGATGGATACTTTTAACTAACTGGTACATTGGCAGAATGACAAGAATGTGCAGTTCACGCTGTTCTTGTCATGAGGAAAGCTGCCACAGTCTGCGCATGCTCCCTTCTCATTAAATTGAAAGTCAAAGCCTTGATGGATTCACAGGCAGCCATGTTTTGTGTAGGCCCCAAAAATAAAACAAACACAAAGATAATATTAATTTCATGTAAATCAGTCCATTATGTGTCCCAAGTGCATTATTAATTCACACACATTATAAAAAGAGGTGTTATTAACTGAAAATGTTTATCAAAATATGCAACAAGTCAAAGTCTATTAAGACAGGAATAATACATTTAGTTTACATGGATGTGCTGGGAAGAGAGAAACACATTCTATTAAAAATCTTCAAAGGTAAAAAGGCCACTTTTTCTCTACATTGCAAAAAAAACACATGTTAATTTAATTCAGCAAAAGCATTTTCAGTCTGAAGTGAATAGGCCTCACATTTCATGTTTTTCATGTGCCATGTTTTTAACCTGCACCAAAATGTGCGTGGCAATTTAAATGCAGCCTGTCTGAAGCACAAAAAATAAAACAATGCATGACTGCAGATGAAATCTGCTCCATCAGATATATATAGATATATATCTATATATATCTATATATATATATATATAGTCATGCTGGTGTTGGGCGCTGACGAAGGCACACGCCGAAAATGCATTCGCCGCCATCAGAACTTTGACCGGGTGAATAAAGGCTGCCTTTCCTGTTCTCCTCTGGGCTTTCGCTTCTTCTTTCAGGGTTGGAGCACTTTTGGGTATATATATTTATATATATATATATATATATATATATATATATATATATATATATATATATTGTCAAACAAAGTGCCCGAAAGCTTTTGAAAGCGCACTCTTAGCAAGCTGTACCTTCCGGTCATTTTTTCAAAGCATAGGCTGGCGCTGATATAGTTCTGGTTATTTTAATAGACCTGACGCGTTTCATGGCTGCTGCCAATCATCAGAGGTCGCTTTGTAGAAGACTCATGTAGGCAGTTCTGGTTCTTTTAATTGGTTCTTTTCATGCCACGCCCTCAGTGGGCCGTTCAATGTTCGATGTTCCAAATTGCATGCTGGTTGCGGTAGTTCCATCCAGAGACATAATCTTTCCTATAGTAGGTCCTGCATGTTTGTCTTGATTTTTTAAGCATATCTTCACCCATAGTGGGCCCAGAAAATCAGAGCGAGCATTTGCGCTGCAGTTCGCCCAACCGTATTGGTCCGGATCCGGTTCCGAACACGGCTTCCTTGGGGGTGTCAGGACGGTGCGCTTTCCGCGACAGGGCTGCCGCGTGATTAATTGTCAAACAAAGTGCCCGAAAGCTTTTGAAAGCGCACTCTTAGCAAGCTGTACCTTCCGGTCATTTTTTCAAAGCATAGGCTGGCGCTGATATAGTTCTGGTTATTTTAATAGACCTGACGCGTTTCATGGCTGCTGCCAATCATCAGAGGTCGCTTTGTAGAAGACTCATGTAGGCAGTTCTGGTTCTTTTAATTGGTTCTTTTCATGCCACGCCCTCAGTGGGCCGTTCAATGTTCGATGTTCCAAATTGCATGCTGGTTGCGGTAGTTCCATCCAGAGACATAATCTTTCCTATAGTAGGTCCTGCATGTTTGTCTTGATTTTTTAAGCATATCTTCACCCATAGTGGGCCCAGAAAATCAGAGCGAGCATTTGCGCTGCAGTTCGCCCAACCGTATTGGTCCGGATCCGGTTCCGAACACGGCTTCCTTGGGGGTGTCAGGACGGTGCGCTTTCCGCGACAGGGCTGCCGCGTGATTAATTGTCAAACAAAGTGCCCGAAAGCTTTTGAAAGCGCACTCTTAGCAAGCTGTACCTTCCGGTCATTTTTTCAAAGCATAGGCTGGCGCTGATATAGTTCTGGTTATTTTAATAGACCTGACGCGTTTCATGGCTGCTGCCAATCATCAGAGGTCGCTTTGTAGAAGACTCATGTAGGCAGTTCTGGTTCTGGCTGCGGTTGAAACCATGTTCAAACCTGACCAGCGCAGCGAGTCTGACATAAATTTACTGGCCAAAACACTCCGAATCCTACTAAGGAAACACAAGCTTTTATCCACACAATGTGAGTAGGAACCTACTAAAGGTAAAAGAATGCGGTGTTCCTCTGGACCACAATTACCAGCATGCAAATTTCATGATATACGCAACCTGAGTGGGCGTGAACATTTTTGTGATGCATGAATATGAACATTTAAAAGGAACATCTTACAAACTCAATTGTGGAAGCTGCCTCTGATGAGAGACACGAAGTCTCGAAACGCGTAAGGCATACGAAAAATAATCCGGGTGTGGGACCAGCTGTCACAGGTACGCCGAAAGGAAGGCTGGCTGCTGAGTGCGTCCTGCAAAGCTTTTGGGCATTTGGAATGACATTAATTACACGGCGGCCCTCGTCGTGGCAAGACGCACCATCTTGAGACCTTAAGAGGCTGCGGTTGAAACCATGTTCAAACCTGACCAGCGCAGCGAGTCTGACATAAATTTACTGGCCAAAACACTCCGAATCCTACTAAGGAAACACAAGCTTTTATCCACACAATGTGAGTAGGAACCTACTAAAGGTAAAAGAATGCGGTGTTCCTCTGGACCACAATTACCAGCATGCAAATTTCATGATATACGCAACCTGAGTGGGCGTGAACATTTTTGTGATGCATGAATATGAACATTTAAAAGGAACATCTTACAAACTCAATTGTGGAAGCTGCCTCTGATGAGAGACACGAAGTCTCGAAACGCGTAAGGCATACGAAAAATAATCCGGGTGTGGGACCAGCTGTCACAGGTACGCCGAAAGGAAGGCTGGCTGCTGAGTGCGTCCTGCAAAGCTTTTGGGCATTTGGAATGACATTAATTACACGGCGGCCCTCGTCGTGGCAAGACGCACCATCTTGAGACCTTAAGAGGCTGCGGTTGAAACCATGTTCAAACCTGACCAGCGCAGCGAGTCTGACATAAATTTACTGGCCAAAACACTCCGAATCCTACTAAGGAAACACAAGCTTTTATCCACACAATGTGAGTAGGAACCTACTAAAGGTAAAAGAATGCGGTGTTCCTCTGGACCACAATTACCAGCATGCAAATTTCATGATATACGCAACCTGAGTGGGCGTGAACATTTTTGTGATGCATGAATATGAACATTTAAAAGGAACATCTTACAAACTCAATTGTGGAAGCTGCCTCTGATGAGAGACACGAAGTCTCGAAACGCGTAAGGCATACGAAAAATAATCCGGGTGTGGGACCAGCTGTCACAGGTACGCCGAAAGGAAGGCTGGCTGCTGAGTGCGTCCTGCAAAGCTTTTGGGCATTTGGAATGACATTAATTACACGGCGGCCCTCGTCGTGGCAAGACGCACCATCTTGAGACCTTAAGAGGCTGCGGTTGAAACCATGTTCAAACCTGACCAGCGCAGCGAGTCTGACATAAATTTACTGGCCAAAACACTCCGAATCCTACTAAGGAAACACAAGCTTTTATCCACACAATGTGAGTAGGAACCTACTAAAGGTAAAAGAATGCGGTGTTCCTCTGGACCACAATTACCAGCATGCAAATTTCATGATATACGCAACCTGAGTGGGCGTGAACATTTTTGTGATGCATGAATATGAACATTTAAAAGGAACATCTTACAAACTCAATTGTGGAAGCTGCCTCTGATGAGAGACACGAAGTCTCGAAACGCGTAAGGCATACGAAAAATAATCCGGGTGTGGGACCAGCTGTCACAGGTACGCCGAAAGGAAGGCTGGCTGCTGAGTGCGTCCTGCAAAGCTTTTGGGCATTTGGAATGACATTAATTACACGGCGGCCCTCGTCGTGGCAAGACGCACCATCTTGAGACCTTAAGAGGCTGCGGTTGAAACCATGTTCAAACCTGACCAGCGCAGCGAGTCTGACATAAATTTACTGGCCAAAACACTCCGAATCCTACTAAGGAAACACAAGCTTTTATCCACACAATGTGAGTAGGAACCTACTAAAGGTAAAAGAATGCGGTGTTCCTCTGGACCACAATTACCAGCATGCAAATTTCATGATATACGCAACCTGAGTGGGCGTGAACATTTTTGTGATGCATGAATATGAACATTTAAAAGGAACATCTTACAAACTCAATTGTGGAAGCTGCCTCTGATGAGAGACACGAAGTCTCGAAACGCGTAAGGCATACGAAAAATAATCCGGGTGTGGGACCAGCTGTCACAGGTACGCCGAAAGGAAGGCTGGCTGCTGAGTGCGTCCTGCAAAGCTTTTGGGCATTTGGAATGACATATATATATATATATATACCGCTTCACTCTCCTTTCACCAGGACTTGCATCCGAAAAGAATAAAAAGCACTCGCGGGGGCCGTTTGAATCTTTAAACAAACTCGCACAGCAACAGCAACAGACGCGTTTCGGTAAAAACCTTTTTCCATGGAAAAAGGTTTTTACCGAACGCGAGTTTGTTGTCAAGATTAAAGACTCAAACGGCCCCCCCCAGTGCTTTTTCTTTTCGGATGCAAGTCCTGGTGAAAGGAGAGTGAAGCGGTATTTGATATGCGGGAGCACCCCCGCATTTGAAGCACCCTTCTGAGAGTGCACTTTGGTGCTGTGGTAGCTGTTATATATATATATATATATATATATATATATATCGAAACTCCACAAACGCCACTTCCTGATCCACCCAGGACCGGCGAGGCAGGCAAAGTAGGAGACGTACCACGGATTCACAGGTTCTTTACTTTATTGCAGCTGGTCGAACAGGAGGGCAATACGCGTTTCGGGCTTCAAGTTCAAGAGCCCTTGTTCACATGCAAGGAACTAGTGCAACTTTTTTGTTTTTATAATGCTTAAGTGAGTAACATAAGCTCCGCCCTTCGAACAGTCACGTGACTATAGACATAGACAACATCTTGTGTGTTTCATAGCAAATACGCAAAATAAGTTAAACACAGTTATACAAATGCCAGTTAATTATTTTCTTAAACATAGCAATTATAATTTCATTAATTAAAATATTTTTGGAAAGTGTCTCTTAATGCAGAATTGCAGAAAAATAACGGGATAAATCTATTGAAATGCCAAAATTATGAATCTATAGTAGGAATATTCAAGTGTTATCAAGGCAAGCTACATATAAAGTGCAAATAACAGTGCTGGACTAGATCAGTGTCTAACTGTACATAAAGTACAATCACGCGTGCTATAGGGAATAACAATATAAAATATTGCAAGTACATGATAAAGTGACCTGTGTAAAAAATGCATGAATGCTAGAACCGACAATTAGGAATACTCACAATTTTGTCATTATAAAAAAGCATCATTTAAAACATTTTATACAGGTATAAAAATATTATCATGTTTAAAAAGTGATAAAAACACCCATATACAAAAAGTGCTAAAATCCTAAGTAGTGATAAATATAAATAAATATATGGAGGTGGAGAGTTGTTAACTAATGCTACCGTGGCTAACAAGGAACTTGATTAGCCACGGAATACAGGATATTAGAAGACAGATATAGTTAGAGAAAACCAAGACACATAGTTTAATATGAGAAGAGATCATCTCTAGGTAACAGGGAACCTGACTACCTGAGGAAATGAGATTGTTCGAGCATGGAGCTAAGTTTTTAGAGAAAGTTACGTAAATCCTCAGTATTATTGAGCCCATTAGGCCACTTGCTGTCATATTCAAGAATGAGACGAGATTCTAGTTGCCTCAGTTTAAGCTCTCGATGGCCACCACGCCTAAGAGGGGGGACTGAGGCTACCACATAATAAGATAAACAATTAACATCTTTATTATGTGTACTCTGAAAATGACGAGCGACCGGATAAGATTGGTCACAGTGCAAAATGGCCCTAATATGCTGTAAGATCCTGACGTGCACCTGCTGCTTGGTACTGCCTATATAATTAAGGCCGCAGGTGCACGTCAGGACGTACACAGCATGATCAGTCTTACAAGAGTGGTTGCCAACAATACGCGTATCCACTGATTTGAATGGGGTACTATAGTGAGTTTTATTGAAGCCGAATTAGCAAGCTCTACAAGTAGAGCATTTACGGAACCCAGATGCTGGTTGTAGCCAGACCTCTTTTTGCTTTAATTCTGGACTACTTTGATCCAGCACTGTCCCCATGCTTTGTGCTCTCCGAAACGTTACCAATGGTTTGTTTGGCAACATGCTTCCTAGCACTGTGTCCGTCAAAATGGTAGGCCAATTACGGTTAATGATTTGTCTGATCTTTTTCTCCTGACTACTGAATGCAGTAATAAATCTCGGACACTCATTAGAGATTTCCACACTTAGGGTTACTGCAGCTGGAGCATTCTCAGTAGATTTCAGATGTCATCAGTGATGTCATCAGTGATGTCATCAGTGATGGCATTGACCATGTCATGAATGATGTAATATGTGACATCATCAGCAGTGGATTGCGGGCACGCGAGTTATAGTGAGACCAACTAACTATAACGTGGGAATTTCAATGGTTTTGTATGAGTAAAATGTTCAGCTAACCATAACTGGTGTGAAACCTACGTTTTTTTCAGTGAATATATATATATATATATATATATATATATATATACAATTTTGCCAAGTTTGGTGGAAAACCATTCAGCCGTTCGGGCTAAAAGTGAGTCCAACCGCCCTATGGAAATTAACATGGGGAAAACACGTTTTGGGACCCCCCTTTTATCTCGGCCCCCGCTTGACGAATCCCCCCCAAACGTTCAGGGAAGGAGCGGAGCGCCGCGAGGCAAAGTTAAGGAAAATATTAGGAAGATTCCTCAACCGGCGCCAAAGTTATTCCCAATAGAATGCTGCGATTTCCCTATGGAAAACAATCCTAACTATATATACCTACTGGCTATCGCCAGTAGGTAATATATATATATATATATATATATATTCACTGAAAAAACCATAGGTTTCACACCAGTTATAGTTAGGAATTAGCATTTAAAAAACCTATTAAATTCACTGAAAAAACCATAGGTTTCACTCCAGTTATAGTTAGCTGGAAATTTTACTCGCATAAAACCATTGAAATTCCCACGTTATAGTTAGTTGGACTCACTATAACTTGCGCGTGCAATGCACTGCTGATGACGTCACATATTACATCACTCATGACATGGTCAGTGACATCACTCATGACATCACTGATGACACCATCCTTGTGACAGAGTGACAGACCTCCTTTCACTGTAATGTAACCCTTCAAACACATATTCAAAAATAGAAACTAAAATTTTCAAATAAATGGAGATACCCATACCAGTTAAACAAAAAAATATATAAAACAACAAAAAGAAGAAAAAAAACATTTCTTTTTAGAACTACCTTTAGAACTACCTTTACTTTATAAAAATAAACCTATATTTTAAAAGAATCTGTATCAACCTTTTTTCTGCAGGGTACGCGTACCGGTACGCGTACCGGGGCGCGCACCGGGAAGCGCTACCAAAAATGTCAAAAGTTAATTTACATAAAAACCAATTGAGACACTTTCACCAAATATGGAATAGGCCATACTACATACCAGTCCCTACCAATTTCCCAAATTTGGTGGAATTCCATTGAGCCATTTGAGCTGTAGCACTGTCTAAATATCCTGAGGTAAATTACATGACTAAAACACATATGAAAGTGTTAGAATTTGCAACCAATGAAAATGTTACTTTCATTTTGTATTTTTATGTGCTGACATTTCATTGGTTATGAACATGAATATATATGAAAAATGAGAGGGAAACACAGCCATTTTGAGTACTACTACCTGAGGTACATTTATAAAGCATTTCCTCTGAAAACATCAACTCCTTTCTGAAAGGTAATTTGTTAATTTTTAAGGGGAACTATGTTCTGCACTTTAGGTTAAATTCGAAAAACGTTTTCTGATAGTTTTTTACTGTCCCTCTGTTATAGTTATAGATTCAGATAGGCTTCTCTGTTGTAGTTATGGATTGATTTAGGCTTCTCTAGTATATTTATGAATTTACTTAGGCTTTTTCACATGCACTTTTTTATTTTTCTACTTCCTGCCTGATAACATACACTGCCCAAAGATAACTTCACTGGTAAAAACTCAGAAGTACCTGTCTGAACTTAAACCCAACAGTGCCCTAACTCTACTAATATAGTTATTTTTTATGCAAATTACAGCCAAAAAATGGAAGCTAAAGAGGAGAGCAATACAATTTCTTTTGAAATTATGCATAACAACATTCTTAACGAAGACTTTGATTTCATGGATGAGTCTGGGGATCAAGAACTAATAAACTGTCTTGAAGCAATGGAATCATGCAAAGAAATTGTGGAGGAGATTCCAGATAATCTGATGTTAGAAGATTTAATAGAGTATGAAAAATCTCAACAATAAATTGTTATTTAATAATTAAAAATTGTTTCAGACATTATTCATTTGTATATGTAATTCTTATGTAATTCTTGAAGTCGTACCAAAAAGATTATATTATAAAGTGAGACTTATACTATACTGTGCAATTTTTTGGAGTTACATAGTAAGTTTGCTCATAGTTACTTCCTTTCTCCCACTATATTATCTCCAAAGTGTATTTGACATCTGTTTTTCATCTGCTGCCTCCTTTCTCTCACGGTCTGTCTCTAATGCACGATATCACCGCCAATTTTCTGTAGATTTAGAAGAGATTAAATGTAATACTGGAAAACATCATAAGGGAGCAGGATAGACTACCTCTGATCCCCTAGACCTTCTCAGGGTGTGCTTAAAGGATCTGTTTCTACTTTCCTGACAGACTATGCTATGGATTCCATATACCACAATAACTTCTGTAACAACATGCAAATTATCTACAAAGGAGACGGTCTACATTGAATTTAAAACTCTGCATTGGTACCTACATGTTGGTACTTAAATACCCCACACAACACAACAACTCTATTCAGAGCTACCCTACCTCTAAGCACTTTAAATTATTATTTTACTGTTTCACTGAGTTTTCCCCATGTGTGGGGGGGGAGGTGTGTGTGGGGGATGAGTGGGTGTGTCTGTGAGGTGTGTGTGTGTGTCTGGGGGGGTGAGGTGTATAGGTGTGTGTAAGTGTGTGGGGTATGTGGGTGTGGGTGGGGGTGTGGGTGTGTAAGGTGTGTGTGTGGGTGTGTGGGGTGTTTGGGTGTAGGTGGAGGTGTGGGTGTGTGAGGTGTGTGTGGGGGGTGTGTGTGTGTGGGGGGTATGTGTGTAGGATGTGTGTGTATGTGTGGGATGTGTGGGTGTGTCTATGAGGTGTGTGTGTGTGTGTGTGTCTGTGGGGAGGAGGGAGGTGTGTGTGTGGGATGTGTGGGGTGTGTCTGTGAGGTATCTGTGTGTGCGTGTGTGTGTGTGTGTGTGTTGGGGGGTGAGGTGTGTGTGTGGGTGTGTGGGGTGTGTAGGTGTGGGTGTGGATGTGTAAGGTGTCGGTGTGGGGGTGTGGGGTGTTTGGGTGTGGGTGGAGGTGTGCGTGTGTGAGGTATGTGTGGGGAATGTGTGACTGTGGGGGTGTGGGGTTGTGTGCATGTGGGTGTGTGTGGGACGTACTTGTAGGTACCTAAAACAGCCACAGAACCCAAAAGCTCTTTTCAGAGCTACCCTACCTCTAATCACTCAAACTGATTATTTTACACTACTATTTTCACTATTTTTTACCAAAGTACGCTCCCTGGTACCCTCCCCGGTGCGCGTACCGGGCGCTCCCCCACAAAAATCTTTTGACCCGCGGGACCCTTTTATGGCCCCCACATCAAACCTAGGGGGTCAGGGGGGGTCTACCCTGCCCCCTTTTGGTTATTTCCCCCTTTGTTTTTGCCACTTCTTGTGTCTCGATCCTACCGAGACACAAGATGGCGGCCGCTCCAAACTGTTTGGAATGTTTACAGACACCCGAGAGCCAATCAGCTTTCCGTGCGCAAGTCGCGTGGTGTGCCCGGAGCGCGCCCCGGTGCGCGTACCAGGGCGCGCTTACAGATATATAAATTTTTTTGAACCTAAATTACTCAAAATCCTCTGGAGCACATATCTTGAGACATAGCAAAGGCACATCGGGCTACCAGTCCCTACAATTTTGCCAAGTTTGGTGAAAATCCATTCAGCCATTCGAGCTAAAAGTGCGACAGACCGCCCTATGGAAATTAACATGGGGAAAACACGTTTTGGGACCCCCTTTTATCTCGGCCCCCGCTTGACGGATCCCCCCCACACTTTCAGGGAAGGAGCGGAGAGCCGCGAGGCAAAGTTGCTGAATAATTCAGGCTGATTCCTCAACCGGCGCCAAAGTTATTCCCAATAGAATGTTGCGATTTCCCTATGGAAATCAATCCTAACTGTAACTACCTACTGGCGACCGCCTGTAGGTAATATATATATATATATATATATTGGGTGGGACTCAAGATACTGCTATTTAGAATTCCAGCATTGCTGCCTTCCCGCATTTGCCACTACTTGTGAACAAGGGCGTAAGGACGCAAGAACATTGGCAAGATCAACTCTCCGCTTATGGTGGTTGCTGGCAAGACTGCCTGGCAGGAATAAAGTATTACACAACGTGTGCTGGCTCTCCAGGTCTGGTCTCTCCTTTTTAGTATTAATTGCGGCCTGCCGGGGTCACGCAGAAGACCCCCACGGATGAGCGGGTCCAGCGTGGTTATTTCAATGACACAGTGAGGAGTGCTGTGGTTTCTGCTAAGGGTGAGAATAGTCCTGCCACAACCCTTGTCTGACACAGTAACCTACTGAGGTAATTGAATTTCAATGGGGGATTGGCAACCGCAGTAATACAGGACTTATCCTTTAAAATGAACTCCATGTACCAGTATGCAACAGGCAGACACACCCATTGGGCGGGACTCAAGATGCTGCTATTTAGAGTTGCTGCATTGCTGCCTTCTGCATTTATCGATACTTGTGAACAAGGGCGCAAGGACGCCTGAAACCCGTCAAGGAACATTGGCAAGATCAACTCTGTGCTTATGGTGGTTGCTGGCAAGACTGCCTGGCGAGGAATAAAGTATTATACAACGTGTGCTGGCCTTCCAAGTCTGGTCTCTTCTTTTTGGTATTAATTGCGGCCTGCCGGGGTCACGGAGAAGCCCCCGCAGGTGAGCGGGTCCAGCGTGGTTATTTCAATGACGCAGTGAGGAGCGCTGTGGTTTCTGCTAAGGGTGAGAACAGTCCTGCCAAAACCCTTGTCTGACACAGTAACCTACTGAGGTAATTGAATTTCAATGGGGGATTGGCAACCGCAGTAATACAGGACTTATCTTTTAAAATGAACTCCATGTACCAGTATGCAACGGGCAGACACGCCCATTGGGTGGGACTCAAGATACTGCTATTTAGAGTCGCGGCAATGCTGCCTTCTGTATTTGTCGATACTTGTGAACAAGGGCGCAAGGACGCCTGAAACCCGTCAAGGAACATTAACAAGATCAACTCTGTGCTTATGGTGATTGCTGGCAAGACTGCCTGGCAGGAATAAAGTATTATACACCGTGTGCTGGCTCTCCAAGTCTGGTCTCTTCTTTTTGGTATTAATTGCGGCCTGCCAGGATCGCGGAGTAGCCCCCCGCGGATGAGCGGGTCCAGCGTGGTTATTTCAACGACGCAGTGAGGAGCCCTGTGGTTTTTGCTAAGGGTGAGAACAGTCCTGCCACAACCCTTGTCTGACACAGTAACCTACTGAGGTAATTGAATTACAATGGGGGATTGGCAAAAGCAGTAATACAGGACTTATCCTTTAAAATGAACTCCATGTACCAGTATGCAACGGGCAGACACGCCCATTAGGCGGGACTCAAGATACTGCTATTTAGAGTTGCGGCATTGCTGCCTTCCCGCATTTGCCGATACTTGTGAACAAGGGCGCAAGGACGCCCAAAACGCGTCAAGGAACATTGGCAAGATCAACTCTGTGCTTGTAGTGGTTGCTGGCAAGACTGCCTGGCAGGAATAAAGTATTACACAATGTGTGCTGGCTCTCCAAGTCTGGTCTCTCCTTTTTGGTATTAATTGCGGCCTGCCGGGGTCGCGGAAAAGCCCCCCGCGGTTGAGCGGGTCCAGCGTGGTTATTTCAACGACGCAGTGAGGAGCGCTGTGGTTTCTGCTAACGGTGAGAACACATAGTCCTGCCACAACCCTTGTCTGACACAGTAACCTACTGAGGTAATTGAATTACATTGGGGGATTTGCAACCGCAGTAATACAGGACTTTCCCTTTAAAATGAACTCCATGTACCAGTATGCAATGGGCAGACACTCCCATTGGGCGGGACTCAAGATACTGCTATTTAGAGTTGCGGTATTGCTGACTTCCGCATTTGTCGATACTTGTGAACAAGGGCGCAAGGACGCCTGAAGCGCATCAAGGAACATTGGCAAGATCAACTCTGTGCTTATGGTGGTTGCTGGCAAGACTGCCTGGCAGGAATAAAGTATTACACAGCGTGTGCTGGCTCTCCAAGTCTGGTCTCTCCTTTTTGGTATTAATTGCGGCCTGCCGGGGTTGCGGAAAAGCCCCCCACGGTTGAGCGGGTCCAGCGTAGTTATTTCAACGATGCAGTGAGCAGCGCTGTGGTTTCTGGTAAGGGTGAGAACAGTCCTGCCACAACCCTTGTCTGACACAATAACCTACTGAGGTAATTGAATTACAATGGGGGATTGGCAACCGCAGTAATACAGGAGTTATCTTTTAAAATTAACTCCATGTACCAGTATGCAACGGGCAGACACGCCCATTGGGCGGGACTCAAGATACTGCTATTCAGAGTTGCGGAATTGCTGCCTTCCCGCATTTGCCGATACTTGTGAACAAGGGCGCAAGGACGCACGAAACGAGTCAAGAAACATTGGCAAGATCAACTCTGTGCTTATGGTGGTTGCTGGCAAGACTGCTTGGCAGGAATAAAGTATTACACACTGTGTGCTGGCTCTCCAAATATGGTCTCTTCTTTTTGATATTAATTGCGGCTTGCCAGGGTCGCGGAGAAGCCCCCCCGCGGTTGAGCGGGTCCAGCGTGGTTATTTTTTTGAACCACGTAGTGAGGAGCGCTGTGGTTTCTGCTAAGGGTGAGAACAGTGCTGCCACAACCCGTGTCTGACACCGCAACCTACTGAGGTAATTGAATTACAATGGGGGATTGGCAACCGCAGTAATACACGACTTTTTTTTGTTTAAATCTTTTTATTAGGGTTTTGCATTTCAATGCCCTCGATGGGTGCAATATATCAATCATGTATCAGTTATGTCACACATAAAAGGGTTACATAAAATCCACAAACATAACTCATCGTCAACATGTAGATGCACCTCCGCCCAGCAGGATTGTACATTTTCGCTCGTGGGTTTGCAGGTATGTAACCTGATTGTATCATGGTATGACTTGTTGCGTCTTGTCCCTCGGGCTACGTATTGGCGGGGGCAGGTGTGAATGTCATCCCCGTGTGTGTCTATGTGATCCTTTACCAGACAGGCAGTTGCTATCAATCGAAGTGTGTGTCGGTATCCAAACTGCCGACTGAAACTAAACTTGGAACTGTGGGAAAACTTTTCCTAGATCCCTACGAGGGGGGAGAGCGTAGTGGGCTGGAGAGGGCTAGTGGATAAGGTGGGCGGAGGGTGTAGGGGCCTGTGGTCCAAGGGGCTGGGGTCGCGAGGGTTTCAGGGATAGTGGGAGCACTCTGCTGGGGGTAGCGGGCCATATCCCCAGGAGGGACCGGCGCTCGGCATGTCACGTCCAGTTTGTCAGGGAACTCAGGGGCATATTACCAAGGGTGGCGATAGGCAATTATCGCCGGTTTAGCGGCCGTTTTCGGCCGCTAAGCGGCGATAATTTTATCGCTCTATTAGCAAGCTGTCTCTAACTGATGTTAGCGACAGCTTTTAGGCGACAGTGAGCGGTTTCGGGCCCGCTTTGCATGTCAGCGATATTTATCGCTAATGACATGCAAAGTGGGCGTACCCAACCTGTTAGCGACTGAAAGCAGTCGCTAACATCGCTATCGCCTATTATCAAGGCAGGCGTAGCGATGGAAATATTCCCGCTATCGCCAAAAACCAACGCCTGCTCAGACCAGTTCTTAGCCATGTTATCCAATGGGAGGTGGATAACATGGCTAAGAGCATTTCGTCATTAATGCGTGAATATCGCTGTATTCTCAGCGATATTCACGCATTTCGCCTGATTTTTATCGCTTTTGAGAGAAACCTTGCTAATAGTCTACTCATTTCTGCCAACCAGGAACAACTACGCAGACTGCAGGTGGTGCAGAATACTGCGGCAAGACTCATCCTGAATGCTCCCCCCCGCACCCCTTCCCGCCCTCTTCTTTCCCATCTCCATTGGCTCCCAGTGCAACAGCGTATAAACTTCAAAATGTGCTGCATTATGCACAAATGCATATATGGATCCGGCCCCAAATATCTAAAAGAAATTTTTCTTCCATATTCTCCTGGACGGGCTCTGCGCTCCAGCAACACCATGCTGCTGCATGTTCCTAAAGTCTCCAAAGTAAGACAGGGGGGGCGTGCCCCCTCCTATAAAGGCCCCTTGTTGTGGAACTTTCTTCCACCTCAGTTGAGGCTAACCTCCAATCTCTTTTCCTTTAGGAAGAAATTAAAAACTCACCTGTTCTCATACGATTAACATGGCCACTCTCTCTGTCACCTCACTTACTACAGTCTGCCCAATTCATGCAAGCTACGCGCGGAGATACCCCTTCGGGGCTGATTCATGCGCGATACAAGACCATAAATAAATAAATAAATAAATAGCAAGTTATCTCAGCGATCAAAACCGGTGATGCGCGGCGATAAAAATATTGCCGCTAACCCTACTTAGCGATAAATATCGCTATTTGTTGGTAATATGCCCCAAAGTCTCCTAGCATCTGACGAGGTGGGATGGGGTGTTGTTGGGAACCATGGGCTTGAGGCGAGGATGGTCTTGGCGTGTCATCTGGGGTTGTCTCCTGTTTAAATTCTATGAGCCAGTAATACACGACTTATCCTTTAAAATGAACTCCATGTACCAGTATGCAACGGGCAGACACGCCCATTGGGCGGGACTCAAGATACTGCTATTCAGAGTTGCGGCATTGCTACCTTCCCGCATTTGCTGATACTTGTGAACAAGGATGCAAGGACGCCCGAAACGAGTCAAGAAACATTGGCAAGATCAACTCTTTGCTTATGGAGGTGGCTGGCAAGACTGCCTTGCAGGAATAAAGTATTACACACAGTGTGCTGGCTCTCCAAATATGGTCTCTCCTTTTTGGTATTAATTGCGGCCTGTCAGGGTCGCGGAGAAGCCCCCCGTGGATGAGCGGGTCCAGCGTGGTTATTTTTTTGAACCACGCAGTGAGGAGCGCTGTGGTTTCTGCTAAGGGTGAGAACAGTCCTGCCACAACCCTTGTCTGACACCGTAACCTACTGAGGTAATTGAATTACAATGGGGGATTGGCAACCGCAGTAATACACAACTTTTTTTTGTTTAAATCTTTATATTAGGGTTTTGCATTTCAAAGCCCTCGATGGGGGAAATACATCAATCATGTATCAGTTATGTCACACATAAAAGGGTTACTTAAAATCCACAAACATAACTCATCGTCAACATGTAGATGCACCTCCGCCCAGCAGGATTGTACATATTCGCTCGTGGGTTTGCAGGTATGTAACCTGATTGTATCATGGTATGACTTGTTACGTCTTGTCCCTCGGGCTACGTATTGGCTGGGGCAGGTGTAAATGTCATCCCCGTGTGTGTCTATGTGATCCTTTACCAGACAGGCAGTTGCTATCAATCGAAGTGTGTGTCGGTATCCAAACTGCCGACTGAAACTAAACTTGGAACTGTGGGGAAAACGTTTCCTAGATCCCTACGAGGGGGGAGAGCGCGGCGGGCTGGAGAGGGCTAGTGGATAAGGTGGGCGTAGGGTGTAGGGGCCTGTGGTCCAAGGGGCTGGGGTCGCAAGGGTTTCAGGGATAGAGGGAGCACTCTCCTAGGGGTAGCGGGCCATATCCCCAGGAGGGATCGGCGCTCGGCATGTCACGTCCAGTTTGTCAGGGAACTCAGGGGCATATTACCAAGAGTGGCGATATGCAATTATCGCCGGTTTAGCGGCCGTTTTCGGCCGCTAAGCAGGGATAATTCTATCGCTCTATTAGCAAGCTGTCGCTAACTGATGTTAGAGACAGCTTTTAGGCGATAGCGAGTGGTTTGGGGCCCGCAATGCATGTCAGCGATATTTATCGCTAATGACATGCAAAGTGGGCGTACCCAACCTGTTAGCGACTGAAAGCAGTCGCTAACGTCGCTATCTCCTATTAGCAAGGCAGGTGTAGCGATGGAAATATTCCCGCTATCGCCAAAAACCAACGCCTGCTCAGACCAGTTCTTAGCCATGTTATCCAATGGAAGGTGGATAACATGGCTAAGAGCATTTTGTCGTTAATGCGTGAATATCGCTGTATTCTCAGCGATATTCACGCATTTCGCCTGATTTTTATCGCTTTTGAAATAAACCTTGCTAATAGCAAGTTATCTCAGGGATAAAAACCGGTGATGCGCGGCGATAAAAATATTGCAGCTAACCCTGCTTAGCGATAAATATCGCTATTTGTTGGTAATATGCCCCAAAGTCTCCTAGCATCTGACGAGGTGGGTTGGGGTGTTGTTGGGAACCGTGGGCTTGAGGCGAGGATGGTCTTGGCGTGTCATCCGGGGTTGTCTCCTGTTTAAATTCTATGAGCCAGTAATACACGACTTATCCTTTAAAATGAACTCCATGTACCAGTATGCAACGGGCAGACACACCCTTTGGGCGGGACTCAAGATACTGCTATTTAGAGTTGCGGCATTGCTGCCTTCCCGCATGTGCCGATACTTGTGAACAAGGGCGCAAGGACGCCTGAAACGCGTCAAGGAACATTGGCAAGATCAACTCTGTGCTTATGGTGGTTGCTGGCAAGACTGCCTGGCAGGAATAAAGTATTATACAACGTGTGCTGGCCTTCCAAGTCTGGTCTCTTCTTTTTGGTATTAATTGCGGCCTGCCGGGGTCACGGAGAAGCCCCCCGCAGGTGAGCGGGTCCAGCGTGGTTATTTCAACAACGCAGTGAGGAGCGCTGTGGTTTCTGCTAATGGTGAGAACAGTCCTGCCAAAACCCTTGTCTGACACAGTAACCTACTGAGGTCGTTGAATTTCAATGGGGGATTGGCAACCGCAGTAATACAGGACTTATCTTTTAAAATGAACTCCATGTACCAGTATGCAACGGGCAGACACGCCCATTGGGTGGGACTCAAGATACTGCTATTTGAGGAGGAGCTACGCTACGAACCAAGATGGCAGCGTAAGCTCCCGGCTCCGCCGACCTCCGCCAGCAGCTCGATTATCCTGTCTTCAATCCTGACCTTACGCCTGCTCTCCTTGTTTATGAAGGTCTACTGCTTCTAAAGATGCAATCCCGAGATTTCTACCTCATCGGCTGACGAAGATACGCCGTGTTTCCTTTCTCGGCCTAACACTGTGTGGAAGCCGGGGCCTCGATTTCTGGACTACCCGGGTCAGAGTTGAACAACATCGGCTGTGAGACCTGGACTGACCCCGGTCTCCCGAAGAGTGCCTGAATTGTTGTCTTTTTGTGAAGATCCTTTGAACGATCTACACCGGGGACACGCCAGCGTGTCACGCCGGCTGCTGTGGTGGGGGCCCGGTGCCCAGAGACCTTGCTGCCTTCCCGGGGTCGACGGGCTGGGGCCCTCTCTGACGGCGAAGGTGTGTTCTGTAAGACGAGGAGCGCCCATTATTTGATACCAGATTTGCGTGGCCTGCGACTCCGGAGTAGCCGGCCTCCGGGGTTCAAGTCCGGCTCTGTCGCCTACTGACAGGGGATGGAGCGGACCGAAGGCACGCCATCGCTGCAGGCCGTTGTGGCCGCCATTGGGGCGCTCCATTCGCACACAGTCGCTGTGTTCCGGACACTGATGGTGAAAGTGGACGGTATCCTGGAACCGGAGGACGACGCCTCCTTTAGCTTCCAGCTAGAGGTGGTACCAGCGGTGCATTGCCCATCAGAGGTCGAGGTCCCCGTGCATAACCCGGAATTCAGGACCCTTGACGGTCCCCTGTTACCGACGAGCCAGCCCGTGCTTCTCGCTAGCTTCTCTTGCCTGACCCTGCGGCCGCCCAACGCATCTATAGACGGTCTTCTATGTGGCTACGAGTTCCTTGGTGATGGTTCCGGATACTCGCTGTTCTTGGACACCTTTCCTCATTTGAGCCGTGAACTTTTATCCTGTATTCGATCCTCCTGTGCTGTCAAGAACTTTTATGGACGCTTTGCCTTTACCATCAAAATGGCGGCTCGAGTGGTACAGACTTTTCTGACGGACCGTACTGGCCAGGGCTGAACTTTATCGATGGGGTCCGATATAATAGCTTTTGGCAATGCCAGGGTTGTGCCTATATTGTGACAGGAATTGGGTGGTTGTTGTTTATCCTCCCCTGACTGGTTTGTATAATTGCTAAATATTGATTTTACCATGTCTCGGGGTGGTCGCTGTTGGCGGGGGGTATGGGAGACCGGGAGTGTGTTTGCTTTCTCCTCCGCTCTCTCTTTTCCCTTCCTTTAGGGTAGTTCTTGGGCGACAGGCACGCTGCTAGTGGGGTTAGGCCATAGCCATTGCAGGGGTGCAGGGTGGGGGGTTAGGGGTGGGGTTTTTTATTTTGCCTTTCTTTTGTTCTATGGCCCCTTTTGTCTTTTCCCTTTCCTTCTACGAGAGATGGGCTGTTTATTTTTCACGGATCCTTTATTGTCTGGATGTGTTCGCTGGCTTAATTATCCTGTAACATTGTGGACGAGGTCGCGCGGGTGGGATTGCTTTTTGATTGATTAATAGATTGCTTATTTCCTTTTTCCGTTATGTGTCCCCGTGATGGGCCTTTTACTTTTTACAGCGATTCTTGTTTGTATATTTCCCCCGCCTGGCCCTGTTCTGTATTTCACTGCGAAACACCTGATGTCTGTATTGCCTACTCTTGTCTTACTGTTAAAATAAAAAAATATATATAAAAAAAAAAAAGATACTGCTATTTAGAGTCGCGGCAATGCTGCCTTCTGTATTTGTCGATACTTGTGAACAAGGGCGCAAGGACGCCTGAAACCCGTCAAGGAACATTAGCAAGATCAACTCTGTGCTTATGGTGATTGCTGGCAAGACTGCCTGGCAGGAATAAAGTATTATACACCGTGTGCTGGCTCTCCAAGTCTGGTCTCTTCTTTTTGGTATTAATTGTGGCCTGCCAGGATCGCGAGTAGCCCCCCGCGGATGAGCGGGTCCAGCGTGGTTATTTCAACGACGCAGGTAGGAGCCCTGTGGTTTTTGCTAAGGGTGAGAACAGTCCTGCCACAACCCTTGTCTGACACAGTAACCTACTGAGGTAATTGAATTACAATGGGGGATTGGCAAAAGCAGTAATACAGGACTTATCCTTTAAAATGAACTCCATGTACCAGTATGCAACGGGCAGACACGCCCATTAGGCGGGACTCAAGATACTCCTATTTAGAGTTGCGGCATTGCTGCCTTCCCGCATTTGCCGATACTTGTGAACAAGGGCGCAAGGACGCCCAAAACGCGTCAAGGAACATTGGCAAGATCAACTCTGTGCTTGTAGTGGTTGCTGGCAAGACTGCCTGGCAGGAATAAAGTATTACACAATGTGTGCTGGCTCTCCAAGTCTGGTCTCTCCTTTTTGGTATTAATTGCGGCCTGCCGGGGTCGCGGAAAAGCCCCCCGCGGTTGAGCGGGTCCAGCGTGGTTATTTCAATGACGCAGTGAGGAGCGCTGTGGTTTCTGCTAACGGTGAGAACACATAGTCCTGCCACAACCCTTGTCTGACACAGTAACCTACTGAGGTAATTGAATTACATTGGGGGATTTGCAACCGCAGTAATACAGGACTTTCCCTTTAAAATGAACTCCATGTACCAGTATGCAATGGGCAGACACTGCCATTGGGCGGGACTCAAGATACTGCTATTTAGAGTTGCGGTATTGCTGACTTCCGCATTTGTCGATACTTGTGAACAAGGGCGCAAGGACGCCTGAAGCGCATCAAGGAACATTGGCAAGATCAACTCTGTGCTTATGGTGGTTGCTGGCAAGACTGCCTGGCAGGAATAAAGTATTACACAATGTATGCTGGCTCTCCAAATCTGGTCTCTCCTTTTTGGTATTAATTGCGGCCTGCCGGGGTTGTGGAATAGCCCCCAGCAGTTGAGCGGGTCCAGCGTAGTTATTTCAACGATGCAGTGAGCAGCGCTGTGGTTTCTGGTAAGGGTGAGAACAGTCCTGCCACAACCCTTGTCTGACACAATAACCTACTGAGGTAATTGAATTACAATGGGGGATTGGCAACCGCAGTAATACAGGAGTTATCTTTTAAAATGAACTCCATGTACCAGTATGCAACGGGCAGACACGCCCATTGGGCGGGACTCAAGATACTGCTATTCAGAGTTGCGGAATTGCTGCCTTCCCGCATTTGCCGATACTTGTGAACAAGGGCGCAAGGACGCACGAAACGAGTCAAGAAACATTGGCAAGATCAACTCTGTGCTTATGGTGGTTGCTGGCAAGACTGCCTGGCAGGAATAAAGTATTACACACTGTGTGCTGGCTCTCCAAATATGGTCTCTCCTTTTTGATATTAATTGCGGCTTGCCAGGGTCACGGAGAAGCCCCCCCGCGGTTGAGCGGGTCCAGCGTGGTTATTTTTTTGAACCACGTAGTGAGGAGCGCTGTGGTTTCTGCTAAGGGTGAGAACAGTGCTGCCACAACCCGTGTCTGACACCGCAACCTACTGAGGTAATTGAAATACAATGGGGGATTGGCAACCGCAGTAATACACGACTTTTTTTTGTTTAAATCTTTTTATTAGGGTTTTGCATTTCAAAGCCCTCGATGGGTGCAATACATCAATCATGTATCAGTTATGTCACACATAAAAGGGTTACATAAAATCCACAAACATAACTCATCGTCAACATGTAGATGCACCTCCGCCCAGCAGGATTGTACATTTTCGCTCGTGGGTTTGCAGGTATGTAACCTGATTGTATCATGGTATGACTTGTTGCGTCTTGTCCCTCGGGCTACGTATTGGCGGGGGCAGGTGTGAATGTCATCCCCGTGTGTGTCTATGAGATCCTTTACCAGACAGGCAGTTGCTATCAATCGAAGTGTGTGTCGGTATCCAAACTGCGGACTGAAACTAAACTTGGAACTGTGGGAAAACTTTTCCTAGATCCCTACGAGGGGGGAGAGCGTAGTGGGCTGGAGAGGGCTAGTGGATAAGGTGGGCGGAGGGTGTAGGGGCCTGTGGTCCAAGGGGCTGGGGTCGCGAGGGTTTCAGGGATAGTGGGAGCACTCTGCTGGGGGTAGCGGGCCATATCCCCAGGAGGGACCGGCGCTCGGCATGTCACGTCCAGTTTGTCAGGGAACTCAGGGGCATATTACCAAGGGTGGCGATAGGCAATTATCGCCGGTTTAGCGGCCGTTTTCGGCCGCTAAGCGGCGATAATTCTATCGCTCTATTAGCAAGCTGTCTCTAACTGATGTTAGCGACAGCTTTTAGGCGACAGTGAGCGGTTTCGGGCCCGCTTTGCATGTCAGCGATATTTATCGCTAATGACATGCAAAGTGGGCGTACCCAACCTGTTAGCGACTGAAAGCAGTCGCTAACGTGGCTATCGCCTATTATCAAGGCAGGCGTAGCGATGGAAATATTCCCGCTATCGCCAAAAACCAACGCCTGCTCAGACCAGTTCTTAGCCATGTTATCCAATGGGAGGTGGATAACATGGCTAAGAGCATTTTGTCATTAATGCGTGAATATTGCTGTATTCTCAGCGATATTCACGCATTTCGCCTGATTTTTATCGCTTTTGAGATAAACCTTGCTAATAGCAAGTTATCTCAGCGATCAAAACCGGTGATGCGCGGCGATAAAAATATTGCCGCTAACCCTACTTAGCGATAAATATCGCTATTTGTTGGTAATATGCCCCAAAGTCTCCTAGCATCTGACGAGGTGGGATGGGGTGCTGTTGGGAACCATGGGCTTGAGGCGAGGATGGTCTTGGCGTGTCATCTGGGGTTGTCTCCTGTTTAAATTCTATGAGCCAGTAATACACGACTTATCCTTTAAAATGAACTCCATGTACCAGTATGCAACGGGCAGACACGCCCATTGGGCGGGACTCAAGATACTGCTATTCAGAGTTGCGGCATTGCTACCTTCCCGCATTTGCTGATACTTGTGAACAAGGATGCAAGGACGCCCGAAACGAGTCAAGAAACATTGGCAAGATCAACTCTTTGCTTATGGAGGTGGCTGGCAAGACTGCCTTGCAGGAATAAAGTATTACACACCGTGTGCTGGCTCTCCAAATATGGTCTCTCCTTTTTGGTATTAATTGCGGCCTGTCAGGGTCGCGGAGAAGCCCCCCGCGGATGAGCGGGTCCAGCGTGGTTTTTTTTTTGACCCACGCAGTGAGGAGCGCTGTGGTTTCTGCTAAGGGTGAGAACAGTCCTGCCACAACCCTTGTCTGACACCGTAACCTACTGAGGTAATTGAATTACAATGGGGGATTGGCAACCGCAGTAATACACGACTTTTTTTTGTTTAAATCTTTATATTAGGGTTTTGCATTTCAAAGCCCTCGATGGGGGAAATACATCAATCATGTATCAGTTATGTCACACATAAAAGGGTTACATAAAATCCACAAACATAACTCATCGTCAACATGTAGATGCACCTCCGCCCAGCAGGATTGTACATATTCGCTCGTGGGTTTGCAGGTATGTAACCTGATTGTATCATGGTATGACTTGTTACGTCTTGTCCCTCGGGCTACGTATTGGCAGGGGCAGGTGTAAATGTCATTCCCGTGTGTGTCTATGTGATCCTTTACCAGACAGGCAGTTGCTATCAATCGAAGTGTGTGTCGGTATCCAAACTGCCGACTGAAACTAAACTTGGAACTGTGGGGAAAACGTTTCCTAGATCCCTACGAGGGGGGAGAGCGCGGCGGGCTGGAGAGGGCTAGTGGATAAGGTGGGCGTAGGGTGTAGGGGCCTGTGGTCCAAGGGGCTGGGGTCGCAAGGGTTTCAGGGATAGAGGGAGCACTCTGCTAGGGGTAGCGGGCCATATCCCCAGGAGGGATCGGCGCTCGGCATGTCACGTCCAGTTTGTCAGGGAACTCAGGGGCATATTACCAAGAGTGGCGATAGGCAATTATCGCCGGTTTAGCGGCCGTTTTCGGCCGCTAAGCAGCGATAATTCTATCGCTCTATTAGCAAGCTGTCGCTAACTGATGTTAGAGACAGCTTTTAGGCGATAGCGAGTGGTTTGGGGCCCGCAATGCATGTCAGCGATATTTATCGCTAATGACATGCAAAGTGGGCGTACCCAACCTGTTAGCGACTGAAAGCAGTCGCTAACGTCGCTATCGCCTATTAGCAAGGCAGGCGTAGCGATGGAAATATTCCCGCTATCGCCAAAAACCAACGCCTGCTCAGACCAGTTCTTAGCCATGTTATCCAATGGAAGGTGGATAACATGGCTAAGAGCATTTTGTCGTTTATGCGTGAATATCGCTGTATTCTCAGCGATATTCACGCATTTCGCCTGATTTTTATCGCTTTTGAAATAAACCTTGCTAATAGCAAGTTATCTCAGGGATAAAAACCGGTGATGCGCGGCGATAAAAATATTGCAGCTAACCCTGCTTAGCGATAAATATCGCTATTTGTTGGTAATATGCCCCAAAGTCTCCTAGCATCTGACGAGGTGGGTTGGGGTGTTGTTGGGAACCGTGGGCTTGAGGCGAGGATGGTCTTGGCGTGTCATCCGGGGTTGTCTCCTGTTTAAGTTCTATGAGCCAGTAATACACGACTTATCCTTTAAAATGAACTCCATGTACCAGTATGCAACGGGCAGACACACCCTTTGGGCGGGACTCAAGATACTGCTATTTAGAGTTGCGGCATTGCTGCCTTCCCGCATGTGCCGATACTTGTGAACAAGGGCGCAAGGACGCCTGAAACGCGTCAAGGAACATTGGCAAGATCAACTCTGTGCTTATGGTGGTTGCTGGCAAGACTGCCTGGCAGGAATAAAGTATTACACAACGTGAGCTGGCTCTCCAAGTCTGGTGGCTCATTTTTGATATATAGCCGAAATGCACCATCCCATACTCGGGAGCCACGGGGGTTTGTCTCCAACAGACTCGGCAGTGGGGCATCAATGCAAGGATTTAGGGAGACACCCGTCGGCCGGAGCTCATCCAGAGCTCTAAACAGACCAACAGAAAAAAACGCACGAAGAATGGAAATTCCTGGGCACTGCATCTCCCACAATGCTAAGCGTGGACTCATACAGAGCGGCCCATCAGAGGGCGCGCTAATCAGCATAAATAATGGGAAAGGTCCCAGGGATGTGCTTGCAACTACCACGCCCCTGAAGAGGAATCAATCCGAAATGCGTCGGGCAATATGGTATTGACTGTGAAAGGGGAGCTGGCTGGCGTCTCTCATACCATTCATTGGGGCAAGCTTGGAGCCCCGCATTGGAGTCTGAGTGCATTTCAAGCAACTGGAACCCAAGCATGAGCATTGATATATGTATATATATATATATATATGTATATATATATATATATATATATATATATATATATATATATATCGTAGAACTTGGTTATCACGGCACTCCAAAAGTCGTGTAGTTTTAAATAGCTTTTATTAAAGCATAATAGTCACCACCATTACCACCACCAACGTTTCAGCCAAGAGATGGCCTTTATCATGGTTACGTGAGTCCCTCTTCTCTTTCATCTTATACAGTGTTTCATTATAAACCCAGTATGATGCATTCTGGGACTTGCAGTTTTCCAAAGAAGTTACAATCATCTTTACACAGTGGTGATTTCTTTTGCATGTACATATTGGCATTTTAAACTCATTTAGATTCATACTTTTTCTTGTACACAAAAAACGATTTTATGTATAAAGTGTTATCCTGTTAGTATAGTACCAAGTTTCAGCATTCAACTTAAAAGCCTAATAAATGAGCTGAACTGCCCCGGGAGTGCGGTACTTCTTTTGTGTATTTTGAAAACCTTTGGAGGAAAGGGAGCGTTATATATATATATATATATATATATATTTTTTTTTTTTTTTTATGGTCAAAATATTATTCGTTTTTTTAAGATCATTTCCTATGGGGCGTTATGTTCATTCCTCCAGTATTTTCCAGGGAGTGTGTTGCAGTTCTTTTGAGTTGCCATACATGGTACTTAATGTACTCCAAGGCTGGGCTTGAATGCTCTTACTATTGTTTTGTCAGCTTGAGGAGTGCAGTAATTTTAGAAGTGTAGTGTGAATGACAATGGGCTTGCTATTTTGCGATTTGATGTTTATAATAGTATATTTCTCTCTAAAACCTTTTCTCAGTATTCTCTAAACCTCTCCCATTTTGTAGTTAGTATTCCCCATTTTCCAGCCACTCACCTTGTCCCCCAACACTTTTACGAGCATGAGGATCTCTTCCACCATGGTGAAAACATACCCAGATAAAAGATAGGAAAGCCAGAGGTCCCCACCAGTAAGTTAGTGAATAGCATTTAAAATATGGTAGTAGTACAGCTGTAGGATTACTTCATGTAGAACAAAATTCCGTTTGTGATTACATCCTAGTATGCCCATCTTCCCTTTAGCTATGCTCTGTAGATCCCTCAATATTCAATGCACAACACACACACAGCATACCTGCACCATGTATAATTATCGTCAATTGATTCCAAATTATTAAGTCAAATATGTATGGAAACCAGCAATAATATATTAAATTATAATTTCAAGAAACAGTTTACTGATTTTTTTATTTGCTCTTACTTAACTAGTGTCGGAAATTATAGGTGAATGTTTTATATAAGTGACGGTTTTCATGAAATTCAGTCACTGGCTTTTTGAGAAAGCCTATGTTGCACACTGTAGGAAGAAGACAAAAAAAAGGAAGACATCTGAGAAACTATTATTCTTTCTAGGCTTATTTTATAGTCCTAGAATACTATAAGTAAATGGGTGAATAGCCAAGATTATTGTGTCTCATTATTGGTCTCCCTATCTCTTCAAGTTTGTGAGGACAGCCTGTACCGTCATAGACCAGCTTCTGGGCCACACCAATCTGTGCTGGTGCATCCAAATAGGGAGAGAGTTTCTTCCAGCGTGAGACTTCATTCCCAAATCTTTGCTGTAGTGGGTCCAGATTGTCATCATAAAATCTATACATATTTTGTTGGTATTTAAAATGTCCCCCCTCAGTACTCAGTGGGGCATCTAGCATTGGTGACGGGTGAGTCAATTTATTCTTGAAACCCGAGTATCTACTAAAGATTTCATAAGTACATTAGGCTCTGGAGCCTGTAGACCAGCTCAGTAACATATAGAAGGATACCATTTGCCTAAAGAGGAGCTCCTGTCAACCCCTCTCTACGCCATATGAACCCTCAAATTATGGGAGGTCTGTGCTTAGCCAACATGACTGTGGTTCAAGAAAAACTCCAAACAATAGACGTGAAAGGGGTCATCTCTGTCTTGTGACCCTGCCCAGCTCAAATGAGCTCGAGATAATTCCTTTGACTTGTACTGTCACCATCAGGACACTGTATAATTGCTTGACCCCAGACATGAAGCTCAGACCAAAGACTCGATAAAACAGCCATTCAATTAAGTTGACTTGAGTGTCTTCTCAATGGCGATAACACCACAATTGGGTCTATTAGTGTATCTGGATAAGCTAGGTTACTGTGACTCGGAGAAGGTTCCGTTTGCTGGAACAATATGGCGGCATACACAGAGACTGATCAGCTCGATCAGTTCAGTGATAACTTGCACGTGCCTGCTTTCAAGATATTTTATTAGAATCTTTGTTCCTATATTCAACAGGCACGTGACACAGTTCCTTGTGTTTTAGGAGTTATACAACATGTATTTCGTGATGGTATTGACCACCCTATTAAATAACTTAGGAAACGGATTAAGGAATTCACTGGACACCGTTTTTTTGCCAAAATGCACTAAATATCTCCCATTATTAAGCTCGGTTGTCAGTCTTTCTTATTTTCCCTGGTATCAGCCAAACCTCGATGCGCACTGTGACTAATAATGAACTACATCATTTAAAACCTATAGGAGTCACTTGGTAATGAGTGCACCAGCTGCTAAAATCAAGATTGCAAGCATCGAAGAAGAACGCAGGTATTAATATAGTTCTGTTTTTTCTGGAACGATTTACATTCTGCAGTACCTAGCAGGACCTGCAATCTCTATTGTTGTCGAAATGTTAAGTGGAACCGCAAGTAAGAAAACACATTTCAAGAGCAGCTCAATTCATAAAGGCATTTCCTGAATTAGAAAGAAGCTTCCACAGCCGGGGTCAATGCCAAACCACTTCCAAACCCTTATTCTAAGAATGCATAGCACGCATTCTTCACCGAGAAGCGACAACAAAGAAACCAATTGAAAGGAAAACGTATTTACTTTATTACATTTTACACATAAGATAGTCCTAAAGCTTTAAGTAAACTGATGTTGCTCGATGTCAGTCAGCCAATTCATTTGTTAATTGTCATCAACCTTGCTGCGAGGCTTCTGGATTGCTGACAAAATGGCATCTTCTTATTGCCCGCAGCCCTCATGAGATTCTTTCAATTTCGGCATAAGTTCCCAGGAAATCCTTCCAGCCGGTCACTGGCTGTGAAATCTTAGGCCGCGCGGCTTGTCTTTTTAGGTTTAGCCTTCGTTTAGGAAGATTTAGATCTCGACCATACGTAATAACAAGGAAAGCCCCACAGATAGGCCATATGTTTACGAAAACCCTAATAATAGGTTCGTAATAATGTAACTCGTTACTACCATGTCAGGGCCAACTAGCGCGCTACATTCAGATTCAAAGTAAAAATGTATTCCAAAACCTTATTGCGAGGGATCCAGCAGATCACTAACCAGGGGCTTAATGCAAGCCTCTGCGGTGCAGGGAGGGCCGGGGTGGGGGTGGAGGTGGAGGGCGGAATCAATCAGGTGTCCCCCAGTCAGCTTAAGACATGAATATCTGGAAGATACAGAAGTCTCAGGGGCCTATCAGCAAGCACATCCACCAGGGAAGTCCCAACATTTTCCACCCCTCTCACTAACAACAATAAGGTATTACTAGAGTATGGCAGGGTGGGGGGCACTGTACCTTGCTTGATGTGGGTTAATGAGTGTGTATGTGTGTCAAAATACAGTACTAATACATACCATAGCATAATTTCTCTTTTCAGTATAGCTTGAGCTTTGAATCTCTGGCACATCCTAGTTTTTTCAGCAAAACATGATTTTAAGTGCTGCAGTTTCTTTTGGCTCTGATCGATTCCCCATAGGGGATGCTTTGAATGAGGCTATAAGGATGGGCACTGGAAGTATATAGGAGACTGTTCCCCGTCGTCTCCTTTCTGTGCAATTTGGTAACCAGATGGTTATCCTCCATTGCCACTTCGATATCAAGGAAAATGATTTTATTCTTGCTCATGTGCGATGTAAGCTCTATATTTAAAGCATTTCTATTCAAAGCCGCTATAAATTGTGTGGCACTCGATCGGACATCAACGGTAATGAATTTACTGGATTTTTACATATTGTAATGAGACATGCCTTGAATTAATTTGCATTTACATTTCAATCTTTAAATTATTATATTTTACGCGCTTTGCAAAACGTGAGAAAATATCCATTCCAATATGGCGCTTATGAATTGTAACCAGATTCGTGCATGACCACTCTCTATGTTTATGCACTTGGCCTATGTATATGGAACTGTAATACATGCTGTACCATGAACAAGCCATAAAGGCGAAACGCGTCGGTAGAAGGCTATCTGTTATGGAATAAACATCTTAAGCAGCTTTGAGTGTCCATAGTTTCTTTTTCTGCAATAGAGAAAGGTACTGGCTATATTTATGGAATACCGGATTCTGCTACGGACCGCCGCACAATACCGGACGATTGTGAGTGACGTATGGTATATCAGCATGTAGTTATGTAGTTAGCCATGTTGTTCAAACACTACCTCCACACCAGACCTCACTGTACCTTTCCAACCCCTCGCCACAGCCGCTGGATAACATACCATGACACCCTGTTTCATATATATATATTTATATCTTGCTAACTACATGCTGATGGTACAGTGACTGACACCAGAGTCAGTCCATCGTGGAGAAAAGTTGGATTTGGGGCATTTGGGCCTTTATCAAGATTTATTCGATCGCTGATGTGGTGGCAATATCCAAAGGACATAGAGACCATAATTCACACAAGTTAATCTTTTGTAGCCCTTCCATTGGAATACATATATATATTACCTACTGGAAGTTGCCAGTAGGTAGTTATAGTAAGAACCTAGGGCCCGATGTAGGTCGGTCGGTAACGGCCGAAAATCGGTATTTTCGGCCGTTACCGATCGGAATAGAGACAACGGGATGTAGGAGGCCGAAATCCGGCGAAATCGGCGATTTTACCGAATCGGAAAGTCACCGAGTCGGTAGAATCCCGAATCGGAAAAAAGTAGGAATCTGAAAAATCTCCGATTCGGTAGAATACCTAATCGGAGATTTTTCAGATTCCTACTTTTTTCCGATTCGGAATTCTACCGACTCGGTGATTTTCAGAATGGTGAACGCACCGATTCGGTATAAATACCGAATCGGTGATAATCCGATTCGTTGCGAAAAGCTGAAGAATGAGATGTAGGTAAGCACTGAAATACCGAATTTGCTTCAAATTCGGTATTTCAGAGTCGGAAATTACCATGGATTGGAATCAGGTGGTAACCAGGTGCAACCTATAAAAAAGGACCCAAAATGCAGTTCTACTTGCAACATGGCAGCTTTCTATGTCATAGCAAGACGGCTACGGCTACAGCAGGAAGGAGAGAGGGAATGGCTGAGACAGGAGCAGGTGTATAGACAGCGGATCACCCTGTGCATGCTGACAGATGCAGAGATCCTACAGAGGTACAGGCTGGAACCAGAGACCATCAGAGACCTCATTAGGGACCTCCAACCCCTGTTGCAGCACCCCACCCCAAGGGCACACGCAATCCCTGTGCAGGTGCAGGTGCTATGCTGCCTACACCTGCTGGCGTCTGGCAGCTATCAAAGTGTAGTTGCTGTGGCAGGAGGGGTGACCCAGAGCAGCCTGTCAAGGTTCTTCCACAAGTTCCTTGATGGCATGATTCAGAGGATGGACCACTACATTTCCTTCCCTTCCACCCATGCAGAACTGGCACAGACAAAAGCTGAATTCTATCAGATGGCAAGATTCCCCCACATCATTGGCTGCATAGATGGCACACACATTCCGATTTGCCCCCCTGCTGACACGGAATACGTATACCGCAATCGGAAGTCACGGCACACCATAAATGTGCAGGTGATATGCAATGCTAAGTGTGTCATCACTGACCTGGTTGCAAAGTTTCCGGGGAGTACCCACGACTCCTATATCTTCCAGAGTAGCGGAATTTATGCACGGCTGATGGCAGGGGATTTTGGTGAAGGATACCTCCTAGGTAAGACACAGTGTCAGACCCCCATAACCAAAATTGCAGTGTGAAGTACATGTATGCATGTGAGTAATGTTACCCCTTTTCCTTCTAGGCGACAGTGCATATGCCCTACGCTCGTTCATTCTCACCCCCTACCTCAACCCCTCAACACCCAGCCAAAGGAGGTACAACCGTGCCCACAAAAGCACGAGGAACGTAGTGGAAAGGACCTTTGGCATCTGGAAGAGCAGGTTCAGATGTCTGCACAAGAGCGGAGGTGCAAGGCAATATACCCCCATCACCTGCTGCAAGATTATTGCTGTCTGTGCAATGTTGCACAACCTTGCAGTCAGGAAAGGCACTGAGGTTGAGTTATCCGACTACGAGGACCCTGACGATGACAATGCTGTGCCACTACCACAACCTGCTGGAGTCTCTGCACCAACTGACGGCAGATACAGGCGTCAGGAGATAACAGACAACTATTTCTGAGTGAGTACAGATGCACAAACAGGTCAATGTATGTTTTCAGAAATGAAATTTAATAATGTTGCATCAACGTTACTGCACTGATGTGCAACAAAAGAAAAGGTAAACAAGAAGTGGTGAAATGTCCATTGTCCGGGTTGCCTCACCCGCACTGCCAGTCTTATTTTTTGCTGCGCTTAGCAGCCCCACTAGGATGAGCCTCACCCCCTTCTGTATGCCCAGCAGCTTCAGCTGAGCGCCTGCTGCTCCGGCGCGGCTCTGACACTGCGCTGGCCGGGCTGCTGCGGCTGCTGCTGTCCCCAGCCTCGCCCAGGACGGGATTCACGACAGTGTTGGAGATCAGTAGTGTCTCCATGGCGGTGGTAATACGGCCCATGCCCCTAGTGACCTCTGACATGTTCTGTGTGAGGCTGGCCTCCATGTTTGCCCCACGTTGGCATAGGTGGGCGGTCGCAGCTGCAAGGCGGTTGAGTGACCTATTCTGTATACGTGCATCCCTGCGACGACATTGCTCATGGTCATCCATTCTGTTGCAGAGCTGGGTGATGGCAGTGGTCATTCGGCCAATAGATGTTGCAATCTCCTTGTTGCTATCTACAAATGTCTTGAAGCCCTGTGCCATTTCCCCCATCTGCAGGTTGTGCAGGCGCAACTGGCGATGGCAGGCCATGATGGATTTTGCCTGCATTCTCTGAATCGTCACCATACTGGTCTCCAGCCCTGCGAAGACGCTGCCTCCCTGTGCTTGTATTGGACTGCTGGTTGCACGTGGCCTCCGTGGATTTCTGCTGCCCTGCTGTGTGTGCTGGGGTGACGCTGGTGTCACAGGGTCTTGTGCAGGAGCCTGACCCGCTGCTCCCTCCATGATGATTAATGGAGCAACAATTCTCCTCCTGGCAGGGGATGTGGCAGGTGCAGGGTGGCTCTGTGGTGGTGTGTTCTCCGGGGAGAATTGCAATGTGGGCGACTGAGACAGAGACAGTCGGGGGGAGTGTGGATGTGTGCGGGAATGTCCAGTGTCTTCCTCATTGGCCAGGGCACTGCTGTTGTCCTCCTCCTGTGCTGCTACACTGGTGCTTGCCACCGCCACCGCACTGGCTGTTGGTGCTGTAGCTGGTGCTTGAGTTGGTGCTGCTCCCCCGCCTGATGGTGCCCCTAGGTATAAAGAAGCATTTGTCAACTGAGTGCTAATGTGTTCCAGTCACTACTATTAAAGCATTGCACATCTCATTACAAAAACGTAGATGCAGTATTACTGTTATTTTTCTTATGCTTCTGCAGTGGCATTTTTGGGTACTTTTGCTGACAACATTTAGCAAGATGCATTGCTCATGTCTGTTGCTAGCAGTACTGGCCTGGGGTTTGGCTGTGCATTGGGTCTATAGTGGAGGTGTCTGGTATGGTGTGTCAAGTTGCGCATGCTTCTTACCTGTAGCTGTAGCTCGGAATGAGCTATCCAGGTCCCCAATTCCCACGACACTTGCCCTCTCAATGGTGGTCGCCACTAGTTCCTCCAGCTCAGTGAGGGGTGGCGCCCGGTTTGTGCCTCCTCCGGTAAGTCCAGCCTGCTTGTGCAGGTCAGCCAGTTTTCTCTTTGTCACGCCACGGATATCGTAAAACCTCTTCTTGAGGTCGTCTTGGCTCCTGTGGGTGACACCAACAGCGTTGACATTTTCCCCGATGTCTATCCACAGCTTCCTCTTGGTGCTCTCCGGAACAGTGAGGGACAGCCTTCCATAAAGCTGCCTGTGCACCCTCACCACCTCCTCCACCAACGTTTGCAGCTCCATGGTGCTGAATTTGGTCTTCCTCTTGCGCTCTGCCTTCTGGCTCTCAGTGCTGTTTGCCATGTCTCACAGGGATCCTGCTAACACTGCTGCTCACTGTGTTTGCTCAGCTCAGGCAGCTTTCCAGAAAGTTCTGATGAGTTGCACCTGCCTGGGTTGCCACTCCCTGTGGGGGAGGGTGCTTCCAGCTCATTGGCTGATGTCTTCAGTGTCAGTTAACCTGCTCGACGAATCGGCATTCTCCGAAGCGGCATTTTCCGATTCGGTATTTTCCGAATCGGTATTTTCCGAATCGGAATATACCGAATATGTTCGGTAAATACCGAATCGGTATGTATTATGCGTTCCTATTGGCCTTTTGGCCCATGGGGCGTATTGCTATTTCCGATTCGGCGATTACCGATTCGGTAGGATCCGCATTTTTATTTACCGATTCGGACGTGTCCGATCCGGGCTATACCGATTCGGTACTTGGCGAATCGGTACGTATCGACTCACGATACCGATTGCTACCGAATCGGTAATGTTCCGAATAATTTTAACTACATATCCTTTTCCGATTTTGAAATACCGATTCGGTACGGATCGGTATTTTAAAATCGGTAAATGCGTTTTACCTACATCGGGCCCACAGTTTCCATAGGAAAAGCGATTTTTGTTTTGCAAATAACTTTGGCGCCATTTGACGAATCTTCGTGAAATTGTCAAAAAAGATGGCAGCTCCGGTCAGCTCCTGTCTGGAAAGTTTCGGGGGTGATTTGTCAAATGGGGGCTTAAGAAAAAAGGGGGGTCCCAAAATGCGTTTTCCCCACGTTAATTTCCAGAGGAACTTTAGACAAAGATACAGCCCAAACTGCTGAATGGAATTACACCAAATTTAACAAAAGGGTAGGTCTTGGTTCAGAAAGAGCACTTTTTTAAATGGTGTAAATCCATGCAGTAGTTCCTGAAAAATTAAAAAAAGAAAAGTTTCGATATCTGAGCACCGAGGAGGAGTCGCATGAGCTTCACTCTGATTGGCTGCCAACACTCCAAACCAAAGTGTTGGCAGCCGTCTCGTGACTCGGTAACCAAGTCACAAGAAAACAGTGGAAAAAACATAAGAAATAAAAAAAAAAGGGGGCAGGGTGGATACACCCTGACCCCCTAAGCCTGCTGAGGGGGTCTCACAGGTACCCCCAGGGCCAAACAAAGCATTTTTTTTAAGCTGCAGAATTTGCGCTGGGTGTGCAAATCCTGCAGAGAAAATTAAAATAAAATGAAGCGCGGACTCCCGCGCCTCGTTATTGTTAAGCCCCCGAGTGGGCCAGGTCCCGGGGGCAATCCCAAATTATATAGTGGAGGCCCTCGGGGCCCGTGGGGGCACCCACAGCCCTGGGGACCGCCACCTCCCTGGGGCTTGATTGGTGATTTGTGGGGGGCACACAGCCCCCCACAGCCTCGGGGACCACCACCTCCCCGGGGCTCTCATTTTTTAAAATTAAAATGTGTGTGGG
This sequence comes from Lissotriton helveticus, assembly GCF_964261635.1. Taxonomy (NCBI): domain Eukaryota; kingdom Metazoa; phylum Chordata; class Amphibia; order Caudata; family Salamandridae; genus Lissotriton; species Lissotriton helveticus. The sequence continues at coordinate 831,887,526 of NC_136068.1, forward strand.
GGGCTTGAGCCCCCTACACGTCCCCGGAACCACCACCTCCCCGGGGCTCAGTTTTTTTTTTTAACATGTGTGGGGGGGTCAAGCCCCCCCCTAAGCCCCAGGGACCGCCACCTCCCCGGCTCTATTTGTTTTTTAAAAGCATGTATGTGGAGGCTCGAGCCCCATACACTCCCCGGGGATCAGCACCTACCCGGGGCACTAAATATTCAAATTCGAGAGTCCGAACGGACCCCCGGACCTGGGGACCACCAGCTCTCCGGGGCTTTGGAAATTAAGGGAGAGGCCCTCCTCCTGGAATCCTTGATGGCCCTGGGGACCGCCACCCCCAGTAACCGGCCCCTGCAATGTCCCGGGGTGCCGACCCCGGGACATTGCTGTTTGCTATGGCAGGCCGGGAGCAAGGCTCCCACCCTGTCATAGCAAACTCTGCTTTGCTTGATTGCTTTGCAGAGCAGAGTTGAATACTGAGGGTCCCTGGGGGCAAACTCTGCTTTGCTTGATTGCTTTGCAGAGCAGAGTTGAATACTGAGGGTCCCTGGGGGCCAACTAGCCCACCAGGTACCTCCAGTATGCGACACACAGCTGGATTGAATAGAGGTGGTCTGAGGCTACGCCCCTTTTTCCACCACTCTGCAAATGCGACTCATGGCGCAATGCTGGTGGGACGATGAGGTCCTCTTGTGTCCTAAGGACCAAAGGACACAAGTGGACTTCATCCTGTGAGCAGCAGTGCGCCAGGAGCCACGCTTGTAGAGTGGTGTAAGCATGTCTGCAGCTCCCCTTGTGCAAAAGCAATGCCTGCTCCCGCAGGAGGCGTGGAGCCGGCGGGACCGTGGCGGCATTTGGGCTCCCCCACGGTCCCCAACTGTCCCCAACGGACAGGCCAGGCCCGCTGGATGGGGTCCCCGGGACAAATTAAAATAAAAATAAATAAAAAAGTGAGGCCAAGCCCCGGGGGATAAGGGCTGCAGGGCCAATAGAGGCCCAGGGAAGGGGGGCCAGGCGGCCCCCCTTCCTGTTAAAAAAAAAAAAAAAAAAAGAATGCTCAGGCCCTGGAGGATGGGGTCCCCCGTGCCTAAAAATAATTAAGGCAAAAGGGGGCCACACATCCTCCCTTTCCAAAACCAAAATGAAAAAAACCCAGCATCTCGCTGAGGCCCCGCCCCCTCCCTGCAGCACTCCGCAAACGCGCCCCCCAGGCGTGTTTCTAAGTTGGGGAATTAAGTACCCTTGAATACTGAGGGTCCCTGGGGGCCAACTAGCCCACCAGGTACCTCCAGTATGTGACACACAGCTGGATTGAAGAAAGGTGGTCTGAGGCCACACCCCTTTTCCACCACTCTGCAAACATGACTCGTGGCGCACTGCTGGTGGGGTGATGAGGTCCTCTTGTGTCCTGAGAATCAAAGGACACAAGTGGACTTCATCCTCTGAGCAGCAGTGCGCCAGGAGCCTTTTTCGCAGAGTGGTGTAAAAAGGGGGCGTGGCCTCAGACCACCTCTCTGCAATCCAGCTGTATGGCGCTTACTGGAGGTACCTGGTGGGCTAGTTCGCCCCCAGTGATGCTCAGTATGCAAGGGGGCTTAATCCCCCGGATTAGAATGCACCAGGGGGCGCGTTTGCAAAGTGGTGGAGAAAGGGGGTGTGGCCTGTGTCCACCTCTCAGCAATCCCGCTGTGTGGGGCTTACTGGAGGTAAGAGGTAGGCTAGCTGGCCCCTAAAGGGCCCCCAGCAGCAAAGGGGACTTTAATCCCCATCCAAGAGCACGCCAGGGAAAGTGTTTGTAGAGTGGTGGGCTAAGGGTGTGTGGTCTGCTATGAGAATTTAGCAATCCTGCTGCATGGGACTTCATGGAGGTAATAGGAGGGGTAGTTGGTCCCCAAGGTTGTCCTTGGGGGCCAACTACCCCTCTTGTTACCTCCATGAAGTCCCTCACAGTGGGATTACTAAGACGTCTTTGCATGACTGACTAGGAGTGTGAGTAACTCTGGATGAGTGGCGGAGTGTGAGTGTACATACAAACACGCGCACATAGATATATCATTTGAGATGTTATCAGTGATGCCATAAATGATGTCATAGAACATGTACTGAGTGATATGTATGAGGTCATACACAGTCCATGGCTGGGATGAAAGTTGTAATTACAGCTACTAACTGCTAATGTTGTCACTGAGAAAGGCACCTAACTATACTATTACATTGACATTTGTTTTTTCTGTGAATTTCTTATGTTTACAAAACAGATTTTTTTTAAACTTGACTATAAGGTTACTCTAACCTTTGATTTTTCTAGAACATTCTAGGGCTTTTTTAAAAAGTGATTTTTTTTGTGAGTGTATGTATGATAGAATGACTTTATAATATATGATGTGTTCTGACATCCATACTAAAATTATAAAGAGAGCCCAAACCTTTGAGGCGGGTAATCTCAGTAACCACAGCACCAATCACAACACCCAATACAGCGTTGGAAAGGGCAGTTGCAGCAGAAGGACATAGGCTATGCAGACGGATAAAAAAATGTATAAAAAAATTTGCAAAGAATCCATACTATACTATCCATATCCATACTAATATTATAAAGAGAGAGCCCAAATCTTTGAGGTGGGTAATCTCAGTAACCACAGCACCAATCACAACACCCAATACAGCGTTGGAAAGGGCAGTTGCAGCAGAAGGACATAGGCTATGCCGATGGCCATCATATACATTTAAAAGGTAAAAGAACCGTGCCAGCAAAGTAGTCCCTTGTGGGCGTGTCTGCGTTCTGCTGTGGGCTTGTGCTGGGGGCGTGACAAACGCTGGGGGCGTGTGGTGCGTTCCGCCCTTCATGCCATGTGAGTCGTAATTGCGCCGCATCAAGGGGCACGCTGGTGGTGTGACACGCTGGGGCCGTGACAAACGCTGTGGGCGTGTGTCCGCGCTGTGGGCGTGTGTCCGCCATTCATGCCATGTGAAGCGCCAATTGCGCCGCATCAAGGAGCACGCTGGGGGCATGACAAACACTGGGGGCATGTGCTACGTTCCGCACTTCATGCCATCTGGGTCGTACATTAATCAGATCATCTGCTGTGGCCGTGTGCTGGGGGCGTCGCAAAGTCGTTCACCTCGAAACGTGGTAAGTAACCATTCGCAAGACTCCCTTGGGGGACTGCCCGCTGTCTCACACATACTGGGGGTGCCGAATGCAGTGTGTGCCTTGTCCTGGGTGCGTCTGAAAGGTCCAAACGCAGTGTGTGGCTTGGCCTGGGTGCGCCAAGAAAGCACTCAGGGCCGAAGAGCGTCGGTGTGGGTCATAAAAAAGTAAGAACAGTGGGAAAGAATCATTCAAGACTCACACAATTCTAATTGTTAGACGGTCGCTGCTAGCCCTCAAGCAGGGGTACACACGCGACTGAGCGTGTCTGCGGGGACAATTACTGCAGCCTCCCATGCGTGCTGTTACTGAACTATCACATTAAACCAAATTACACGCGCCTGCTAACATCAGCCAGGGCTGTAGCCGGGCTCAGGCGGCGGATCACTACACTAATTACAGGCGCCTGCTAACATCAACCAGGGATGCAGCTGGGCCTCAAGCGAGGGAACTCGCGAATGACCGGATCTGAATACACACATTACACACATTCTATTTCATACCCGGACAACGTTGGGACGGGCTGCTAGTTATTTTATAAAATAATGTTTTTTTATGGTAACGAAACAGATTATGGTTCACAGTTTGCAAGGTCTTTGTGAATTGTTTGAGTATTAAAACCTTAAATATTCAACGGGAATTGTTTATTTGCTCTATTATTGCAATTCTGATATGAAGACATGTCACCAGTCATCTTTTTCTGAGGTGTCATTCCTCTTGCAATGCTGGGTGTGAGTAGTAGGGTGTAGAGAGGGTCTTTGCCTCTCCTTTCAGACCTCTTTTTCAGATAACGGGTGTGTGTAGTAGGGTGTGGAGAGGGACTGCCCTCTCCTTTCAGCCCTCACTCTCAGGTGCTGTGTGTGCATAGTAGGGTATGGGGATGGACTGGCCTCCCTTTCAAACCTCTCTCTCAGATGACAGGTGTGCATAGTACAGTGAGGTGAAGGACTGGCCTCTCTGGTGAGACCTCTCTCTGTAATGATAGGAGTGAGCACTAGGGTGTGTGGAGGGACTGGCCTCTGCTTTCAGACCTCTCACAAAAATGAAAGGTGTCTAAAGGGAGTGCCCTCACCTTTTAGACCTCTCTCTCAGATATCAGGTGTGCGTACTAAGGTGTGGAGAGGGACTGGCCTCTCCTTTCAGATGACAGGTGTGCATAGTACGGTGTGCGGTAAGACTGCCCTCACTGTTCCAATCTCTCTCTCAGATTACAAGTGTGTGTAGCAGGGTGTGTGGAAGGACTGTCCTCTCTGCTGAGACCTCTCTCTGTAATGATAGGTGTGCATAATAGAGTGTGGGGAGGAACTGGGCCCTCTATTTCATATGATGAGTATACATAGTAAGGTGTTTGGATGAGCCTTAAACCAATGAGCATGGATAGAGTTTGAGGAACACCATCTCCAGTAAGACTCCCACTTACAGTAACAAGTGTGCATAGCAGTATGCATACAAACATCACATACTCCTTCCCACTTTTCAGAATTCTGCAAACATCTCAGGAGATTTTAACATAAAAAAGATGTAATCTTCTAATTATCACAGTACTTATCTCTTACACACTTTCTCTCAAAAAGAAGGACCACAATATGTAGTCCTACTCATAGAGTGTATTGAGAACTCATATACTCCTTTTTACTATTCACAATCCTGTGAGAGTCCCACGTGTTTGTAAAAATTTGTTGAAAACAATATACATTTATTATCTTCAGGGTAGTTATCCCTTAGACACCTCTACTCTAAATTTAGGGGGTCAGAATGCCTTTCTGCTGCCCCCTTATATAGCTTTTTTACTTCATTTCTATAACAACTCAATTTTTTCACAGTAAACAGTAATGGCAGCCATTTAATTTCTGACATTCCAACCGTCAGCTAATCAGAACGCTTGCAAGACACATGGTAGCTTTTCGCTCCGTTGAGAGCGTGAAGGCTCACAGGAAGAACAGGCCTCTTGATCAATCACAGGGCGCCATTTTTTATATCAGGCTCTTGCGGGAGGCTTGTGGGCCTCTCTCAAGCCTAATTGCCCAAATATACAATTATTTTTGACCCTTAATGTCTCAAAAACTGCTGAACGGATTAACACCAAATCACAAAAAGTGCCATTTGCAAACCAAGATCTAGCTTCCTACTGAATTTTTTTTAATTTCATGATTTTTGCATTTGGGGACCCTCTTCTTTCTTGCCCCAAATTGACGGATCACCCCGAAACTTTCCGAGAAGGAGCTGAGGTGGAGGAATTCTTTTTTGGAATGCTTTGTGGATATTAGTCAAACGGGGCAAAGGTTATTACCAAACCAAAAAACTGTCTGCCTATGGAAATGCAGACCTAACTACGATTACCTACTGGCTACTGCATTAAGATATAAATTTAAATATATATATATATATATATATATATATATATATATATATATATATATATATATATATATATATATATATATATATATATATTTAGATGCTAGGAGTAAAGCAAACTCCAAAACAAGATATCAACTGCTGTTCTCGGAACGTTTGAGAGAAGAGAGCCAACAGCAGATCCGTCTCCTTACAGAATTTAGTATCCAACACATACAAGTGAGACAGAACTTCCAGAAGCATTGGCACGTACTTCGTAGAGATCCTGTTATAGGCCCACAGATTGACTTCAGACCCCTGATAGCTTTCCAAAAAGCATGGTCAATGAGAGATGCCCTAGTGGTCAGCAGTCTGGAAATGCGACAGGTTGATACATGGCTTATGGGCAGTGGAGATTTAAGGAAGTGACAAGAATGCAAAGCGTGTAAACATGCAGTTAACACCTCACAACTGGCTTTATCATTCTCTGATGCGGTTCGGAAAATCAATCAATCATTACATTGTAAGAGTGAGTTTGCTGTGTATGTGCTGAGATGCACCTGCTAAAAGTTGTATATAAGAAGCACTATCCTAAAAGTCCCTTTAGGTATTTTACAACATATCAGGGTGATTAAACATAAAGATCAGACACACCCTGTAGCCAGGCACTTTGAGGCAGTACATGGAAGTAAAATAGAGGACCTAGGTTTGCATTAAATCAAGTGCCCAACAGAGTAAGAGGAGGCAACAGGTAAAGATTTCTGAGGCAACTAGAGTCCAAACACATTCTTAGATTGCAAAACTAAAGTTCTGGCAGGGTGAAACATCGAAGAAGATCTTTACATTCATTTATAGATTAATATATTTATTACATAGAGAAAAGTTCTTAAGTTTGAGCTGGTCTGAGAAATATTTATGATCGAAATTTTGATTACTTTTGATTAACAATGGGCAGATGGTTAAGTATCATTGCACTTAGAACTTTACACAATCTGGTATTTTTGGAGGGGTTTTATTGGACGTCATTTTAATATTGACAATGACTGAGATAGAAATAGGCAAATGTAGTGATGATGTTTTTATATGTTTTAACCTGTGATGTGCTCCAGTTAGACATGTTGATATAAATATGTGAAAATAACAGGTTTCTTCTGCTTCTGAGACTGGATACACTTAAGTGTATATTTTGTACCAATTTTCACAGATGCACTATTCACTTTCTTGGAATGGGCACTTGCCAGAAATTTTCTGTGTGACCGCATTTAATTGAGTAATTTGACCAAGTAATCTTGTCTTTACTGAAATCTATTGACAATCTTGGTTAATGAAATTGCTATTAAATCTTGCAGGATTTTACACATTGTCGCATAATTTGTTGCACATTAAGGGGGTCATTAGGATGACGGGCGGACTTTGTCTAGAAATGCTTTTCAGCATTTGCATAAACAAAGCGGCAGGCACTGCACGGTGCCTGCCGCTGTGTTCATGCAAATAAAGGGGGTACCACAGGAACCCCCATGTGCAATTCCCACCCCTCCTTCACTCTGGGGGCCCGTAGGGGGTCCCCAGAGAGAAGACCGCAAGCCTTTCCGTGGCGGCGATGAGGCATCTACCAAAGCCCATTGTAATATGGCTGGCGGTGTCTAATAGACACCGCCACCATATTAAACATTTATCGCCCCGGCCGCAAGGCGACCGGGGCGGAAAAGTGGCGGGCGGTGTTTTTCTCCACTTCGGGTCCCCCTGCCATTGTAATATGGCAGGGGGGGAATTTAGGGAAGGATGTCGGGCGGATTACCCCCGCCAGCCTGGCGGTGGCTACCGCCAGCCTGACGGGGGCAGTCCGCCCGACATCCTAATGACCCCCTTAGTATGTTTGTGCATACAGTGTCTTCCATTTCATCACTGTGCGGAGCACCATCTACCGGTATAATTACTGGTGCAAAAGTGTTTGCATTTAAACATATGATGTGAAGACGAAGTATAAAAAGGCCAAAACGGTGGACTGTAATTGTTGTGAAAAAGACCGCGGACGGTCGAAACACGTCACCTTTATGAGACACAATAAAGTCCACTGGAAGCAAACCAGAGCGTTTTGGAGCCTGTTTGTAAAAGGAAACTGGTGTGTTGATATACATACACACATATATATATATATATCTTATTTTAACATTACAAATTTAATTTTAAAAAATCGGAATTAAAATGAGTATATTAAAAATTAAGAATATGTAAAAAATAATTACCAATTAAGAGCCTTAGAAATGATTTATATTTAAAACACTTCCTAATGTACTTACTAGCAGAACAAGAACGGTTATGGTATACAATACCAAACTCCGTGTAATGCCCAAAGTTACTTGGGTGCTCACTCCCTGGGCCAACCATCTTTAAAAGACCGAAACAATCGTGAGAGAGAAATACTACTGATGGGAAAAGCCATCTAAAAAACATTTAATTAGAAATAAGGCCCAATCCAGCATTTTATGGCATTGTTGATATCAACAAAAGGACAAACAAGCTGTTTCAAAAAATAATCATAGCAATATGTCATACAGGACAAAACATCACAAATTGCCTGCTCTCGTGGATGAAAATCATTTTTTATTTTGCTGTTCCACAAATCATGCGAAGGAAAAAACACAGCCAACTTGTTTCATCCCAAAGCATTGGGACTTCTTCAGGGCAAATCAAAAGCTGCACAACCGTGTGCCCTGCCCAGTCAAAAATGCTTCCACTATGAGTGTTAATGTTATCCAGCCAAAGGGTCGCATTCACATCTAGAATAAAGGAAAAGCAATCGTAGAGTTGAATAATTTCTGATGCAGATAAGTCCCTCAAACCGAGTCCCACACTTTCATGTACTGTAGCATGTCGACAAACAAACAAGAGCACAGTTAAACCAGCTTTTGGATTGTGCCTTATTTCTCATTAAATGTTTGTTTTGGAGTGCTTCTCCCGTCAGTAGTTTTACATCCTAATGTATTACCCCAAATAAATACCCAAACATTACATAAAATAATACTTGGAAGAAATTAAATATACACATAACTTTATAAATAATAAAAAAATAAAAACATACCACAATCAATTAATATAGAAAACATTAACATCAATTAATTAGCAAAAACAAATAAATATTCTAACCAATTATAAACTCAATTATCATGTTAAATAAAATTATCTATTAAATAATATACAATCAAAATAATTTATATAATATTATTCACATTTACACAATTGAAATAAAAACATTTATAAATATTTGAAATTAAATATTAAAAAAGCATCACACTCTATTCCTCAACACACTCAACAACCTGCTAATTAATACATTCAAATAAAATCTGGAAATCTCTAAATATATTACCAAATCAAAAAATAAACTATACTCAAAACATTACACACAATTAACATCAAAATAATCCACACAACAAATACAAATAAAAAACAGTAAAATCATTAAAAAACAATATTGTATCCAATTATATTAAAAAATATAAAGTACCTAATAAAATAATATTGCTACAGTCTATATTCTGTCTCACAGTATTTTCAGTACAGTAATGTATTACGTGCCCCCCTGGTCCGCAGTGGCTTGTGCCGTTTGCGCGGAGGGGACAAGCACCACCTTCGTTTTGAACCCACTTCCCCCTGACGCCAGGTCAGCGCTCTACACACGCGGCGGCTGTCCCGCCCACTTCCTGTCTTAAAAGGAAGTGCGCCGAGCGGACACGCAGCGGATGCACGCAGTGGCACACCGAAGGCAAGCCTGTCCGCGCCTGACCGTCACCAGATGCCAGACACCCTGCCCGTTTCACCCACGAATTCCTCCCCACTGGCCTGTGATGGCCATCCTTCAATACACCAGTCAGGAATTCCGCTCTTTAATCAAAGTGCCGCACAGGGAGGCAGGCAATATCCCCACTCTACCGATCACGGGTCATACAACTCATGAGTACCCTCCCGTCAGAAGGCAACCCAAAATAGCCTACTGTAGTACAAAATGCCCCGAACCAAATTCCACAACACCAAAGTCCAAGCACCTGATTTGCTAATACTGCAATGCACGCTTTCTCCCAAAACATGCATTAGAAATCTGGTCCCTATTGGACTCAGAAAAGCCTGATTTATTCTTTATTGCAGAAACATGGCTCCAAGATTCGTCACTACCCGACCTCTATGTAGCCCTCCCCTTTGACTACCAGCTGACTAACTAGACAGGTAAAATACATACTGTAGAATCCCATCAGGCAGAATGGGGCGAAATCTGTATTTTCACAATAGAGCACGTCTGCAAGGAGTCCTGGAAAGGCACCCTCCTCTACATGCCCCCCGGTAAGAAATCCCATTTCACCAGCAATCTAACTGAGACAATCACGCCACATGTCCTGGCCGCGGATAATTTCCTCCTATTAGGGGATTTTAACTACCATGCTGAACTCCTATTGGATCCCCACACAATCGATCTCATCAACAGTCTAAACACATTGGGCTTAAAGCAGCTGGTGACAGGTCCCACCCATATCGCTGGTCACTCCTTAGATCTATTATTCACAAACTCGCCCAATATAGTGATCAACCAGTTACTCCCAGTTCTATGGTCTGATCACCATCCAATAAGGTTTCTCAAACATGGGAAACCGACTCAACCTCATCCCAGGAAAGTTAAGTAGACCTTGGAAAAACTTAGAATCCTTTTCCACTCACTTTATTCCCCTCTCCCCTTCGGAGATAGCCCACCCAAACAAGGCAGCTAAAGATCTGGACCTTGCTATCAGCGCAACCCTAGACACAGTCGCCCCTAACAAGACAATTAGATGCCCTAATAAACTCTCCCCCCGTTTCACCCCTGACCTAAAAAGTTGATAAACTCGCCATCAGAAAAGCTGAACGCAAATGGAGACACACAAAAAATGCAACAGACAGCACTACAAAACAATGCATCAGCTCTATATGGACCATATAGCCACAGCCCAAAAAGTTTACTTGGGAAATAGAATAAATCAGGCCTCCAATTCCCATAAAGAGCTGTACAAAATAGTAAAGGAACTCACCAATCCCTCTTCATGCAAGCAATCGCTTATTGCTTTCCAGGAGTGGGTCGATTCCCTTTCATCCTTTTTTGTAAACAAGATAAACGACATTCATAAACTGTTTCCCAATCAAGCGATATACCACCTAAACAGATAGTTAATAAGATTCTTCCCTTGCACACAACCTCCCTCAGAGAATTTCACACTGTCACAGAGGAAGAAGTAGCCCTCACTCTAAACAAGATTAAATCTGGATCACCGGCCGACCCGGCCCCTTCTCAGATTCTATCCAAAATCGCACCCGCTCTTCTCCCAAATCTGACCAGAATTTTCAATCTCTCACTATCGCAATCCACCGTACCTTCACACTGGAAGGAGGCCATAATCATACCAATCCTAAAAAAGCAGACGGATGACCCTAAACAGCTTGCTAACTACCGACCAATCTCTCTCCTGCCCCTATTTGGCAAAATTATGGAATCGTTGGTCAACAATCAACTATATAAACATCTAGAAAGCAATAATCTGTTGGACCCATCTCAATCAGGGTTTCAGACCTTTCACAGCACCAAAACTGCCTTACTCGAGATGGTTGACGACATCAGGCTTTCTCTTGACGCAAGACAATCAGCCAACCTGATTTTACTTGACTTGTCGGCTGCCTTTGACACCATCTCAAAACATCCTCTTTGAGCGCCTATCGGAGTTTGGTGTCGAGGGCCAAGCATTGAACTGGATCAAGAGCTACCTGACGGATCGGTCCTCCAAGGTCCAAATAGGAGATTTTTCACCCAAGAGCCAGATAATTGACAAGGGAGTCCCTCAGGGATCCACACTAAGCCCCACATTTTTTAACTTATATGTGTCACCATTGGCAAAAATAATCAGAGCACATGGGTTGGAAACAGTGTCATATGCCGAAGACACGTAGTTACTAATCACCCTTGGACCGGATTCCACTGACACTAAACTTAGGTTCAAACAGTGCATGATGACCATAAATGATTGGATGACAAATAACCACCTAATACTCAATGCAAGCAAAACTGAAATCATGCTCTTCGGTGATGCACAGAAACTGTGGACAGATGAATGGTGGCCGCCTTGTTTGGGACCCAGTCAGCAGCCCGAAATCTGGGTATAATAATAGACATTAAACTCTCCATGGCGGACCACATGAACAATGTAGTACATACCAGCTACGGTCTAATGTGTAATCTCAGGAAAATCTTCAAATGGATCCCCCTATCCTCTCACATGCCCCTAGTACAGCGACTAATCATTAGCCGTCCAGACTATGGAAATGCACTACTTTCCTCCATAAATGAAGAGCATCTGATAAAACTTCAGGTCTTGCGGAACACTGCGGCCAGGCTAGTCCTAAACCTCCTTCCCTGCACCCCCTCCAAGCCCAGTTTGAAGACCCTCCACTGGCTCCCCATCAAAAAGAGGATCAATTTCAAACTCTGCTGCCTGGTCCATAAAACCCTTAGTTGCAAAGGGCCAAAATATCTAGCTAAAAACGGATAAAATACCAACCAGCCAGAGCCCTACGCTCTACCAGTAAACAATTCCTAACAGTGCCAAAAGTCAGTATAGTAAGGAACGAGGCAGATCTTTCTCCAAAATTGCCCCTGTAACATGGAATACCTTGCCTTTACAACTCCGATTGGAACCCGATCATAAGAGGTTCCGCAAAACCCTTAAAACCTGGATTTTTTTGCTCTGCCGAGACACCTCTCCTGGTTCTCGGAGTATCTGCTAGCGTTGTGAGACCTACAGGTGATATACATGCTTAACAAATACCAAATACATACATACAATACATTTCACATCTTAAAATTTTTGGCACAATATTTTTGGGGAACGCTCTCTGCAACATCCTTATAATCGAACATCCTGGCACCTCCTCAGTGAGATAGCTCATCCTGCGTCTTGAGTGATAAAGCCCACTTCAAGGAGTGGCAACAGATGCAGCATGAGCATTCCAAATCGTGCTAAATACTTTACTAAATGCTTTAATGGCATCATCCCCACTAAACCTTACCTATATTCATATTACTATATGCAAGAGAAGATCCATTGTAGCTTAGCATCAGCCTGAATGAATACACACAAATCTCTTATGCAGTACAGTGTTAACTCTACTTTGAAACATACCTGTAATGGCTGAAATTCATGTACGAGTAGCTTAAACATTGGTTGGGGGATTACTGATTACTACCATATGATTTGTTTGTTAGTGAGAATGATCTGAGGGACACAGGGAATCAGAAAGAAGGTAGATTCAGTTGATCAAAGACATGTGGACATAGTACAGACAGTATGAATGTCACCTATTACTTAACCATCCTACTCGCGTGGAGCCTGTAGATCTGTCCATCACCACCGTTAGTCAGTGTCAGCAGACTAAGGGTACCACTTTCCAGCAGCAGGGCACACAATGCAAACAGACGTTTGACTGAAACTTCTGTAATGCAGCTAGTGCATTTGACAAACATTTTATGGCCTGTTTTTTTGGTCTACCTACACACAGCTGTCAGTGGACCTCATGTTATCAATACTTTTAAAAGTGTACAATTAGGACAGAATGAGAGTGGATTTGGATCATGCCTTTTAGCTAATGCCTATCAATTCTTGTGTGCTTTGCTACTGCTTGGATGGCTGTCCATGAAGTCCCTGGCATTTTAAATATAATGATATTGTCTATCTTGTTGTTTCTTAATGGTATTGGAAAATGCAACGTCATGTGGTCTCTATTTGAGAATCCAATTGTGTGTTTTTTGATTTATTAACTTTGCTACACAGCGATACTTTAATTGCAGATACACGGCTTTTTGTTAAGTAAGTGCTTGCCATTTGGATGCCTCAGCCTGTCATCAATTAATAACGCAAATCACCCTTAAGTGGTCAATTGTTTTACTTTACTGTCATGTTTTAGTCTTGTTGGATCTACAGCAGTTTTGTTCACAAAGTAGACTTTCTTGAAGATGCATCCTTTTGATAACACTCGTCTTTGTGTCCACAGATTCACTCTTCTAATTCAGTCTATTTAGCAAATGGGTCTTGCTTCTAGCTTTCATATTGTTGTGGTCCAAAATGATACTTCATTAAAGGATTTTCTTTCACAAGATTTGGGGAGCAATAAGCAAATAGTATCAAACACCTCCTCTAAGAAAAAAACAGTCCTATTGGCTTTTCCAAGCTTCCTATGTTTGCTTCCTCTTAAAATTGCTGTTAGAGGATGATATGCATCTCCATGCCATTCTTGCTTTGCCTTTGTAGGGCATTAGCTAAGTGGGTTGACTTCTGTTTTCTTCCCTCATTGAACAACCTTTACCCTTTTTAACAGTTCAATTTCAAGAGAATGAAAAACATCCTTGATCCATATTAATTGTTGACATATAAGTTGGTTTGGTTCCATCTAATAGTCTCGGCTGATTGTAGGGAGAAACTATTGGGGGTGGCAACCGTACTGGGAGAAACTCTGGAAGTCCTGTGCAATTACTGTTTGCAGAGCATGACCACTGAATGCAAAGACTGTCAGTCTTGATCTGAGGAACCATTTTTTTTTTTGCAGAGTTTTATATAGCGCGAACTTGACCCGCAACCGAATCAGGTATCAGAGCGCTTTACATAGCACCAGTTACGTTACATGAGGACACATTCATTTTTGTTAGGCATGGGGAGATTAAGTGATTTGCCCAGAATCACAGGATATTCAGCGTCGAGACCGAGACTCGAACCCAGTTCCCCAGGTCGGAGGTCAAACGCCCTAGCCCAGCAACTTTGCATGTGCCAGTTAGCATCTTTCCCCTCTTTACTGGGGGCTTCTCATTTTCTTTCGACCCTACAAGGATGTTGAAAAGTAGCAAACCAACATAGGCAGCACTTGGTGCCTCAGATCAAGTCTCTATTTGCATTCAGTGGTCAGCTGGTGGCATTTATGATGTTTTCATCCACCAAGACTTTCCTTTAGACTCAGTTCATAGTAAGGAGGAAAGTTGCTACACGTGAATTCCTGCTTCAGAAGCAAAACAGAAATGTGAGCAGTGCAAGAAGAAATGGTGGAGGACAAGGGCTGCTTAAAGGCATACAAAGACAACCTGATGGGTCAAAATGAGGGCTACCTCTAGAAAGAGGAGGGATAGAAACTTACAGTTAATAAAGAAAGACAATTTTCCTTTTTTCGGCTCAGGAGTAACTGGGAGGGACCCCAGACACCGCCTAAACATCCCCCAGCAACAGGGGCCCGAAGAATCTGCAGAATGGGACCAGTTGTGAGAGCCCCACAGGGAGTTCCGCGAAATACATCTCAGCCCATCGGTGTCAGACCACGCCACCTGCCCTCCCTAACATGCCTACTGGACCTTTGTTCCAGTGAGCACTGTGGTTAATATGACTTTGGGCTTATTTGTTTACTTACTGCAACTCCACCACAACAAACCCAGAGAATGTCTGCCAACTAGAAAAGATTTGAGAGCAAAGTAAAAAGAGTTACAGTGCCATTTCCATAGTGGGCCCTCTTGGAAAGGTATTGCTCACAATGTCACTTGTGCTGAAATCTTTCCGAGGCATTGAAGCAGCTTTAGTCTGCCAGGGAATTATTGTATTACCCTCCTTATCATGTAACTCTACTGTCAGTGGCTTCCTCACTGAGCCTCAGAGCAATGCTGAGTGGCTTTGCCCAGTGCATCTACAACAAGTGCCCAGATGTTTCACTGGAGCTGCTAAAGTGGGAGCTCTACCCATGGGATAGACTCTTTTATTGACCTCATTGCTCTGTGGGGAGCTCGCTTCTTTTTTCCTCTTACTGCTATTCAGTGAGTGATAGTTTTCTTTTGATATTCATGCTTTTCTGTTCTCTCTCTCTCAGTTTTTTTCTGAAAAGAAAGTTTACCAAACCGAGCATTTGCAAAGCCAATTTGTCTGACTTATAACTGGTGAGAGATGTGAATACAAGAATGAGTCAACTGGGGGATGAATGGATGCAGGGTGCAAGCATGAATGAATGGGTGCATGGATGACGATGATTGAGTGCACAGAACCCGTACACAAACTTTAGACACAGACCTCTCAAATGTTCAGCAGACTAAAATCTCTGAATCATCCAGGGCAGGAGTTGGTGGACTCACTTGGTACTTTGGTCAATCATTGCACATGCTGCTTCATGCTTTAGACCCTAGAATATCAGCAGGATATAAGATCCACATTGCATACTAATCTACAATCAGCATTGAAGCCACATCTCATGTACCTCAGCCAATCATGTTTCTGACTCATACCTTTATCATTCTATGTAAAGTGGGAGATCACACTTACTTCTGCACTGCCATCTTTCTCCCTCAGGACTTTCCATCCGCCGCGATACCCACCGCCATCATAATGTGGTGGGGGTAAATCTCATGACGATAGCGGAACGATCGCCACCGTCGGCTCGGCAGTGGCTAGTTTTCCGCCATCGTAATGAGCCCCTTAGTTCATTCTGTTCACCATAATGACCAATATGGAAACTGAATATATAGGTTTTCTAACTTAAAATGTCATTATTTTGCCCTAAATTTAAAAGGAAATGTTGCATGAGAATCATCACCTCAGATGTGATTAAATCCACACTGCAGCCCTCTTTAATTTCATTCTTACACAGAAGCTAACTGAAAAATAATTTACACATTGCTGAACTGCACCTATCATGATTCCCAAATACATGGGGTCCTCTACCTACAGGAAAACCATGACAGGTTATTCCCTGCATGCCACCAATGCCAACCATGGAGCTTTATGCAGTTTTTCAGACACACTAGCAGCACATGTTATGGAACATATTCTGGCAACACACTACCTGAATCACTCCTGATTTCCTTGCCTCCAAGTGTCATGAATTTCTGTTTATTTAAATTGTTTTAAACGAAGATGAGAATCTGGACAATCATTTCAATGTACATACATGCAATTTGACATTCACAGCTTCCTCCACTGTAATTTTGGCGTTCCTTACACCACTTGTCCTGACAAAACAAGCTTTCTGCTTACTCTTCCTTAATGTGACCTCTTCCAAACCAATTGTCTTCATTTTACATCAGGATGAGTTTCGCGACTGGTTGTCTTCTCCTAAACAAAAGAAACAGTAAAACCCCTATAAGCACATTTGGGGTAGACAGATGTGCCCAAACCAGATTTTTGTTTACTGCTTCTAATATAAACATCTATAACCAAAATTAAACACTCTCCTCCTTCAGCTCGTTCTACTAATCTAATTGGCAGTGGGTGATATGGTGCATTCCTAATATGCGTTATCTTTTGTGTTTTAAGAGAGCTAGCCTAAAATGTACCCAATAAAATTCAAAACCTATCCTGTAAGTAGCACTATAATACATTTCAATAAAAACATGTAAAATGGCTAGGGATGTTGTATTCACGCATTCCAAGTGTTAAAAATCTTCCTGAGCGAAAATTCCAAATACCTCCATAATGTCAAGGGTCATTTCATACTAGTGGGAGGAAGAAATAGGATCAGACACTAACAGAAGACTGCTGATCTTTAGAGCAGATTCACTGGATCCAAGCAGACTCTTTACTCTCTTGAATACGGTCCTCCACCTTTCTGTCATGATACTTACACCGACAATTAAGCCTTATGCTTTACTTGGGGCATTCATATCCAAGCTCCCCAAAACTAACACGATCAACTTGCTTATAGTGACTTTATTCGGAATTGGTTCAATGCCATCTAATTTAAGGAGGAAAAGAGCCTCTTTACAGGCTGGGGATTTCGCCAGGAGTAATAACTCCAGGTGAAATGCCCAAGAAGCAATTATTAATCTATGGGCCAGGAATCATCGGGCCTGGAAAATCCGGAACAAATCATTTCGGGCCTCTAGGTTATCGGGCTTGTTCCATTTGCTGCAGGAGAAAAGGTTGAGGGCAGCAGCATGCAGCCCACCCCTTGCAGTGTCATGAATATTTACTGTTTTCTCTTCTGGGTATACTACTTCGTGAATTACATATGTTAATCAATCAAGCAATCAAAAAGAGAATGATAAAATGCACATTTCGTTTATATTATTCTGTTCTAACCGATTCTAACTGAAGGCTACTGGAAAGGGAGGCACTTCATTTTATCTAAATGTATCAGTGCAGCTGGCCTCACATATGAACAATAGAAGGCCTTGCTATTATATTGAACCCAACTCACATTGTTGATACAGGTATGAGGTTGAGAACCATCCCTGAAATTCTAAATAGTGTTCTATTTTCTGCTGTGCTAGAGTTAGCTTACAGGTTAGAAACAGATGAATGGGAATATAATTGCTGTAAATATATAACAGCAATCATGCTTTAGCTTTTCCTTTTCATCCACTGCACCAAATTGAGTTACGATCATTTAGTTCCTCAGGATTTTTCTCATGTGACTACTCGCTTTTTCTACATTTACAGTGCGATGCATCTCACCACCTGAGTCTCACTGACATTAAATTCATGTAAATGGACTGGGTGCTAACGTCCAGTGTCTGCCTTTAAAGATAAATGTAACTTCTAAGCAGCTAGGATATGAGGCTCTGGACTGCATACATATGGGCACCCACCTGTGCACATGTGCGGGCTGCATGTGTGAGGATACCATCTTGTGCAACCCTGTGTTTGCATATAGGTAACCTGTTGTTGAACTGTCTCTTCAGGGATTGGAACTGACCAGGGATAGGCCTTACAATGTCAGTGGGCATTCAGAGTGTAGGTCTGTAGTGCTTATTGAAGATCTGTGGTACTTACACTATATTAATTGCTCTGCTCCTCAGCAGAGTGATCAGGGGCCTCACCACACAATAGAGCAGGTAACAGCGCTTGACTTCTCCCAATTCCTTGGAAAGGAAAGGGTGATGACAAAATCTGCATCTGTTCTTCAGTTTGTAACACTGCACCTGGGCTGGGACAGTCCAGGTCCACTGGAATAAAGGAGGAGGACCATACCTCTGGAGTCAACACCGGATGGACTCACCTTTGAAGTTTTGGTGTGTCATCCAGGTACGGAGCTGGGGTTCTTTCCGCCAACAATTTGGAGTCATCACATATGAATGTCCCAGAAGGCTGTGAAAGAGGGTAGGAATAGAGTGAAGTGATGATGTGGCACACTAGGACTGCCCAGAGGTGTCTGGCTTTATAGAACTTTTCATACCGACTTAAGAACCCCAGGACAAAGAGTAGACAGATGAGAAGACACTGGACTTGGGAGTGACGAAGGCAAAAGACTGCCTAGCTGAAGGGAAGGCCACATGATGCCCTGCAAGGATAGACTGTGGGGCTTTGACTCGAGCAGATCCCCAGGACTAGGATTTCTCTCTGAAGAGCTGGTGGCTCTGGCCCCCTTGAAGAACCATTTGAGGCATTGTCATTGGATCTTTGCTCTGGACCTTTGTGGACTGACCCTTGACCCTGGAAAACAGCTGCCCTACAATATGGCCAGGAGGCCATGGGGCCTAGGGAGTGTGGCAGTGAGGATGCTCTGCTTGCTGACTGTGGAGCGGTTGTGGAAGATTCCTCCCAAGCAGAGGAGAGCCGCAGGAGAACAGGCAGAGGACAACTCTGGACCAGGGAGACAGATTTCCACAAAAACACCCTTTTCTAGGCCAGGAAGCACGAAGAGGATGCTCGTGGTGGCAAGAGCTCACCAACATGAGGTAAAGTGCAACTTCCATGAGTAAATTGGCCATACGGGGCAGAGATACAGCCTGGTACCCCAGAAGTATGGGGCAGAGATCAATCTACGTGGCACTTCGCAGCAAGATTACCAAATTTCCCTAGGGAGGACCAAGCCCCAAGAGTTCAGAGCAGTGATATGTATTCAATTTTTATGGAAATGAGAAATGCGAGGATGCCATCCACAATCAGAGATTTGCCACCAGAGGCACCCATCTCCCATGTAATTTAGGTCCTGGGAGCTCAATACACTGGGACAGAATAACACACTGCCCAGTGCATTGCCCATCCTCTGTGTCTGTGCCCGCACTCCTCTCAGGCAGCGGAGTCTGCATTGATCCTACCTGCGATTGGGAGTAGAGAAAAAAGGTAGCTCTTATCCAGCAGGAGTGCAGGCGTGTTGCTGGTTCCTGCGTAGACTCAGGAAAAGAGTACTGAGTGTGGGGCAGCAAGGGTCTTGGGGGTCCCCTTGCAAGCCTCAATGATCCCAAAGGCTGTGGTTGCCCCAGGTGGAAATGGGACACTTAAAAGCAAAGAAAAGGCCGAGGGTTGGGACCGCCATTAAAGAGAAAGCAAAGCAATAGAGATTCTAATAAAATATGTGTGCTGCAGGGGAAGGAGCACTCCATAATGCATAAAATGTTCTTATCAGACCTGTAGTGCCCCAATAAAAGTCAGAGGCACAACCAACAGTATATTGGTAATCTAGGCCTAGATGTAGGTAAATGTGAATTACCGATTCATAAATACCGAATTTTACCAATTCGGTATTCATGAATCTGTAATTCAAATGTAGGTAGAAATTCGGTAACAAATACCGAATCGGTATGATTCGGTATTTACCGATTCTGTAATTACAGAATCAGTATTTGCCATTGATTCCTATGGGCCTTGAAGCCCATAGGATTCAATGGCAGTTACCGATTCTGTAATTACCGAATCGGTAAAAATACCGAATTTACCAGGGGGACAGGGTGTCACTTTGACACCCTGTTGCACCCCTGTAACTGGCTTGTGCGCCATGTGGCACACATACATGTCCTTAGGGCATGTCTGTGTGCCAAATGGCACAGGTGTACATGCACAGATGTGCATGTACACAAGAATTCGTTATTTACCATGCAATTGTATTACATGGTAAATAACGAATTCTACAGCCCTGTAGCACTGTTAGAAGTGCTACCTACATAGGAAAATACAGATTCGGTAATTTTACCGATCGGTAATTTTACCGATTTGGTAAAATTACCGATTCGGTAAAATTACCGAATCTGTATGTTTTCAGTGCCCCTACATACCAATGTCAAAATACCGGTCGGAAACGGCCGAAAATCGGTATTTTCGGCCGATTCCGACCGGTATTTTGACACCTACATCTGGCCTTTTATGTGTTGTATTTAGTAGTGTGTGCAGTAAAAAAAAAATTTTACTAAAAAAGTGACGTTGGAAGACCTAATGAAGATGCTCTCCAGTGTACAAACGACGGTGGGGTCTATATCAACGGACGTTGGCCTGCTGAGGGCAGACCTCCACAAGATGACGGAACGTGTGGCGCAGGTGGAAGTAGTCACCAAATCATTGGTGGAAGATACTTCGGAGTTACAGCGTGCTGCAGAGCGTATGGAGGCGGTCACCAGAAAACTACAGGAACGACTGGACGATCAAGAAGGACGCTCCAGAAGGAACAACGTCCGAATTTTGGGTATTCCAGAGTCGGAGGGCAAGCAATCCATGGATCTGTATGTGGAGGACTTAATCAGGACGAAGCTGCAGCCAAAGGGCCTCTCCCATTTCTTTTCTGTCGAAAGAGCGCACAGGGTCCCCGGGGGAAGGCCCAAGCAAGGGGCGCAACCGCGGCCAATGCTGGCTAGACTTTTTAACTTCCGTGATAGGGATGCCATACTGCAAACAGCCAGGGTCTCTGCGCCTGTCAAGATACTGAACTCCACTCTTGCCTTCTTCCCGGACTATACGGCTGAGGTGGCCCGGCGACGGAAGACTTTCACTGACGTCAAAAAGGCTCTGAGAGCTAAGGAGATACCCTACTCCATGATTTTCCCGGCACGGCTCAGAATCGTGGATAATCATAAGGCATGGTTCTTCGACACCCCGGAGGCGGCGAGGGACTGGCTGGATGGTTGGAGACAAGTGGAAGCACCGCGATGAAGGGACAGGGGACAACGTGGCAGCCGGCCGGCTACTCCACCTGATCACCAGACGACCCAGGGTCATAGCCAGGATCTCTTTGCAGAATCGGGCCTGGAGGACGGAGAGTGCACAGAAGAGTAGGCCCCTGCAATCGTAGTCCTTGAGAGACACCACTTTGGAACATTGTCAATGTCACCCTTGGTGGACGCTCCGTGCTGGACGGAGGAGCTCACGTGGAGCCGCTCGTGAGGTCAAGGAGCTACTTACCCCTTGCAAGCAAGTACTTTGGGTTGGGTTGGGACTAAGCACTCTGCTCAGTTGGGGAGGCGGGCGGTTTTGGACCCGTGCAACAGGGAGGCAGGGAGGGGGGGAAGAGGGGAATGGTTTGACTGTTTTAGTTTTTGCACTAAGCGACGATTTATGGCACGTGCTATGCGTATAGCTAGAGACACTTTCCTTGCAGGGGTGGGATGCAGGACCCGTCCCCTATTACCCAGTACGAAGACACACACACACACCTCAATGACAGTACACATGACGGTTCCACCTGAGCAGAGCATACCACATCCCTCTCACGCGTCGACCTTCACAGTCCTCACATGGAATGTCAGGGGTCTAGGCGACAAGGTGAAGCGGGGCCTAGTACTGCAATACTTGAAACGTTGCAACCCGGCGATAGTCCTGTTGCAGGAGACTCACCTTGTGGGCCTGGCCTCGAGGGCAATGGACAGATGGGGATATAAATTCATAGCGCATGCGGATTTCTCCTCCGGCTCTAGAGGGACGGGTATACTTATTCGGAAGAACTTCCCGATGGAGTGTCAACAGACCAAAATTGATTCCCAGGGCCGCTTTGCAGCTGCGACGATACAGTGGGAGGGCCAACTTTTCAATTTTGTCTCCGTGTATGTCCCACCGGGCCTACATGCCACGGCACACATGGCCCTAGCGGCCTTTATACTGTCGTTACCAACGGCGACGTTGGTGATAGGGGGCGACTTTAACGATGTTGTAGACCACACGATGGACAGGCACCCACATACCACGACGGTGCGGGGAGGCGGGCGACTCGCCGGCCTAATTGAAGCCCTTGGCCTCACAGACAGTTGGCGATACAAACATCCCTATGAGAAGCAATACACTTACTACTCAGCAACACATCACTGTCTCTCACGAATAGATTACATCCTGTTGTCCGGTGATGGGCTGCACGGCATTGAAGAGGCGGACATCCGTCCGAGAGGTATCTCGGATCATTCGCCACTGCGGCTCATTTATACGAATCACCGTCCCCATAGAAGCCGCGTCTTTCCCATTCATGCGGGCTACCTGCTGAGTGCTCCTTTGATGAAAACCCTGTCTAACGCCACTACACACTACTTCCAGGAGAATACTGGCTCCGTGAGCTCCCACAGCACCCTGTGGGAAGCTTATAAAGTGGTCATACGTGGGCAGGCAATAACGTCCATTGCTGCCCAGAAACGTACTCAGCGTCGAGAGCTCGGTGCCCTTGAGGACGCGCTTCAATGTGCGATCTCTGACCAGGAAGCTCACCCTTCTCCGGCGACGGCTCAGACGGTTCGACTGCGGAACGTTGAGTGGGTTTCCTACCAAAGGGAGTTGGTGCAGACCAGGATTCAAGCCTCCCGTCATAGGGTCTATGAGTTGGGCGATAAGGCCGGCAAGATGCTGGCCTGGCTCGACAGGAAAGAAAAAGCGGGCAGGGTGATTGCACACTTGACGCCACCAGGGGGACCCTCGATCTCGGACCCCGGTGCCATAGTTGAACTTCTGGCTGATCACTTTGAGGCGATCTACGCGCCCCAGGCACCGTACTCGACTGACGAAGCCTATGAATATATTCGGGATCTGACGATCCCCTGCCTCTCACCTGAGGCAGCATTGGAGCTTGAGGCGGACGTCACTGTGGAAGAGATACGTGAAGCGACTGGCGCACTGGCTTCAGGCAAGGCTCTGGGTCCCAATGGCCTCCCAATCGAACTGTTCAAACACACTGCCCAGATAACGGCCCCCCATCTTCTCCGAATGTTTACGGACAGTCTAGAAAATGGGAAACTCCCTAGGGATCAACGCCTTGCCACAGTAATTCCGATCCATAAACCTGGTAAGGCGCCGGAATCATGCTCTTCCTATCGCCCCATCTCCTTATTGAACGCGGAACCAAAGATCCTTGCCAAATTACTGGCACAGCGTTTGGCTCCACACCTGAACACCCTGGTTCACCCGGATCAGTCCGGATTTATGCCGAATCGTAATACCTCATATAATTTACGCCGTCTTCAGGCGGTAATGGCCCGCCGGGAGTGCTTACAGGAGCCGGCGGTACTTCTCTCGCTCGACGCCACTATGGCATTTGATACGGTAGAGTGGCCCTATTTGTTTGCTGTGCTTCATCGCATGGGCTTCGGCCCCAAGTTCTGTGCGTGGGTCCGCTTGCTTTACACTAAGCCACTGGCCGAGATAGCAGCGAATGGTCACATCTCCAGAGATTTCCCGCTTGGTCGTGGGACGAGGCAGGGTTGCCCTTTATCCCCCTTACTGTTTACGCTAGTCCTTGAACCGCTGGCGATCTGGGTCAGGTGGGAGCCATCCATCAAAGGCATCAGATGGTCGCCGACGTGAGAGGATAGGATATCTCTCTACGCGGATGATATCCTTCTGTACCTCACCTCCCCCAAAAAATCTATTCTAGTCCTACTCAACGTTTGCGAGAAATTTGGCAGGGTCTCAGGATACAGAATTAATTGGACTAAATCAGTCTTATATGTTTTTGCTGGAACCCCACCCCCGCTTCCGGCGGACTGTCCATTGCGATATACTGACGGCCCCTTCAGGTATCTGGGAATTCAGGTTTCTTCTGACCCGGACGAATTTCACGCCCTCAATTTGAGACCCCCTCTGGAGCGGTTCAAAAGGGACGTGAAGGTGTGGCGCTCCCTCCCTCTCACTCTCCTGCGCAAGGCCGGTGTTATTCAAAATGATGACATTGCCCCGCTTTCTGTACCTCCTCGAGAACACGCCGTTCCTGGTCTCCCCCACCTACTTTAAAAATATTGCGGCAGCCGTATCTGCTTTACTGTGGGACGGGAAACCGGCCCGGATCGCGCAATGCAAGCTGGTGAAGGACTGGTACGACGGGGGTATAGCGCTCCCTAACATTGAATTGTATTACTGGGCGGCCCACCTTAAGCAGATTAATTACTGGCTCCACGCCCCGCAGGCTGAACCCACCTTTTTGGCAGATAGGCATAGTGTTGAACCCAGGGGACTGCTGAGAAACCTGTATAGTCGTAGAGTCCCGTCTGATCTGATGGGCCCGACCCGTCACACGGTCCAGCTCTGGTACAAGGCACACAGACACCTTCAATGCGCACACACAATTACACTAATGACACCCCTGTGGGACTCACACAGGTTGGGGTTCATGGGTAATAGTAAGGGGTTCCAGGCATGGGACTCCATAGGCATATCCGTGGTGGGTGATCTCTGGAGAAAGCGCACCATAGTAGACTTCGCTTTTCTACAAACCAAACATGATATGGCCCAATCAGAATATTACAGATATATGCAAATAAGACACGCACTTCTCTCCACCATCCCGACCGGGACAACATTACAGGACTCCACCCCTCTAGAGGACAGACTGCTTACGGAACACATGCCCCACAAAGCGACATCCCTCACGTATCGGAAACTGGTCAACAACCTCCCTGACATGCTGTCTAAGTTGCGCCTGTGTTGGGTGGGAGATGTTGGGGACCTTGATGACTCAGAATGGCAGGAGGCACTCTCCTCGACGAAGGAATTGGCGATCCCGTCCAGACTTAAACTGGTCCAGTTGAAAATCGTTCACCGCACATACTATACCAGAACGGTTCTTCACAAAATAGGGAGAACCTCTCACGAATTTTGCCTCCGTGGCTGCGGGGAGAAGGGGACATTCTACCACACTATCTGGGACTGTAGATATGTAGCCACGTACTGGCCGGCGGTTATGCGGACCATTTCCCAAACCACAGAGGTTTCCCTACTGCCCAACCCACGTCGCTGTCTGTTAAACATTTGAAGGCAGAAGATCTGACACATCGTCAGCGGGACTGGGCTGTGCTGGGCATGATGGTGGCGAAGCGCAATATTGCCAAGCTGTGGGGTTCCAACGTCCTGCCCACGCTGGGAGACTGGTGCAAAGATATGGATGACGCCATGGTGGCCGAAAGGGCGGTGTTTGTTCATCGCGGCTGCCCGGCGAAGTGGGGGCGGATCTGGGGGGCATGGAATACATTTAGGGGGGATATATGTGAACCACCGCGAATTGACCCGGATGAAGACCTTTCTGATTGAGGACTGAACCTGGTCTAAGTGTACTGATGGTTGTGTCACCTAGTGTGCTGCTTTCCGCCCCTTGATGGACGGATACTGAGAGGTGGGAGGGGGTTGATGGCCACAAGGCTGGTTTACAATATAATGCAAGGTGTGACTGTCTATTTTCTCATCTTCGAAGGATTGATTATGCTGCACGTGCCTTTACGTTTTCACGGAAAAAGTTTTGTTATTTGGTTGTTGTTAAAATCATAGACCTAAGCCATATCGTATGCCTGAATTACTCGATACATGATGCACCCAGTTTTTATTCGCCGCCGGACCCCCGGGTTGTCGGCCATGCGGCTGTGTTATCCTACTGCCAATACCTGACCTCGATTTCTGCTGCGGCCGGCCCGGACGGGTTGTAGGCATTACGCTGTGTCATGCTAGAAGTGTACAATAAACGTCTTTAAAAAAAAAACTAAAAAAAATTTAAAATTTACTTTTGAAAACGAAAAAGCACTGAATAGACACTCATTTACTGAAGGTTGTTGTTGTGTGCCAGCAAGCTGACGTAACTAGCACACTGCCCACCCCCCACCCTCGAGTAGGGTTTCGATTGTTGATCTTCAATGCCTCCTGGCAGAGTCAAGTGCTATCATAGTTGGATTGGTTCCCAGTAAAAAAAATGCATGTGTAGGTTTTGTACATGTCAAGGACATCCTTTGTACATAATACCCAATTTCTTACTGTCACACTCTTGGTAAACATGGCTGTAGCCATTTTTTGTCTTTATTGTAGTTACAATTGACATTGCATGAACTAGACTAGGACTTCAATTTAAAAATACATCTTTAAAATCTAACACCCATGTTCTAGTTGTCTTCAGTGTGTTAAAAGTAAGAAGGTTTTGGTTTCCACTAATTTTCCCTGTAATGTCTCATGGGATTGATTGTTACCTCGAACACATTTCACTCAAATAGGGCCTTGTGGATTGTGGGGTAATTGCAGTTACAACTAGTTTTCTCTCTTGGTGTGTCACATTAACTGAGCCCTTAGTGCCAGGAGGTCTAAAAAACGCAACTCTGTGTTTCTAGAAATATCTAGAAAACATTTCAGCAGCTGTTTTGGGGGACAAACAATCCCCAAAGACAGGCAAACATATGCCCTACAACCCTTCAGCTCCCAGGAATCCTAACAGTCTCTACCTGCTAAAAACAGGCATAAAATGTCAACTTTCTGTTGCTAAATACATATACACTGCCTGTTAAAGGGCCCAGTAAGTTTGTTCTGAGCAGTTATTATTCATATCAGGTCAAAAACATGTAAAGGCCAGAGTTTTGTGCAGAGATCATGGCCAGTAATGTAGATTCCAGTATCTTTGTATCAAAGTCCAGCTAACTCATAGAGGGTCTACGTGTTTAAATGGATACCTGTTAC
The DNA here is from genome assembly GCF_964261635.1 of Lissotriton helveticus. Classification (NCBI taxonomy): domain Eukaryota; kingdom Metazoa; phylum Chordata; class Amphibia; order Caudata; family Salamandridae; genus Lissotriton; species Lissotriton helveticus. Next base: position 831,914,643 of record NC_136068.1, read on the forward strand.
GTTTTATGGGCAGATGCAGGGGGTAACAGGTCAAGGGGTGTACTGAAGAGTTTGGTCTGAGGATCCACTATTAATAGCTGATACCACTTTGAAATAGGAGAAGGTTCTGCCTGGTTCTACCCCCAGCGTGTTTTGAATTTCCTGCCTCCCTGTCCTGGCCCCAGCTTGTCTAAGGGCACAACAGACGAGTATCAAACCTTTTTTTGAGTGTCCTGTGGCAGAGGCTTTGTGATGTGTAAGTGTGGTAGGTGGGTGACAGCTCTGCAGCCTATCAAGTCAGAAATGGCCCATCCTATCAATACCTATTCCCCCTTTGTCTCACTGTCTGGGAGCAATACACAAAGGCCAACTGTCAGCTACATCTAGTCATGTGACCCAGGATACAAGCTGCAGGCATGAAATGGTTGGGACAAAAAATTTAAACTTTCTAAACGTGGCATCTTCAGAACTGTGACTTAAAATCCAACTTGGCCTTTAAAGAGGGTTTTGAATTACAATTCTTTAGACAATAACTCGACATTCCTACTTGCTCTCAATCTCAGTTATCTCTTAATAAATGCAGTAAGGTAAACCAATGTCATTCTATGGGGGAGGTAGGTGTTGCTGTAGTGAAAGACAAATGTAGGCATTTTCCACTACTAGGACATGTAAAATGTAGAAGCACATGTTCAAAGTTTTAAGTACACCCTGCCCTCTGAGTTATGTAGCACCTACCCTAGAGCTTATTTGTATGCATTAAAGAGGGAGGTTTGGGCCTGGCAAGATTTTTATTGTGCTAGGTCGAGATGACAGTTAAATCCTGCACATACAGGCTTCAATGGCAGGCCTCAAACAGGTTTAAAAAGGCAACTTCAGTGGGTAGCATAGTAAATATGTATGTATTAATGAATACATGTATGTATGTATGTATAGAGAGTTTTATAGAGCGCACGGCTGCTCAAAAGATAGGTAGAGATCTACTACTGGTAGATCAGCCCTTCAGAATAGAAAAAGATTGAAGCCTGCTACAGTGTAAAAAGCCATGTCTTAGGCCTTTTTTTTAAACAATACTTCCTCATTAATGTGTCACAAATCTAATATGAGATAATTCCAACCTACCGGGCCCAAGAAAGAAAATGAACTTCTCCAGATTTGGCCAGATGAACTCTTGGGATCATGGCAAGATGGTTAATAGAAGACCGCAAGACTCTTACAAGGTTGTAGTGGGCAATCATAGCAGATAGATAGTCTGGTCCCGAATGATGGAGCGCTCTTTGCATTAACAGAGAGATCTTGAAAAGAATCAGTTTTTCCACAGGAAGCCTATGCAAATTATGCAGATCCAAAGTAATGAGCACCTGTCTAGGGAGGCACAGAGGCAACTGCACATCTACTTTTTTAACAGTCTGAAGTTTTTTTCATCAAAAATGTATGTTGGCGGGCATGGACATAACCAAAGCCAGTATTACTGTGATCGTAGACGGAATGGAGAGGAAATGCAGAAAATTCTTTGCCTTGCATAAAATGCCAAAGCACAAGTCTACCACCGAGATAATTTGATTATGAAAGGACATTTTATTGTCAAACTCGGTCCCCAAGTTCTTTACAGAATCTACCTGGGTATCTGGGGGAGACAGCCCGACCGGCCAGTGGACATCCAAGTATATGCACAAAATTGTGTCCAAGATTGAGCACCTCAGTCTTTTCGGTGCAGCACTGAAGAAGGTTATAAGGCATCCACTGAAAGACTACCAAGAAACAGGGTTGAATGGCATCATGTTCAATGGATATCTCTTCTCCGAAGGTAACATAACATAAAGTGTATATGTAAAGCGCACTTATCACACAAGAGTATCAAGGCACTGAATAACAGATGCCTATTGTTACCTAACTCAATGGTACAAATTTTATCTCAGAAGGATGAAAGGCTGAATGGACCTGCCGGGATTTGAACCTCTGACCATCAGGTCAAACAGAGGCAGCTACAGTGGACGCATTAGTCCACTAGGCCACCAGATCTTAGCCAGGGGAGACATATAGAAATTAAACATTGTAGAGCTAAGTGCTGAACCCTGAGGAACTCCAACTGAGACCATTCACCCATCAGAGGAGTAAAGAAGAAATCAGACTTCTTGACTCCTGTCCTCTAGAAAAGACTTCATCCAATTCCATGTCTTACCCCTGATGCCAATCTCCAGAAAGCGAGATAGCAGCCTGGAATGTGGAACCATGTTGGATGGCGTCAACATGTCCAGCAATACCAGGGCTGCCCTGCTCCCCATACTATAGTGCTTTTAATTATTCAGAGACTTCTAACAAGGCAGTCTCAGTACTGTGCCTTGGCCTAAAGCCTGATTTGCTAGGATGGAGTAGCCTTTTGGTCTCTAGATAGTTGAAAAGCTGACGAACAACACATTTTACAATATCTTAGCGGGTGCGGGTAGAAGGGAAATGGGTCTATAGATGCCTGGGAAATCAGGATCAGTGATTAGCTTTTGTAAAAGAGGGACAACAGTAAGAGCTACAGGCCCACTAGTAAAACGTAATGTACAGGCCCTGCATACCTATAGTATCACTGTTTGGGAGACTTACAAGTAAATAAAATGTGTCAATTGGGTGTATGATAATTCTTTCATGTTCGGAGGAGAGAGCACAAGCATTTTAGCACTGGTTAAGTGTTCCGAGCCCTAAAGCCAGAAAACAGAACGATGAAGGCCAAATGTTTGGGGATTACCCTGTAGAAACAGTTAGGTATTGTAGTAGGATGTTAGCTTGCATACAAAAACTAGAAATTCACAGAAGAGAATCAATGGTACGGGTGACATTATAGTTAGGTGTTAAAATGGGTTAAAAACAAACGTTTATAAACCAAAAAACTGAAATGCAGTAAATTAACTATAACTTGAACCACCGCCATACACTGCTTATGACCGCACATATTACATCACTCATGACATGTTAAATGACATGATTGATGACATCACTGACAACATCTCAGACAACATCACTGATGGTACTACTGATGACATGAGCCATTATACTGTTCCTTAAATAACTCTATAAACTGCTCAGTCATTTTATAAAACAAAGTTGGCAGTAAAGAGCTTAACTTTTGCTCGGTGTGCCAGTGAGTTCCATAGCACAGGTTCCTGAAGCTGTTTCCCTGCACAAGCCTGCTAAACCTTTGCTCTACTTCTGGGGTGATTCTTTGTCCACCAGATTTTACCTGGTAAAAGCAGGGGCCATAGACAACGCACAACAAAGAGTGCCATTGAGTTTCACAGCACGGGTTCCGGAAGCTGTTTCCCTGCACGAGCCTGCTAAACCTTTGCTCCAATTCTGGGGTGGGACGTCCCCCCCCAGATTTTACCTGTTGAAAGGATGGGCCAGAGACGGCGTGCTACAAAGAGTGTCAGTTAGTTTCACAGTGCGGGGTCCTGAAGCTGGCTTCCTGCTCGTTCCCGCTTAAATTTTGCTCCGTGTCTGACTTCATCCCCCAGACTTCACTTGGTGGAAGGAAGCCCCAAAGACGATACGCTACAAAGAGCGCCAGTTAGTCCCGCAGCACGGGTTCATGAAGCCACTTCACTGCCCACTCCTCCTTAACTTTTGCTACGTGTCTGGGGTGGGACTTCTTCCCCAAGACTTTACCTAGTGCAAGGAGGGGCCAGAGATGACACACTACAAAGAGCACCAGTGAGTCCCACAGCTAAGGTTCCTAAAGCGGTTTCCCTACTTGCTCCCGCTTAGCTTCTGCCCCGTGTCTGGGGTGAGAAGTTGTCCCTCAGACTTCACCTGGTGGAAGGAGGGGATGGAGATGACACGCTACAAAGAGTGCCAGTTAGTCCTGTAGCTCGGGACGTACTGAGGTGCATGCCCAGGCCAAGAGCGCGCCCATCTGTGCTGCTCAGAGCCTGGAGGAGGCTAAGCTGGGCCACCCCTTTTGGCTTGGACTATTTTCAATCTACACCAAGCCACATCTAACCTACCTTGACTTAATTTCTTGGTCTTGTAGTTTCCAAGTGTAATTTTCAGATATTGGAAATTCCCATTAGTGATCACAATTTGTTGGTCCATAGCTTTAGTCTAGAACTGACCACAGTGGTACATAAAGGGGCTTTCAGATAGAATAAACTAGAAACAGGGGAGTTCAATGGAAATGGTAGAATGTGGATTCTTATGCATTTCACGAAAAGCTCTTTTAAAGTCAGAAGGAGCACTTCGAGATATGCTTAAACTCTGATTTTGATCACAAGCAGATATTAGTGGACTTTGATACAATTTACAGGAAGATATCGGAACAATTAACTGCACCTAAACGCCCACAAACCACATAAATAGTTTGACAAATCAAGTTTGCAGGCACATACAAGTCTTATACATGCAGTCAAAAATTACCTGAGGGATCAGCTAATAATTGGCACTTGTAGAAAGCACTCTAAAGAGGTAATTAAGAGGAGAAAAGATGACATTAGAACAGAGGCCTGGCAACAGCTTGTCACTGCAAGTGCAGTGAATTACTCATCTCAATTCTGGAGAGGAGCTAATGCATCTTTCTTCTCAAATAGCTCGGCCCAGCCCTCCATGTAGGCTACATTGCAGCCTGCATGGAGAAGGGCAGAGTGCTCATGACTGGTTTGTTTGGCCCCATAGGGCTGACCAAACCAGTCATGCGCACTCAGGAGCAGTATCGGCCCGTGGTGGGAGTGCTGCTGGGCGCTGACGTGGGGCAGGGAGGGGCAGTGTGGGGGGTAGTAAACTACGGATTAAGGCAGATTAGAGGTAAGTAAACATATAAATAAATAAAACAAATTTATTTGCGCGCGCTGCATCGCATTTGGCGATACAGCGCGTGCACCGAAATTTGTTTTATTCATTTATTGGGATGTGGCGTTGGTTGTATCGAGGGAAAAGCAATGGGGGAACAATTCCAAAAGCCCAATTAATTCATCCTAGAAATGTAAGGAAATGTGTTGGGTCAATAAAATGACTGGGGAATCAAAACCATGGGAGAAATTATGTTATGTTCTAATATATAATACAGTGTTGAAGAAAAGCAGGCAGCTTAAAACAGCTAAGTTTTCATTTGCTTTCTGGAAAAAATAAGTATATATATATATATATATATATATATTATACCTTTTCTCTGGTATGCCAACACGATTTTCCGTAGAAAAAACCAGTACCGAGGCCCAAATGGTGCTAGATGTATGTATTTATTGGCTCACGAACAAACCCAACGCGTTTCGGGGACCCCGTGAGCAAGAAGCTTGTCTTCGAAACGCGTTGGGTTTGTTCGTGAGCCAATAAATACATACATCTAGCACCATTTGGGCCTCGGTACTGTTTTTTTCTACGGAAAATCGTGTTGGCATACCAGAGAAAAGGTAAAATATTTGGAAGTGGCGCATCCGCCGAGAGCCCGCCGTCGCAAGTGGCTTAAGCTAGCCAAATCTTGTGTGTTTTATATATATATATATATATATATATATATGTATGTATATATATATATGTATGTATATATATATATATATATATATATATATATATGTGTGTGTGTGTGTGTATATATATATATATATTACAGCAAATAAGATCATAACAGGAAATTAAAACACACTCGCTCGTGTTGCTTTTTTAACAGGTTACAGCCTTTGCAAAAGGCTTGATCCCGTGATCAAGCCTTTTGCAAAGGCGAAACACGTTGGGTGCGGTCGAAAATAAAGCTGCTGTAACATGTTAAAAAAGCAACACGAGCAAGTGTGTTTTGCTTTCCTGTTGGGATCTTATTTGCTGTAATATTTAACCGAGAGGCATGGAGCCTACTAAAGGACTAACACGAATTACTCACCCAAATAGACTGCAAGTACCAGCATGCAAAGCGGCATAACTATGTAAGGCACGCCCACTGGGGCGAACTCTTTAAATAAAGTAAAGAACAAATAATCAGGTGAGCGTTTTCTTTTGCCTCTAGGAACTCATGATTAAGAGGCGTCAGCCTCGAAACGCGTCGAGTATCAGCTGTGAAAATACATGGAACAAAGGGCAAATGTGCTGCAGTGAGGCCAAGAAGTGACAATGAGTAAGAGCATCGAGGAGTGCATATCTTGAGCGCCAGGGCTTTGAAAGGATAAATAAAACGCGGCTGCCTGAGCCGCGGTAACAAGTGTTGCACCATTTGGGACTCTAAAGCTGAGGAAGGTAACATTTCCTTCTGTTGAACGATGCTCTTTTGCAAAGGATAGCACGCAGCCTCTTGTTCCTACCTACTAAAGGATATTACAAAGGTTACACTGTACACAGAGGCATGGAGCCTACTAAAGGACTAACACGAATTACTCACCCAAATAGACTGCAAGTACCAGCATGCAAAGCGGCATAACTATGTAAGCCACGCCCACTGGGGGTCAACTCTTTAAATAAAGTAAAGAACAAATAATCAGGTGAGCGTTTTCTTTTGCCTCTAGGAACTCATGATTTAGAGAAGTCGGCCTCGAAACGCGTCGAGTATCAGCTGTGAAAATACATGGAACAAAGGGCAAACGTGCTGCAGTGAGGCCAAGAAGTGACAATGAGTCAGAGCATCGAGGAGTGCATATCTTGAGCGCCAGGGCTTTGAAAGGATATATATATATATATATATATATATATATATATATATATATATATATACATATATCTGCAGCCGCAACTTGCAACGCATCAAAGCTGCTATGAGGCAGGCACGCCCCTGGGAATCAGAGGATCCTCGTTGAGCATGGGCAGAGAGCTACATGGGTAAGAGGCGTGCATTGGGGTGAACGGGATTCGGACCGCTAACCGCTGACTCTCAGAGTGAGGAGGGGCCAGACAGCGATTGAGGCGGCGTGAGGAAACACACGTTTTTTTCCAACAAACTTTACAAAATGAGCAATTATAAGTGCTCCTTGAGGGAGCAGGAAGCAATGAGATTATTTACTTAAATCAGTACAGGAACCCATCGCATCGAGGGCGCTAATGCTGCAAACAGCCATGTTAACAGTGATATTGGAAAAATCTTGCAACAGTTTGAGAAACTGAAGAAAAGAGAAATCTCCCTATGGTGGGAAGTAGCCTCATTAAGACAGTATGTTCAAGCAGGTCGGGTACCAAGGGGATTAAGGATACTGATTACACCAACATATGAAAATCCCAACCCAGGGCTTCTCAAGGAGTGGGCAGTAAATAGTGCAGAGAGCTCCATGAACATGATCAAAATTCTATTGAAGTATGCTGAACTAGAGAGAACCGAAGTACTGACACAAACTAAAGAAGTTCAAGAGATGTTGGATAAAGAAACAGACCAGAACAGAATAATACAATGTAAAAGTGACCTGAAAAATCGTCTGGAGAAATATGAAAAAAGAATTAAAGACAGAAAAGCATCTACATTTTTAAGAGATCATCTTGACTATGAGAATGGGCAGATTTATACATTTGCAGGATGCTTTGATACAGTTAGAAGGGAAAGAGTGAAGAATAGTAAAATAGCACGTAAAAATTAGTCGCAGAGCGAACAGAGCTCTGACACAGGATCTGAACAAGAGGATTCATCAAGAAGAAAAACACCTGCAACAAGATTCAATGTGTCCGAGGAGTTGCGTTTTTTACAGCTGGACCAATTGGATCAGAGAACAGACAACAGATCGGTGAGAGGACGCGGAAGACCAAGAGGCAGAGGAAACAGAGGAGAGGGGGTGAGGGATACAGAAGATCAAGAAGACGGATCACAAAGATCAACTAGATCGAATACGAAAAAGAAGAACAAGGAGAATAGGAAGGGGATACAATCATCAATTTGAGTGACATAGATCTTTCCAGTGAAGATAAAAGTATATTGGAATTAGGTCTTTCTTATTGTCACAACAGCTAATTTGATTATGCGCATTCTAGAATGGACCTATTTAGATTTAAAAGAAAGCTGAAATTGACCTTGTTGCACTCAAATACTAATAGGAATGATAGGGTAGAGAATTCTACTAGTGACCCTAGAACTATAGAAAACTCGATGGTATCCAGTATTTTTGGAAGCGATGTGGTCCTGAGTAAATGAAACAGGATGTGACCCAGAAGTGGAAAGGGAACCCCAAAACGGTAACATCAATCCAATGCAAGCAATAACAGGAGTAAGAGCTGAGACCCCTTTTCAACCCAAATCAAGGTATATACCTCAAACATGCAAGGACAACTTGGATATTTTTGCCACAGGATCTAAGACATTATTATTATTTAAATAGTAAATGTCCAGCATATTATGATCCAGAAGAAAGGAATTTTTTTTGAACTGTTGAAAAATACAATAAAAGTCTGGAAGTAATAGTAAAGCCATCAGATAAGGGCAGCAACATCGTACTTTGGGGCGAGAACTATATCGAGAAAAGGCTATGAAACAACGTTTTATTTTTTTAACATACTTTATTGAAACACCTCAGCCATGGTAAAATAGGGAGATTTGTGATACACACGGTGTTTTGGTTTTGTTTTTCTCATCTTATTCATTATACATATTTGACCAGAGAGTAAATACTGGTTTACAAATGTAATTCGTCATTCGTCCGCCGTGCGCTAATGGCGATATTCTCACATAAGCGGCCAAGAACCTGATATCCAGATCAATAATAACAAATATCTTTACTAACTGATCCCAACCCCCCTCCCAGCCCTTCCCTTTCCTGGTCTGTTGTTCATGAGTCATATGTTCGTCTAATATGGTATTACCCTGGTATCATGTATCCTGTCCTATCTAAGATCCATGGTATGTGGTCCGGGGTCTGAGGGGAACTAGCTGTGTGTCCACAAGGACTGAAAGTATATTATTGTGTGGGATTGCGCTGTGTATGGATAAGATCCAATTGCTTGAATTCCTCTAGCGTAACGTCTCACTCCAAGGAGATAGGTAGTTTCTGCAACCCCCTCGCCTCTTCCTGGCGCAGCGCCGCGCTCTCGGCTATAAAACAACTTAACAATGTGGAATGCTATAAGAGAATCTCAATGAGTGAATATGAAAGAATACAAGAAAGATTTTATGACTGTCTGGATGGAGAGAAAAGGATCTTTTAAGTTAGGATGAATATAAGTTTTTAGAACAAGAACATCCAGTCCTCCCCACGTTTTATATGATCCCAAAGGTTCATAAGGACAAGATTCAACTGCCGGGAAGGCCAATAATTTTGGCTCAAGATAGCCTGTTTGAAAACGTATCTAAATACTTGGACTATTTTTTAAACCCCATAGTAAAAACTTTGCCATCATATCTTAAAGGCTCATCCGATTTTTTAAAGCGTATTTATGATGTCAGATGGGAAAAGGAAATGGTTCTGGTAACGTTAGATGTTTCTACACTGTATACCAGCATCAGACATCAAGATGGACTTGGAGTCACAGAATATTATTTACGGATGAAACCTATGAAATACACTGAACACAACGGCATGTTGTTAGAAATGATTAAGGACTGTCTGACAAAGAACATTTTTCTGTTTGAGAATGAACTTTTTCAGCAGGAACAAGACATGACCATGGGCACCTGCTTCGCCCCTAGTTATGCCAATTGACATCTAGGCTGGTGGGAGGAGCAGGTGCTCGGGGGACCCACGTTGAACCAATGGACTGATACGATTCTTTTATGGCTAAGATACATCGATTATGTTGTTGTGCTCTGGCAGGGCACAGAGACAGAAGTAGATGATCTTAATGTAAATAATTTTAATTTGAACTTTGTGGGACACAAAAGTACAACATCAATTGATTTTTTAGATGTACGAGTAATGGTGGATGGGGAGAAATTAGAGACAACTATTTTTAGAAAGAAGACGGCTGGGAATTCAATTTTACATGCCAAAAGTGCGCACCCACCCCTTTAATCAGGAGCATTCCCTTTGGCGAATTTTATAGAGCAATGAGGGCATGTAGCTCACAAAGGGAATATGAGAAAATTGAGGATGAAATGAAAATTCGATTTCTACAAAGAGGATACTCACCCAAACTACTAGAAATAGCATCTAAAAAATCTAGAAGTATAAAAAGAGAAAGGATACTTTTCGAACCATCCAATACAGTTAAGAAGAAGAATAACAAAGAACAAAAAGTCACTCATAGATTTATTACAACATACAACAAGGAACACCTAAAAATAACAAAAAGTTTACAAAAGCACTTGCACTTTATCAGACATGACCCAACATTAGGACACCAGGTAGCTAGGAATCCACAGATTACTTATAGAAAGTCTAAATCTTTGAGGGACTACCTAGTTAGAAGTGATAGTCTGCAGGTAAGACAACAACACGCCTGGTTACAACAAAAAGAAGGGTTTAAAAAATGTTTAAAATGCAAGGCTTGTTTACATGGAGAAAATATTTCAACTTTTAAAACAGTTTTTAATAAAACTGTGAAAGTAAAAGGGTTTTTAACATGTAAATCAGATTTTGTTGTATATATTTTGAAGTGTCCATGTAACAAACTGTATGTGGGTAGCACAACTCTCCCGGTACACAAATGAATTATATAGCATAGGAGAGCAATATTAAATAAAGATCGGAGTTACCCCATAGCCAGGCACTTTGAAAAAGAGCATTCCAGTGATTCAACAACACTAAGATACATCTGTATAGCACAAGCGCCAAAGAGGAGACGGGGTGGAAACAGGGAAACAGAGTTAAGAAAACTTGAAACATATCTCATCCTAGAGTTAGATAGCAAGGAACCGAATGGTTTTAATGTGGATGAAGAGATGTACACCTGTCTTTATTAAGCTTCATGTAACCACATAGAGTACTCCTCAGAAAAGCAAGAACTAAATGTAAATACAAAGAATGTTTAGTTAGTGGATGACAGAGCACTTTTAAGCATATTGCACTGAAAAGGGATTGAATTTTGAAGTAAGCACTTTATATGATGATTAATTACACTTTATATTAGCACTAAGTCACTTTTTAGCACTTTGTGCTCTTTAGTAAGATCATTAGAAAAGATAATGATAGAATAACACTTGGAGATTTCGTATAAATATGATAAGACTGGATGATTAAATAATATGGGGCACTTGCCCAGGGAACTTGAATTCAAACAGGAATACAAATGCAGATAAAATATTGTATTTGAAATAACAAGATTGTTAAAAGTTATATATAGCTTTTACAGAGGTACTGACCTGTAATGTTAAGTTATATTATTTATGGTAAAACATGTTTTAAGATGGCGTCCATGATATGTTTTGGAGACTAATGCAATAGTACTATACAGTCCACTTTCTATTTCGATGTTTGTAAAGCACATATGAATAAAAAAACTGCTCACCATCGTGAACAAGGCTACGCCTGGCAGCCGGAACGCGTGGATGTTTTATCGCTCTGTGTTGAAACAATAAACAGTAGTGATACATTCACAGGAGTGCCGGAGTCATCTTTCCAGTAGTTGAAGGTGTAACTGTTCATGTATATTACCTACTGGCAGTCGCCAGTAGGTAGTTATAGTTAGGACCTTGTTTCTATTCAAAAAGCATTTCTTCTTTTCCCAATAACTTTGGCGCCGGTTGATGAATCTTCGCCAACTTTTCAAAACTAGTGGGGCGCTCCGGTCAACCCCTATCTCGAATGTTTCGGGGTAAATCGGCAAGAGGGGGCCGAGAAAAAAAGGGGGTCCCAAAACGTGTTTTCTCCATGTTAATTCCCATAGGAAACCTTTGACACGGCTACAGCTCGAACTGCTGAATGGAATTACACCAAATTTGGCGAGAAGGTAGCCCTTGGTTCAGAAAGAGACCTCTTTTTTTCAATGGTGTAAATCCGTTCAGTAGTTCCGGAGAAATTCAAAAAATAAAAGTCGAAAAATCAATTTCTTATAGGAAACTTTAGACACAGTTATAGCCGAAACTGCTGAACGGAATGACACAGAATTTGGCAAAAAGGTAGTGCTTGCATCAGAAAGCATCCTTATTTAAATGGTGTAAATCTGTTCAGTAGTTCCTGAGAAAATCAAAAATAAAATTTCGATATTTAGAGGCACGGAGGATCCGCGCACCCTCCTGACCACGAGCTTTATGCTAATTGGCTGTCAGCACTCCAAACCAGGTAGTGTTGGCAGCCATCTTGTGCCTCGGTAGAACTTAGGCACAAGAAAACATGAAAACAAACGCGCAAAACAAGAAAAGGGGGCAGGGTAGAAACACCCTGACTTTCTAGGCCCGCTCAGGGGGTCCCTCAAGGACCTCCAGGGCCCAAAAAAGTATATTTTTAAAAAATCAGCCGAATTTGCGCTGGGTGCGCGAATCCGGCTGAGAAAATAAAAAAAAAGCTTTGTTGTATTAAAGCCCACGGGTGGGCCAGGTCCCTGTGGTAGAGCAAAAAAGTGTTGGGGGGCCCAATCCCACCCACACTGCCCCGGGGACCGCCACCTCCCCGGGGCAATATCAATGAGTTGCGGGGGGCCCCCTTCAGCCCCGGGGACCTTCACCCCCTGGGGATTTCTTTTTTTATCTCCGGGAGGCCTTGGAGGCCCACCAAGCCCTGGGGACCGCCACCCCGGGGCTTTTATTAATTAATTAGCAGGGGCTCACGGTCCCCCCACTGCCAAGGGGAAGGCCATCCCCGGGCTTTTAAAAAATAAATTATACACCTGTGTGGGGGGCTCGAACCCCCCACACGCCCCGGGGGGGGACTTCAATTCCCATCCAAGAGCGTGCCAGGGAATGCGTTTGTAGAGTGGTGGGCAAAGTGGGCGTGGCCTGGTATGAGTACTTACCAGTGCTGCTGTGTGGGACTGACTGGAGGTAATAGTTTGGGAAGTTGGCCCCCAAGGATGTCCTTGGGGGCCAACTACCCCTCTTGTTACCTCCAGTAAGTCCCACACAGTGGGATTGCTAATACGTCCTCGGAAGCCATGGCCCCCTTTCTCTACCACTCTGCAAATGTGCCTCGTGGCAGACTACTGGATGGGGGAGTTAGCCTAAGAGTGGCCTTGGCTAGCTGGGTATCCCACTCAAAATATTCTGTAAAAGTAATGCCTAGGTACTCGAAGGTCTTTACTCGCTCCAATGGAATTCCATCCAAATGAGGGTTTGGTCAAGTCTGCCTGGGAGGATTAAAAATCATAAATTTAGTCTTGGGTAAATTTATCTCCAGCCCTCTCGATACACAAAGGTCAGCAAAGCCATCCAGGGTTTGTTGGATGCCCATTGATGTTTTAGACAACAACAAGGTGTCGTCCGCAAACATCAACGCGGGCAACCTACCTGAGGCTAGCTTCGGGGCATCAATATCCTTAGCTTTAAGTAGGTGGTCTATAAGCCCATTTATATATAGACAGAATAGGGTAGGGGCCAGGACACTCCCCTGGTGCAACCCGTTTTCCTCCGGGAAGCGAGCTGACAATTCTCCATGCCTCCTGCACCTAACTTGTGCATAGGTGTCCGTATGAAGCCTAATTAACACATCCAGTAGACAAATTGGTAGACCCAGATCGAGCAGTACATTCCATAACTTATCCCTCGGGACCAGATCAACTCTCACATACACTGCCTTTTATTTTTGTACTTCGTTGGAGATGTACCACTGAGACATATATTCACTCACCAACACACCCATAAACACACTCACTCACCCAAACAACTGTTTCCACATGCACTCTTAAACTCAGATACATAGTCAATCAACCACTCACAACACTATGCAGTCTCCCTTACAAAAATACTCAGCCAACTAATCAATAACTAATATAGACACTCATGTAGTTAGTGACCAACTGATGCAGCATGTTACACAACAACAGAGACAGTGATGCACACATTTGCGTAGTTTAGTTGCTAACCCATGTATTTAGTGAGACACTTTTAATTACTCACTTAGACAGTCAGACAGCAACTAAATCCTCCATCCAGACACTTCTATATATACTCATTCTTCAATACAAATTGATATATATATAATGCATATTTCAATTTCAAACAAAACCATATTCACTGGATGATGTCATCAGTGATGTAATTTGAGATGTCATTAGTGATGTCATCAGTGATATCACTGACCATGTCATGAATGATGTACTATGTGATATCATCAGCAGTACATTGCTGTCGCGTCAGTTATAGTTAGCAGAACTAACTATAACAGAGGAATTTCTACGGTTTTGTATGAGTGAAATGTCCAGCTAACGATAACACCCCTGACACCTATGGTTTCTTCAGTGAATTTCTAAGGTTTTTTGAAATTCTTATTTCTAACTATAACGTCCCTGAAAGCTATGTTTTTTTCAGTGAATATATACGAAGCCCCCGCAGCACCAAGTTGGCCTTGGATTCACTGGCCTCTGCCTCGGCGGAAATTTTTGTGGCATCCAGGGTTCTGGACTGTTCAAGGCCAACCATCGATCATGGGAGGACAGGGAGCGGTGAAACAGTCATTGACTGCACGCTGGGCTCGGTGGATTTCCAGCCTTGCCCCCGCTGTCAATACTCCCTACATATTGAAGGTTGCTGCGGTCTGGGGGCCTGAGGAGAGAAAAAGATTTTTTGGGACATTGATATTTCGGGTGTTGTGTCAATACGGCTCCTAAATCCCTCCACCACCGCGATGCTTGCCAGCAATTCCACACTGCATTCTGGGACCTGAAGGCGCTCGGGACCGGGCGTCCAACGGGAGGCATACGCAAATGGACTACACCTGAATGGGCGGGGTGACTATCAAGTATTAAGGAGGGGGCGGGGTATTGAAAACCTTAACTAAACGCCTGCTTCCTGACAACACCCGAGGCGCTGAGGAAGGCAGACCCAAGCCGAAATGCATTCGCTGTGATTTGGTGTTTCAGGAATAAAGTTCGCTCTAATTCGTTCCCCTGCTGTGGCTTTGTTTCTCTTTTCAGGAGGAGTTTTTTTGGATGTTTGTGCATCTTCCCAGTGGTGCGCTACGAAGCCCCCGCAGCACCAAATTGGCTTTGGATTCACTAGCCTCTGCCTCGGCGGAAAATTTTGTGGCATCCAGGGTTCTGGACTGTTCAAGGCCCACCTTCGATCTCAGAAGGACAGAGATCGGTGAAGCAGTCATTGACTGCACGCTTGGCTCGGCGGATTTCCAGCCTTGCCCCCGCTGTCAATACTCCCTACATATTGAAGGTTGCTGCAGTCTGGGGGCCTGAGGAGCGAAAAAGATTTTTGGGGACATTGATATTTCGGGCGTTGTGTCAATACGGCTCCTAAATCCCTCCACCACCGCGATGCTTGCCAGCAATTCCACACTGCATTCTGGGACCTGTAGGCGCTCGGGACCGGGCGTCCAATGGGAGGCATACGCAAATGGACTACACCTGAATGGGGCGGAGTGACTATCAAGTATTAAGGAGGGGGCGGGGTATTTAAAACCTTAACTAAACACCTGCTTCCTGACAACACCCCAGGCGCTGAGGAAGGCAGACCCAAGCCGAAATGCATTCGCCATGATTTGGTGTTTCAGGAATAAAGTTCGCTACAATTGGTTCCCCTGCTGTGGCTTTGTTTCTCTTTTCAGGAGGAGTTTTTTTGGATGTTTGTGCATCTTCCCAGTGGTGCGCTACGAAGCCCCCGCAGCACCAAGTTGGCCTTGGATTCACTGGCCTCTGCCTCGGCGGAAAATTTTGTGGCACCCAGGGTTCTGGCCTGTTCAAGGCCCACCTTCGATCTTGGGAGGACAGGGAGCGGTGAAGCAGTCATTGACTGCACGCTGGGCTCGGCGGATTTCCAGCCTTGCCCCCGCTGTCAATACTCCCTACATATTGAAGGTTGCTGCGGTCTGGGGGCCTGAGGAGCGAAAAAGATTTTTGGGGACATTGATATTTCGGGTGTTGTGTCAATACGGCTCCTAAATCCCTCCACCACTGTGCTGCTTGCCAGCAATTCCACACTGCATTCTGGGAAATGTAGGCGCTCGGGACCGGGCGTCCAACGGGAGGCATACACAAATGGACAACACCTGAATGGGGCGGAGTGACTACCAAGTATTAAGGAGGGGGCGGGGTATTTAAAACCTTAACTAAACGCCTGCTTCCTGACAACACCCGAGGCGCTGAGGAAGGCAGACCCAAGCCGAAATGCATTCGCCATGATTTGGTGTTTCAGGAATAAAGTTTGCTCCAATTTGTCCCCCTGCTGTTGCTTCGTTTCTCTTTTCAGGAGGAGTTTTTTGGGATGTTTGCGCATATAACCAGTGGTGCGCTACGAAGCCCCCGCAGCACCAAGTTGGCCTTGGATTCACGGGCCTCTGCCTCGGCGGAAAATTTTGTGGCATCCAGGGTTCTGGACTGTTCAAGGCCCACCTTCGATCTTGGGAGGACAGGGAGCGGTGAAGCAGTCATTGACTGCACGCTGGGCTCGGCGGATTTCGAGCCTTGCCCCCGCTGTCAATTCTCCCTACATATTGAAGGTTGCTGCGGTCTGGGGGCCTGAGGAGCGAAAAAGATTTTTTGGGACATTGATATTTCGGGTGTTGTGTCAATACGGCTCCTAAATCCCTCCAGCACCGCGAGGCTTGCCAGCAATTCCACTCTGCATTCTGGGACCTGTAGGCGCTCGGGACCGGGCGTCCAACGGGAGGCATACGCAAATGGACTACACCTGAATGGGGCGGAGTGACTATCAAGTATTAAGGAGGGGGCGGGGTATTTAAAACCTTAACTAAACGCCTGCTTCCTGACAACACCAGAGGCGCTGAGGAAGGCAGACCCAAGCCGAAATGCATTCGCCATGATTTGGTGTTTCAGGAATAAAGTTCGCTCCAATTGGTTCCCCTGCTGTGGCTTCGTTTCTCTTTTCAGGAGGAGTTTTTTTGGATGTTTGTGCATCTTCCCAGTGGTGCGCTACGAAGCCCCCGCAGCACCAAGTTGGACTTGGATTCACTGGCCTCTGCCTCGGTGGAAAATGTTGTGGCATCCAGGGTTCTGGACTGTTCAAGGCCCACCTTCGATCTTGGGAGGACAGGGAGCGGTGAAGCAGTCATTGACTGCACGCTGGGCTCGGCGGATTTCCAGCCTTGCCCCCGCTGTCAATACTCCCTAAATATTGAAGGTTACTGCGGTCTGGGGGCCTGAGGAGCGAAAAAGATTTTTGGGGACATTGATATTTCGGGCGTTGTGTCAATACGGCTCCTAAATCCCTCCACCACTGCGATGCTTGCCAGCAATTCCACACTGCATTCTGGGACCTGTAGGCGCTCGGGACCGGGCGTCCAATGGGAGGCATACGCAAATGGACTACACCTGAATGGGGCGGAGTGACTATCAAGTATTAAGGAGAGGGCGGGGTATTTAAAACCTTAACTAAACACCTGCTTCCTGACAACACCCCAGGCGCCAAGGAAGGCAGACCCAAGCCGAAATGCATTCGCCATGATTTGGTGTTTCAGGAATAAAGTTCGCTCCAATTGGTTCCCCTGCTGTGGCTTTGTTTCTCTTTTCAGGAGGAGTTTTTTTGGATGTTTGTGCATCTTCCCAGTGGTGCGCTACGAAGCCCCCGCAGCACCAAGTTGGCCTTGGATTCACTGGCCTCTGCCTCGGCGGAAAATTTTGTGGCACCCAGGGTTCTGGCCTGTTCAAGGCCCACCTTCGATCTTGGGAGGACAGGGAGCGGTGAAGCAGTCATTGACTGCACGCTGGGCTCGGCGGATTTCCAGCCTTGCCCCCGCTGTCAATACTCCCTACATATTGAAGGTTGCTGCGGTCTGGGGGCCTGAGGAGCGAAAAAGATTTTTGGGGACATTGATATTTCGGGTGTTGTGTCAATACGGCTCCTAAATCCCTCCACCACTGTGCTGCTTGCCAGCAATTCCACACTGCATTCTGGGAAATGTAGGCGCTCGGGACCGGGCTTCCAACGGGAGGCATACACAAATGGACAACACCTGAATGGGGCGGAGTGACTACCAAGTATTAAGGAGGGGGCGGGGTATTTAAAACCTTAACTAAACGCCTGCTTCCTGACAACACCCGAGGCGCTGAGGAAGGCAGACCCAAGCCGAAATGCATTCGCCATGATTTGGTGTTTCAGGAATAAAGTTTGCTCCGATTTGTCCCCCTGCTGTGGCTTCGTTTCTCTTTTCAGGAGGAGTTTTTTTGGATGTTTGCGCATATAACCAGTGGTGCGCTACGAAGCCCCCGCAGCACCAAGTTGGCCTTGGATTCACGGGCCTCTGCCTCGGCGGAAAATTTTGTGGCATCCAGGGTTCTGGACTGTTCAAGGCCCACCTTCGATCTTGGGAGGACAGGGAGCGGTGAAGCAGTCATTGACTGCACGCTGGGCTCGGCGGATTTCGAGCCTTGCCCCCGCTGTCAATTCTCCCTACATATTGAAGGTTGCTGCGGTCTGGGGGCCTGAGGAGCGAAAAAGATTTTTTGGGACATTGATATTTCGGGTGTTGTGTCAATACGGCTCCTAAATCCCTCCAGCACCGCGAGGCTTGCCAGCAATTCCACTCTGCATTCTGGGACCTGTAGGCGCTCGGGACCGGGCGTCCAACGGGAGGCATACGCAAATGGACTACACCTGAATGGGGCGGAGTGACTATCAAGTATTAAGGAGGGGGCGGGGTATTTAAAACCTTAACTAAACGCCTGCTTCCTGACAACACCAGAGGCGCTGAGGAAGGCAGACCCAAGCCGAAATGCATTCGCCATGATTTGGTGTTTCAGGAATAAAGTTCGCTCCAATTGGTTCCCCTGCTGTGGCTTCGTTTCTCTTTTCAGGAGGAGTTTTTTTGGATGTTTGTGCATCTTCCCAGTGGTGCGCTATGAAGCCCCCGCAGCACCAAGTTGGACTTGGATTCACTGGCCTCTGCCTCGGTGGAAAATTTTGTGGCATCCAGGGTTCTGGACTGTTCAAGGCCCACCTTCGATCTTGGGAGGACAGGGAGCGGTGAAGCAGTCATTGACTGCACGCTGGGCTCGGCGGATTTCCAGCCTTGCCCCCGCTGTCAATACTCCCTACATATTGAAGGTTACTGCGGTCTGGGGGCCTGAGGAGCGAAAAAGATTTTTTGGGACATTGATATTTCGGGTGTTGTGTCAATACGGCTCCTAAATCCCTCCACCACCGCGATGCTTGCCAGCAATTCCACACTGCATTCTGGGACCTGTAGGCGCTCGGGACCGGGCGTCCAATGAGAGGCATACGCAAATGAACTACACCTGAATGGGGCGGAGTGACTATCAAGTATTAAGGAGGGGGCGGGGTATTTAAAACCTTAACTAAACGCCTGCTTCCTGACAACACCCGAGGCGCTGAGGAAGGCAGACCCAAGCCGAAATGCATTCGCCATTTTTTGGTGTTTCAGGAATAAAGTTCGCTCCAATTGGTTCCCCTGCTGTGGCTTCGTTTCTCTTTTCAGGAGGAGTTTTTTTGGATATATATATATGTATATGTATATGTATATACATATATATATATATATATATATATATATATATATATATATATATATATATATATATATATATATATATACACATATATATATATACTACCTACTGGCAGTTGCCAGTAGGTAGCTATAGTTAGGACCTAGTATCCATAGGAAAAGCGCTTTTTGATTTGAAATATCTTTGGCGTCCATTGACTAATCTTCGTGAAATTTTCTAAACTAACGGGGCACTCCGGTCAGCTACTGTCTTGAAGTTTTGGGGTGATTCGTCAAGCGGGGGCTGAGAAAAAAGGAGGGTCCCAAAACACGTTTTCCTCATGGTCATTTCCATAGGAACTTTAAACACGGCTACAGCCAAAACTGCTGAATGGAATTACACCAAATTTGGCAAAAAGGTAGGTATTGGTTCAGAAAGTCCGCTTTTTTTAAATGGTGTAAATCTGTTCAGTAGTTGCTGAGAAATACAAAAAATTAAAATATCGATAACTGAGCACCTGGGAGGAGTCACGACTACTTCCGAGCACGAGCGGACTTCTGATTGGCAGCCAACACTCCAAACCAGGAAGTGTTGGCAGCCATCTTATGATTCGGACTCGGACCTGGAGGATGGGGTCCCTGGGGCCAGAAGTGGCCCGGGAGGAGGGCCACTCAGCCCCTTCCCCTTAAATAAAAAAAACAAATAGGAAGGATGGCCCCTGGGGATGGGGTCTCCAGGGCCATAAATGGCCTCAGGAGGGGGGCCGTGCAGTCCCCCTCCCCGGAAAATGTTTTTTTTTAATTATAAAATGAGGCCAGGCCCTGGGGGATGGGGTCCCTGGGGCCAGAAGTGGCCCAGGGGAGGGGGCCCACGCAACCACTGCTCCAGGAGAAATAAAAAATAAAATTTTAAAACAAGGCCAGACCCCAGGGGATGGGGTCCCCTAGGGCCAATAATGGCTCAGGGAGGGGGGCCACGCAGCCCCCTTCCTGTTTTTTTAATCCCTCAACCAAGAGTGCGGCAGGAGGCGTATTTGGAGAGTGGTGGAGAAAGGGTCGTGTCCTGTGTCCACCTCTCAGCAATCCCACTGTATGGGGATGATTGGAGGTAAGAGGTAGGCTAGTTGGCCCCTAAAGGACCCCAGCAGCGAAGGGGACTTCAATCCCCATCCGAGAGCGCATCACAGAGTGTGTTTGCACAGTGGTGGGCAAAGGGGGCGGGGCCTGCTATGAAAATTTAGCAATCCTGCTGTGTGGGATGTGGATAGAAAGTAAGTGGTATTTAGTGTATAGGAATGTAGAGTGAGATTATGTGTTATTGAGAGTAATTATGTGGTATGGTAGTCTGTGTTGTGGAGTGGTAACCTTAGGTTTAGTCTACCTCGTTTCCATAGAAGCTCAACTATGAGCTCAGTGAGGCTAAAAAGAAGGAATCACTGAGGAGTACTTGTGGACCTAGTCAGAGGTATGAGCAGGGCCACCAGAATTATGCGACTATTTGGCTGCACCAACTTTCGCACAATTATACATTTTCTGCATTAGCCACATAATTCATCATCTGCTTCCTAATCTGCAGATTTGAACAAAAAAAGCTTTGTTTCTAGTTCAAACATTACCAAAAATGCAGCGATAAGAGGAAGCCCTTTGCAAACCTAAAATGGTCACCTGTTACTTATTGCTAAATCTGGGTGTTAAATTGGTACTAATTGTGTGCAAGCCACTCCTGCTTCCTTCTGTGCCTCTCTGGCATCTTTCTGCATTTATGTTGCTTCTTTCTGTACATTTCTTTCTTTTTCTGCACTTTTCTTGCCTCTTTCGGCAAATCTCCTCTACTTTATGCACCTCTCTTCCCTCTTCTGCACATCTGTTGCCTCTTTTTACACCTCAGTTGCTTCTTTCTGTACCCCTTTTGCCTCTTACTGCACCATTCTTCCCTCTTTCTGCACCTCTCTTGACTTTTTCTGTATCCACCTTACGTCTTTCTGCACCCTTGTTGCCTCTTTCTGCACCTCTGTTATTTCTTTCTGCACTTTTCTTCCTTCTTTCTGCACCTCTCTTGCTTGTTTCTGCACCTCACTTGCCTCTTTCAGCACCTCTGTTGCTTTTTTCTGCAGATCTCTTGCCTCTTTCTGCACCTCACTTGCCTCTTTCAGCACCTCTGTTGGTTATTTCTGCATTGCTCTTGCTTCTTTCTGCACCTCACTTGTATCTTTCTGCACTTCTCTTGGTTATTTCCAAACCTCTGCTGCTTCTTTCAGAAATTCTCTTGCCTCCTGTAGTTCTCTTGCTTGTTTCTGCACCTGTCTTGCATTTTTCTGCAACACTGTTGCCTCTTTCTGCACTTCACTTGCTTCTTTCTGTACCTCTCTTGCCTGTTTCGGCACCTCTGTTGCTTATTTCTGCACCCCACCTGCCTCTTTCTGCACCCCTCTTCCCTATTTGTCTAACTCTCTTGCCTCTTTCTACACCTCTATTCCCTCTTTCTGCACTACTCTTGCCTCTTTCTGTACCACTGTTGCTTATTTCTGCTCTTACCTCTATCTAAACCCTTCGTACCTCTTTCAGCACCTCTATTGCCTCTTTCTGCACCTCTCTTGCTTCTTTCAGTTATGTTAAAAGCATTTGTACAGCGCACGGACACCAGGCGGTTTCATGGCGCTAGAGACAAAGGGATGAAGATGGACGTATGATTACTCGTAGGCTTGCCGGAACAGGTAAGTTTTAAGAAGTGTCCTGAAGGAGACGTAACTGGGGCAGAGTCTAAGTTCGCTCGGAAATGGATTCCATAGCCTGGGGGCCAGGAAAGAAAATCTAAGGCCACCATGTTTTTTCCACTTATATGAGGGAATAACAAGCAGGTTATGGTGAAAAGAACGAAGGGCCCGAGCGGGGACATAGCGTTGAATTCTGGAGGCAATGAAAACAGGGCCCTGATCAGGGAGAGCCTTGAAAATTGTACACCCCAGTTTGAAGATGCAGCGTTTGGCCACCGGAAGCCAGTGAAGGATCCTCAAAAGTGGAGAGACATGTTGATGTTTAGGCTGGTGGGAAACAAGCCTAGCAGCCTGATTTTGCACCTATCTTGCTTTTTTCGGCAGGTCTCTTGCCTCTTTCTGCACCCCTCTTTTCTCTTTCTGCACCTCTCTTGCCTCTTTCTGCACCCCGGTTTCCTGTTTCTGCACCTTTCATGCCTGCTTCTGCACTTCTCTTGCCTCTTTCTGTACCTCTATTGCCTCTTTCTGCACTTCTCATGCTCTTTCTGCACCATTCACACCTCTTTCAGCACCTCTGTTGGTTCTTTCTGCAGTGCTCTTGCTTTTTTTCTGCACCTCACTTATTATGCTATTAATTTTATGACACCAAATTCGCTGTGTCCTATGTATACATAAGAAAGAAAGAGCAATGGACATGATGTTCTGGTATAGCATTAAAAACTGTGATTATTTCTCTTTGTATTGGATTTTTAAAAGGCGTTTTTTCAGTGGCTTGTACTATTCAATTGGGTTCTTTGAAAAATTATTGATGCACATTATATTGATATACAAAAAAAATCTGAGATATTGTTAGCAAAAATACGACCTTCCTATACTTAACTAATTATATATATATATATATATATATATATATATATATATATATATTCACGCTCCAGGTTGTCCACCTTGTGAGTAGCACGCGAGCAGCAGCTTTATTTATGTGTAGGTGAGGACGGGGATCCGCTTGTAGACGCCGCTCCGTAATGGATCTGCCCGACGCGTTTCGAAGCTCCATCTGCTTCTCTTCAGGGGCTTTAACGGAAGCGGTGTGCGCACCCGCTACACTTCTCCAATTTCATATAACTCACCCGCCAATGGGAGGCTCCAATGAGACTTCTGGGAAGTGTAGTGCGGAATATATATATAGTGAATATATATGAATACAATAAAATTCAACTATATATTAAACATAAATTAGTGTTTAACGTAGAAAGACATAACCAAAAAACTATTTAAAAAATGTAAACTAACCAATAAAACTAAACTATAACCAATCTTAACCAATAAAGTCGCACAAACAACTAAACCAACAATATAAAAGGAACACAACTTTTATCAACTTAATACTCCAATAGAAACAAAAGCTGTAAGAAGAGGAAAGACTGTCAAATATTCTGACCAGAATCTGAACACAGAAGCATATATATATTGACAACCACCTTGTGAAGTAAATAAAACTTATATTTCAACTACAACTTACTTGTAATTGAAATTAAAATTCTAAAATAACAAATAATTAACAAAACACTCTACTAATTCTATCCGTTTACATGTACATACTAAAAGAAAATACTACAACATTGAGAAAGTATTAAGCAACTAAAAAAACAGCACCGGGCACAAACCACAAAAAAGACATTAAAAGAGTAAGTGAGCTCCCCCTAAAAGAGAAAACAATAAAACCTAATTACCTCAAGCTTTACAAACTACCAACAAATAAACATTTGAAATGAAACTGATGTTTTTTTCAACAGAAATGAGAGCAACTGCTCCACATTTAGAACACCCCCAATGACAAAAAAGTGTGACACACCGAGAAGAACATATATATATAGGTATAAATAAGAAAACTAGTTGCATACTTTTATATGTAAATAACAAACATATAAACATTTTAAAATCACAATTTTTTATACAATTACCCTATTTTCAGACATAATGACAGAAAGAGCAAGATATATCACATCACAGAAAGGAAAGTAATCATTGAGTCACATGAGCTACACCTACAACGAAGAAAGCATATCGATGGAAACTTTGAATTGGAAATTTCCTAAATATTACTCTGATGCATGCAATGGGAAGGCTACTACAAAAGATGGTATTTTGTAATTATTGTAAGAGAACACAACCACCCCCCCAAATGCGACAGTAATAGAAGGAAGGTATTGCAGAATATAAGAGAGGCAAGAACTAGCTCCCAAGAGCCCACATCAAAAATCCTAAAAGATATTCTCCCTAAATTCCCCATACACATCACAGATCAACTACCACATATACTCACCGTGAAATGTTTAATTGCATGAACTAAAAAAGCAACTAGTGTTACACCTCCTGCCTTTAAAAGATACCAAGATATCGAAATACCTGAACACTTAAAAATCTCACATAATGAGGAACCCTTCCTATTATGACAACCTCAACAATGTTAGATGAATCCTAATGTTTTCTACAGCAGATAACATACTAAAACAAAGCCATTGTCAAACCTGGATCATAGATGGGACCTTCAAAATGTGCCCAAATCATTCACTCAAATATATATATTATACATGGAGACTATCATAACTCAAATATCCCTTTTATACATGTCCTACTACCAAATAAACAAAGCAGCACTTATTACAATCTCTTAAACTATAATAAACATAAAATAAACAACTACCCACAAACAAAAATCATAGACTTTGAACAAGGCATGATTCAAACTATCTGAAATGTTTAACCACATGCAGCCATACGAGGCTATTTCTACAATTTCAATGAAACCATAAGCAGACACCTCCAACAATCAGCTTTACATGTGGAATAAGGTACAGTCAATTTGCCTTTGAAAAAAAATAGCACTAGCCTCTGTTCCTGTCACAGAGGTGGCTATCCACTACAATTTACTAATAGAAAGCCCTTCCTACAAACAAAACGAAGAAAAACGAACCCCCTAATGGATTATTTTGAAGACACTTGGGTTTGCAAACTACATACCTCTGGGCACAGAAGCCAGCCCAAAGTCCAAATACCATGGAGGAATAGCACCTTGGCACAGGAAGCCAAAACAAACAACGCAGTGGAACGATAGCACAATGCCATCCAATCCATACTAGATAGAACCCAACCTACACTCTATATATTAATAGAAGCTCTAAAGAGAGAGCAAAGCTACCAATCTACAAATGGCACTCAAATTGTACCTAAAATGAGCAAACAACCCATAGGAATGTACAGCATGATACAATTTAAAGTAAAGCTCTTAATAAACAACAAAGGAGTAGGTTACTTAGAAATAATAGCTAAAAGCATACTATAAAATCAATACTACCCTACAAAACTCCCAAAAAGTATAGGATAATCTGAACCAACATTATAAATCATTTTTTGTATAAATAATAAACATAAGGGCTGATTACAATGTCATTCTGAAAGCTTTCCGACAATGGTCGGAGGCTTTCCGACCGTCATGGTCAGTTTGAGGTCCGACCGCCTGATTATGATGTCAGCGGTCAGAACATAAACCGGCTAGTCATTCCGACGTGGTTCTCACTGGCTCTCGGAGTCTTCCATCCAGTCGGACCACACTGTAATCCCCTATGGACGGCATTTCTGCCATCGGGATTACAATGTCGTTTTACCACAGCCTTTCCATGCCGGCCTTTCCAACACACAAAGGCTGTAGGAACTTGACTTTGGGGGCCTCTAGCAGGGCCCTTTGCCTCTGTGGCCTATGGTTGGTGGTCGAGGGGGTTCCTAGGGGGCCCCCCTTGTAAATCCATGCACTGTTTGGCAGGCACCATGGGGTGCCTACTACAGGGTGCAGGGTTTTACACAAACCCCCATTTCTCTACAGGACCCTGTTTTACGGCCAGTTTACGGTCATAACACAAGCTTCAATAGAGAAAAGTGAACTATGCTACCGAACAGTGTTTGGTCGCATTGTAATCAGGTGGACGGTCCCGCCGACCGGAGGTTGGTCGGTCCCATGATAGGGTCAGTCGGAGGCAACTCCAACCAACATAGTAATAAGCCCCAAAATATGTTATTACATCAGTCCAAGCATTAAATTTAACTCCAATCTAGAAGACTAATAAAATAAAATAATGTGCATATTATTTATGTACAAAATCTAAACCCCACCAACCAAAAACTTCAATCAAAAAACTCTATCCATTGTGAAAAATAATTGCAACACCAAAATATATAATATCAAATAATAATCACTTACATAAATGACAAAAACAGGAAATCAAAGTACAAAATATTTGTTTATTAGCAACGGAAACAGATTTCCTTTAAAGCAAACTTTAATCCAAATGTCCATAGCACACGTTTATATAGAAAAAACTGGAAAGTAAAACAGAATACCCACCTATAAAAGTAATACAATAAAAATTAGATATACATTACACTTAATCATCTAAAGGTAACATAACACAATATAACATAACATATCGATACATTACTAAAATACTCTATGAGTACCTCAACCAACACACTAGTGAAAAACACAATTACTACATGTACATGCACTAAAAACCCACAAACGAGGTGATAACTAACCTCTAAAACTCACCTCTACGTCCTCCTACCCTAAAAAAAAGAAAACTTTAAAAATGACTTTTAAGGTTCTGATGAACATCAGTAGCTTCCCGCATCCTGGATCCTGGAAAATAGTCTAATTAAGACAAATGGACTATAAATTAGAAGGTAGTGGGGGGAAAAAATGCTTGCTAAATGAAACTAAAAAAACAGACTATCTCCATGTAGAAATTAATAGGAATATATGTTTAAAAAAAATTAAAAAATGTTTTCAAAATTGTAAAGAAAAACATGTTTATATTTAGTTAAAATATGTTAAACAATTGTAAAGTATAAATTAAATAATAGTATAAAAATATATTTTTTTTTAATATATACTCACAAAATGATGTAAAAATGATGCTCAGAATATGTATATGAAACAACTGAATTGGTGTTAGCATAAGTTAGAAAAAATGTAAAACATACAATAGTATATAAATATAACTATTGTTGTTTAATTATAAAAAATATTTTGTTTATCAATATATACATGTTTATTTTTAACTAGAACTACATATATTAAAATATTAAAATATATAATATATAAAATTTGATAAAAGAAATAAAAATTGAAAAATGTGCTACATATCTTAATTCTATGAAAATATGTAAATAATAATTTTATTACAAATATAAAACCAACTAATATGCTAATGGCCTTATTACAAGTTTGGTCATTAGTGATCGCATTCTGACTGCAGAGAGCACAGCAGTCCAACCGATGTTTTAATAGTTGGGCGGATTGCTATTGCTAAGACCGCAGCTGAACTATCGACACCGGCAGCACACCGTAGAGCGTCGGGGTCGCGGTCAGGGAAAAGCAGCAGCCATATGGCAGTACACAGGAGTTTAACCACCGTCCATATTACGAGTTGGTTTTCTGACGAGCTGAATGTGGTGGTGGAACTGTCTGCTTCAAGTGGGCGGAAACAAAGGATTTGGGGTGATTACTCACCCCGTTCCTATTCTTCCCATCAGAGTTCGAGGTGGATGCATCTTCACCCCGAGGATTACAACCCTGTTTGCGGTGATATACAGATAAGTCCTTTTTGTGCCACATACCCATTGCCTGGACTGCCCACATATAGCCCAGACACCAGCAATGAGTAGACAGTATTTTTCCACTTGTACCATGAATAAATGTGCATTTGACACATATGCCAGCGAAATATTCACGCAGGCATTGATACATGTGGAAAAATAATTACCACCACTGCAAGATCTCCGCAGCCACACCACTGTCTTAAACTTGTAATATGGCATTCTAAAGACCGTAAGCACTGTGGTCTACTGGCACACTAATAATCAGGCCTTAAGTATCTTTCAAAACATCACCAATACTAATTAAATGACATAACTATTCCCACTACATAGAAATACATTTTAACAAAGGAATGTAACTCTAAAAGGGTTCAATTAAATATTCCTAATCTGATGTAAACCATTTTGGTTGAATGTGTTAGACACTGTGGGGGTTTTACAATTCACTATTCCCACTCCAACCTAAATAATTTTGGGGAAGGTGTTGGGCACTAGATGGGTGACATTTACTATTCCCACTCCTATTTAAACTATTTTGGGGAAGATGTTGGACACTAAAGCGGCTATATTTAATATTCCCACGCCAATCAACATCATTTGGTGAACGGCATTGGACACTAAAGGGGCAGCATTTACTATTCCCACACCAATCTGAACCATTTTAGAGAAGGTGTTGGGCACTAAAAGTTCACAAAGACACATTTCTGATCTGATTCGGAAGGAGCAAATGCTGTTAGGAGGCCTTCCTAACCGCATTGGAATCGGCCCCCTAGGACCTGATTACGATGTGAGACGGGATAAATAACAACAAACCCTTCTCCAAAACCAATTATTTAGAATACAGCAATTTGTCCATAATATAATTACAATTGTCCAACAGACCAATGGTTTTCAATTATTTAAAAATATAACAGTGTAGTAGGTAAATCATATTTTTCTTTTGGAACACATATATTTTACATTATATAAAAATAAAAACACAGGGACATGAATAATGAATGCTTAACACATCAAACGTTAAAGAGCACCACCAACAATACTATAAACAAATAACATATTGTACATAAAGTAGTTAGTAAAATGTGAAAAACTTGACACTTTATCAAACACGGAAACAAATGAACAATAGACAATAGACAATATTAACAAAGGAAGCAAACATGAACACACAAAACAAAGCTCAATATATACACAGTCAATAGAGTCATTAATAATACATATTTCAAAGATAAAGCGCCAACACGCGTTTTGAAAGTAACTAGTAGATGGAGAATTCCTTCATCAGGGCGCAGAGAGTACATAAAATACACTATTGCTGGATATGCTGTGCAGGGTACTCAATATCAAGAAGTGTCACCAAAGATCTGTTGAAACACAAGGCTTCATAGAAAACAATAAGTTAAAATGAATATGACGAAGCATGCGGAGTTTGATCAACCCAAGAAATACGATAGAAATGTTAAAGATATCACCAATAGTATGTGAAGAAGAAAGAAAGATACAATGTGTGAGTGATCATGTTGTATGCTAGAGCAGTCAAGAAAGATAGAAAAAATACAAAATATATTATGAAACAGGGAAAGGACCCCAGTATACTAGCACCACGGAGATGTAGCAAAAAAAGGAGAAACCCAAAGTGTAAAAAAGGGTAGTGAGAAAGGTCAACACCTAAATTTAAAGGAAACCAATAGATCTATTAATACACATACTTGATAGGAATACATTTATAGGAATCTGCAGAAAAGGAGGTCTGATTGGCTCTTCTTGTTACAACATATCCGAGACTAAAAATCAGTCCCTAGTCACGTGTTGGTTCTAAAAGTAGAGGAAGATAATGTGACCAAATACGGAAACATAAGGTTAACTGAATAGCACCTAGATGTGCCAATGCATAAAGGGTAATATAACCAGCTGGATGTGCACCCAGCCTAGGTGAAAAAAGCAGGTCCAATACTAAAGGGCAACATCAATAATGATGAAACAAATAATAACAAACTGTTGATAAAATTAACTTCAAATGAGAATTTCATAGTAACAGCAATGTTTACCAATGTGGCCAATGAGGCCTATCTGCATAGAATGCGGTGAATACAACGTAGGTATACCAATGCGCCAAGGGTAAGGTTATCAGTAATGTAAATGGCTGAAAGTACACCCGGCCAGGGTGAAAAGAAACAGGTCCAGTAATGAAGGGTAACATCAGAAAAGATGAAAGACATAATAGCAGACTGTCGATAAACCAAACTTCAAACAACCCTATTCTAGTAACAGGGACGCTTACCAATGAGGCCAATCAGAATGGAATGTGATGGTATAAAACGCGTTCCCTTGGTCCCTTACTTCGTCAAGGTAAGACTTGGCTAATGGATCTAAAACAGATAAGGCAATGGAATTATTCCATGGAAATACCAAAGAATACTTGAGGGGGAAAAAAAAAACTTGATGAAAAAAAAACGCAAAAGGCAGGACCTTACCCAAGCGTCCTCGTCAGGACTTCATCTCAGGAAACTACTGTTAAAGGATACTCCAAGAGGAGTGTGTGTTGTCGGGGCCGATAAAATTAACTTCAAATGAGAATTTCATAGGAACAGCAATGTTTACCAATGTGGCCAATGAGGCCTATCTGCATAGAATGCGGTGAATACAACGTAGGTATACCAATGCGCCAAGGGTAAGGTTATCAGTAATGTAAATGGCTGAAAGTACACCCGGCCAGGGTGAAAAGAAACAGGTCCAGTAATGAAGGGTAACATCAGAAAAGATGAAAGACATAATAGCAGACTGTCGATAAACCAAACTTCAAACAACCCTATTCTAGTAACAGGGACGCTTACCAATGAGGCCAATCAGAATGGAATGTGATGGTATAAAACGCGTTCCCTTGGTCCCTTACTTCGTCAAGGTAAGACTTGGCTAATGGATCTAAAACAGATAAGGCAATGGAATTATTCCATGTAAATACCAAAGAATACTTGAGGGGGAAAAAAAAAACTTGATGAAAAAAAAACGCAAAAGGCAGGACCTTACCCAAGCGTCCTCGTCAGGACTTCATCTCAGGAAACTACTGTTAAAGGATACTCCAAGAGGAGTGTGTGTTGTCGGGGCCAACCTGATACTGTCACATGGGGTGGGCAATCTGAAAACAAATATGTTTAAATTTAAAAATAGGTTTGTGGGGCAGGCCATAGGTGAAAAATACAGGGTGGAGCTCACTGTAAAATCCAGGTCCGCAACAGAGTCACGGCGTCCACCCGAAGTTAGTAAATGAGTGTGGACCAGGGACGCGTTTATGAAAAGATGCAACCACGCGACCGGCAGTTACCCAATGTGTCACAGATGGACATCGAAGACGAAGCATAGGACGAGTGGTAAGATCTAAAATGTCCCAGTATGGCCGCCATCTTGGATCGGCGGTTATACGTCAACGATTCAAGAATAGCTTGGATTCTTTAGGCTGCAGTTTTGGAAATTCTGCGCAGATTAGCTGTATTGATGGGATGAATTTGTCTTCAAGTTCTTTCTTGTTGGAACAATGCTTCTCTTTTTACCTATTTCTGAAAATGCATAACATTGGTGTGCATACAATCGACTTTAGTCTTGTTTTTTCCTTAATGGCTTACAAAGGAACAGTGGTACTTACTAATGGCTGCTAAAACCTAGAACTGCAGATAGCTTTGGGTGTAGCCTACAGTGACAGTAGCTTGGTGTCAGGCAGCCCATCCCACCAGGGAAATCTATATCCAAGGAGCACCGATAATTAAAGGCTGCACACCAAGTGGCTGCAAGCGTAATCTTTGATGATGGACACTAAGGGGCATTTTCGAGTATGGCGGTGGTGAGGCCCCGTTACTCACAGTGGGGGTCCAACCATCGCCACCACTGTGGGTCCACCAATCGTATTTCGAGTGTGGCGGTAAGACCGCCACAGGACCACCGCCTCTGCCGGGATCCAGAATCCCGGGCCGGTGGCGGAGAAGAAGGGGGCAGAAATATGCTGGTGGTGCTGATGTGGCACCACCAAGCATAATTCGAATTACAAATTCACCGCCCATTTCATGGGAGTGAACCCACCATGAAAAGGGGGTGGTGGACATGCAAGTAGGGGGGTGCTACTAGGCCCCCTGCTGCCTCCGGGAATGGGGCTTCATGCTGGGGGGCACATGTTATGCCCCCCTGGAATTACACCCCCATTCCTGCACGGTGTGAAATGCATGACATGGTGCACACAGCACCATACAGGGATGTGCTGCAGGCGCTGTCACAGTGATGGTTTGCAGTCAAGTCTCTTCTATACGCCTAAGACAGCCGCCACTGTGAGACTGCAGCAGCACTGCCCACCCACCCTGGATTC
This sequence comes from Lissotriton helveticus, assembly GCF_964261635.1. Classification (NCBI taxonomy): domain Eukaryota; kingdom Metazoa; phylum Chordata; class Amphibia; order Caudata; family Salamandridae; genus Lissotriton; species Lissotriton helveticus. Next base: position 831,946,712 of record NC_136068.1, read on the forward strand.
AAGTCAGAATCCAGCAAGGGGTGCACCAGAGGCTTGGCAGTCCAGCTGAGGGTGCAGCGGTGGCGGTCCTACAGGAGGACCACCAGACTAGTAATAAGGCCCATTTACATGCACATTTTTGATAATGGTTACAAACCTGTAGACAGCATTCCTGCTACTTATGTTTTTGGAAATGAATTTCCCACTAACCAAAGGGGACTTTAGGGAGGAGATGTGGCCAATCACGCCTAAGCTGCTGACCAGGGCCGAAATGGGAACGAAAATCAGTCCTGGCAATTATGTCGGGCAGGCCGGGAGGAGGGGTGTGGGGGTGGAGGATACACTGCTGCTGCTTTTGGTACCGGGGGGTGATATTGCAGCACTGCTGCAAAACTGCCCCCCAGTACCAAAAACTGCCCCTACCAGTCTAAAACCAGACCCCACCCTTCCGGCCCACCAGGAAAATGCCCGGTGCCTGCTACAGCCAGTCCGACCCTGCTGCTGACATTCGAACTTGGAAATTAGGTATGAGTCCCAGCATTGGCTCAACATCCTTTGATTCTGGGCGATCACCTAAGTCTCTGTGACCCCAAAAATAATGTGACCTTGGGACAGTTTGCGCTATATAAAACTGCAAAGAAAATAAATCTATACTTTAATTAATACTTGCAGAAAGTACAACTGCTCAAATACTTACCTTCCATAACTTTTCCTTTACAATGCCACACGCTTATTTTTTTAATTCTCTAACATCTATTCTTAGGCACTTAACTGTAGACATGTGTAGACATCTTAAATAGAAAAGTTTTCATTGTTGAGCATCCAATTAATTTACCCCAGAGGGCAGGCAGTCTAGTAAAGGCCTTAAAGGGTACGAGGAGGTAGACCATAAAGCAACACTTAAATTGACTTCCTCTGCCAAGAGGTGAACTTTTTTTAATTAAATACTGCCTCGTGCCTGTGACATTTTATGGAAGATATGTGATGCAGAGAGACACGAAGCAGACGCTGACAACAGACAGGATAGGACTCGCCCAGAAGACATGTCTTTTAATGAGTAGAATCAAAGAGAGGGCAACGGGGAAAAAACTCACCAGACCCAAACATCATTTTTCACACAAAAGGAAAAAAATATCCTCTGCCAAAACTGTTCTCGGCTCACGGGAGACAGACAGCAAGAGGTGAATCTTGCATTCTGAGGCCAGAGGGAATCGATAAAATGCCCGCGCTTTTGAAATGCTAAGCTTCAGCAGAGAGCCAGAGTAAATAGTGCTCATGGCCCCAGAGGAAAAGATTGAACTTTAAGCAATGTCACAGGGACAATCATAATACATGTGGAATGGTGGAAGTTTTCGACAAGCACGCCAACATTTCCACCGCTTCTCGTCGGTAGAAAAAAACATCTGCTTTATGGGAAACATGTGAAAATGAAGAAATGTTGCTAGTCTAAATAAATATTTTTGGCAGTGCAACCGCCAAAAACGCGCTTTGCATTCCTAAATTTTCAGAAGCCAATAGGTATTTGAATTGATGTTTGCGAAGTACGGTGGTATGGTCCATACAGCAGGAGAAAAACACCTGCTCAGATGTTTATAGGACACTGAATGAACAAAAGCCTCAGACACCATAGCAACGGCGTCAAGACTGAAAGAACCCTTCGTTTCAAAAGGCTGGTGGATATTTCAGACAGGTATTCCCACACAGATCAGAGTGACCCTGTGATTACACTTCCATATAACCTGACTGGAATGTCCACAGAGCCGACTAGAATAGTTCTCTTAAACTACAATCAATAACATTTTCATAGGGGACAAAGAGACTACTCAAAGCACAGTAGTTAGTAGCAGCAGTACCTTTTGATGGATTTACAAAGTTTGGGCTTGATTTTGAAGATTGTAAATAAAATATTCTTATACAATTATTTACTTCCTTTTCATATCTTTTCTTACTCAGAATGTCCTGCAAACTGGAAACTTTGCCTAAATCACAAATCATACTAAAATATTTTTGTGAAGGAAAATTTAAAAATCTGTGAGAATCCATACAATTCCTATCACTTAGCATTCCCACACTTCTGCAATTACAAACCGTATGCCAAATGTTCACCAATTATTGTGCATTTAGTACATTACATAGGAACTCATAGCACCAATTTATTTGATAGGACCATCATTTCGATAAAAATAACGCAGAATTTCAAAGGAGTCACTACATTTTAAAAAGCAAATTCACACCACACAGATCCGAGATTACAATATACAAAAATCAGAAAATGTTATTTAATGTTGTGCCGAGATGTCTCAAGAGGTCAATTAAAATACAAATGCTTTCAATCTCAGATGCCCAGATTATAGTTTCCACAATATTTTGTTCAAGGAGATGAATACTCAGCATGTTGACCCTGGCAGGATTATTTAAATATCAAACCATTTTTGAAAGATAGTCCGTTTGGCCTTTGTGACATGGCAGACTATACTGGGTCATTTCAGATTTACCCTACGGCTAGTTAGGGTATTTGCAGTTCTCTGCAGCAGGCACATTAACCTAACAAACTATCTGGCTTCTGCAAACAAATTAAAGCTCTCTCTCGAGCAGATACATTATCACGCCAGGCTATATCTCACAACAAACCAGTGCCCCGTAGGCTGGAGCAATGTCAGTCCAATGTAAGTAGTACCTGACTTATGATGGCTCTACCCCGCCCAATAGACTCATCAATGCACTATGCCATATTGGAATGTGAAGATTTTCTGATTGGACATTTCTTTTGAATGTATGGTAGGTTTAGGTAGTGGAAACCACTTATGTATCAGGAATAGGAAAAGTCATGAATGTTGCTGGTTTGAGAACAACATAACTCAATGACCTGCACATTTTTTTTATCTTTCCAAAAGCGAATTCGTTTTTGACATTGCATAAGTGAAAGGTGGAATGAATATTCAACTAATACCTATGGCTTGTTTTTTTATAAACTCTTTTTGTTTGAACATAGCTTATCATAGAATAAATGCTGGAGAGGAACACAACTCCCAACAGAGTAATAGTGTTGTTGAGAGTTGTATTGTAGTAGATGGGTCAAGGTTTAGATCAGAAACAGCACTTTTATGTCCTGATGTTTGTCATAGGACCATCATTGCTTTCAACACAACAGAAATACAATGCTCCCCCCCACACTCACTCACACCCTGTCATGGATCAGTGGCCCTAAATTCTAGCCAGACCCCCCACACCTTGTCCCATTTTTTGGGACAGCCACGGCTCTGATAAATCCCCTCTTTGGCCCTTTGACACCATTAAAGGTCTTACTCCCATTCTGCAATATTTCGGGGGATATTTGGCCCCAGTTCCTTGCTATCTTGCGCTTGGCCACTCTGTCATCCAAATGTTATAATATATGGACCAGCTGTCCTCCCCCTGCAACATTAATATCAACCATTTTGCATCCAAGGGCACCCTCAGAGAGACAATCCGGGACATCACCTCTGTTACTCTCCGCCAGAACACTTATATCACCTGACAAGCCCAGAGTATGTGAAAGAATTTGCCCTCTTGGTGACAGCATCTGAGGCACTGTGGTGTGTGGACCGTACCTATTTTATGTAAGATTGTCCTCAGGTAAAATGCCCTGTGCAAAATCTTGAGTTGCACTAATCTGAACCTGGCTTGAATAGCTATTTCCTGTGGGCGCAGGGGAGCCTTTTCCTAGTCATCATCGTTGATGGCACCCAGGTCCTCTGTCCAAGCATTTTGTAGGCTACCAACAAGTCATGGGAACTATTAACCAGTTTTCTGTGGACTTTGGAGGTCCCTTTGTCAGTAATTGGCTCAGTGAGTAGGTGAACCTCCAGAGACGACACCTCTGGCAAATGCTTGCCCTCACGGATATGCAAAGATGTTTTCACAGTGCATGCCCCAGTTGACGATATCGGTAGTGTTCGGTCTCAGTCATCTCATATTTGTGGCAGAGTACCTCACATTGTATCAAGGAATGTTCCTCCCATACATCTCCCAGATGTTCTATGCAAATTAATACCTCCTTGGAGACTCCCCCCGTAGTGCTGACTGCCCATTGAATTCTTGGACTCTCAGCTGCGACTTTGAACTAATGTTGGTACCACCTTTCACACCAGTTCCTCACACACAAAACTGTGGTATCTCCTAGGAATCCATCGCATCCCCTCCATTATTCAACATCTACCTAAACCCTTTATCAAAACTGATTACATTATTCAACCTCACCTGTTACTTGTATGCAGATGGCACCCAAATCATTTTAAATATGGATGGCTTGGAAGACCTTTACAATTTAAAACTTGATGACTGCCTTTGGGCCATAAACACATAGATGATGAACAACCATCTAAACCCCCATTCTGCATAGACCGAGAATATGGCCTGCAGACAATGCCAAAAATATCAGCCTACCACCATAAACCCTAAAGAACATAGTATGTCACATCTTTCCATACAGTGGATACCAACATAAACTGTAAGCCATCTTAACACTCATAATCTCGAAGGTTGACTATGTATACATCCTATACCTTGGAGCACCCGCATTTATCATTTGCACAATACAGCTCTCCCGAAAAGCTGCCACAAGATTTCTTCTCGGCCTTCACCCAAGAAAACACATGACTCCAGTCTTGCAATCACTCTACTGACTACCTATAGCTAGAAGGGCTATGTTCAAGGCATTTTGCATTGTCCACAGAGCCTCCCAAGGAAAAAAGCTGCTATACCTACAAGTTAAACTTAAGAAAAGTAAACAAAACAGGACACTGTACTCTAGGCTTGCACAAGTTGTCACCATACCAGCTAAACATAAGAAATCCTTAGGTAGAAGCCACACCAAGCTCTGAAACTCATGACGAGACAGCATTCAAATAATCTAGGAGCATATAAAACAGAAGATATTTGAAAACATGGCTATTTCCAGGACAAGAATACCACCCCACATCTCAACAATAGAACCCGGAAAGACAGTTGTACCTTCATACTAAATCTTCAGCTTACAATCCACAGATCAAAAACAAAACAACCAGCAAACTATTTTCAACCGGCAGGTAAGTGAAGGAGGGCTGACCTATGGTTTACCAAGGTTCTATATACTTATGTGATTTTACAAATAACATTCCTGGCCCACTTTAATACTAATACCATAACACTCAGCGGTCAGCAGTCAACTGTAATTCTCCACTCTTACATTCACATAAAACGCATGTGTTACAAGGGTTGTCCAACACCTGTACTGTGCTACCGATAAACTAGCCAAATAAACAGGCATGGAATAACTGAAGGGATCCATCACACACTGCAGAACACCAGGAGACTTTAATATAGTATAACACTGGAGGTTCCTATTATCTATACACTCTGACTGCTTCTTCACATCTGACAATGTCACAAAGAATAACAGTAACAATGCCCATCTAGCATATCGCTCTGCTTCTCTCAGCCTCCAACCATGCATGCTCAGACACACAATTATACAGAAAATAACTGATTATACAACTCAGGGCAGTAACTAACTAGGCAGACAATAATCATAAGAAATACCATAAAGGGACCAGCAGAGCTGTTACATAGGATAATAAAACAAAGACAATACCGTCCCAAAGTACACACCATATGAGAGGTAGGTTGCAGCCCATATAGGTAAGCCTTCTGTGCCACATGTAAGGTTAGCAAGCAATATACAAATGCAGCAATAAAATACAATGCACTACAATATTTATCATTTGTGCATCACCGAGATTTGTTCTAATCCTAGTAAAATCTTTGTTTTCATCCCACATGACATCTGTGCTTTCATAACTGCTGATATATTTTGAAATATTTACAAAGTTAGTTTACAGGTATTTACATTATGTTGTGTACTAGTAAAAAACTTGACATTCTTTCTTTTCGCACTCCATCTACCCAAGGGAGATTTTCGCATAGGGCCAGATTTATAAAGCAAAGAATCTAGACATTTGTGACCTAAAAAATGCTTTTTTAAATGTACAAACACCAAACTGCAATTTGGTATTTGGAAGAGGAGGGTTTAGAGTGGCCATTCCAAATACCGAGTCATAGTGGTATGTATTATTTTGCAACAAAAATGCGGTTGCAAAACATTCATATTTTACCAAAACCTCAAAGGAGCGGGAAGAGGGACCCCTTCCCTTTTGAGAATGTTAAAAATGGAATGTTTATTTTTTGTGTTGTCAGTCTGTATTGAGACTATAACCACATAATAGGTGCGCAGGTTGGAATAAAGTAATCTTTACACATTACAGTGGGTAGGGGAAGGGAGGAAAAAAGGGCGGGAGTGTGGAAAGAGGGAAGGGGCTAAGTCACATAGAGCAAACAGTGTTGATGTCCCCTGTACCCTATACATCTTAAATGTCAAATGGCAGTGGGACAATGTTACCAGTAAGGGGGTCAGGGGACCAGTCAGCCGTCAGCAAGAGTAAGAGTTGGTTTGCACTCTGAGTGGGATGACATGGGCATCAGCAGAGGGAGAGGGGGCAGGCGCAAGTAGCAGAAGGGGCCCAATAGCGTAGGTCTATTGAGTCCCAAGGCTCTCTAGTGGGGGTGTGGTCCCCCTCAGGGCAAGCAACTGGGGTGGGTGAAGTGATGGGGATCTACAGTGTAGAGGGGCTCACACTTGTACGTGTCCTAGGGGGAGGGTGAAGAAGAGAGGAGAGGGTGAAAAAGCAAGAGGAGAGAGTCGGAAATGTGGGGGCATAAAGGGGTGGCACGAGAAGGAGATGAGGAAGGAGGCTAGGGAACCGGGAAATAAGGGGTGAAACACCACTGGGAGGAGGGAAGGGGGAAAAGAAAGAATCGTAAATTCATTTTATGAATCACAACCCATTTTCCTTTCATGAAAATAGGTTGGATTGAAAAATATGCTTTATTTAAAAGCACTCAAAATATGGTGGTCTGCTGACTCCAGCAGGCTACCATTCCTGTGATGGCTATCATTCCTCATGGGCCACAAACTGCGACCTACCTCATTAATACTCATGAGGTGTGTCGCTTTGTGACCTACTTGAAAAAAAAAAGTTTCATACTTTAGGAATAGCAATTTCCGAATAGCAATTTGCAGAAAATAGCAATTAGGAAATAGCTATCCCCAATGTTAATACGTCTGGCCCATTGTTCACTTGACAGAGTTTTCCTATTTTGGAAAATAAAACAAATCTCCTAGTTAAAAGAATAAGCAGCAATTTATCAGAGGATGTTGCCAGGTATTTGACCGTGGTGTCTGAACGCACAGTAAATGTAACATGACAAAAACACAATTTTAAAGGCATTTTTGTTGTTCATTCTGCTTCGGAACTCCAGCATGTTTATTTTGCAGCATCCTTCAACTCTGCACCTCTATGCCCAGTGCCTAGATTTGTTTTTGGATTAGATTGTATGCATTCAAATGTGAATGTAATCAGTTTAGATAAAACACATTTTCGACAAAAGCTGTGCCAGAAGACCGAGTCATTTAGAGGCAAAAGATCAATATGGGCTGACTTGGCCCTCAAATGCCCCCGTGGTTATGGGCCTGGGGAGAAGAAGGAACTACTGCTCTGTTGGACAATTGGACTGTTGCACTATTACAGTATAGCACTGTATTATTGACTGATGTGGTGCTGTTGTTCTAAGGCCAGTAACAGTGAGATCAGAGAGATATACAGAAAACCAGTAGAAGATGTTAAAACCAGGGCACAATGTTGAGAGTGCTGGTCAACAAACCAAATGTTTCTGTCTGGAGTCTAATTACTTTCAAATGTTCAAGACACATGCAGTTTACTTGTACCACATATCAACGATTAAAGAAAAAGAGCATAACACACACCAATTTGAGATTTCAAAGATATATTTAAGGAATATCAAATATTCAAGGCTGTCACAATATACAAATTCAATTGAAAAGAGGGTTTGAGTGACTAGTGGTCAAAAGGTGACAATACACTATATACAAGACAAAAAATATATAAGGGAAGAGAGAAATTTCTGTTTGTCCTTATGATTTTTGCATATATGCTTCAGGATCCATTGAAAAGATTAAGCTGTGATCATGAGCGTTGTGCAGACATATAAGATGCGTCGACGTTTTGACCCTCTTGCTCTTTCAACTGAGCGAGAGCCAGATGGACGCAGACTGCCGGATCAAGTAAATCGTCTGACTGGCCATGTCTACAGACTCCAACCAACGGGTGGAAGTCTTTAAATAAAGGAACTGTTAAAGAAATAATTTGAGGCTACCACTGGCTGAATAATAAGGACCTCTACCTGAATCAGATGCCCTTCATAATCGCAGATACACTAGAGAATCTGCATTTTGGCTGCATATCCACCCCCACTGTCCTGAAGAAGACCTACCCTGACGCTTTTTATAATTTGCGCATCTTATGGGGTCGAAACGTCGACGCATCTTATATGTCTGCACAACGCTCAAGATCACAGCTTAATCTTTTCAATGGGTCCTGAAGCATATGTGCAAAAATCATAAGGACAAACAGAAATTTCTATATATATATTTTTTGTCTTGTATATAGTGTATTGCCTGTATCACTAATCACCACATGTCACCTTTTCACCACAAGTCACTCAAACCCTCTTTTCAATTGAATTTGTATATTGCGACAGCCTTGAATATTTGATATTCCTTAAATATATCTTTGAAATCTCAAATTGATGTGTGTTATGCTCTTTTTCTTAAATCATTGATATGTGTTACAAGTAAACTGCATTCGTCTTGAACATTTGAAAGTAATCAAGACTCCCGACAGAACCATTTGTTTTGTTTAACAATTATACCCAGGTTCTGAGGGACATGGGGTCGCCCCATTATTATTTCTAATGTGAGTGCTGGTCAGGTAACGATGATGTTCACATCCAGATGTGTGTTCTGTGTTAATGTCCAGGTAGTTAACTGTGGTATATATGTTTATCTGATAAGTGGTCTCCCGCCAAGTTGCAACAAAGCTGCCTCGTCCCCTCCTGATCTACATTCTCAGTCCCCTCCAGGTGAATTGATGGCAACTATCTTCAGTAACCAAGTCCCCCACCTGGTGCTCCACTTCTGTGTATATAAAAAAAAGAGAGAGAAAAGAGGAAATTCTCAGAGAGGGACCTACTCCTTATTACCTATAAGTCGAAGAAAAGGGAGCCCTACTCCGTGCTTAGGGGCCGATTAGGATTGCGGTTTTTCCGCATCCTCCGGGCCGGCGGAAGTGTCCGCCGGCCCGGAGGATGCGGAAAAACCGCTGCGGAGCCTTCAAAGACGCCTCGCCAGATTAGGATGGCTGGGGGGTCAGGAACACCGTCCGCCGCTTTTCCACCGCGGTCGCCTTCCGACCGCGGCAGAAAAGCACTAACATGGCTGGCGGTGTCTATCAGACACCGCCAGCCATCTTACGATAGCTGCGGTCATATGCCTTCCCACTGCGGCATTTCCGCCGTGGAAAGGCATACGGTGTTGTCTTCGGGGGCCCGTTGCGGGCCCCCAGACGTGAAGGTGGGGTGGGGGGGTGCACATGGGGGGTACCTATGGTACCCCCCTGCCTTTGCGTGCACGAAGCGGCAGGCACCACGCGGTGCCTGCAGCTTCGTGCATGCAAAGGTAAACATGCATTTTTAACATTGTGGCGTGTGCTGCTACACGCAGCACCCACCGCAATGTTAAGAATAGAGGATGTGACCGCCAGGGTGGTGGTCACATCCTAATTGCACTGGAGGGAACGCCGCAGCCCCTGCGGACATTCCCTCCACCTCGGGGGTCGCGGACAGACGCAGGTCCATCCGCGATCCTAATCGGCCCCTTAGTGCTAACCCTCCTACAGGTGGAAAAAGCACAAGGCTTTTTTTGTTACCCCTAGTGGCATGCTTCATAATAGGGTTCTTCCCGTTCTGCTGTGGATAGATAGAGTTGGAGGGATTTATTTTTAAGTGAATCAACAATACCTTCCTGGTTGGAGAGCTATGCTTTATTCCATCCTCCAGACAATATGATTAAAAAGGCAAGTCACACTTACTCCAAGGTCGAGTCTTGGCTAAATAACCTGCTGGAACATCAACAATGAGTAAGTGTGACTACAGACTCGTCTTGCCACCGGAGGATCTATGGAGCAAAATCCTAGCTTTTTTATCTGTATGAAAGAATGCAGCACCAAGTAGGTTTAAAGTTAATTTAAGCATGCAGAGTGTGTGAAGTCGCCACACCCTGCAATCATTGTACTACTTAATTATGAGTGAAATCAAGGAGTTAGATCCTTGGTACTGAAGATAGCCACTGGGAAGGGTGGCTTGAAACATGTACACCTGGTAGAAGGAAGGGTAATTAAAACCACACATTCCTTCTACTTTTCTTCCTTTTTTAATCATACTGTCTGGAGGATGGAATAAAGCATAGGTCTCCTACCAGGCAAATATTGTTAACTCACTTCAAAATAAACCCAATCCAACTGATATCTATCCATCATTTGGTACTTACCGTTTAGTGCTTCCATGTCTTAAACTGGTAGCAGCAGGCCCCGTTCTGCAATGGAACAGGAAGAACCCTATGATGAAGCATGCCACCAAAGCGTAACCCTGATGGATGAGGGTTATACAAAAAAGTCTTGCGCTTTTTCCAACTGTAGGAGGTTTAGCACTACACACTCCTGTGACATGCTCTGACTCTCCAGCTGCCTTCACAGGCCCAGACCGACCAGGGGATGTCCCCAACCCACCTAAGGGAAGAGACAGATCTCTGGAGGGGCATGAGCCCTCTGTCGCCTCTGCAAAGAGGAGTGCTGACTTAAAGTCAATCTTCATGTTCACCCCGTCAATTTGTTGAAGCCTACTCTAATGTCGGTGTCAGAAAGGTCTTAGTTTCACTGACCTACTGCACCATAGGACACAGATGCAACACACGTCTCAGCTAGCAGTAAACAAAGCACCTTGAGACCAAGTTTACTATCACTGCATAAATACTCCATAAAGAGAGATTCGTCAGACAAAGCCAAACCTATTGCATTTGTAAATGCCTGTTTGTTCAAGTAATTCTGATTCACAGGAATTTCGCAGAATGTAGAGTTTGAAGAAGCCTGGAGACATTTTTATGACAAGTTCCCTTAACAATATCTGTGGAAATTTCATGGGATGTTTGCAAACAAATGATGTCACTCCCTTCATAAGCATAAGAGCAGAGTCATACATACAATCAAACTCCTGAGCCACATAGTTTAATGTTTTGTCATTGGAAAAGTGTTATTTTGCCTTATTGAGCTCTACTAGTTTTGACATCATTAGGGTTTCTGTTTTTCAGTTAAAAATTATTAGAACTGATAAAGCATCACTGAACGGAATATTGAATTTTGCTGAACTACTTTGGCGTCCTCTTGTATCAAACAATAGAAGGCCGCCTTGGTACTACTCGACTTATCGGCGGCCTTCGATACAGTCAGACACGAGATCCTTATAACACGCTTGAAAGCAGCACAAATACATGACTCAGCTTGTGCCCTCATTGCCTCCTACTTAGAGAACAGAACTTTCTCAGTAGAATCGGGAGAAGCAATATCAAATCTATTCAACCTGCCATGCGGAGTCCCGCAGGGCTCCTCGATAAGCCCCACTCTTTTTAATCTATATGTGGCTTCCCTTGCACAAATAATAAGGAACTATGGATTCACCCCAATATCCTACGCCGACGATACTCAAATCGTGGTGTCAATTAATAGGGATGTTGAGGACACAGCAGAAAAATTTCAACACTGCATGGTACAGATCAGCCAATGGATGAGAATGAACTGCCTAAAACTGAACGGGGACAAGAGTGAGGTTATGATACTAGGAGGGGACACAAATATATTGTCCCCCTCATGGTGGCCAAAAGATCTGGGAAGATGCCCCGATTTATCAGGAAAGGTGAAAAACCTGGGAATCACTCTAGACACCAATCTCTCATTCGATGCCCAAGCTAGCATCAACACTTTGGTACATCCTAAAAATGATTAAAAAAATTCTACCTTACCTATTGCAGGATTCGCGCAAGACAGTGGTGACGGCCTTGGCCTTGTCCAGACTGGACTACGGGAACGGCCTCTATGCCGGAGCCAGAAAGAAAATCCTAGTCAAACTTCAACGCCTGCAGAATGCAGCAGCCAGGTTGATACTTGGCATATCGAAGTTTGAACCAATCAGCCACAAACTAAAAAACCTGCATTGGCTACCAATTACAAAAAGGATACAATTTAAATCACTATGCCTGGCATATAAGGCAATGGATCACAATTTCTAAAAACACATCTAAAACACTATGAACCAAACAGACTTCTCAGATCCGGCCATGAGAAACTTATCATGGTCCCGAGATTCAGGAGAGCCAACTGGGGCGGAAGAAGTTTCTTGGTACACACAGCAAGAATCTTGAATCAACTACCACTAGCCATAAAAATCAGCCCATCCTTGAAATCCTTTAGAAAGGAAGTTAAAACATGGCTTTTCTCTGCACAGCTCTAATCAACATCGGCAAGAGCCAGTGGTATATCTCAGCGCCAAGACGCCTTCGGGCATTCGCGCGCTCTACAAATAGACAAATCAAATCATTATCAATCTCTTATCTCTTTTCTGTCGGTATGAATAAAACCGGGCCACGGTAAGATGCTTAATAAACCATTTTGGCCATCCACGGTATCCCTGGACTCACAGAACCAACTTCACTCCAATTTTGGGACTATTGTTCAATTTACATGGCTTCAGCTCACAATCTCTACAGGCTCACAGTGGAACTCTGAGCGGCATCTCAATTCAGAGGCAGCAGCACTCCCCGGAAGTCATCTTCTTTCACTATGAGTGGGAGGAACTTTGCTTTCTCAAAGGTCAGGTATCAAGATTGTGGCAATGTATGTGTGTTTTTACATGCCAGAAGATAAGACCCAATTTAGACGTGTTTTAGACAGCATGACACAAGACTTTAGTCTGCTTACATTGACAGCTATTTATACTTGCAGAATGATAGTGCATATTTATTTTACTGGAGAGATACTTATATAAAATATAATATTTATTCTCCTTCAAGGAAGCGATGTTCAAGATGTTCAGTTATCTTGTAACCCTCCAAAGTTGCATGCTGATGCACTATGTATGCTGTTTAGCTGAAAATTCTTTAATAGTTGTGCATAGGCTAATAAATGATATTCACTACAAAGTAGGTATTTCTACACATATTGTGTTTACTAAAATATTGATTGGTTTATGTGTTTGAAACATTGTTAGTCCAACCCTGTTTTGTCATATCATACCATGAAACATATGTGACTTCTGTACTCTGGAACATTATAAACATTGCTTTATTTTAGAGAAGAGCCAGTATTCTTTCTGAGCCTTCTTTTAGAACAGGTTCTTGTTAGTCTCTCTATTTGATTTGCACTTAGGTTTTGCACTTGCTTACAGTGCAGACTCTATATCAGTCTGTTTACTGATTTTACTTAGTCTTTCCTTGGATATTCTTCAAAGGCAGACCTTAGTTACTCCTCTTGCAGAATTATATGTTGATTATTTTGTTTATGCTAATTCCTAAGTGATTAACTAATTATTTTTTCTTTTTGTAATAATCATATTTTTGAAACTTCTATGTGGTTTTAACCAGGAATTATATCTCACACAGGTACATTTTTTAGCCTTTGATTTTGTCTTGCTAAGATTCACTAATTCTTACAAAGACTCAGACTATCCCAATCTTGCACATCTACCCTCTCAATAAGTTCATTAGAGCATTGACAGCAACAAATATCACTTTGCATTCATCATCCTCCAGAATCAATGTTCCCTTTAAAACATGGCAACCGGCACTTCTGTTCCTAGATTTACTTAATGACGGTTTGAAAAATATGCCTTTAGAAGGTGCTTTTCCTCGTATACAAGGATCACGGGCCATATCATAAACACCTCCAGTGGCTATGCAATGGCCCAGAAGGGGTTTGTGCACTGGTTTTGCTGAAACTGTGCCACTTTTTATGGCAGACATTAACTCAGAAAACCGATGAGTCAGTGTATGACCTGTGGACAGTCCAGATGAGAAACATGAAGAGGCATTCAGTATTCTGTGTTTCCAGTATCTGTTGCAACAATACAATTTCAGCATAAACAGGTGTATGGAGTCTACATGCCATGTAGGGATGCATTCACCAAGCATTCCCAGGATCAGCAAGTTCAACTTTCGTTCACATTTTGGACTGCACAAGCAAATAACCCAATGTAACATGCAGGTTATTAAGTGTCTACAGCAGCTGCTTCTTGAGACAGCAGCACTGTTTGTTGTTATAACTTCTTCATTCAGTCAATCTTTGACTAAAGAACAGGGCTGCAAGAAGGTGAGTACAATTCCTAAAATTAAACCTTTATCTACTGCAATCAAATCTTAATGACGTGCAAACATATGTCCCTCAATGCACACCCTTGACACGGTGGAGGAACTGGGCTGCTGGCAAGAGATATTTGAGTAGTTAGAAATTAGACAAGCAGGGAGGTGAGAGAAGTAATACAAGGTTACGGCAGCACTCATTGCACCACCCACCAAAGCAACACTGTAAAGCATGTTGCCAAGACTGTCCCCGCAGCCTGGTTGTGCAACGTTGAATTACCATTTCAACCTAGCAAACAAACCTTTTATCAAGCCTAAACCTTTCCTTTTTACTACCTTTAAGGGAACCCTGAGGTAGGCCAGAAATGCCCATAGACCAGGGTATGTACTATTAAAAATTTAGAACATATATATTTAATGCTTTGAATGTCTTGGTAGTGAAAAAACACCACAGTAGTTTTTTTCACTGTGGCAAGGCTGATTCACTCATAGGTTTACACTATTACCTTATAATAGGTGCCAAATTCAGTTTGGGAGTAACTGGATAAACGGTTCAAGGACTCATTTGAATAGTAATTTAAAATGCAACTTAATGGTGTCACTATTTTAGAAATTACACGTTTAGAAAGTTATTTTCCTGCCTTTAACCAACATACTTTTATCCCAGTGTTTAGCTATCACCTGAACCTTGATGGCCCCACTGTGATGAGATGTGTATTGCTCCCAGATATTGAACCAAGGTGCCCTGGGAGAGGGAAAAGGGGCTCCTCCCTTGGCAGGATTGCATGGGGAGCAGTGCCCAGCCTATTCCTCAGGTTCAGAGGATGCCTACCTTGCCATTAGCAGATGAATCTCACACCTAGGCCTGCCTCCTCTCTGTCTCTCTAATCAGGATGGCACCAAATCTAGCGGAGGTAGAACTGACCAGAACTGATGTAGGGGGCAGACTAAGGCTTCCTCTCCACTCATAGGCACTGGGCATAAAAGTAGACCCCACAGACCTCTCCTCAAAACACTCCTGGACCTGTGAAGATAAGAAGAAATACTGTACTGGTGTCTGAAACCTGAAGGAAGACTGGACTTGCTTGCCTTTATTCCAGGACCCCAGAAGTGAGTTCAAGTCAGTGGCGGCTCCTCCACTATGGTGGAGGAGCGTTGCCCCACTGCCTGGCTTAAACCCAGGAAACGTAAAATAAAACAATGCTCTTGCATCATTTTATTTTACATTTGCCAGTTTTGATAGCGGTGTTGGGAGGGGCGGGCTTAGGCACAGGAGGGGGAGGATGAGTGCTACGTGAACTCCACTCCCAAAATTCTCATATGTGTTTTAGCCGGCTATCTCAGGCTGACCAAAACACACAAGCGCACTTAGGTTTTCTCCAGCCCAGCTGCCTTGAGCAGCTGGGCTAAAGAAACACCACAGAATTCCTGGTCTGAGCGGGGCATCTTCCCTGCCTACTCAGACCAATCCCCGTGCTGCTCTGCAGCACAGGGATTGGATGGGAGTCTGGGTCCTAGAGGCTACTGGGACCCAGAAACAGAAGAGGCGGCAAACGCTAACCTGGAGGTGGCTAGCCGCGGTAGCAAAAGGTAAGTTTTATATATATTTTATATTGTATTAAACACCTCCTTCCATGACGCCTCCTGCATGACCCGCTCCCACCCCACCACCCTTTGTTTATGGCGGCCGCCGCTGGTCCAAGTGTCAGTTGGCTGAATTCCTAATTGAGCTACAGGGACACAACATGCTTCCAGAGGCCTATCCCTGCAGCTGCCCAGCTGTCCAGAGACAACTGGTCCTGCCCTGGACCCTGTGGCTGGACTTTGTTGGAGTGAGTTCAAACTCCTAGTTTTGCCCCCTCAGGTCCTGGACCCTTGGCTTCTTATTAGTGTGTACTACTCCTGTCCCCGAATTACAAGAAAAGGGACTTAGAAGATATTTGCCAAATTTCTGCCTGGAGAACAGACAGAGAACTGGATTGACGACAAACCTGCAGTCATCACGTTGAATCGCCAATCGGCCTCAGTTTGCTGGTTTACCCCGGTGGAGAAAATCTGACTTCTAGAAAAGTTCCTAAGTCCGAACATTGCGGGCTTCATTGGGACCAACACCAAGCAGTAACCCGTCATCCTCGAGGGCTTCCTGGCACACACGTTTCCCACTCAGAGCTTTACTGCCTTCATCGATGACCCTGACAAGGACCTTGATTATTATTTGAAGTGGTTTCTCATCCCTCTCAATGAATACTCCAATTCCTTACATCCCATAATCACGCTATCTGCATTGGCATAATTTATACTCTACCAATGCCTAGTTTCATCATCTCATACATGTAAGTGCGCTTTATCTTTACTTTTAAAGTTTGCTTATATTGGGACATTTGTTTCTTAAACCAATTTTATTGTTGTTTCTTTTTGCCAAAAGATCAACGCTGTTACATTCCAATTCTAATAGGTTGACTCACATGTTACGCAAGACTACATCTAGTCAGCAAATATCAGATGGTAGGAGGAAAGGACGTTGCATACAGTGCATCAACATTGGAATAATTTGTATTTAAGTGCATTAATCAAAGATCGACAAACAGTTTGAGGGGGATGGGTGAACCTGTAACTGAGTCATAGTGATGTACTATGGTGTGGTTTGTAGCAAAGAAGACAGCCACTGCCATATAATCAATGATGTCAAGTCCAAGCAATTAAACACAAGGAAAGGTTTGCATTTGAATACAAGCCGTGGGAAAGAGAGTGGTGGGGGATAAGGAAACAAAAGGCAGTCACAGGAGGGATTATTAGTTATTCAGGACTGCCATTCATGGATGGGCAGCGATCATCATAAACAAAGAGGATCTTATGCTCTTGTACAAGTTCATCCCATAGCACAGCGACTGGGGTTCAGTGAAAGCCACACTTTTCTTCTCTGTGCAAGGAGGCGCCCTTAGCTAGTGCCCATTGGTGAGGGGCAGAGGACTTTCAGCGCCTAGTTATGGACCTCCTAGCAAGCAAGCTGGAGGGCAACATTGAGGAACTTGGTCATTAGTTTACATTTCTTAGGTTGCAAATAGATACCCCTCAGTATAGCACTGGGGGTGTCCAGGACTGATATTTCAGTAACCTCAGCTAGAGTACTCAAGACCCCAAACCAAAAAGATCATAATTTCCTGCTGCTCAAGACCATAGGAGTAAAGTGTGCAGGGGTATGGCGACATCCAGGACATTTCAGGGAGACCAAAGGGAGCATCTTCTATATTTTCAGAGGTGTAAGATATGCCTTCTGTAGTATGTTAGGTTGTATAAATTTGAACCAAGCTTGTGTGTGATTTTGAGGGGTGCTCCAGCACAGATTGCAGCATTTTAGCATTAAATACTTGTCCCTAATGTTATATATTCATTCTCCCGATTCATCATGAATAGCAGGTGACCATCCGCTCCCGTGGACTATTGTTTGGAGCATTTGCTGTGAAGTATGTGTGGGGGATTCCTGTTGTTGCTCCTGCCAGGTCACCTGGAGGACAGGACAAATTCAAACATAGGTAAGAAAACTACCTACCGAAAGCCCCGTCTGCTCTGCCAGGAACTTAAAAATCCAAAAGTTCCCACTCCTCAGACATGTCACCAACCATGGACAGCCCAGCTAAATCCCAGTGTATCAATTTGCGGGCAATAACCATGCTCCTTCTCAGGGAGACACCTAAGAGCAGGATAGTGGGAGCTTAAGTAGGTGAAGAGTTGGTATACTCTAGTGTCTAATGGAGGCAGGTGAGTGCTGTGCTGAGCAGTAAAGAACCACAACTAGCTACAGGCATTGGGAGGTTAAATAACAGAGCAAACACAAAATCATTACCATCTTGGAGAAGGCTACCTGTCCTGTTACCAATACAAGTAAGGTGATTTAAGAAGCTATCTTAGCATAAAGTGCTCGTATAGTGCCTCTCAAGTAAATCCTTGGGGGAATACTATATTTTAATTGCTAGATATCAATAAGAGTCTGGTGCCCATTGTATTTGATTTGGATCAAACCAGAGATCCCAACAGGGTGCATTCTGATACAACAGGAAGATAAAGGCTTTGGGTTAAGTCTGAACCCAGAGAGTGGATAGAAGTTGTCTAGGATGGGAAATACTGGGGACAGATTGAAGTGGGAGGATCGGAGGTAGGAGCATGTCAGCAGTCTATAAGTAAATTTTATGCATTTCCTCCTTCAGCTGTGTGCCCCATGCCTTCCCCAAAACATGCATCTTGATTGCCAATGGATTCAACACCAGGACAAACATCAGTGGGGATAGGGAGCATCCCTGCCTTGTACCCCTGGCAATGGTGTAACTGCCAGAAATTCATCAACCTGTGTTCATCCTAGCTGTCGCAGCAGCATGTAATAATTTATCCACTTCAACATTTGAGGGCCAAGCTTGGTAATATTGGGAATAGTGACCTATCTGCCCACTTATCTACATGCTATTGTTGATGGTTGCTATTTGCTGAGTGGAGTTTTAGAGACATTAACTGCTATTCTTCATGAAACAATCTTGGATATATACTCGTACAGTTTCAATTATGCCCTTGGTAGCATGGATGTGTGAGTAGGCATATGAGGAAAGAGTACAGAGAGACAGAAGATCCTGGATGTGCTGATACACAGTTGTAAAAGCTGTAGGGGAAAGAGAGAGCCTTGATTTAAGTTCCAACCAACTTGATTTGATCAGTGAACTATGGGAGGAACTAAAGTACAATGTCAAGGGACTACTCTAGTGCACAACTGCCCATCAGCAGCACACCACAGAGGGCTGACTTAGCAGCACTAGCAGAGGTTACAGCCAACATGACAAGAATATCACCCTTCCAGGAAGGCTTTTATCAGAATGGTAGGATGGGCCTGGTAATGTGTCTTCCCAAACTTTTAATCTAGTCATACCTTTGACTTTAGTGGATATTCTTTCTCAATGACAGGTAAAACAATGGATGCCCTAAAGCACTCCTTTGTTGGCCTACCAGAGACAATGACAGATTTAGCGCCTAACTCTAAGGATCAACCTGTGAGAGATACAAATGTGTCTAATTTGCTAAGGGAGATGAGGGACTTGGGCATGTTAACTCTTTGGAAATTCCTGTTCTCTTGGCAGAAGAGAACTTAACATGAGTTCAGTTAGACATAGAAGCAGAAGCTGGAGCAAGATCACCGCCGACCAGCTCACCACCTCCCTCAGCCAGAACCACCCGCCAACATGACGGACCCCAACAAAGCAGCCCGCAACCACTGAAGAACCCTCCCAGCAGACCCGGCAGAAAGACAGCCTCGTGGTTCACCAACGACCTCTAAAACTCCAAGAAAAACTGCCGCACCCTCGAGAAAGCCTGGCGCCACAACCAGACTACAGAAAACATGACAGCCCTCAAGACCGCCACCCGCAAACACCACCAGCTGATCCGCACCACCAAAAGGACAACATTCAGAGAACGACTAGACAACAACACCCACAACAGCAAAGAACTCTTCAGCATCGTCAAAGAGCTCTCCAACCCCAGCGCCTGCAACAACAAGATCACACACTCGCAAGACCTCTGCGACTCACTCGCCTCGTTCTTCCACTGCAAGATCGCCGACATACACAACAGCTTCGGCGCACAGACCACGCACCCAACCACCGAACCAACGCTCTCCACCACCACCCTCTGCGCCTGGAGCCTGGTCAGCACCGAAGACACCACCCGCATGATGAACACCATCCACTCCGGCTCCCCTACCGACCCCTGTCCACACCACATCTTTAACAAAGCCGACTCCATCATCGCACCCCAACTCCAGGACATCATTAACAGCTCCTTCGCATCCGCCACCTTCCCGGAGAGCTGGAAACATGCCGAGCTGAACGCCCACCTGAAGAAACCCACTGCAGACCCCACGGACCTCAAGAACTTCTGACCCATCTCACTCCTCCCTTTTCCTGCCAAAGTCATCGAGAAGACCGTCAACAAACAACTCTCCGCCTTCCTCCAGACAAACGGATCCCTCGACCCCTCGCAGTCCGGCTTCCGAGCCAACCACAGCACCGAGACCGCACTCATCGCAGCTACCGACGACATCAGGTCCCTGCTCGACAACGGAGAAACAGCTGCCCTCATCCTCCTGGACCTCTCAGCAGCCTTCGACACCGTATGCCACCACACCCTAATACAGCGCCTCAGCAACACCGGCATCGAAGGATCGGCCTTGGAGTGGATCATCCCGTTCCTCGCCGGAAGAACCCAGAGAGTCCGCTTCCCCCCGTTCCGCTCCATGGCCACCGAAGTCATCTGCGGCGTTCCGCAAGGATCCTCACTCAGCCCCACCCTCTTCAACGTCTACATGAGCCCCCTCGCAGCCATCGCATGCCAACACAACCTCAACATCATCTCCTACGCAGACGACACCCAGCTGACCCTCCCCCTCACCAACGACCCCGCCGCCGCCAGAACCAGCCTCCAGGAAGGAATGAAAGACGTCGCGGAATGGATGAAGCTCAGCCGTCTGAAACTGAACTCTGACAAAATGGAAGTCCTCATCTTGGGACCATCCCCCTCCGCCTGGGACGACTCCTGGTGGCCCCCGGCCCTGGGCAGCACCCCCAAGCCAACGGACCACGCACGCAACCTGGGCTTCATCCTGGACTCCTCCCTCACGATGACCAAGCAAGTCAACGCCGTCTCGTCATCCTGCTTCAACACCCTGTGCATGCTCCGAAAGATCTCCCGGTGGATCCCCACCGAAACCAGGAAGACGGTCACCCAGGCCCTCGTCACCAGCCGTTTGGACTACGGGAACACCCTCTATGCTGGAACCACAGCCAAACTCCAGAAAAGACTCCAGCGCATACAGAACGCCTCGGCACGACTCATCCTGGACATCCCCCATCACAGCCACATCTCTGCCCATCTGAGAGACCTGCACTGGCTCCCCGTCAGCAAGAGAATCACGTTCAGACTCCTCACCCACGCACACAAGGCTCTCCACGACATGGGCCCCAAACACCTCAACAACCGCCTCACATTCTACACACCCACCCGCCAGCTCCGATCGGCCAGCCTCGCCCTCGCCTCCGTCCCACGAATTCGCAAAACCACTGCCGGAGGAAGATCCTTCTCCTACCTGGCAGCCAAGACATGGAACTCCCTCCCCACCCACCTACGGCTGACCCAGGACCACCTCTCCTTCAGGAAACAACTCAAGACCTGGCTGTTCGAGCAGTAGAGACTACCCCCCCCCCCCCCCGCGCCTTGAGACCCTAGCGGGTGAGTAGCGCGCTCTACAAATTTGTATGATTTGATTTGATAGACATAATGCGAAATCTGAATTGGCCCTCCAGAGGGTCTGCACTGGAAAATTAGTCGAGAAAAAGGAGTAGACTTTAGCTCTAACTCCTGTATATGTCATAACTGATCACATACATAGTGTTTCAAAAAGTAGCCGATCCTCTGCAAGGGCGATGGAGTAAATTACTCCAGCGCCCCCGACGGGTGCCAACTTCCAAATTCTTAATTTGTCCCTCGGCCCGAGGACATTTCAAGCATTGACAAGACCGCCATCAAGACAAGTTCTGTCAATGCTCTGCGGCTTTGACGGACAGCTCCCTCAAACATGAAGGAACTGTACAGCAAAGTTACAATTGTTTGTATTTTCAAACAAAAATCCAAAGCAGGAAAGTAATAAAATAATCCCCTCTCCCCATGAAAGTTTCCTCTCATGGTGAGGGGGTATTTTGTGGTGTTTAATGCCTCTTACTACCAGGTTTTTCCTGACAGGGAGGGACAATGAAAACGGCTTTATGTCTGCTCGTCGAAATTAGGTCGGCGGACATATAGTGAAATACTTGATGGCCCGATGGAGTAAGGGCCTTCAGAGATGTTTAACCATGGTGGAGACAGAGTAGTTATGCTAACTTCAAACTATGGTCCACCCAAATCAAAATTGGGAGGGTTGACCATAATGTTGGTGTGGAGGAAAGTCTGTTGCTATTGTAACAGAGTTCCCGCTCTGCCAACATTTAAATCAGGCTCTGAGGCACATAATAGATCACTAACAGCACACAGAATAAGCCATGACTTTTGGTTTCAGAACATCCAGTAGCTACAACGGGGACTCAGGTCCTCTACAAGGGAAAAGCCAACCAAACAAGTTTTTTGAAGTTGGTTGTAAGTGACTGAAGCCATGTCATGTACATTTCACTGTTAATGTGCTTGCTGCACATACAAATGAAGTTGACTGTGTTCACTGGAAAGGGCCTGATAAAGCTGGCTCTGATGGGCTACACAATAAATTTGCCGTATGGCAGAAGATGCAATTAAGTTGCCACTGTCGCCTCCCACTATTCCATCAGAGGTGTGGCCAAATGTTTAAAAAACCAGCCCATTGCAGGAGCACGGACCAAAATGTTTTTCTAAGATACAACACCAGAAATAGGAATTTGGTATTTTTACTACCTAATCTACTTAGTATTTTATCCCAAGCTCTCTAACGGACTATGCTGTGTATACAGTGACACAGGAAACAAAAGGCTTCTGTTTTTGCCCACTAGATTATTCATCAAGCAGCTATAAATCCTCAGTTACTGATCCATTGTCAATGAGGCTGTGCTTTGGACCATTTTTAGAGAAGTAATGACAATAAAGGTGGCTCAAGCCTAAAATGGAACTCCATACACCTAAAGATGATGGCAAATTTACCGAAATAGGTTCAAGTATAAAAGTCCAAATCACCACACTAGAGTCCTCAGTTCGACAGATTGAGTAAAATAGCAGTGCAGTTTGGAATAAAAATGTGCTTTCAAAATGTGAAGATATTGGATATTGGTCTAAAATGTAAGATTTGTTGGTATCCTTGAAGGCATGGAGAGAGCTGAAAGATCCAGGCAGTAATTTGGATATGGTTAGATTGCTTAGATATTTCCATAGTGAAAAATATGTAAAATTACCCAGATTCTAATGGGCCTCCTGTGAAAAGGCAAATAGTCAGCAATATTGTTGCCTTTTCCAGGACTACACAAAGAAAAACTATTATTTGCTATGGCCTGAGAAAACTAGATTTCCAAATAGCTGCGGTTCCCCATTCCAGAATTTTGCCTCTGATATAGCCCACAGTCCAAAAATGTATTTGCACTCTCTTACCAGTTTTCAATTTCGGCAAACCTCTTTCCCATTTCTAGGTTGAATATAGTAATGGGCATTCAAGCTTTTCTGTAAGATGGAAGAGGTAAGGCAATGAATGACTAAAAAATTCAAGAATGATAAGAAATAGGAACTAAACTAATAGTGGGTGTGAAATTGATTGTTTTGGGGAAAGTAGTAAGAGTATGGAAATTTGCTTGTGTATGGGTTGGCTCATCTTATGATTAATCTGGCTAAGGGAGACATTTCTGATTTAGGATGGGTGATCTTGGCCAAAACAAAGTTTCTTATTATAGGTACACTTGTTTTCTTTTGGGAGTGTTTCTTTCTAGGGATACTGGGTGGGACAGCTTCACCATGCTTGCATGACCCTTTCTATAATGCAAATCAGTGTAATTTTTCTATTGCTGGATAATGTAGTGGTGCCTATTTGCAATAATAGGTTGCCCACTGAAAAGTCAAGGGATCATAATATCATATACATCTCACAAAAAAACATTTCCTCAATTTGGTGTAGATTTTTCTTTATTTTTGTAGATAATGCTTAGAAGATGATTTTGATGTCAGATGGCACACAGACAGAAATATTCTAATATTGCATTTAGGGGGTTGGGGTGCTCTCCCTGTGAGAGTGGTGTATGTGGAACTAGGAAGCTGTCATAGGGATAACTTTCAGAGTTGACAGTGGTAAATTACTACCTCCTGTGAGAAATCCAGAGCCCTGGGGAGACTTTTCCAAAGCTCTATGTAATGGGGACCATTATAAATTCACACACTTACTGGCTATATGAACACAAGTGTCCCAGTTGCTCAAGAGAATCACTAAGATGAATGATATTAATTGCTCATTGATGTATACAATTGGCTTAACGGATGGATGGCAGCATGTGCATTCCAAAGAAGGGCTGTTTACTTATTTCAACAGAAAACCTAATAGTCAACAAAGGCTGGATTATTCCTAAACTTCAAAATGAAGGTCTTGTTTAGGTCTTGCTCAGATTCAGAAATCTTGCCACCTGTTTGTTTAGATAATTCCACAACTGGCATTTGGTTCTCATCCTGGGTGGCAGATTGATAAGTCTTTGTTTGAAGTTTAAACATGTAGTATCTGAATTATTTGAGGTTAATGAGGGAACACAGCTGTCAGACTGATGTAACCACTATCCTGTAGATCTGAATGTTGCAGCAGGTATGATGTGGAACCCACTAGTCTCCTTCCACATTAATAGTGCCAAATGAGTCCAAGACTGTGCTTTGTACTGACAGCAAAGAAAGGACAAGGGGGATAGGTATCTGAGAAGAGCAAAGGAGAAACATATTTTTTAGTAGTAATGCAGCTGTCCTCATAAAATGGAGGCTCTATCAGGTGTTCTGTAGTCTTTAACGAATGACAGCTCTCATACTAAAGAGTACACAAGACTACTGCTACTCTCTGCTCTTACATCAAATTCAATTTGATGCAGTAATTTTTTCTTTTATATTTATTTGCCACCAATGGTAACATTCAACAGAAACTGAAAAAATGAACTATCACTCTAATAACAGGTGCTTTATTGTAAATTGCCAATGTTCCAATGTACTATTATCTTATTAGAACCAAGGGAATCATCATGAGACTAGTTCAGGCAACTGTTAAAGCTCCACAAATTGGGGCAGCGAGTACGAAAATAAATTCACTCAGGATTTGTAAATAATTCTACAAAGGTCCAAAAGATAGACGCTATACCCCACCTTAGAAGGTAAGGTAGAGTTCCAGCATGTAGAGCCAAACAAATAGCTTCCTAGCTAATCACTACCTTGAGGATGCAGAAGACAGTGATGGAAGAGGTTGAAGTGTTCCACGGATGCAAGGAAGAGAGACAGAAAGAGATGGTCCAAGATAAGCCACAATCCGAAAACCTCTTAGAATACGTACAAAGCATTCACCCTGAAGATCATTTCAGCTGGGGAACCAGGAACACAGATAAAGAGCAGAACCTAAGGAGAGAAACACAGGGCTTTGTCTCATTAACAGTGAGGACAACTAAGCATGTGGCCATATCTTTAGTGTGGGTTTTGTAGACCATGTGATCCTGAAATCCTACAGTAGATCCTCGAATTCAAGGATCCTCAAATCCTGCAGTAGATCCTCAAATCCCAGGATCCTTTAATCCTGTGGTGGTTCCCCAAATTCCACTGTTGCGTGTCACTCAGATGGGCAAACTTTCACAGCTTCTGGGGCACCCAAATGAGGAACTAATTGGCTGAGCTGGTACGTCAAACCTGTGCACTACACATGTGGGAGCCACCATTCAGGGTAGCATGATTCCTACTGTCCCAGTAGTGCAGACAAAAACCTAAGTAGAAATGAACCTCTGTGATGGGAGGGGCGACCAATAACGCAAGGAATAGAGACTTAGAAACTTGGCTGGGAGTCAGGATCATTTCAGCAGGACAAAACAGCAAGTTATGTCCGACCACAAGATTGACGTCAGTGGTGACAGCTTGGCGCTGGTCCAGAGTTAACCATTGGTACGTTTTCAGAAAAGTTGTGAAAAAGTTTTAGTGACCAGTCTTGCATTTTCAAAATAGTAATTTGACAACTGGCTTGATCATTAGATGGGGTTTTATAATAGTATTAATTTGAGTGCTTAAATCATGGTTCTAGTTATTTCCAACTGAAGCTATGCATTATAAGGTGTTATAATGTTAACCCAGCATTTTATATGGGAAATCCTTGCCACAATACAAAATGACTTTGGAGATTTATCACTGTCAGGACATGTAAAACTTAAGTGCACATGTTCTACTTATGAAATACCATGCAGCATGCCCTTTGGCAATTTAGGGTGTACCTTAGGGGTTACTTATATGTTTTAAAAAAGGAAGGTTTTGATATGGCAAAAGGATTATTTTGCCAGGTCAAATTTGCAGTTTTAAAACCTCACACTTGGACTGCAGGGGAAAACCTGTAGACATTATTTGTATTGTCACTCTAATGATGTCACAATAGGTACTACAGTTTACTGGTGACATTTACATTATGACCCCCTGCACTGGGAACCATATACAAGTGACTTATAGGTAAGTTAAATGTGTCAGTTAGGATTTTTAACCAATTTGACACATATGTAAGGGTAAGATCACATGCACTGGGCCTGGCTAGCAGAGCCCCAGCAAAAAGGGCCCCACACCATAGCATCAGTTAAAAAAAATGGGAGTTGAGCATGCAAAAAGAGACACTTTCTTACAACGTCCAACATAAAGTTGCCAACAGCTGCACTGAAGGTAACGTATGGATATTGGAATCAATTAAAACTGAGGTCAAGCTAATGTGACCTGATTAGGACATTTTGAATGAGCAAATGATGTATCAGAAATCACACAATGCAAGGGGGACAGAGGGGTGTACAGGGGTGTACAGGGGATACAAGCTATAAGAATGGAACTTCAGAAATGTTTGGGAGGAACAAACAGCATTAAATGCATAAAAGATACATCGAATGATCAGATGATGCGGATCCTGAGGTATTACCTGAAATTGTACTTTGAGACATTGTTTCTGAAAAGGAAAAGAGCCAATTGTTTTTTTTTAATTCGAACAATTAGACCAACCTGGAGTATATGATCAGCGAAGATTGCCAGTGCACTCACAAATGAAGAATTGGCAGCCAATGTTTTCTCACTTCCATCAGCTAATTCTTCCAGAGAGGATCACTTGATCAATACATTGAATAATTTGCTATAGCCCTTTTTGACAGCAAAAGTGGTACTGATATTTAGTGTGGTTTTGGATAGATACTCTCTACCCAGCTCCTTTTACACGGAGAATGTATTCACTTTTTGGAAGCAGAGGAGGAGTTCTCTGTTCTGTGGGTCATAACTATCAATGTTGTTGCTAATCTCCGATTATAAATTCCAGATAAAATTCCTGATGATGAAATTAGCTAGTGTGAGCCACGGATCGATGAGGATTAGACTGAATCTATTTCAGGTTGTTTGCTCACCTCGAACATCAATTACTTGATAAGAAATTTGGATTTTTGCCAAATGTAAAGGTGCAAAGAATGCATTTCACCTGATATACTGAAAACTTTTCATGGAGGTTTTTAAAGAACATTTATTTCTCACCCCAGTTTACCAGGTTGCTTCTCGCCCTTTTCTATGATGGCTACCACAACAGAGCTGATTCATAATGGCACCACTGTGGGTTCTGTTGAGGTGGAAAGAGTCACCCAGTAGTGTAGTCCTCCCTCACTGCTTCTGTTTGCTGTATATCCTGAGCAGTTATACAGATGCACATGGCAAAATCAGGCCAATACGTTCAGGTTAAAGCTGTGTGGTGCTGCTAGAACCGGGCTCACTCTGACGATATTGCCTTGAGCTTGTGTTAAGAAAGCAGATTTGTATGCTGAGTTTCAAATCTCTAACTTGGTAGCGCATACCTGCTATTTAGGAGCACAAGTTATGGGGAAAATCAGAAGATTTGCACCAGCAGAAGAATGTCTTGCATTTATCCATGATCAAACAAGAGGTCTCTGTTAGAAATTGGATTACAGGTTGACAGGGACAGGGGCCATGGTCAAGCAACAACCACAATCCTAGTTAGGGTAAGGTACAAGCAAACCCTAAATGAACCAATGCTCACCTCTGGTAACTTGGCACAGAGCAGTCAGGCTTAACTTAGAGGCAGTGTGTAAAGTATTTGTGCAGCACTACAAACAGTAAACTATGAAAACACCACGCAAAATGATTCCTATAAAAATAGTTTTAATTTTAATAAATAAAACAAGTCCAAAATGGCAAAATTCCAATTAGTAGAATGGAAGATATTGAATTTCAAAGTTTTAAAGTAAAATAGTGCAGAAAAGTATATAGCGCCAACTGTGGATATCTGGTTTTGCTGGAGCAAGACAAAGTCAAAAGTTAAGGCTGACCGCCATAGAGCGTGGGCCGGCTACAGTAAATCAGTTAGGCTTCTGAACTAAAGTACCTTAAATCTTAGGTTGTGGAGCGTTGTGTGGCTTGGCGTCAAGATGCGTTGCACAGTAGAGGTGATGCGTCAGTTCTGAGATGTTAGAAGGATGTGGTGCCAGGTCCTGTTGCACTGATGTCGAGGATCCTGTCAACGGTGCTTGCAATGCGAAGTCTTTTGTCGAGGACACAAGGCGCAGCAGAGGAGATGCATCAATTCCGATGCGTGGTGAAGCTGCGGTGTGGAGTTTCAGCGTTGCCATTGAGGCTGCCATTTACGAGGGATGTGAGGAACTGATACCTGGAAAAGCAAGAGCAGCTGTGATTCTGAAGGTTATGCGTTGGTCCCAAGATGCAGGAGGTGGCGGCAATGCGAGTCTTCACAATGCGTACAATCCAAACAGCATTGTTAAGCCGTTGGTTCTGCTCGGGAATGTGCCACGCAGTAGAGGATGTGTTGTTCCGATGAGTCCACTGATGACAATACACCTCAACCCCAATTCTAAGTGTCCATTACTGGGGTGGCAGCAATTGAGAAGGTCGACTCACAGATTGCAGAGTCTAGGTGCAAGAGCAGAGTGGTTGAAATTCTGTTATGTCCCTGAGACTTCAGATCAGGAGGCCAGCCAACTAGCCCTTGAAGTCATTCTGAGCTCTGGGTTCATGACAAAGGCAGTTCTTGTCACCCAGGCAGGAGGGCAGCAGGCATTAGGTCAGAACAGCGAGGCAGCATTCCATCTGAGTGGTAGTCATTCAGTAGAACAGCAGTCCTTCTTCCTGGCAGAATATCCACAGGTCCAGAAGTATACTGAAGTGGTGGTGTCTGAGGTCCACTTATACCCAGTGATACCTTTGAAGTGGGGGAGACATTAAAGACATGCATTTGAAGCGCACACATGTCCTCCCTTCCTGCCCTGGCTTCAGGCTCACTACAGGGGGGTATGGAGCCCTTTGTGTGGGGACAGGACACACCCTATTCAGGTATAAGTGACGCTGTGCCTAGCTCCTCCCTCCCATCCTGCCAGAGATGGCTCATTGAGACACACCTAAGCTTCCACTGTGTGATGCTGTAGAAGGAACACACAAAGCCCAAATTTCCTTGAAGGGATTGAGTTAGCAGCACCCATCTAGGGCTGTATCTTCAAGGACTTTGTTGGCACAGAATTGAGCACCTGTGTATTCATATAACCTGTGTTTCTCAGAGTTATAGCTTTATGTTCAGATAGCACAGCTCAGAAAAAAGGAATCAAACAAACTTGACCACCTTGGCGCTATTAATAGAGAACACAGAAAAAATGAACCAACTACCATATGAGTGCTTTGTCGATATAAAAGCCGCCTTTGACCGTGTGAACAGGCTGAGACTATGGGAAAAACTAAAAGAGTGGGGGTTGCCCCAAGGTCTATTAAATGCAATAATCTGCTTGGACAGTGACACATGGGTAAGGATAAAACAAGGACAAGGGTCCAGTTTAACATCTATAATTAAAACCCAGGACGGCCTAGAACAAGGCTGCGTCCTAGCCCCCTGCCTATTTAACCTATATCTGGCAGACATAGACAGAAACCTAGAAAACATCGACAGTCACGCCCCGAAAACGGGCAACGTTTTAACCCCTTCGGTGCTCATGATGAGCTGAGCTCGTCATGAGGTACACCTCTGCTGTGCTCATGACAAGCTGAGCTCGTCATGAACACACCCATTTCCATTATGATCTAGCACAGCAGGGGAAAAAGTCAAGCAGCCAAGGTGTTAATTCCAATTTTGCAGTACGCAGATGACATAGTCCTATTAAGTAAAACGCCACTCGGGTTACAACGTCTAATAAACAAACTACTACTCTATCTAGTCCAGGAAAACCTTGAGCTGAACAAAGATAAAACAAAAGTGCTCCAGTTAGTGGAGCAAAAGAAAATCAAATTTAAATGGGCAATTAATGAGTCAGCGCTGGAAGAACAGGAATCCTATAAGTACCTAGGCGTAATTCTTGGACAAGGCCACTCAAATAAGGAGCATACCCTGGCAATAAAAGCAAAGTAACAAACACTAATCTATGTGTACAGGCAATTACAACTAAAAATGGCCGGCCCGAACTACACACATCTCTTAAGGGTAATGGCTGCACAAATTTTACCAACACTGTCATATGGCCTTGCTACGTGGCTCGGAAGGGAGGCAAATATATTAAATGAAGTACAAAACAAAATATACAAAGCAGTGTTTAAACTGCCACAATCAGCCTCTCCAGCCCAAGTTCGCCTTGAATTCGGCCTACAAAATCAAAATTTCCGGTCAACGACCTGCTTTGTCAAATTATGTCACAAACTCCGTTCCACTCCAATCGAGTCAATGGACAACATCTGCTGGAACGAAATAAAGTATCAGGAAAGCCAGCCCCCAACAAACTCATGGGGAAACTACTTGAGGACTTGCATGTCCGAACTGGAATTACTAGAAGAATGGAAAAAAGAAATAGACAATGCATACTCCAGCAAAGTAGCCAATGGTGCAGCAAAAAGGAAATCTCTGTTAGAGGACAAAAAAACACTAACAAGACGGCGACATGCATTGACAGTAATCTCCGCTTATTACCAACAAAAGCCACAGGATTACTTGGTCACCCACTTTAGTCAGTATTTAAAAAAGATTTATATTGACTATCGAATGGGTCAGCACTCTTCTAAGGACTTAAGACCATCCTGGAAACATCAAAAAGAAAAAAAGCCCCCTCTGCAGACTGTGTGGATACCATGACAAAACCCTAATGCACCTACTATGCGTATGCCCGGCACTCATGGCTTTAAGAAGACAACAGCTACGAGGCATTTTTATCACACTGAACATACACTCTTGTTGGCAAGCAGTAATAAGCTGGCTAGGAGGTACCTCTTCCATCCTGGCCTGTCGCGGAGTTAAATTCATGATTGAGGTTAATAAACAGTTACAAGAAACCTAAATGAAAAAAGTGGGAAAAAAATTACAAATCTTTGGGCAACAGGGGACTGACTGAGCCTGGAAGAACATCGAGGCACCTTAGCTTCCATTAAATCTTTAACTAAGACTTTGAACTTAAATAAGTACTGTATCGGGGGAAACTAAGAATGGCTTTTAAATTTGTATAGGGTTCTGACAGAATAAATGTATATTTTTAAAGCACTTCATTTTTTACCTGAACTATTATTGTAAAGATTTTTATTAATCACTCAATAAACTAAACTTGAACTTGAGTCTGCAGCACCCATCTGGGGCTGTATCTTCAAGGACTTTGTTGGCACAGAATTGAGCACCTGTGTATTCATATAACCTGTGTTTCTCAGAGTTATAGCTTCATGTTCAGATAGCACAGCTCAGTAAAAAAAGGAAGAGGCCGCCCTTGTTTACTGTTTACAATCAGTACTATCTGAAAATAAAGCACTAACTCAGAGAAATTTCAGGCTAAATTAATTTAGTTTCCATGATGCAGGCACATAAAATAGGTGCTTAGCTCTGCATGGTGCCGGCAAAGCTCCCTTCTGTTATAAAAGGCTTTAGGGTTTAATTCTATGGCAGATTTTTGGAACATGTTTTTAAATATTGAAGCTAGAAGGGGGTCATTTGGGACCCCTTTGGTAGGGGCACAATGTGATAAAGCATGATGTGCTAGCTTTGACATTTTTCCAGAAAGTTCTCTGAAGAATACTCTGAAATATATCTACAATTTCAGGTCTATGTTAGGACCTGAACCCATGTGCTATGTACCTGCCATGAACTAAGCGGATTTTGGGAGGGAGTGCTCCAAAAAACCCAAACTATTAGAGAAGTTTTAGGAATTAAAATTCTTCCAGAGACGTGTATGACTTTGCTGGGTTATAGTATTGCAGGGCTTTATCTCCTAAAGGCTATTGAGCATTTTTCAATTTTGGCACTCTAGCTTCTAGGCTACTTATTGCCAAACACTGTAGGTCTTGGGTGCGTCCAGGTTTGTCAAAATAAGATGGGTCAAGCTATTCCAATATGCTAGAGTTCAGTTCTTGAAATTACATCCTACATTATGTTTCCTGGAAGTGTCACATAAACCCTACTTTTCCTTTTTTCCACACCTCCACTGTCCTGCTGCATTACATTTTGCTTTCTCAGCTTAGAGGTGGGACAGACGCCCTAAACCATCCTGCAGTTTTCTAACCTCTCACTTTTATCTTACACCATTCATTCTGATGCATCTTCTACCTATCTTCGTTTCTCTTCTTTTTGTCTTTGTTAGGGGGTTGAGACTCGCCTCAACCTGCCTTTCATTTGTCCACCAACCACCCTCTATTTACCTTTCCACCCTATATCTGTGTATTGCACCCATTTTCTAACCTGTTTTCCTTTGGGCAGTGTCCCCCATCCATGCTCCCTCTCTTTTTATGGCTGAGTTGGAATTATAACAAACATTGGCAAAGGCAACAGGTCTCACCTTTGCTATGCAGCATCGTTAAAGTAAAAAAAAAGCCTTTGACATGGCCACCTGTGTCTTTTTGTATGCGCACACAGTCAGATTGTTAACTAAAAAGAATGTAACACGTGAAGAAGCATTATTTATTATGTTTTGTTTTAAGCCATCAGGCTTGGAAGAAGAAGCAACACACTGGAGCATGGGGCAAGCAAAGCAGAAATTGGAGGGTAGGGGTGAGTGACGTAGCAACACAGAGAGGGTGGGGGGTGCCAAAAGCAACACGGGATGAGGTGCAAAAGCAACCTTGGGAGGAGGGCTGGAGGGGACGTGAAAGCAACTGGAGGAGCGCAGGAGTGGGAACAATAGAGGAGTCGGAGTAAAGAAACATGTGGACTTGGGTGGGGCATAGTACACAGGTGAGTGCAAGAGGGACGAAGCAGTCGGGCAACAGAGAGCAACACAGAGTGCAAAGGGAGAAGTGTACATGAGTGAAATGGCTCAAGCACACTCATTCTAAAGGAACACCACGCAAAAGAGAAAAAAGTAGTGCTTGAAAAGCAAGCAGTGAAGCAATGATGCCTGCCAAACAAAGACACTTGAAAGAGGTAATGTTCACTTGGAGGGACAGACACCAGATAGATAAGCAGGCAAATGAGAGTGACAAAGAAAATAATTCAATAGTGATCAATGGGCGAACTCCAAGTGCCTCTCTGTTCTTGGTAAGACACAATATGCTTTGCAGCAGACAAAGCATGCGTTGTCTAATAGCTCGACCTAAAAAGCAAAACTGCATCTCATCCAGTAAACCAGAAACTTCTGTACAGTTATAAAAGTTAGTTAAATGTAATCTCTTACTAATCATGTATGATAAAAGAAATGGATCCGTTATTCATTTAGCATATGCCGCAGCATTTTCCATCTATCCTTCGTTTTGAGCGCATCAAATCAAAAGTTTTAATTTGATTTCAATTCTCTTGAAATATTGTGTGGCTTACCAAACATGGCCATAATCCAAAATATTTAAACACAAATTTAAACAAACATATATGAAAAATATTTGCATCACGCTAATCAAGGAAAAATGTGACTCAGATTTCAAATGAGTTGAATGCACATTTAAAGATCCTTCCAAAGCACTCTGGGCCACATGTATGACCATTTCATTTTGCGACTCGCAAATTGCGAAGTTTAGCAACTTGCAATTTGCGAGTCACAAAATGAAATGTACAACAGTGTCTCAGACACTGTTTGCGATCCCCAAATGGATCACAAGGGACCTGCCTCATTAATATTCATGAGGCGGGTCTCAAATTTGCGATCCATTAGTAATGGCCAAAACTCACAGGATTGGTGACCTGTTGGGGTCAGCAGGCCATCCTGTCGTGACTGCTTTTTAAATAAAGCCTGTTTTATTTTTAAATGCAGCCCCTTTTCCTTAAAGGAAAACGGGATGCATATAAAAAAAGAAAAATGAAACGTTTCTTCCACATTTTTTAAGAGTAGGCAGTAGCCCATGGGACCAATGCCTGCTCTTATAAAACGTTTTTACTGCCTGTAAAAAAGAGAAAGGGGTACTCTGGGGACCCCTTCCTGTTTGCGACTGGCTTACCACCTACTTGAAGAAGGTGGTTAACTGTGATTGTTTTGCAATTGCATTCCAGTTACAAAACAATCATCCCTGGCCTTGCAACTTGCTATTAGGAAGCAACGCCCTTGGCACACCCCTTCCTAAAAACCACTCGAGTTGGTAAAAGGTTACTGTCTTGCAAAATAAGGTTGATACATGCTACAACCCTTTTTAGCATTCACAAATGGCCGAAATCGCAATTTGCGACCACTAAAAAAGGCAGTACATGTGGCCCTCTATTTGTAACATATGGATCAACATACGTAATACAAGGCTATTGCTTTACTCACATGTGCTGTCTCTCAAATGTAAATCTGTGTCAAACATCAGTTGCAATAACTGTTTAAGCAACATATGTTGTTGCGAAGGTCATCCATAGAATATTTTAGAATATACTCAAAATATACAAAATATTGTCACGAAATCAGACTCTTTAAATAAGTAAATCTGAAACTGTTTAGGGAGTTCACGATGGTTTTATGACCAAGTGCACTTTCAAACAAAACAAGCACTATGTGTTCTCTTGCAGTAGAAACCCAACAACAAACTGAGTATCAACAATTAAATTATTGGAAAAAAAACAGATCACAAACTGAAAACATAAAAGACACTCAGAAAAGTAAAGAAGGCGCCTGAAAATTATTTAAAGCCAAGACTGATCGTCAGCAGACGTTTACCAGGCATTTTCCGGTAAAAGGCAGACAAACGAAAACTTGCATTTGCGGACTGGTGTAGACAAGTTATAATGACGAAACAAAAGAAAAAAAAGTTATAACTACAAAAGGAAAGAAAAAAATACATAGCAACGAGACGAAACAAAACAAAAATATAGAGTGCCGTGAGTGCTGCCGTCGGCCAACGGTCGTCACGGGCACTACCTCCCCAGTGCTGCGTGCGACCGCTGGACGTCCAGTTCAGCACTGGATAATGGACAGCGCAGCACTGGGGAGGTTTATTTACAAGCTCCTAAGGTGTTAACGAGATACTATAACTAATAAATAGAAAGCAGGAAGCGGCAGGCTGGTTAATTATTTATCAGCCTACATGCAGTTCCTCCCACCTCCCAATTTCACAGCTGTGGACGCTATTGCACCAGTCACATGGTGTGACAAGGGCATGAATAGAGACAGCTTGGTGAAGAGGGCGAATGAGGCCTGGTCCAGTGGAATGTTTCACAGCAGATGGAAGCTCTAGGTCCGTGGCTTGAGAGCCAGTCATGAGCTCGATATGCGACAAGCTTACCAAGCCCTGCTGGCATCTGGGCTACAAGTTCCCCTAAGATCAGTCATGTCTTTAATGGAACTCATTTTTCAGGTCATGCTGAACACTTGAATGCCCCCCTTACTTTTTGTTTTACGTCTAACTCCACAAACACGCAGTTCGTTACTGACTGCGCCTGGTGGCTCGACTCCTGAAAACATGCAAACAAAGGTTGCCACTGGTGTATATTCGGCCTGCTGCTGATCCTATGGCCTCGTAAGGCTGCATACGGCACCTGCACGGACCCACTGTCACTCAGCACAAGTACAAAACAAGGTGTGATTGAGATATCTCCAGTTCGTAGAAAGCGCAACCAGTCTTGTGCCATTTGTGCCAGTGAAGAGTCAGAAGAACTCTCATGCCTTGATTAACCCGTTGGCTGCGTCGAACGTTCAGCTCCAGTGCTGAACGTTCGAAAAACGGGTGGGGCAGCGTCGGCCAACGGACGTGCGCAGCACTACCAAGGTAGTGCACGTGACGACTGTTGGCCGACGGCAGCAGCCAACGGGTTAAAAGTTTATTTGTTGTTGTTTGTTGTTGATTACAAGTCTGGCAGTCCCATCAGACACACAGGGCGCCGCCCTATTAGAACTTTGGTAGTCGGACTACCATTGCACCGCCGCAACCACCAGGAAACTGCACTCCCTGTCAGTCCCGCAGCAGTCTGAGGGCTGCAATAATCTTGGTGGTGCCATGAGGACCGCCAAGCATATTACAACTTTCCTCACCGCTAGCGGTGTCATGGAGGTTCTTCTTCCATGTAACTTCTGTCAATGGGGAATTTGCCCCGTGCATGGAGTTGCATGCAGGGGGGCACCTGTTTTGCCCACCTGTAGTTATTTACCCCAGTTCCCTCACTGGAAGGAATGCACAACATGGTGCTTTCCTTCCTGTGCAGGAATGTGCACTGGCGGTCCCGCTGCAGTGCTGTTTAAGGGTCACAATGAGTCTTTAAAGATCACCGACGTGGGACTCCACATCGCACGCACGCCAGACCACAAAATTACTTGTAAATTGGTGGGTGGGTGGCAGTGACTCTTGGCCAATAGTCATAATCAGACCCTTAGTGTCACCACCACCCTTGAATATATTCATACCACTTCTGGTCACAGTCATTGAAAGCAAAATGCTTTAGAATAATATTTTTACATACTAAGCTGGTCGCAAACTTATGCAGTATGTATTGTTTACAATGTCTTCCCCAAAGGATTCCGAAAATGTTTTAAGCAACTGGTCCATTGTGCGCATAGCACACATTTATCTACTAGGACCAGAACAGGAGAGAATGTGGTGTTAGGGCAGGACTGCCAACTTTAGAACCGGGGAACCAGCTTCGAGTCTCAGCGTCAGCTCAGCATCTTCTGATTCTGGGTAAATCACTTCCTCTCTTTGTGCCTAAAAAAATGATCGTGTCCCCGTGTATTGTAACTGCTGCTCATGTAAAGTGCTACAATACTTTTGGATCAAGTTTGCGCTATTTAAAATTGCATAATAAAATCCCACTATCGTGTGGAACATCAAATGTTGTCAGCAGTATTCAATTTTATAGCAATACCTCAAAGGCGGTAAGGAAAGCAACGGGGGCCAAATAAGGAGGGGGGAGGGGCAGGCAATCTACAGTTCACGATATGACGGAGATAGGTGGGAGGTAAGCTAGCATCCACTGGAGCGAGGGAGGGATGCATAAAGATAGCCTGGAAAATGATGCACTATTGGAGTGCTAAACTGGAACGTAAAACAAGCGCCTGACTCTGCTGTGATATGGAGCAGTTGAAAGACGGAATACATGCACTCGCATGGAGTGTGGGCATGAAATGATAACAACTACACTCGAAATGTTTCAGGCACAGGGAGATTATTTAAACAGGCAAAACATTAACAACAGTTCTACAAACGCTGAGGAATACAGTACTTGGGCTGCCAAACAGCTTAGACATCGTGAGCTTATTCCTGACACTCGTCTGTGTTTTTAATTTATCCTGCCCGATTCTTTTTAAACTTTTATTTTTGTTTTGCTGGGAATTGTGTTGGGGAAATCCTTGTATTTGGGCGGACCTTGCTTCTGCGTCCCTCGGCCAGGCTGAGCGCTGATTGGTCTGTTTCCTCCAATCAGCAGCTCAACCGGGAGGAGCCAGTTGTGCCCCCTGACCCTTAATGCCTGCCGGGGCGCGGACGCGCGTGCGCCTAAGGCATTCCCGTCTGCGCCCATTCTCGCTTGAAAGTCACCAGACATGCTGCTGGACTGTAAAGTGTGGATTTTATAATAAATAAAGATCCATGAAAAAGGAATGTTGATTGAATGAATCATTGTAGTTTATTAATGAAGTAAACGACATAAATACAGGAGCACGTCTGCATCAAGTGAAGATCAACAGCTGTATGTCGCAAGTACAGTTAGCATTCAATAGCCTAAGCAACATCACGAGCGATGCACTTTTGAAGAGAAACATTCTCTTCAAAAGTGCGCCCCATAGAACCTATATACATCACAATATTAAATAACATAAAAGAAATAGTATAACACTTACTTATACTCTACACGGACAGGCGGCCGCTAAGCAGGTGTACTCTCAGGATGATCTGGTCTCTATTGGCAGGTTGGTGAGTCCATGCGGCAATCTATTGGTTGTCACTCCTGAGGGCCCTTGGCTGTCAGTGCTATGGGTTTAGTTCCTGGGCTGCTGTATCCTTCCCACACCCCTCCTCTTAGGTGGTTAAACTGTTCAGTTTAAACTGCCGCTCGTTAGTAAGACATTTTGCTGAAATCTACGGCCTACTTGACGATGAGTCACCTGACATCTTCTTTTTGACAGAGACTTGGATCATGGCTAACATGGAGCAGAGCCTGGATTGGCTCAGCCCCAAGGCTTCAATATTGTAATTTTTAATAGAGGGGCTGAGGGTGGTGGTATCACTATCATCTGTAAAGCTGGTTACACCTGCACTCTTATGAAAGAGTACTTGCTGGGAAGTGAGTGCGTCCGATTCAAGATTGCCTTGAATGCCAACTTCACATTGTCTTGACTTTAGATCTATCACCCGCCTGGCCCCTCTAAAGAATGTAGGGACACACTGATTATTGCAGTAGGTATACTGACTATTAGATCAGCCAATTTTAGCATTATTGGTGATCTGAATCTACATCTAGACAATACTCATCACTGCGAGTTAGGCAACTTCTCCGCAGACCTTGCTGCCCTCCAGCTCACCCTGCAGGTCCTAGGCTGTACCCACTCTGCTGGCTACCTACTGGATCCATTTTTTTCTAATGTATCTACCCTCAAGGTGAACACGCCAACTCTGATGAGTTGGTCTGATCATTCCCCGATACCCATGACTCTTCTGGGAGTAGAGCCCCTTCAGGGCATAACTCGAAAATCAGTCTTAAAATGACTGTGGCATAAATTGGATCACGAACAGTTCCACGCTCTTCTATTGATATGTACAC
This sequence comes from Lissotriton helveticus, assembly GCF_964261635.1. NCBI lineage: Eukaryota > Metazoa > Chordata > Amphibia > Caudata > Salamandridae > Lissotriton > Lissotriton helveticus. Next base: position 831,985,867 of record NC_136068.1, read on the forward strand.
CTATCCAGATGTGGCTGAGAGTACTCTCAGATTCAGATTCAGATTCAAAGAACTTTATTCGGTTAAAAACAAATAACCATAAAAGTAACAGACATAAAAAAGACAGGTTACAATGATTACAACTCTCAATGGGTGTTCAGTCAGGGAGATCAGTAGACAGTTATTCAGTAGGAAATGGTTTATACCATTTCCAAAACCGTTTGTTTCCGTAATTTAGAAACACTTTTTAAAATTTTTAAAACCACAGTTACAGTTAAAACCGTATCCATTCTCTGGACCTCTAAAAAATCTGTGTGGCATCTGGTTAAACTCATATTTTTAAAAAAAGGGACAATAATTTCACTACGAGAGGCACTATAAAATCTGCAGAAGAAAAGGATGTGGATATCTGATTGTTGTGAGTTGCCATCACATGGGCAGGTGGGCAATATACGATTCCATGAATTCATACTGGGAAAGGACACCAATCTAAAAAATATACAAAATCTAAAACGAGTTAAAAGAAAGCGGTCATAGTTTGTCATGGGCAGAGATAGGTATGGCTGTACAGACTTAGTCTCACATAGAGTAAGGAGGTGTGCGTATACTGAATGTTTCAAAGTACTCTCTCCAACTGGATCTTTCACTCCCTTGATACCCTCATTCCCGCATGGTATAACAGCAATCTGGCTGCAGCCCGGAAAGTCTGAAAAAGTATGGAACAGTCGTGGAGGCGGGAATATGATCCAGTCCTGAAAGGGAAATATCAGGCATCTATTTAAAACTATCACAAGCCCGTCCAGAGGGAAAGAATTGCCTACTTTGATGTGATCGAAATAGTGGCAACTCAGCGAAATGCATTTTCTCCATCCTTAATGATCCTAAATCATTGGGGCAACCTAAAACACCTTCCCTCTTCTCAAACGGGCAATGTGAGGCCCAGGCCACCTTCTTTGTCAAGAAGGTTGAGAACAACTACAGAACTTTTCCCCATTCTGAGATCAGGATAGGCCCTCTCACAAGAGAAATGTTCACGATATGCAAGGAAATTAAATCAGGTTCCCCTGCAGACCCCCTTAAACCTGACCAATTTCTTAAATCCCTGTCTTAGCTCCTTTCCCCATTCTGCAAGTTGATTATATGTCCATGTCCACAGCGGTAGTCCCCAGGGTCTGGAAACTGGCCACGGTGGTCCCTCTATTAAAAAAGCCCACATTAGATGCATCTAAACTAGAGAACTACCGCCCCATCTCTCTCTTACCATTTGTATCCAAAATTGCTGAGCCTATATTAATTCCATTCTCACACAGTTCATTGAAAACAATAATCTGCTTGACCCTTCACAGAATGGGTTCTGCTCTCGTCACAGCACGGAGACGGATCTCCTTCCTGTAACTGAATATTTAAGGGGCACACTGGATGCAGGGCGAACGTCAGCTCTGATACTGTTAGATCTGAGCGCTGCGTTCGATACAGTGTCCCACCAGATTCTGCTGCAGCGCCTGAAGGAGGCTGGCATTGGGGGTGTGGCCTTGGGCTGGTTTATTTCCTTTCTATCCAAGAGAACCTTTCAAGTATCAGTGCCTCCTTTCAGCTCTCAGGTAGATGCGATCCATTGAAAGGTCCCACAGGAATCAGCTCTTAGCCCCACCCAATTTAACATTTACATCCAACCCTTAACTGCAGTAGCCAGAAGTAGAGGACTAACTGTGGTCTCTTACGCACATGACACACAGTTAGTGGTGGCTCTATCAAATGCCTCCTTGCAGGATGCGCTCAGATTCAGGGAGGACCTAACAGCCATAGCAGACTAGATGACCACCAACTGCCTCCAACTGAATGCGAGCAAATCAGAGATTCTGTTGGTAGGGAGAACTGCTGAACTGTGGAGTGAGCAGTGGTGGTCATGTACTCTGGGCTGCCCACCTGTCCCTAAGCAGGCAGTACAAAATCTGGGTGTTTGGGTTGACTCCGTCCTTACCTTTCAGGCCCAATCCAAAGTTGTAGCCGGTACCTGCTTTGGACTTTTACATGGGCTCAAGCCATTGTTAAGTTTCTTCTACTCCACCATCCGTCAGGTCATCATCCAGGCCAGTGTTCTATCAAGGCTGGACTATGCTAGTTTACTCTACCTGGGGGCGAATAAAGCTCAGATTCTCCGCTTACAAAGGACGCAAAATGCGGCTGCCTGTATGCTACTCGGTCTGCCGAGAACATGTCCTACAACAAGCGCCATCCGTAGACTGTACTGGCTGCCAGTGGCAAAACGCATTGAGTATAAAACTCTCTGTATCTCCCTCAGAATTCTGAACCTTCAAGCTCCTGTTATCTTGGCAAATCTTCTCTCACACTACGTACCCACTCGCCACCTACGCTCAATGGGCCAACATTTGGCTGTCATCCCACGGGCGAAACCAATTTTAGCAGGAGGATGAGCAGGAGGATGCTCCTTCTGCGTCCCCTGTGAGCATCAGGAGCATTAACAATCATGCTCAATCATGCTCAAAACACACCTGTTCCCTGCCTAAGGAGCCTCCAGTGCCTGCTCCATGGTGTCTTCAGCAGTTCGCAGTTTCAGCGCCGGGACGTCCCTTTGCTGGGGCAGCTGCACGGTATTTAAATCTGTTAACATAACATAACATGGGACACCGATATGTGAAACGCACAAGGAACAACAGGAAATAGAATGCTACAGTTAATAGAAACGGAGGACAAGTAAGTGGTAAGCAATGAAAAGTAAGAGAGGGACATAAGCCCCTTTTAAGATTCATAGTAAATACAATAGATTTCACAATCACAGTGAAGAGCTGTGCAGGTGTAACCTAAAAAGGACTTCTGTCATCCTCTACTAAATACTAGCTCTCCATCATGTCCCATTAAAAAAGAAAACTGTCTCCTAACTACCTTTATGTTGCTGATAGATAGTTGTTCTATATTTGTATCCTTTTTACCCACAGTAGCTTCATTTTCTGGGATCAGATGCCGGATTTGTTACCTTTTTCTCATGTTTGGTCATTCACACAAAGCGTATTTCTCATGCAACGTTTTTCAATGATTGGAGTTTCATATTGTGTTTTCTCATAATCCTTTTTTTATTAAACCACACACTACAGCTGTCGCTTTATAAGGCCAAGTCAGAAGGTGGTGGCAGTGTAGCTCCGACTCTGTCTATCAGCAGTGGTGCCATTTATGATTAAAAAGAGCTGCCGCAGGACATGCCTCAAATGCAGAGGTCATCCTGCAATCTAGGAACATCGACTGTGTGAGCTATTTATTGTCAGGAGAGGAGAAAGTCACCTTAAAACATATCTGCCATTGAGAATTGTAAGAAAATAGGAAAAACAAAAACAATTAAAGAAACATTAATATGAAAACACAGTAAGGGAAAGCACGTTTCTGCCACTGCTAAGAGTACATAGAATAATGCGGAAATAAAGACAAGAATTGCTAATCCAGAAGAAACAGGGCTCTTATTGCGTCATAGGCATTCTTGTTGCAAGAGACAAGTTGGCGTTTCCACATGCCTACTGCTATAAAAATATTTGTAGTGTGTTTTACTGCTGATGTGTGCATTGCTATTATTATTACGAGGAGATGATATAAACACAGCATTATCATATTCTAAAGAATGCCCCAAATAATGTTGCTATACCCTCAGTCCTGAATACTAATAATGACTTGGATAGGATCCATCCTGCAGTGATGTAAGGCTGCCTTTTAACTTAATCACACTGCTTCGATAATTTGCTGATATTCATGAGCTGTGGAGAGCTGTTGCTGACCCAGATCTTTGTTACCATAAATACTACTGTATGAGGGTCGACTGAAAATAATCTTGCTTTATATATTAACAACTCAGAGGCCACTGAGGCAGGGGAGTAACCTGACAAACATGTTCTCCACTCTTCCAGAGGAATAAAACAAACCGAACTCGTTGTGAGACTCCTGAGAAGGAAAACGGAAAAGCACAGAAAACATTTCACAATTTATTAACGTATCTCAGAAATATAATTTAAGGCAGGTTTAGTAATGGATGGATCCAGTGTAGAATCCTTACGGCAAAATAAATATACTGGTGATGTGGGAGAAGACTTGAAACAGAAATCAAAAAAACTGAGCCAGGTACAAAACTATCTGGATTTGAACCCCCCTGAAGCCACAAGCATAAGCAAAAAATGTTAAACTTAATATTAAAGCTTTTCATTCTATAAGCTGGATTTATTCATTGCATCTAACCATCACTTTTTCTGCTGCCCAAGTGAGTCTCCCTAAGTAGAAGTATGCGCAGACGCAGGTCACAAATCTGCTGAACCATTGGACTCAAGCTGCACCTCGCTGATGAAGCTCTAATGAGGCTGAAACCAGTCTGGGGTTGCTTATGTTTGATATGGACTGTCCTTAGAGGTTTGCGGCTAAGGCTGATAATGAGCTAAAAACGACAGCCTCCGAGTTATTAAATGTGGTTGACATTTCACCAATCACCCATTAATCATTTTTGCACTGTCTAGGTGAGTTTTGCTAAGGAGGAGTAGTATGCCCAGGCATCCACCTACCTTTGCTGTGCTATAGGACTCAAGCTGTACTCCACTGGTAGGTCCCTGTCTTTAATCCCACAGATGAGTTAAACAATGGAATGGAATGTGACTCCAATATACCATCTGTTACTTTTGACGGAAAGTCAGAAAATGCATCTAAAAGTACCACATGTTGGTTATGTTATCTTCAATAAGTATGTTGTCCACCATAGATAAATTCCTTTCTACATCCTCTGTGCTTCCTCAAGACTGTCCACATCTCATGAAGCCAGATATGTAATATATTTATTAGTTTTCACTTAATATTCATGAGGCTTATGGGGCTGTATTGTAATGGGTTATCCTTTTAGCCTTTTCAATAAACAGGGCACACGTTGTCATGTTATAATAAGCAGTGGAAACACCAGGCCCTGATGTTTGATATGGACTGTCCTTAGAGGTTTGGGGCTAAGGCTGATAATGAGCTAAAACCGACAGAATAGAATGCGCCTCCGAGTTAATAAATGTGGTTGACATTTCCCCAAGCACCCATTAATCATGTTTGCACTGTCTAGGTGAGTTTTGCTAAGGAGGAGTAGTATGCCCAGGCATCCACCTACCTTTGCTGTGCTATAGGACTCAAGCTGTACTCCACTGATGAGGCTGAGTAAGGCTGACATATTTCTACGGGTGCTTGTGATCCCATTTTCAAAGAACCTTACCTGCAAGTTTGATCTAGACCTTCCTTTGTGGGTACGTGGGGGAGGGGTAATACAAATTTGCATATGGAAGGTCCCTGTCTCTAATCCCACAGATGAGTTAAACAATGGAATGGGATGTGTTGGTTATGTTATCTTCAATAAGTATGTTGTTCACCATAGATAAATTCCTTTCTACATCCTCTGTGCTTCCTCAAGACTGTCCAAATCTCATGAAGCCAGATATGTAATATATTTATTAGTTTTCTCTTAATATTCATGAGGCTTATGGGGTTATCCTTTTAGCCTTTTCAATAAACAGGGCACAAGTTGTCATGTTATATTAAGTAGTGGAAACACCAGGCCCTGATGAATGACGTGAAGGCTTCACAAAGGGGCTGATAGCCACACTCACAAATTTCATCGGAGCCTTCTGGAGGGATTATATTATAGACAAGAACTTCATTTAGCTCTTGCTAAATCTCTGATGCTCTTTCTACTTTTGTCAGGGAGAACTATATTTATACCTTATTTGGATTGCTTAAAGTCTTTGGACTCGAAATGCTGAACAGAGCTATTTTACTGGTATGATTCCCATGTTACTATGCCACCACTGTCACTGTGAACCTTCTAGTACTAAGTATCACATAGAGGCCTTCTATTGTTGGAGTAACTCGATCATCAAATTCTTTAATTTAAAAATAAATGGTATTTACATAACAAGCATTGGCATAGCCAATAGGTCTCGCCTTTAGGACCTTATAAGTGTTTAGCCATGCAACTGTTAATGTTGTTGCATTAAGGATATTGTGCTGCATAACTAAATACTTATAAGGTCCCAAAGGCGAGACCTAGTGGCTATGCCAATGCTTGTTTTTCCTATTGAAATCAGTGGAGTGAAACTCCTCCACCTTAGCAGAGGAGCCCTCACTGAAAACAAAGGCCATGCCTGCGACCCTAAATAATTATCAGTGATAGAGATTAATTCAAGCATTCCAACTCACACTTTTATGACTGCTTCATATTAAATATTCAGTTATGTACAAGCGAACATCATACTCCATTTAGGCAAAACAATCTCAAAAAATGACAAACAGAAATATATTTCTTAAAATAATGTATTGGACTGAACTATCAAAATTCAGATATTGAAAAACATTGTTAAAATGTTCTGAAATGCGCTTCATTTTGCTTTGCCAAGAACTTTAAGAATGAACATCAACTGAATGCACTTCTGGGAAGCATTTTTGGATCGACTGCTACTGTACAAATGATGCATCTCTTTTAAAAATATCATTAAAATGTATTGATTTTGTAATCTTTGTTTACAAGGCTCCCTGTGCGGTTGCCACGGCTCCGGCTCTCAACGGAGTGGATTTCTCGCTAGACTTTGGGATGGTGTCATCGAGTCAAAGCCTTGCAGCAGTGCGAGCACAGGAGACATCAGTCGGAAATGAAGAGGGGGAGGTGGGCTCACGGTTTACGTGTGGTCTTAGCCAGTAAATCACCTGGTTGCAAACACGAGCACGAGAGTGGTGCCCTCACCACAGCGAGCCATGTGTTTTGAATTATTGCGCCCTTGTCTAGGCACGATAATTCAAAACATATGGCACCCGTGCGGGTAACCGCAAGCAATAGGCCACACACGCAGGAACGTGTGGTGAGCTTTTGAAAGCCCCTTACTATAAGTCTCTCCAGACAGCGCATGCGCCCTGCTATAGGCTCGACCTAAAAACAAACATCATCTCCTACATTACATCTTCAATCAAGCCGTAATTACTTTGCACATTTAAAAGAATTGAAGTTACATATATGCTTCTGTCTTTCTCAGATTTCACACTATACTATGTTCAATTTGCAAGTTTGTTTACATTTTTTGCGCCAAGTTCACAGTAGCACAATAAATATGTAAAATGGACCCCCTGGGAAAATATTTCCCAACTGAAGTATAGAGTCACCAGTAGTTGATTGCCCACCTTTGTGGCTTTCTATAAGATATCCTTCCCAATCTTGGGGGCAATATTGCATGTTGCGCAAGGGGAAGGCATCTTATATATTGCAAATAAGGAAAACTCTACTGCTGATTGTTTAACTTCTATTTAAAGCATTCAAAACAAGGCATCATATTATCTTCTTCAGTCTATTGTAACACCTCACTATCAATCTTATTGCTTCCGCAGATAATACCCAAGGCTGGACTCTTAGGCTGGCTGATCAGAATCTACTTACTTACAATTTCAAAATAAAAGTATGACTGTTGAAGACTGCTTTTCATAAAAGTACTCGCTTTGCAGAACTCGTTTCCAGGTGACATGGCCTTTCCAACTTCTTTGGGATGTTCCTATCATGAGTTTACTCCGCACATTCTTCAGTAACAATTATTATGAACATCTATTCCAGTGTTCACTCATTGTTTTAGTTCCTATAAGAACACCTTTTGCATGCAAGAAAGATCTGTCCCAACTGCTAGGTTACTTGCAAAGCTCACTGACACTACTGAATATGCTGCACTATATAAAACATTTAAATAAATAACGCAAATTAAGCACACTTTGGCTTTCTTACATTTTTTGGCTGCTTGGTTTTCTCCTTGATTTGAAGAGAAAACAATAAAAGGAAATGTTATGTTCAATGTGCACTTACCAAATCTCACTCATTCGCTTGCTCAAATACATTCTTTTGTTACAGATGCAAAAACATGTTTACATTCGCAATGTACTTTAATTCATGAATTCCTTTAATACTATTTTGATGGTCCTGTTATCTTTACTTTACAATATCACCGTATTTTTTATATTTACACCATTGCAATATTTATAAACTCCAAACACCAACACAAAAACATGGTTTGTATCTTCTTGGGCTTTATAAACTATTTGATAAAACGTTATATTTAAAATGTTGACTTAAAAAACAACAAGCAGTCTATTTTTTAAACTTTGCTGTAAAATTATACCTTTCAGATTTTTTTACAACTATTTTCCTAAGTATGGCTGTTAATAGCTAATGAATAAGAGTATTTATAATGTTGCTGGAAAACTACAGAGTTAACTTTCATGTAAGGTGTAATATTCCATTTTGTCTGAGAGTTATTTTCGTTTCATGACATTGCAGCACAAAGAATAGTTTGACATTTCTTGTAAGAGCTAATTACAAAATTGAAGGAAACAGGACAGATTTATAAGAGTTTAGTGCGAGTTATTAGCCTCACCTTCCCAGGAGAACACATTGTTCCATCCAGCGGAGGACCTTTCTTTGTTTTGCAGAAGTAGGGGTTATCAGGGTGACTACACCACAGCTGTTTACATGGATCAAATGTGCGGAACTAGAAAATAAGATATTTATCATGAGCAAACTTCGTTTCTGGAGTAAATACATGACACATCCACCACCACATAAAATATTGATCCAAATATATTAGTTACACACAAATCTTTCTTAAATTAATATTTTTCATAGAAATGGACATGAATATTAGAAAATAATAAGTACACAATTACAATATCATTTGTCTGATTTACAAAGTGACAAAAAACATAAAGAAATCAAAAGCACTAAAGACACATGCGAATGCATGAAAGAGATTTACGAAAAGATTAGTGACCCCCAAAATGTTAAACGTCCATGGGGTTTCTGCATTCGCTAAAAACCTTCTCACCTTCCCTGAAAAGACACTGATCATATAATACATTGTGTTCACATCCTTACTGCCAATAACTATAAATGTGTTTATAATCTAGCTTGTTTTCTTTGAATGCACATTAGAGGTGTTTCATCCGCACAAAAGGTGAGCAGCAGGTACTGTGCAGCCATAACACGTGACCCACAAAATATAATGTGTGATTTGTTTCTTAATGTGTGTTGGGTTCTTTTTATGGTTATCCATTGCCTTATAATTACATCATGATATTACTGCTTGCTTGCTTACATATTTTGTACACACGTGTTCAGTTCAGAAGTAGTTCACTGGAAACTGAAAACATCTCTACATTACTCTTTCATTGGATCCAGATTGACCTTACTCTTCTATTTCTGGTAAGTTATTAACACTGGGTGGACTTCTTGCATATTTCTTAGGAACTCAATAAATATATGCCATCCTCATATACTAAGAGTAATTTACCGACAGTGGTTGAGAATTGTGCACCGACTTTTGAGAATCAATTCTAATTTTGCGAATTTACCGATGCACAAATAGGTCGTTTCACAAAATACATAGTTGCAGGTGGTGGCAGAACGACCTGCCTAATGAATAAAGCAGGTCACAATTGGGGACTCTTTATGATTGGACACAATCATAGGATGGTGGCCTGCAAGGGTCAGCAAGTCACCAGGTCTGTTATTGTTTTAAGTGTATAAAACTGTGAGTTGGCAGTTGTCACATGGACCACTGCCAATTCTCTCTGAAATATTATGAAGGTTCACAAAGGGGAAGGAGCTCAAAGGGGACCCCTTTCTCTTTGCAAATCAGATATCACACTCTTTGAAGCATTTGCTAAATTTTTTGAGACTGTAATTGAGGTCATAAACTGTTGATGTATTGATAGCCAACTAAGCCCCTTTCCTGCTATTTTCTCTTTGGACAAGGCCACAAAAGCCATTTTATTTTCTGAAATGTAAAGGATCTTTTGTACATAAAGAAAAGCCCTTTTGTGGTCACAAACCTTGTGATTTGAAAATTGCACATATTGTAATCGCATATGATCTTTGTACGTATGGCCCTATGTTCCTCTTGATTTGCAGTTATTTCAGAACTGAGTAATTTTATGCACCTCTTGTAAATAACTTCTTTGTTGACCTCACAATTTTTATTGTGGGAACACATCAATCACAGAACTAAGTAAATTAATCTGTTTCTTTCAGATATCATCTGAGTTGAACTCACATGCATTTTTCTAGGAACAAATTAAATGTTGTGGTTCCCTGCACATTCTGGAAGTTTATATTACAAACGTGCAAGGAAAAATTGTGATTTTAGGCAAAGTTTGAGGTTCGCAGGGCTTTGTGGGGTAAGAAACACTCAGGGTACACCACTCTGGACTTCTCCGGGTGCAGAGTTTTCACAAATGTCTGGGTTTAGTGGGTTTCCCTAGCCGGCGGCCAAGGCTGGGCACAGTTAACACAACTACTCCACTGCCAAATCTGGTCAGTTTTTTGACAGGAAATGTTGATGTCTCCACACTATGTTTTGGGGCCTTGTCTGTCACGGACACTAGGCACAAGAAGGGTAATGTTATTATCGTAGCAAGTGGAAGAACGCCGGGCAGTAGGAATTTTGTTGATGCTTTTGTATTCCCAAAGTTAACATCACAGAAATGCATGGAAAATGTGTGGTCTTAGGAAAATGTTAAGGTATGCAGAGCATTATAAGTAATAAAACGTCATGGGGTCCATGCGAGGCATACCACCCTGGGCTCTCCTCGTTGTTTAGTTTTCAGAAATGTCTGGTAGGTTTACCCAGGTGGTGACCTACCCAAACCCTAAAGATGCAGCTATTCAAAATGGCAAGTACGAATATACTGGGTTTTTGCCACACTCTACTTGCCCATATGTAAAAACAATACCCAAAAGAATCAAAATATCCTCTTGTTTGCTATTGGGATGGGGATGTCTTAGTAAACAGGGGTGCAGGAAGAGTGTTGAGGCTTTAGGGGTGAGGATTAGGCCTGAAGTCAGATTAGGCCAGACCCCACCAGATTATTTTATTTTTAAAATCCTTCCATCCAGTGGGCATTCTGCCCCCCAAATGGATATTGGAGACAAACCTCCTCTTTGTCCCCCCTGTGATAGTCAAAATACTTGTTTGCCCCTTTAGGGTTGGGGTATGGCCCAATCCCACAGTGTGATGCCCGCACCCCTTTCTATTGCCCCAGCTGAAAAATCTCTGCTGCCACAGGGGCTTTCTACATCCAGAGGCAACTTTGGGGCAATCTCCCTGTAAGGAATTGGATTTTTGTTTGGAGGTGGTGAAGACCCTTCTCAAACAACAATCACAATCCTTGTCAGGGTGAACAACAAAAGTCACTGAATTAACCTGTGCTTACATCTCTGGTAGCATTCAGGTTGAACTTAGAGGTAATGTGTTAAGTACTTTTGCGGCACTTAAACAGTAATGAAGTGAAAATGAAACAGAAAACGAAATTCCACACCAATTTAGAAACATATAGGTAACTGTAATAAATTAAATGACTTCAATCCAATAAATAGAATCGGAGTTATTACATTTTAAAGTTTTTAGTAAAAAAAAGATCAAAGCACCAACAGGGGACATCTAGTAGCGCAAGACCGGGACAAAGTCGAAAACTATGGCCGACCACTATGGAGCTTGGTTCGGAGACACCAGTGGATTGGGCTCCGTCCCAGCATTCTTTCGGAATTGGAAGAATTTTTGAAGAAAATGTCCAGGAAAATAAAGTACTGCAGGGAAAGGCTGCCTGTGGTGTCTGAGGAGGAGGAGGAGGAGAAGGAGGAGGCATTGTTGTTAGGGAGCTGCTGGACGAAGTCACAATGAAGATTTCTACGTTTGAATGTAGTCACATTTTTGGAAGTCGAAAATGTCCAGCAAAACAATGCTGCAGGCTGCAGCCGACTAGGGCTCCACAAGGCCAAATACCCTAACTAAGAGGAGGAGCTAAACAGAATTTGCTACTGTGGAAAAGAATATAGCGGGATCTACCGCAAAGACATGCCATTTGGCAATGTACCTCAGGCGGATTGGCAAGCAGTTAGGTCAAGGTCTCCTGTTGGTTCTCAGGCCACTTTTGATGGAAATTTTTCAAGTGCCATATTTCTGTTTTTGGTTGTTTGGGCACCTTTAGCACGGCCTCCAAGAGCCCAGAACTGGGCAAACATCACTTGGAGGGTACCATGTTAAATTTTTAATCAAAAAGGTTACAATTTTAAATTTTTCTCAGACATGGTGCTCACATGAGTGACAGAGGTGCGTAACGTGACTAAGTGAAGGTGAAAATTACATGGAGTATCATAAAAACCTATGACGATAATAATAATAATCCGCATTTGTAAAGCGCACAATCACCCGTAAGGGTCTCTAGGCGCTGGGGGCTGTCGGGAAGATTAAGCAAGCTATTGCCCAGAGTCACATGGTGCTGGGCTATTCTGCCTCCGGTGCCAGGGATCGAACTGTGATCCCCAGATTCCGGAGTCAGTCGCCCTAGCCGCGGCGCCACACCTCTTCCTGTGTAGCTACGTCGGCGACTGCTGCGCGGCGGAGGAAAGAAATTAATTCCCGCTTGTGGACACGGCGATTCAATCCCAATCAAGGCGGAAATTAACGTAGCGGATACAGTTTCAGACTACTCACCCTGTCCTGATGATGATCTTGACTAAGCAAAGATCGAAACGCCGTTGACCCCCCATTGAAAATCTCTCATTTTTCAGACTGCTCACCCTGTCCTGATGATGATCTTGACTAAGCAAAGATCAAAACGCCGTTGACCCCCCATTGAAAATCCCTCATTGTATATATCGTCATAGGTTTTCTATTGTTTTTACGATACTCCATCTATTTTTCACCTTCACTTAGTCATGTTACGCACCTCTGTCACTCATGTGAGCACCTGAACATGTCTGAGAAAAACATAAAATTGCAACCTTTTTGATTAAACATTGCACATGTTGCCCTACGTACTTTGGTCCCCATGTTATTTAATGACTGAAAAATAACCCCCTTCTACTTTGGACCTAGTTAGGCCCCCCCTGAACCATTGTATTTTTATGTGCATTATAACCCCAGGTTCGCCTAACGGGGTACCATTGTTTTTCTTAACCCACTTGGAGGGTAGACTTTGCTTCAGACTGGGTCCAGGTGCAGGGTTCAAGTTGTTGGAGCTTTCTGAGTCCCTGTACCTCAGAACAGGATGCATCCAACTAGTCCTTGGAATCACTCTTGAAGCCCTTGATTAAGCACAAAGGCAGGCTTCAAGCAAAGGGCAATCCTATGAGGGTACAAGGCAGGTTTCAAGCAGCAGGGCAGTCCTCTCACAGAAGCAGGACTGTCCTCCGAGGTACAAAGCAGGTCTCAAGCAGCAGGGCAGTCCTATGAAGTGCAAGGCAGTCCTTCTGGGGGTCCTCCGCAGGTGCAGGAGTGAACTGAAGAGTTGGTTTTAGGGTCAAATGTGTATACCTGGTGCCACCCTTTAAAGTAGGAGAAACTTCTAGACTTTCCTCCACATCTACTTTTGACATTTCCTTCCTCCCCTGCCCATGCTTATGAGTGTGCAGTGTCAGCCCCTTTAAAATGTAAGTGGGACAGAGAACAGCTCTGCCCCTCCCATCCTGGCAGGGAGGCCTGTCCCACCAACACCTAGTCCCTCTTTGTTTCACTGTCTGGGTGAATACTCTATTCACAGTCATGTGATCCAGGATACAGGCTGGAGGCACCAAATGGTTAGTGCAAGAAAATGGCAACTTTCTAAAAGTGGCATTTACAGAATTGTGACACAAAATCCGACTATACCATTAAAGAGGATCTTAAATGACAGTTCTTTTGAGACCTAACATGACATTTCTCCCTGTTCCCAATCAAATGTTAGCATTAATTAATTTTAATAAGGTAACCCAATATTATAATACGGGAGAGATAGGTCTCACAGTAATGAAAAACAAATATGGGAGTTTGTCACTAGCAGGACATTTAAAACATAAAAGTACACATACCCCTTTTTAAATAAAGCGCACCCTGCCCTATCGGCTGTTTAGTACCTACCTTAGGGGTGCCTTACATGTATTAAAAAGGGAGGCTTAGGTCTAGCAAAATGTATATTTTGCCAGGTAAAACCGGCAACTCAAAGACTGTACACAGGCTACAATGGCAGGCCTGAGACATGGTTTAAAGGGCTACTTAAGCGGGTGGCAGAAAAGTGCTACAGGCCCACTGGTAGCATTTAATTTACAGGGCCTGGGTAGACGTTGCACCAATTTACTACAGACGTATAAGTAAATTAAATGTGCCCATAAGGTGTTGGCAAATTTTATCATACTTTAAGCAGTTAGCACAAGCCCTTTATTTATTTATTTTGAGTTTTATATAGCGCTGGCTAGACCCGGAGGTATCAGAGCGCTTGACATAAGACAACAGCATGTTACAAGTTACAAATCTTTCACATTAGTTACAGCATGATTATGTAGTCAAGACAGGAGTTACTAGCGAATAAGAAAATCAAGACCCAAAAAGTACCAAGGAGATTTGGGAGACCACAGGAAGGAGACAGCAGCGGAGAAACTGATGAGGCAAATGTCCGAAGTCCGGCTGGGTAGGTGACGGCCATAGCGGTGTGCCAGAGCCAATCTCCCCTATAGTTGTCGGAGCAGCTCCACCGGGAATCGGCCATGTGATTCATGCTCAGCCGGCTTAGTGTGAAGATCAGGAAGTGAACAAAGGTCATTGAGTCCAGAGACGGGCGAGTGTAGAAGACGAAGGTGGCAGGATAGGAAAGGTAATGAGGATAGGCTGCCATGTTATAGTCAGGCAAGTTGAGTCAGGCTAATCTCAAGGGGGCCAACATGGGGTCAGGCAAGAGATTCTGCCCCTGGTGTTCCATTCGGCCGGTCCTCTGTCTCAGGTGCATCTGCATCTTTCCGTGGTTCTTTAAGCTGGAATGTTTTCCGTAGTGTGAAAGGGCTATGGGTTGCTGAAGGCTCAAAAAGAGCACCAGTTGGGGAATAGGGGACGCCTCCAGCGGCTACTGTAGAGGGACTTACTGGTGAGAGGGTCAGGAGTTATCTCGAGGCATTATGTCAGTCACAGGTGCCATTTTGAAGTCAGGCAGCGCTGATTCCAGTTTGAATCAGAGATCGGTGGAATATATACATTGCCATGGCAATTCACACCCGTATTTGTGCCTGCCGCAGCTCCCAGATAGCCATTGCAATGCCTTCCTGGGTTGTTAGTGTGGCAAAGTGCACAGAGGCCTAAAGACAACAAAAATGAATTTCAGCAACAAGTGGTGGATAGTCAAAAAGTTAGGGGGATGACCAACCTAAGGGCTGTCAGGTCTAACATTTCCAAATCTTTACAAGCCTTCTATCTGCCCCCAGTGGGGCAGAAAGATACTACTGCTCATTTGAGGATGTGGGTATTGATAGATACCACGGTATGCCACCCCACCATTTGTTTGTTTTGTCACCATTTTGAAATCCCTTGTGTCTAGTGGGCATTCTACACCCAGGGGCAGATTAGGGCAAAACCTCCTCTCTGCACCCCTAGGATGAGGGGGCAGGAAACTGATTGGCCAGAGGCAAAGTGAGACGCCCAAACCCCTTTCTATTGCCTCAAATGCAAAATCGCTGCTGACTAGTGAGCTTTCTGCACTCACAGGGGGCATATTTGGGCCAAGCTTCCCAATTGAGATAAAACTTTTATTTGTCCCCGGGGGGGGGGGGAGAAAATCACTATTGCCCCTTCTGCGTTTGGGGTATAGCTTGATGCAGTGGTAGTCCATCCCATCCTTTTGTTAGTTTTGGAGCCATTTTAAAATCCATGGTGTCTTGTGGACTTTGTGCCCCACCAGAGAGAAATTGGGCATAAACCCCCCTGTCTGCCCCCGGGGGTAGTGCACAAATGCCAGAATGTGATCCCTGTACCCTTATCTTTTCCCCAAATGCAATATCCCTGGTGTTTACAGGGCTTTCTAACCTCAGGGCACATTTGGGGCAACCTCCCCAATTGGGAGAAACCTCCTAACTGACCTTGGGAGGCAGAAAGATATAGTGCCCTTACTAGGAGATGGGAGTAAGGCTCGATTCCTTGGTAGGTCACCTAATCCTTTTGTTTGTTTGGAATACCTGGTCTCTAGTGGGCTTTCCGCTGGCTCCAGGGGCTTATTGGGGCCAAACCTCATCTGCCCCATGGGGGCAGAAAGAGTGGCTTGTCCTTCTGGAGTGGAATTATGACCCATGTCACGATCAGACTACCACACCCCTGTCTTTTGCCCCAAAGGCAACCTTCCTGGTGTTTAGTGGGCTCTTTAGGGGGGCCAATTGGGAGCAAATCTCCCAGTCCACCCCAGGGAACCACCACACGCGCTATAGGTATGGCGCAGGATGGATGATCTTTATAAACTATTTGTTTACATACTCACACGGATTGGTTTGTATGCTTTGTTTTTGTTTTCCTTTCTCTACAGAGTTACCCTTAGTGGTACTACACCAAGAGGGAAATATCCATTTACATAGTGTTTTTAACCATAAACTCCTCCCCTGACCTAGCGACAGGATTTTCCTTCCATTTTCACTAGTTAAATGGACACAGAGGGTATACACCCCCTTCGACTCCCCCCCTTTTTTAGGTCCTGAATAATGCTACGTACCCTTCAGGGACACCTCAGCAGAAACATGTCGACCGCATTTAATACGGTGTAGGGAGAATAATATCCCATACCACCGTCCACTTAGTTTTTAATCACCATACAGTTACCATTTGAATAAACGTAGCACATGGACTAATGTAATGGTTTTTAAATCACTTATCACTCCCCCATGGCCAGCACTTAGATTTAGAAGTGCATCCCTGTCTCCAGGTGTATGCCCGCCCTCTATCAAACCAAGTTTTTAGAGGGCGAGGACAGCCAATGATGAAGCATGACACAGGGCGGTGTGTGGGCCAGTCCGTAACTTTTTAGGAGATGCCCCCACTGGTATTGCATCTCTACAGAACTCTGTAGATACACATAGGAATTGATTCAAGGGGAAGCCCACTTTTGTGTATTCATGAGATAGTGGAGGCTGGCTCCCCCTTTGGCCCCGCGCCTTTGGTTCCCACCCTCAGCAACATTGCTGGGGTTAGTGTGTGTGGGCTCTTTAGTGGGACCAATTGGGAGCAAATCTCCCAGTCCACCCCAGGGGTCAGAAAGACTGCCTTTTTTAGAGGTGGGTGCGTGGCCTTGTGCATTGTGGGCTGCCCTCACTTATTTGTTCCTGTGTCTAATGGTCTTTCTGCCCCAGAGATAAATGTCCAATCTGATCTCTGAGGGGGACAGAAAAACAGTTGCAAATTTTTTGGGGTGAGAGCATGGCCATACCCATGGTGGATAGCCCCACCCCTTAGTTTTATATATTCATTTTAACCCCCTAGTGCCTCCCCCGACCCCTTTGTTTTATTCTATTTATCCTTCTTGTCTAGTGAGCTTTCTGCTCTTCCAATGGCGGCAGATTGGGGAAAACATCCAATCTGTCCCTCAGGGGTAACAAAAAGACTGTTACACCCTTTTGTGGTGGGGCATGGGCATGGCCATGCCCATGGTGGGCAGCCCCCAGTCCTTAGTTTTTTTTAACCCCTTGAGGGGGCAGCTTGGGGTCAATCCCCTAATCTGCCACTCTGGATGAAGCAAAAAGACTGTAAGGCCTTGTTTTGGGTTGGGGGCATATCCCTGTGCATGAAGATCAGCACTAGCCCCTTTATCTTTTCTTATTCTTTATATTTATCCATGCTGTCTAGTGCTGTCTAGTGCAATATCTGCTTTCCTGGGGAGGTAGATTGGGACAAACCTCCAATCTGCCCCCCAAGGGGAGCAGTAGGACCTTTTTGAGGTGCAGGCACAGATATGTTCATAGTGGATAGCCTCACCCCTACATTTTGTATTAATTATATCATCACTGGTGTCAAGTAGGCTTTCTGCCCCCCGGGGGGGGGGCATATTGGGGTAATCATCCCCATCTGATGCTGAGGTTGGGTGGATAGACTAAATCTTTGGGAGGAGTACAAGCCCTTGCCTTCAAACTACTTGGTGTCTAGTGGATGGATGCCTACTTGGGGATAGCTCTCCTGTTGTGATCTTAAAGCAGGGATCCACTGGGTAGAGATACCATTGGAAAGTGAAGAGTCCTCCCTATCCAATGAAACATCCCTGAGATATGCCTCGAAAACTGATAGGCTCATTTTACTTTTCTTTTGTAGTAATGACCTCTGCGCACCCTGTATGCCGATAGTCATTACCTAAAATGAAAAGATGTAAAAAAAGATATAGGCTGCTAGGGAAGGTCTACCCAGCAGGCTGATGAAATAAATGTTATATATTTATAGCAATTCTACCCCCAATCTGCTTATTCCATGATCTAAGCTAACGCTAGCAGAGCACAAAATGTAAACTTCTTTCTGCTTTCAGAGATGGTCCCACCCACATACCTGACGTACAGTTTTACTGATAAAACTATATGGCACTCTGATACGGCGTCCCAAACAGCTGAGACTTCCAAAATGGCGCCCCTGGAACTCCCCGTGGGCACAGAAGATGATGCGTCAGTTGGAAGAACGGACTGACCGGAGACGTCAGGCTCGGCACAAAAGGAATCATGGGAGGTTGACAAGGGAGAAGGGCGAGAGGAGCAGAAAGGTGAGACGGAGAATCAGGAGGAGAGAAGTAGCTGCTGACTAACGTCGGAGCTGGTGACTGAAGAAGGCGAACGGGAGGAAAGGAGAGGAGAACAACCCGCGATACGACCTAGAGGCAACGCTGACGTATCCTGCAGGTCCCCGAGAGAGAGAAGACTCAGTGATGCCCCTGTCTGCAGTCCAGGAGGGCCGTAGTTGCAGGCAAGTCCCATTGTTCTACTTTGTTAAAAACTGGTGGGGAATTGGGAAACATCTGTGCACACCCGAACAGTTGTGATAAGAAGAAGGCACTCCCTTTCACCCACCCCTCCTTTCCACTTTCACATCGGGTGATAGCACGAGAGACAGGTAGTTAAACTATCGACAGTAAAATACCCTTAGGTCTGATTTAATTATTATATTTTTTTGTTTGTTTGTTATTTTTTGTTAGTACTCCATTGCTCTGGGGCAGCAGACACATCACTAAGGGTAACTTGGTTTCCAACACAGACCCACTACAATTAATTCCAGAACCAGTACTGGAAAAGACCAGACACACTTTGTTTGCTTTACCTTTCTCCCTTTTGTTTTGTGGTCTACCCTACCTGAAGCCTTTATGAAAACCCAGCTGCGGCCCGTGCAGGGAGTTCCGTGGGGCAGAGAGGCGGGGTGAAGGAGGGGCAGGGTGGGGGTTACTAAACACCGGAACATGGATAATTGGAGGTAAGTAAACAATTTAATAAATAAAACGAATTTCGTAGCGCGCGCTGCATCGCATTTTTCAATGCAGGGCGCGGTACGAAATTCGTTTTATTTAATACATTGTTTACTTACCTCCAAATTTTTCTGGTTTAGCGGCGAATAAGAATAAAAATCTGACAACCCTAGTAAAGGACTTTGGCCTTATGTAGGAGTAAGATAGCCCCTTGACCGTCAAAGGTTTGGTTACATATGACAGACACATAAACAATGTTGCACAGAAAGTGGGTTTATATGAATCTTAATCCTTTGTGCATCACCGTGTGAAGTGTCTTGATTTGTTCTGAGCCTATTAAAATCTCTGTTTCCAACATACTTAAGTATTACAAAATAAGTGCTTCGTTTTTGCTTTCCTAACTGCTGAATAAATACAGTTTATTTACAGGCATATCCATTTTGTAGTGAGTTGCTAAAAAATACGTCAACCTACAGTTTTTCATGTCACACTCCTCGTACTCCAGCGAAATGGTCACATAGTTCACTTACAAATTCCTCTCACTTTGCAGTCTAAGAAAGAAAAGTAAACACGAATCCCCATGTTAAAAGAATCAGAAGCAATTTGTCAGAAGGTCAACTATGACATTTGACCTCTGTCTTTGAGGCACGCAAATGGGAGAAAATAAACACAGAATTTAAAGGCAACTTTATCTATTGCTCAGACTTTCCTGACCCACCTAAAATCGCTGGTAGGCAGCAATCCACAGCTGGGGAAACGATGGCACAGTGTATATACCAATTCACTTTGAGATTAGGTACTTGAATATTGGGCGTTATTAACTAAATGGTGCAAGATTCATCAACCTCGGAGCATTGAAAATCTGTGACAGTTCAGTCCCGCTAACAAGCACTCATATTACCGGACAGTGTAAATACTGTACTATAACTTCTAGTTTTATACTTTACATCCATGTGTAGTTTCTCTTGGTTGTACTGTGTACACTCTTTGTTTTGATACTTCAACACCGACACATGACACAACACATTGGCATAATGGGGGTGCACTGTGTAGCGGTTGGAGGCCCTCACCCACCCCAGAGAACAGTCTTTAATCGGAGCGGCCTGTCCTGCCACGGATCGAGGGGCGCAGAGGTGCCCCCACCCAGGAGTCTAAGCACACAGCCCCCGCTTCCGTGACTGGAGGCGTGAGGACAGCTGAGCCCAGCCTTCTTTCAGCCCTTCAACCCCTGTATGCCCCCTCTCCAACAACTTCTGTTGTAGTCAAACAAAGTGCTGCTGTAGCCGGGCAGGAGCGAGCAACCAGTGAACTTTTCCCAGGTATGGGGGCGAGGGAGCCATGACCGGCTGACTGTCTTCGAAGTTACTCCAGTGGACCCTAGCCTACACGCCTCCTCTCCCTTCCTGACTTTGATCACTGAACTATGTACCCCCCCGGACTTCTCCTGGCACTCTAATTCATACTCACTGGGTCACTCTCATGGTCTTCTTTACGTTTTTTCTTTTGCCCTGCCCACTATTTTGCTGCTGTTCTCGGCCGCTTTTCTCTGGCCCCTGTCCCGCCATCTTGTCCATTCCCTTGTCCTTTCCCTTTTTCCCTCGTTTCCCCCTTTAAGATCCTTAAATGTTTCTTCCTTTTTCTGATTTGCCTTTTCTCCATACCCTTGTATCCCTCTCACCCTCCCTTGGTTGTTGTGACTGCGTCTCCCCTCCGACCCCACTTAATGGAACTCTGCTCTCTTGGTTTTTTGGGTCTTGACCGGAGAAAATCTACTATTTGTATATATATATGTATATAGAGATAACTCTAATCACTAGTATATGCAGTAGACCTTTGTACTCTCTACCATTCCTATGTGACTCTTAGAGTATATCCATTTGTATCCCTTCCTTATGTATATAGAGATAACTCTAATCACTAGTATATGCAGTAGACCTTTGTACTTTCTACCATTCCTATGTGACTCTTAGAGTATATCCATTCGTATCCCTTCCTTATGTATATAGAGATAACTCTAATTACTAGTATATGCAGTAGACCTTTGTACTATCTACCATTTCTATGTGACTCTTAGAGGATATCCATTCGTATCCCTTCCTTGAATATCTCTTCCCTTTGTGACTTTATAACTTGTACATTTGCAATTTTATTCTGTTTGTATCTTTATGTAATGCATGTAACCCTAAGTCCTTATGTATCGCAACTGGTTCTTTTGTAAAAACCCTCTGACACCTTTGGGTAATGTTCGCGCTATATAAAATCGCATTAAGTAAATAAATAAACACCTTCCTGGTTTCTTATGCTGTTCATGTATTCTTTTCAGAATTCCCTCATTCATGTTCATTGCATTCTAACCACAACCACTATTTAAGACAAATTAAAACCTGGGCAAAACGTACAACTATGTCTCCTCTCTACATATTATCAGTACAGATGTCAGCAGTTTGGCATTCTGAAATGCGATGAAGAACATTATTATTATTATTAATAATATTTATAGAGCAACTGGCTACCCTTAGGCATCCCCACGCTATCCGTGATAAGCAGAGCACAAAGCACAAAGAAGGTGACCTGATTAAGGCAGACTCTGAAAGAGCCAAGTCTGCAGCTGCCTACAGAAAGAGAGATGGTGAATAGTTGCAAGCAGCTGAACAGGAAGAGTATTCCATAATTTAGCCGCTTTGTAAGAGAACATGCAACCGCTTGATCGTACCCTCTTAATTTTTTGGTATCATTGCCAAAAACTGATTAGCTGACCGGAGAAATCTTGTTGGGTGGTAGAGAGTGATTTATCTTAGGACCTATCCCCCAAAGTGTTTTATATGCTGTGCACAAATCTTTGAACGTAATCTGTTCTTGTATTGGCACCAGTGAAGTTTTTTTAGAACCGGCTCGATGGATTGCCGATAGGGGTTGTGATACAGCAACCTGGATGTAGAGTTCTGTACCACCTGTAATTTCACTATAGAGGCTCTGTGGTGCCTAGGTAGAGGACATTCCCATAATCTAATCGCGAGAGCACCAATGATTGTACAATGACTCTGTGTGCCGGCACCGGGAGTAGTGGGAGGATTTTCCGCAGCATTCTAATAATGCCAAAGCAGGATGCAGCTAACTTAATTGCTTGGCTATTAAGATTAAGAGATTTATCTAGCCACGCGCCTAAGCTTTTTATCTGACCTTTGGAGGTTGGTGATAGACTAAGACATATAGGCCAGTTTATTCCCATTGGTTCTGTTGAAGCGCAGGGATGGTTGACAAAAATCATAAACAGAATTAAAGATTAATTGGTGTGTTCTTTGGATGCTTTAATGCTACTACTAATTGCGTATCATCTTCATATGTGATAATACCATAAGGTAGTACTAATTCGGCCAGGGGTTTGAGATAAGTATTAAAAAGGGTGAGGCTCAATAATGAGCCCTGGGGGACTCCACACACTAGTGGCAGACATTTGGAGGTGTAATTCCCCTCAAACACCTGGAATACTCTGTCTTTCAGGAAATATTTAATTAATTTCAAGATCTTGTCTGAGATTCCCACTATTCTGAGCATGTCAAATAAGATGTTGTAATTGACCGTATCAAATGCGAAGCTCAGGTCAAGTAGGATAACTGCCACTGTCTCTCCCTGATCAAGGATTTTCATAGATTCTTCCACTACTGCTAGCAAGGCTGTCTCTGTCCCATGGTTAGGTCGGAAGTCTATCTGAGTCGTATGCAGAAGGGAGTCATTTTCTAGTTGTTCTGAGAGGATGTTATTTACATATTTATCAAGTATTTTGCTGTTCCCGGGAAGCAGGGAGACCGGGAGATAGTTACTCCATATCTCTAGGTCAAGGTTGGACTTTTTCAAGAGAGCTTTTATCATAGCATATTTGCATGTCAGAGGTACCTGGCCTCTAGAAAACGAAGAGTGTAATACCGCCAGCAGGGCTGCAAGAATAGTTCCTTCTACTTTGCAAAGTTTATGAAGGGGAGCCGGGTCTAAAGGGGAACCCGATTTGACCTGCGCAAAGAGCTGTGATAATGTGGCCCGATCCAAAGTTGGAAAGTCTTCCAAACGTGGAGTAGTGCCACTCGGGGATTTATATCCTGATCTGCTTATCTGTACTTATATTTTGAGGGAATGAATGGTAAATATCTAAAGAAAAGGATTTAAAAATTCTGCTAGTTCATCGCATCTTGTCTGTGCAGAAACGGAGGGCAGATCTGGCACCGGGCACCTAGTAAGTGTTTTTGTGATTTGGAATATTTCACTGGGCGCATTGCTGCTGCTGTTATTTTTCCTCAAAAAATTGGGCTTGCATTATTTTTATTTCCGATTGTTACAGTTTAATAGCCTCTCTGTATATCTGGTTTTTTTCCAGCATTATCGTCTTTCCTCCGGGCTCTCTCTAGCTGCTTGCATTTTTGTTTAAGTTCTCTCAATTTAGGTGAATAACATGGTGTCTGTTTTTCTTTCTGCTTTTCTTGAATCCATTTATAAGGGATCGTAGCATCCAACGAGGCTCTGATCCATCGATTGTAGTTATCTGACGGCATCCCACCATTAATTCATAATTTATTAATACGTCTCCATGAAGGAACTTATGCTCAAGTGAGATGGGGTGTCCAAGGGCAGCTAACGGAGCAGATTCCTGTTGCCAAGGGAGTGCGCCAGGGTTGCGTGATGGCTCCCACCCTGTTCTCCTTGTATGTGAATGGGGTGGTGAAGTTTCTCCAGGAGGACTCTGCTGAGGCGCCTATCTTACTGGGTGTCAAAGTGCCAACACTCCTGTTAGCCGACGATACTCTGTTGGTGGCAAAGACTCCAGTTGGGCTGCAAAAATTGTTGAATAGGTATCAATCCTTCTGTGATGCTCAGGGCTTACTTATTAATACTACAAATACAATGCTTATGGCTTTTAACCCTCCTAAATCCTTCAGGAACAATTTCTTACTAAATGGCACCCCCCTTGAGAGAGTTGGGAATTTTGAATATTTGGGCATACGGCTTTTGGATAAAATGCCTTGAAGGCCCGTATAGCCCAAGTGCTATTGAACCATAGACGCGTGACTGGGGCAATAAGCAAGGAACATCGCTCCCCATATAGTAGGTCTGTTGACCCTGCGCTCGCAGTCTATGACGCAAAAGCAGTTAGCTCTGCTCTGTATGGAGCCGAGCTATGGGGTTTCGAAAATGTGAACGAAATAAGTAAGTCAGAGCACAAATTTCCGAGGGATTTGGTGACGCTCCGATGAAACACCCCTTTAACACCATTACTGTACGACTAGGGTAGGCGTCCGTTTGGAGCTATAGCCAGGCTACCACCGCTACTCTTCTGGCCTCGCCTACGGCATACCGAAGAGCTTACCAACTACGTCTTAGCCCTAATGGAGGTAATGAATCTGGATGTGAACCATAGGGTCAAGAAGCTATCATATGTGAAGAAAACAATGATGCAACTTGGCCTTAAAGATTCATGGGATACCCAGACTCTGCCGTGTAAAGCGGAATTTAAGAGATACTATTGGGACAGGTTTGACAGGCAAGAATTATGCAAGCCAATGTTGGGTAGATTGATAGAAGAGTTTCTCTTGTTTAAGCAAGTCAGATGTCTGGAGCCTTACCTAGATGTGATCCAGGTCCCACGAGATAGGACCCTGTACATTCAGTTTAGGTTCTGCATGCTCCCTGTTAACACCCTCATGGCAAAGTGGCATACAGCTGAGAACATGACATAGCACTGTCCGTGCTGCGGAGGGTTGGTCGAGTGAATTGCCATGTCCTCTTTGCTTGCCCTGCATATGTTACAGCTAGGAGCAAGTAGATAAAACCAATATGTAGCGACATGGGCACCCGTGACTTACGGTCTGCTCTGCGCATTCTAAAATCCGAACCCATTGTCCTAATTTCATGTGGAGTGGCCAAGTTCTTAGGCCGAGCCTAGCTAATCAGAAATAGAGCCATACAAGGTGTGACCCTAATGTAGATACACAATTTATTACATGTGTTTAAACTAGATACTATATTGGTCTGCAATGTAACTCTCAAAATATTAATTATGATATAGATAGCACTAGCATCATACACATTGTTGCACACTGCTCACTACAACTCACTTGTCCCCTATATGTGCATAGTGCCACAGAATGAATTCTCTTTTATCATACTTTTTTAATGTTGTTTTAACCAAATATGCTGCTATTAATTATATCTTATGAGACTTTTAAATAACCCTCTGTATTACATGATGTTTTTCTCTTTTTATTGTACAGATTCTATTTTATTGTATATATGCTATTCGATGCTTTTATGACACATGCTGTCTAATAAAGCTATTTTGGATTGAATTGAATTGAAGTTATCTGACGCTATAGTGGTATTAATCTCTTCCGCTGGTTTGACGTTTACCAGAGCCTCGGACCAGACCTCTGGCGAGAGTTTTGCCCAGGGACGCGCCCAGTTTTAGCAGGTTTGTTTCCCTGCCATCTGATATGGGGTATTCCATTTAATTGGTATTAAAAAATGATCTGACCATGGTATCGGGTTGAGTTTCCTGTGCAGAGCTGTATGTCATTTGAAAAGGCTGGGTCAAGAACGTGGCCCTTTTCATGTGAGGAACTAGACACTTTTTGTAATAACTGAATAGCCAATAGGTTATATGTGCGGTCTGCTGGCTCCGCCTTGAGAGGATTTTCTAAATGTTGGTTCAGATCACCTAATACAGTCAGGTTGGGAGCCGTACTTTCCAATCTGGCAGCGATGTCTATTAGTGATATTATAAACTGTACATAAGGGCCAGGGGACGGTAGACCATGATTCCTGTGAGAGTGAGGGTTGAGGCAAAAGAGATTGAAAATGCCATATTTTCACAGTCTGATATGATACCCGTCTCTATACGTCACCTCAAGTGACCTTTTAAAATGATGGTGATACCTCCTCTATTAACTTAAATATCTATTAAATATATTAACTTAATGCAGTGTATGATAAATCAGCTGAACTGAAAGTATTTATTATTCATTGAATGCCACTGACTCATTGTCAGTGAAATTTCTCCCCCACCCTCGCAGCTACACCATTAAGTGAGGCATGCCCCTGCACTCTCGAATGCTGGTGATCGAGGCCCTCCTCCACCCGCAGGTTTCCCTGTGCCTCATTCCTGGTGGACTAGTGGACCTTTGTCTCCTTCCTCTCGCTCCACTCTTTCACTCGTTTTTCTACCCTCTTTTATTTTTCATCTTTCTGCACTTTTCTGCATCTCTGCTCTTTTCTGCTATATTTCTGCTTATTTCCCCTTTTCCTTTAGTCCTTATTTCCTCCTTTTACCTTTCCTCACCGATGCTGCCCCCACAGCCCCTCCTCCCCAGCGCGACCGGCCCAATCCAGCACCCATCCCCACTTCTGCCTCCCAGTTGTCCAGCCCTTCCCGACCCCTACTTAATCCGCGACCAGTGCAAGGAACCCTGGACCTCCGCAGTGCCAACGCTATGACCCAGCGGCACTCCACGCTCTCAACCCAGGCCGCAACAACAACTGCAAGCTAGCATCACCAGCTGACACCCACGGACCCTTCAGCAGCACACCTGCCGCACCGCCAAGACCACGGACCGAGTGCAACCCACCCGCAGGAACATAACCGAAGACCCTGCAATGCATCCTCCTCAACGTCCGATCCCTCCACAAACACACCACCAAAATCTGGGATCTCCTCGACAGCACCATCCCGGACGTAGCTTTCTTCACCGAAACCTGGACCAACACCACCTCGGGACTGGATATCGTCATCGCCATTCCCCAAGTATATAATATTTCCAGGAAGGACCGCCCCACCCACCCGGGAGGAGGAATCCCCATCATCCACAAATCCAATCTCCGCCTGAGCACACTCCCCGACGAGTCCACAGACCTGATGGAACACCGTCACTTCAAGATACTGGCCAGCACTACCTCCACCCTCCGAGGAACCCTCATCTACCGACCCCCTGGACCCCACAGACTTTTCGCCAATTCCATCATGGACATTATCTCCTCGCATGACATCGAGTCTACCAACTACACCCTACCGGGAGACCTCTGCTTCCACCTCAATAACCAACTGGACCCCAGCACCACATGCCTCCTAGACAAACTCCACAACATTGGACTCCACCAGATAGGGACAGAACCCACGCACTCAGCGGAACACACCCTCGACCCCCTCTTCACAACAGGAAACTCCATCAACTTCAGCCATTCCACTGAACTCCCATGGACTGACCATTGATGCGTCCACTTCACCTTCAGAAAACCCAACATCCACAGACACCAGCACCTGCTCCCAAAAAGAAACTGGACAAGAATCACTGACGATCAGCTAACCTCATCACTCAGCAACTCACCCCAGCCATCGCGGAAAACAGCGACCCCAACACCGCAGGCCGAACCCTGCACAGATGGATCTCCGACTGCGTCAACACCATAGCCCCCCTCAAGAAAAATAACAATACACATGCCAAGAAAGCTTGATGGTTTACCACCGAACTCTAAGAGTCCAGACACACTTGCCGCTGCCTCGAGAAGGCCTGAAGGAACACCAAATCCACAGAAGCCCACAACAACTTCAGAGCCACCACCAACACCCACTACCAACTCATCAGAAAAACGAGGAAAAAAGCACTTGAAGACAGAATCTCCACTCATGCACATAACAGAAAAGAACACTTCAGCATCATCAAGGAGTTTGCCCAACCCACCAACGAGACCACCGACATCCCTCCCTCACAAGACTGCTGTGACAAAATCAGCACCTTATTCCACCACAAAATCAAGAGCATCTAGGACAACTTCGACAAAGACAACCAACACACTGAACCCTCACCAACAACCCCCACCAGCCTGAAGCCAGCGATCGACAACTGGACAGCCTTCACCACCAAAGACACACTGAAGATGATGAAGTCAATCTACTCTGGGGCCCCCATGGACCCCTGCCCCCACCACATTTTCAACAGAGCCACCGACACCATCGCACCAACCACACCATCAACCGCTCCCTGGCAACCACCTCTTTCCACGATGACTGGAAACACGCCAAGATCAACCCCCTCCTGAAAAAACCCTCGACGGACCCCGCCGACCTCAAAAACTACAGACCCATCTCCCTGCTCCCCTTCCCAGAGAAAGTCATTGAGAAAGCCATCAACAGCCAACTCGCCACATTCATCGAAAAGCACAACATCCTTGACTCCTCCCAATGTGGCTTCAGAAAAACCCACAGTACGGAAACTGTCCTTCTCTCCACAACAGATGACATCCGCACCCTACTGGACAAAGGAGAAACAGCAGCCCTCATCCTCCCTGATCTTTCAACAGCGTTCAACAGTCTCTCACTGCAGACTCCATGATGCAGGGATCCAAGACAAAGCGCTCGACGGGATCCGCTCCTTCCTCTCCGGCAGAACGCAGCAGGTCAGACTCCGCACTTTCCTCTCAGACCCCACACCAACCACCTGCGGAGTCCCCCCTGGGGTCCTCCCTCAGCTCTAAGCTCTTCAATGTCTACATGGCTCTGCTCGCCCCCATCGTTAGAACCTATGGACTCAACATTGTGTCATACGCAAACGACACCTAACTCATCCTCTCCCTATCCAACGAACCCAATACCGCCAGGCACAACTTTCGAGAAGGCATGATAGCCGCCGCCAAATGGATGAAAAACAGCTCACTACAACTAAACACCAACAAAACGGAAGTACTCATCATGGGCCCAAATCCCGATGCCTGGAACAACACCTGGTGGCTCACCACCCTCGGAAGCCCGCCAACCTCCACGGACCATGAACGCAACCTGGGAATCATCCTGGACTCAGAGCTCAAAATGGACTGCCAGATCAACTCTGTCTCATCCTCCTGCTCCTACACCCTCCGCCTCCTATGTAAGACCTTCAAATGGATCCCCTCGAACACAGAAAGACCTTCACTCATGTCCTGGTCACCAACAGACTCGACTATGGCAACACATTCTTTGCCGGAATAAACAAAAACCTCACCCGCAAGGTACAGAACATCCAAAACGCTGCTGCAAGACTGGCCCTCAACCTGCCAAGACACTGCCACATCTCCCAGTACCTGCGCATACTCCACTGGCTCCCCATCAAAGCTAGAGTCAGCTTCAAGATGCTCACCTACGCTCACAAGGCCCTCCACGACACTGGACCAGCATACCTGAACAGCCGACTCAAATTCCACACACCCCAAAGGACCCTACGATCAGCCCAGCTCTCCTA
Organism: Lissotriton helveticus; assembly: GCF_964261635.1. NCBI lineage: Eukaryota > Metazoa > Chordata > Amphibia > Caudata > Salamandridae > Lissotriton > Lissotriton helveticus. The sequence continues at coordinate 832,015,356 of NC_136068.1, forward strand.
CTCCGTGGTCCCCCCACCAGAAAGACCAGATCTGGAGGCCGCTCCTTCTCCTTCCTCGCGGCCAAAGCCTGGAACGACCTTCCGCTCCACCTCAGACGGACAGCATCACACCCCATCTTCGCAAAAAAACCTCAAAACCTGACAGATCCCCTCCTTGATGGACTGTAACCTGCAACCCCCCCTCCCCCCAGCGCCTTCAGACCCTTACGGGTGAGTAGTCGTTCTTAACAAACACCTGATTGATTGATTGATTGAAGTGCTCAGTCCTTGGAGGTCCTCACAGCACTCTACTGAGCCCATGCAGGCGCTCCATAGAGCTCATGTAGGAAATTCACTGAGATCATGAAGGCATTCAAATCAATTTGTGCGGGCACATTACAGCACGAGCAGGCACTTCACAGTTCATGCAGGCATTTAATTGAGATCATGTTGGCACCCAACTGAGCTCATGCAGATACATCTTTGAGATCCTGCAGACACCCAAGTGTAGTGCCTGCAAAATACTACAGGAGATCATTGTAAGAAAACAAGGAGCTTCTGAAGTGTCTGAAGTAATAACCTGCTGTCACTCACCTCACCAGCAGACATTCAATGGAGCTTTTATTTAATGGTGGAATGCAAGTGTTTTCAGAAATTGTCAAAGTGATGTTTCATTGAAAGAGGATGCATATTCAAAATATATTTAGATCTAATATTGTGGAAAAATATTTTATTTTGATTTAAGTTGAGGAGATTTATTGATGTTTGTTTCTGTGGCACCAAAGCATACTTTCTCCTATGGTTGCTGTTTCACTGCATGCATGGGGGCATTGTACAATATATATTCAATCAATCAATCAAGATTTATAAAGCGCAGCTAATCACCTGATATGGTATCCAGAGTCTTGCAGGTCCCGGAGGCTTATTCGAACAGCCAGGTCTTGAGAAACAGAATCTTTAATATTTGATATTGTGTAGTAACTTGCACACTGTATGATCCTGTTATTTCTCTCTAATAAAGCAGCAGCATCATGTAAAGTCCGTAACAATTCCAACTCTACAGCCTGTGACTGGGACATTTGTACAACCCTGATAGTTCACCCCGACCCTTCCATCTAGAATCTGTTATAAATTATGACTGAGGCTCCCTGTTTTCCATTTTTACTGATTTTTCAGATAAGTACAGACAGAAAACATTTTACCTCAGTTTGGACTAAGCATAAGCGGATTTTGCGGATCCACGATTCGCGGATTTGTGTATTTACGGATCGTGGATCCGCAAAATCCGCGGATTTTGCGGATTTGCGGATCCGCGGATTTGGGGCGGGGCTTCCATGCGAGTACACATGCCTCTTGTGTGTATAAAAGGTCAGAGACCGTTCAGAGCAGCAGATGAAGATACAGAAGCTCCTGGCCACAGGAACAGCACGAGGATTGCGCTCGTGAAAGTCAAGGATGCAAAGGCCTCTGTCCAGCATCACAGCTGATTTTCGATGGTATATTTGGGAAGAAGGCACATCTGCCCAGCCTTGAATGACAACGCTCACGATTGTTTTTGGGCTGATGAATGAGTCACTGAATTTAAGCTTCATCTAGGGCACATGCTTAATTGATATCTGTAAGTGCCTCCGGTTGAGGTTTAATTTTTGTGCCAGGACCATCGTGCCAGAATGAACCCTGCCCTTCATATTTATTCAAGAAGACGCCACCGTTTTGTGCCATACCTCTACTCAACTGGAGTACTTTCTACTGGATAATCAGTAAGTGCTACCTCGTTGGGTAGATGTATAGTGCTTTTACTACTCTACAGCTGCCTAAAGTGCCAGAGAGTTGTCTACAGCGACCAGGTGTGTGTTCCTATGCAATCGCGCCGAAGGGCGCAGGGGTCCCTTGAGTGAGCTGTCCATCATAGTGGGTAAATGGCGGGAAGACGGTGCACACCGCGAGTGTGTGGGCGGGGCCAAACAGACGGGGCTTCCATGCGAGTGCACATGCCTCTTGTGTGTATAAAAGGTCAGAGACCGATCAGAGCAGCAGATGAAGATACAGAAGCTCCTGGCCACAGGAACAGCACGAGGATTGCGCTCGTGAAAGTCAAGGATGCAAAGGCCTCTGTCCAGCATCACAGCTGATTTTCGATGGTATATTTGGGAAGAAGGCACATCTGCCCAGCCTTGACAACGCTCACGATTGTTTTTGGGCTGATGAATGAGTCACTGAATTTAAGCTTCAACTAGGGCACATGCTTAATTGATATCTGTAAGTGCCTCCGGTTGAGGTTTAATTTTTGTGCCAGGACCATCGTGCCAGAATGAACCCTGCCCTTCATATTTTTTCAAGAAGACGCCACACCTTCCTGGCCTGTTGTAACTATTTTACGATGGCGCCGGCAAGCTGCCAGCGCCATCCTAAAATAGTTACTAAATTAGCTTCAACAGGAAGCTCTAATAGATCAAATAAAGCAGGTGCTCGAGCACCTGCTTTATTTTATCTATTAGAGCTTCCTGTTGAAGCTAATTTAGTAACTATTTTAGGATGGCGCTGGCAGCTTGCCGGCGCCATCGTAAAATAGTTACAACAGGCCAGCAAGGCTTGAACTTTTGCCCCCGGAATCCGCCGCTCGCGGATTTGCAAATTCGCGGAAGTTCGCGGATCGCGAATTTACCGAAAATTCGCAAAATCCGCCAGCGTAACGGATTTTCCGCCCATGCTTAGTTTGGACCCAGCCATATGCAAATCAGTCTTGACCCTGCTCCTCATGGGAACAGTCCAGCCGAATTGCCAAGCCAGGTCCTCCCTGGACCAAAACCAAACATCCTGGGACCAGTTTTGGGGTATCATCACCCCAAGACGCTTGTTTCCGATTCAGGGAGGACCTGGCCTGGCAGAGCAGGCTGGATTGTTCATATAAGGAGCAGGGTCAAGATTGCTTTGCATATGGCTGGGTCCAAACTGGTGGTGAGTAAAAGAAAGATGAGTTTGGATGCTACCCCGAGGGTTCGCCAGTGGTTAGACACATTGCAAGCATTCCTTCCATCACCGTTTGTGTGTTTCATAGACTGGTGTATGCATCTGCGACAATGATTCTTAGTCGCAATATTTATGTACTTAGAAGGTACCACTATAAGAACACTGAATTTAATTACATTTTTCCTAGTGCCAACATTTATTTTGATGATCCCATCACAGAAAGGAATAATGCTCTTGTTTGGCATTCATGCGCCTCAACATTTTTCTGTTCTTAGATCTTTAGATGACTATCCTTCTCGGGAATGCCACCATTGTAGCTCATTTGCCCCTATCCAATTTTCCAGCCAGGATGCTCTAGTATTTAATTTGTTTCTAAGTTTGATGTTTGAGAAGCATTGCAAAGTTTTATTTGCCAGTGTCTGACTTTAGTTCTTTTTCTAAAAGACAGGAGGGATTTCGAACATAGGTGATCATGTTTTTAATTTACTATACATAGAACACAAGTATTATCTTTCAGAATAGAGACAGAAGATTTAGCAACACACAGTCGTTAAACACAAAATGCATGACTTTTTCTATGGTTAAGCGTAACTTTTCTTTCTGTTAAACAGGTTTGGCTCCACAAAAGTCAGATCTGGCATAATCACCCCTTGTTCATATTACCGAAACAACATTTAATTCAGTGGGCCTGGAGAGACATGTAGCACCCTACAGGTATGATGGCAATGTGACATGACTGGATGGCTTGAACAGAATAATGTACTTGAGTTTGTATTATAAGTGCAGATCATTCACCTAACATATATACTAAATAAAGGTACTTTCCAAAACTCCAGTAGGTAATACATTGTCAACATATTTTGTTTACATTTTATCCCACAGACATGCTGACAGAGCTGGTTCAAAATGACATGACATAGAAGACTCTGTAACATCACAAACATGGTACACCTCATGCAGACACAAATAATGAACCTTTCTCATGCACATAGCATCCAACATGTACTATTAGTTACAAAACATATGTATTGTGTCACAATGTAATGTCATGGAAAAGTACACTGGCATTATTTAAATCTTGCAAATAAGCTTTTCAAAATTAGACTTCAGTGCCCTTTAAATAACATTTTATACATGTGTTCTGCTTGATAATGTGGACATCAACCTTTATAATAAACTCCTTAGAATATGCTACTTAAAAAAGTGTCACATTGTTCATTGTTCGGTTTTGCAACAAAATACGTCTTGTGCCATTGTATGAACAGCTGGGCTGGAGTCTTCAGCCAAGTGTAAGAAGCCAACTATTTAAATCTGCAGAACATTGCTCAAAGCATGTCTCAATTTAGAAAACAGATCTTGAATTCATTTAACCCTGCCTACCTATGTTATGCTCCGAGCACTTGCTCAGATAGACTGCTACGGAAAAGACCTGCCACTAGTACAGCAATTTAAAAAATACAAATAGTTCTGAATAGGAATTTAATGCAAACGATGTTATTCCTTGTAAGAGATATGGCCAACACATCATATGGATAGCATTCACAGGAGGACATGGAAGTAACAGGCACCTTCCCAGATGAGGCAAATCCTTGGTACAGACAGCAAGGGGTCGTCTCTCCCTTACCATAAACCAACCAAAGCCTCCAAGGACAGCAGCTGAACATCTTCTATTCCTGCTTCCTGTGCATTCTCATGTAGATCAAAGGTATTAGCTCTACAGACAAAGTGGCATAGGGGATTGGGTGCTTTCTCATGCACATTAATGTTGGGCATTCAAGAATCTTCCCTTACATGGTCCTAATACAAGGCTTAAAGAATGAAGAAGGGGAGATTCGCGAAGTGGTATTCTGCAATTCAGGACCCCTGGAAAAAGAAGGCCATGGTGTCACAAAGAAGTGTTCCTTCCCCAAATTCTAAATAATAAGTAATTTTCAGAAATGTAGTGAGCTCTAGGTTATTTTACTACCTTGTAATTCACAATGAAGAGCTCCTCTTCGGGTGGGTGCAAGGTAGCCCCTTTAACAATAACACTATTTGTACTTCCATAACCACTGACATTTTACACTTTGATAGATGTTGTGTTTCACGGGCTTCATTTTTAGGTCTTGCAAGAAACAGTTTTAACTGACTGAAAGACTAAACGGTGCCAATACTTAAAAAAGTACATGTGCTACCGGGGGGGGGGGGAGATTCACTGGGGGATAATAGAATGGGTAATCAATTTATTTGAAACTATATGTGCAGCCCTCGCCCTAAATGAGTATCTGGTGGGTAGGGGGGCAAAAGTACCCTCTTTTGCGGAGGCTCCACTCTCCATACAGTCATTCAAGTAAAAATTGTGACCAGGAAGGGTAAACAGATTAAGCAGGAGAGTATTTCAGGAACACCAGCGAGACCCGTTTCTCTTAGATCACAAAAGAGTAGGGCGAAACTAGGAGAAAAAAACCCCTGCAGAAACCAAAGTAAGAATCACCCCATCTCTGAAGTCCTATTATCAGGTCATGTCTCTCACCTCTACTAAGGTAAACCCCCAACTCCACCCCAAACCAAAAACCCTACCCCAGCTCCAAGACCCTCGTGGTCCTGAAACAGCCTCAATATTAAAACTGGGGCATGAACAGAGCAGCTTGGAGGAACAAGAGAATACTCTACCCGAAACAAGTGGGATGGAAAACAATGTGACTAGCAGGAAAGATATGGAAGAACATGCACTAAAAACTACACTCAAACCCAATCAGGTCCTGGAAGTACATCCAGATATAACTTTAATCAACAGATACTCCATCCTAGACCAGCAGAATGAAGCCATACAGGGGTCGGAATTACAACCTAGAGGCGCACCAGAATCATCAGAAATATTAGTGAAGGGTCATAACGAAGAGGTGGTAAAAGAAGGCTCTGTCAGTTCTATGGTGACTAAGGAGATTCCAACTCCAACCCCAACTTCCCACTCACTGGCAGATATTTTCTTGGCCCTAAAAGACGAGATGGCCAATAGATTCACAGTCTTGGAGGCGAACCAAGCTGATTTGGCTAACAGATTTCTAGTCTCTGAGGCGAATCAAGCGGCTATTAGGTCCTCCTGCGAGTTATTGGCCCAGAAACTGGAATTAGTAACTGCAAGGACGGATGCAATAGAGGAAGAGATTCCTAAGATCAAAACCGCAATTTAGGCTACGGCGTCGCAGCTGGAGAATCGGTCTACCCAAAATAAGGAGCTTAAAAACGACCTAGAGAGGTTGGAGAATCATGCAAGGAAAAACAACCTGAAGGTTATGAATATTCCTGAAGCAATCGAAGGGGACGATATCAAGGGTTTTTTGATCTCGCTCTTGAAACGCTCAGTGCTGAAAGACAACCCAGGAATAGACTTAAAGTACGAAATACACAGAGTCCATAGAGACCCGTTTAACAGGAATCCTGGTCGGTCGAAACCCCGAAAAATTGTGGTGAATTGTTTGTCTTACTCAGTTAAAGAACAAATCCTGTCAGCTGCTTTAAAGGAAGGCCCTATCTCTTCCCCCTTTGCAGATCAGTCACCCTTTTCATTTTTGATAAGATCAGACATTTCCCATATTACAGCAGAAAGACAGTGGGAATTGGGGAAGAGGCTACCAGAGCTGAATGGGTTAGGGGCAAGAGCCCAACTGATATTTCCAGCGACATTACGCGCCATGTGGAACAACCACATGCACATGATTTGCTCATCCCAAGAAGTTGACATCTTAATAGCAAAAATTCACCTTGAAAAGCAGGGAGGCAAGTGAGGGGGGATGAAATTGAAGTTTAACACAAAGCCCCGAGCCAAGTCGCCAGTCTATGATTATGTTAATAAAAGTTTTTTTTCTTAAAGCCCAGAGAGGGGAAAGCCCGAATAGGCATTTGCCTTTTGGTAGGTAGGGTTCCTCAAGGGAATAGGGGGTTAGGGACTCACGGGCGGTTAGGGTGGGCAGGAGGGGAGGGGGGGAGCACAGGGTGGCAGGGAAAAAATGTAAAAAAAACTCATCTCACTGGTCATCCAAACTAAGCTGTAAAGGCCGTTTCTCAAGTAGGGAATGTAAGATGAAAGAACATAATGAAGGGAGGCTGTAATATTAAATTCATCTCCTGGAACATAAACGGCTTAAGATGCCCCAGACGGCAAAGATTAATTTTTAAATATTTAGAAATGTCACCAATACAGGTTTGTTTATTGCAGGAAAGGCACTTAGATCAAATAGAGTCTAAGAATATCTTTTCTAAACTTCCCTGGTTACAATGTTTCTGTCACTCTCAACAAACGGTTCACTGCCGAGGGGTGGCAATTTTGGTTAAAAAAGGTTTTAGTTGTGAGACAAAATCAATCTCAACTGACCAATCAGGAAGATGGATCATTGCTCAGGTGGACTTTGAAGGGGAAAAATTGACATGTGGTTCATTTTACGGGCCCAATGTAGATGACCCTTCTTTCTTGGTTAAATTGCAGGACAACCTTATATCAATGCCGCCCCCAATGATAGTCGGAGGCGACTTCAACATCAACCTAGAACCAGCGAAAGATAGGTCCAACCTCAGTCGTGCTGTTGGATCCCCCAGATCCAGAAGGGTTCTGAAAAATCTCTTACTTAATATTAACATGGTGGATGTGTGGAGAGCAAAGATGGGAGATACACAGGGTTTCACTTTTCATAGTAAAAAGTACTATCACTTAGCAAGAATAGACTATGTTTTGGTCAATAAAGAAGCCCTAGACAATATCCAAAGTATTACTGTAGTACCTAGTCATCTTTCGGATCATGCCCCTCTGCTTTTTGTTTTCTCCACGAGTAGCCCCTCTCGGCAACCAAAATGGACTTTGAACAGAGCCCACCTGATTATCCAGACAATAAAAGCGGCCTCTATTGAATTGTTTTCTTTCAATATAGGGTCTACTTCAATAGACCAAGTCTGGGACGCATATAAAGCCAATTTGAGAGTGGTGCTGGGCACTCAGATAGGAATTAAAAACAAGAAAAAGGCCCTAGAATTACAGTCCCTGGAGACAAGAATATCGGCTCTTGAAAGGGAAAGGAACCGTATAATCCAAGAGAACCCCAGGGACCTGGCGGAACTAGAGGAGGATCTTGAGACTGCAAGATAGAAACTAAGGGCCATATGTATCAAAGCAAAATGGGTTCGCAAACGCCGAAATTCGCAGAATTCCGGTGTTTGCGAACCCATTTTCGCTAAATGGTATGTATGAAACATTTTTGGTGCAAAATAAGGAATCGCTAAATTTGCCATTCCTTATTTTGCGATTGCATTTAAGGAATTGAAAATTTTGCGATTCCTTAAATGCAATGTATCAAGGAAAAAAACATCCCCAAATGCCATTAAGGAATCGCAAATTACCACCAACTTCTAGTTGATGGTAAGTTGCGAATTCTTTTAAAAAAGCATTTTTTTTAACATCAAAAGGTGCCATGTGACACTCATACATGCCCTTAGGGCATGTATGTGCGCCATATGCGCACACATGTCATTTTCAGGGGTGCAGCAGGGTGTTCTTGAGACACCCCTGCACCCTTGAAAATATTCACAATTTGCGATTAGCAAATTGCTAATCGCAAATTTCCCCTTCATTCCTATGGGCCTCCTGGCCCATAGAAATGAATGGGAAATTTGTAATTAGCAATTTGCTAATCACAATTTAGGAATTTTAAGGAATCGCTAAAAAGAAGCGATTTCCTACATACATACCATTTTGCGATTTCTAAATAGCGATTCCTTAAAAATCGCTATTTAGGAATCGCAAAACGGAATGTTGATACACATGGCCCTAAGGATCTTCTTGGATGAGAAATGTAAGGCCCAGTGGCAAACTCAGAATATGGAGAACTTTGAATACGGGGAAAGAGCTGGGGCACTACTAGCCTGGAAAGCAAGATTGGACCAAGCAAAAAATGATATAAACGAACTTATCATAGATAATATGGGAACAAAATCAAGTAACTCTGAAGAAATGCAGGAATGTCTTTGGTCTGTATTCTCAACTCTGTATAGTGAGGAGATACCACCTTCTTCAGAAGCAATCAGCTCTTGGCTAAGTGATAAGTCTATGCCGGTCTTAACTAAAACAGCTAAAGACCTATTGGAAGCATCCATCTCAGTGGAAGAGATAAAGGCTCAAATCAAGAGAGCAAAAAATAAAAAAGCAGCTGGCCCTGACTCTCTCCCTAATGAGATTTATAAACTTTTAGCCGATGAGCTTCTGCCTACCCTTCAGAACCTTTTTAACTCAGTTTATTCCACTTCTGGGGTGGTACCGAACTCCTGGAAAGAGGCCACAATAGTCTATTATTGAAGCCAGGGAAAGACCCCTCGCTGGCTGATTCCTATAGACCAATCTCCCTGCTGAATGCAGACTATAAAATCTTCATGGGCATTCTAGTAGGGAGGTTGGCAAAACTGGCACCAAGCCTAATAAACACTGACCAGAAGGGTTTTATGAAAGGAAGGTTCATACAGGAGCAAACCCAAATCCTGATTGGCAATATCGATCTGGCCGAGAGAAGGAATGATCCGCTAGCAGTGGTGGCCCTTGACCGAGTGTGTTGGAGATTTCTTTGGGGGGTATTAGAGACGGTGGGGATGGGCCCAATATTCACCCAGACTCTAAAAAAATGTTATACAGGAGCATCAGCAAAAATCTTGTTAAATGGCTCCCTGATTCCGAGTTTTGAAATAAAGAGGGGAACAAGGCAGGGATGCCCTCTCTCCCCTCTTTTATTCAATATTTATATAGAACCTGTGGCCCAAATGATCAGGTTGGACAATGGCATCAGACCATTTAAATCACACGATTATCAGTGTAAAATAGTTCTCTACGCAGATGATGTTATTATATATACAAGTGACCCCAATATTGCCATTCCTCGGGTAGAGATTCAGTTACAGGAGTTTGGTTTATTGTCAGGATACCTCGCCAATCCGGCCAAAACAGAGATTATGTGCTGGAACACAGTATATAGGGGAGGTCTAGAAAGTGAGGAGTTTAAGTATCTGGGGATTAAAATTGTAGAAGACCTGAAGAAAATCCCCACGCTAAATTTAGCTAAGGTTGAAAAAGATATAGAGTACCTCTTTGCAAGATGGAAAAATCTCCCATTGTCCATATATGGTAGGGTGAACCTAGAAAAGATGACGGTCCTCCCCAAACTGACCTATTTGTTCAATACAATCCCCCTTACCTTCTCACAAAAGGCTATCAATAAAATTCAGGGTAAGATCGGAAGTTTTATATGGGGACAAAAAAGTGCAAGATTGTCCTGGAAGAAGTTGAGAAGGAAGCTTCTGAAGGGTGGCTTGGCTCTACCGGATGTCAACTGGTACCTAATGGCATTTCAGTTTAAGGGGACAAGGATGTTACTCACAACACCAGCCGAAACTATGTGGGGTAGCTTATTGAGGGAAATGGCTTCAGGAGAGGGGGACAACAGGCAAGGTCAGTTCCTGTATAAGTTTGGGGCACCTAGATTTTTCAAACGAGTACGCCTAAAGGGTTTGAAAACCGCCTTGTTAACATGGCATAAACTGAGGCGAATCTGGGGTTTGGGGTACTTCTCCAATCTTGCCCCAAAATGGGACTCCCCAGGGACCCAGGAGTATTTAAAGGACACCTTAGCGACCTCATTAAAGAAGGCAGGACTGCGGACATGGTCGACTCAGATGGTCTACTTCCATGGGAAGTTTTAATGGCCAAGACTGGACCTACTTTCTCCAGATTTAAGTTCCTCCAGTTGAGATCATGGTATGAGGCGGAAAAGGGTGAGATCAAAGGGAATTGGGACCTCGAGCAGCTTTTTCTAGACCCGCAACCAAGAAAAAAAGAAATATTTTATAGGTATGCAAGGATCCTTGAGGCGGAGGATAAAGAGGTACCGTCTCAAAGTGCTGTGTGGAATTCCCTTCCCCAGTCCAGCCCTACAGAAGAAAGATTTTAATCTTCCCTTAAACTACTATACAAATTTATAAAGCCAGCAAGTTTAAAGAGGAATCACTTTTTTGTGTTAAATCGGCTTTATTTTACCCCAGCCAGAATTGCGAAGTTTGCCCCAATTCCGACTCCAAAATGCCCTAAATGCAAAACTGATAAAGCAGATGATGTCCATATGTTTTTTGAATGCCCGGAACTAAGTTTATTCTGGATGAATGTGAGGGAAATTCTGACTGTTATTTTTGCCACAGATTTGGTTATGGATATTAACGTGGTTATTTTTGGTATGAATGAATCTATAGCTGAGACGCTCTCTCAGACAGACAAAGGCTTATTACTATATCTGATAATCATAGCTAGGAGAGAGATCTGTCTAAGGTGGAAAGACCCGACCCCCCCCCCCAACTGAGAAAACTGGGTTAAAGCTATACTAAACATCGCTCACATGGACCAGGGAGAGAGGGAAGGAACACAGGTTAACATCTGGTCTCCCCTTTTAGACTGAGGTCAGCACCTACATTTGATAAATCACTAGTTTAATGATGGCAGTACCCCGGTCCAATGATTACACCTGACCTCAACCACGTGAGGAAGACCTGGGGGCGTGATCTATGCAGTAAGATGAAGGGCGCACACATCCATCTTAGACGGCTTGTTAAATCTGCTCAGATCCAAGGTGAGATGAGGACAAAAAAATAAATAAATAAAAAGTACATGTAAGAAGTAGCACAGAGGAAGTGGGCCTTGAGTCAGCCACCTTAAGCCGTTGGCTCTTACATACTTTTCAGTGTTCACCAGTGGTTAGATGGGTTCTTCTTCAAGTACATGTCACTTTGTGGAAGGTTACATTGTCCCATTACTGTTCCATTCAGTAGTTTTTGTGAAATTTAGGTTCAAATATATTTGTATACCTGGACGGTTGGGTTCAAGGGACTCTAGCGAGAGTCCTGTTAGCACAACTTCAAAAAATAGAGTGTTCTGATTGGCTGAAGGGTCTTTTGTTCCCTTGGGTCACCTCATTCCTGCAGCAGTAAACGTTCTGATGGGCTGACCGCAACATGAACACAAATGTGCCCCTCTGCCCAAGCCTCTCAAGGCCATGGAAACCCCATCCCCCTGACCTAATTTTTTTTTAAACGGGAGGGGGTACCCATTTCACCTCCCTGAGATTTAAAAGGTCCTAGGGACCCTATCCTCTGGGGCTAGTTCAATCGCTGCGTCCCAGGGAGCCCACTGTTTCCCTCTCTGCAAAAGCATGGGCAGGGACACAATATCCGACCCCACCCAGCAGGAGCTTCAATAATGCTCCTGCAGGGTGGGTGCACACATGTGTTTTGCTGCCCTGCTCTTGTGGTCAGGGAAACTCAGATTGCTCTCGCCCGTTGGGAGCAGAGAAAAATACCTGTTCCTGCTGGACGGGAGCAATGTTGGCTTCCGCTGCACCCAGGATGGGTGCATGGGGGGAGATAGCAGAGAAGTGTGTGCCCCACCCAGCCCACAACATTCTGTGTTCTGGGTGCCCTGGGTGGGCATCGGGGCACCCACATAAGGCCCAGGAGTATAGGGTCACTGGGGCCCATAAAGGCCAGTACCAGTAAGCGGGCAGAGCACCACCCCAATACTTACAAAAAGAGTACAGCCTGGAGGTAATGTCTGAGGATGTGCAAACAATTACAAACGTAATTATGAAATATCAAGAACAAAAGGATAGAAGCAAAGGTATCACACATTCATTTCACCAAACTGATTTTACTGGGTGATGGAAGGTGTATGTTTGATGTCTTTCATTCATGTGCTGTCATCAATGTATCGGCATGTTCCATCTCGGAATTACAGATGTATACTGGGGGAGATCTGGAATCTTGGAGATGTGACAGTTGGTGAGGTACTGATGACTGAGGTGTTCAATAAAGGACACTCAGCTATCATTCTCTCCAGCATGATCCTTTGCAGTATCACGTCTTTACAGTATGGATCTTTAACAGAAGTCACATGATTTGTTATGATTTAAAACACATTTGATACGAAATCTTGCCATCCAACTATAAGCCTAAAGAGGTGTGTGGGCATATTGAGGCATTTAAGTAATATATTCGCCTTAAAAAGGCAAAAGTCAATTGGATCTGGATACTTTTATTTTATTTGGGACATGATGACTAATAGGTAATTAGAAAAATAGTTTGTGAAATTTCTCATAGCTGAAGTTACCATTTCTTTCACTATTATGTGTTGATGATCTAGGGCCAGATGTAGGTAGGCTACCGACCGGTAATAGACTTTTGAGATGTAGGTGGTATATTTACCGATTCGTTAAATAACAAATCGGTAAATGAGATGTAGGAAGCACTGCAAACAGTGCTTCTGGGCTTTTACGGATTCGTAAATAACAGATTCCTATGTAAATGGAAATATGTGCATTTACACCTGTGCCATGTGACAGACATACATGCCCTTAGGGCATGTATGTGTGCCACATGTGCACACAAGCACTAATCAGGGGTGCAACAGGGTGTCAAAGTGACACCCTGCCACCCTTGACTTTTTACCAATTTTACCGAATCGGTATTTACCGATTCAGTAATTGACATTCATTTTACCGATTCGGTAAATACCGAATCTTAACGATTTGGTATTTTTTACCGACTTTTTACTTACATTGCATTTACCGATTCGAAAATACCGAATCGGTAAAATTCGGTATTTTCGAATCGGTAAAACACAATTACCTACATCTAGCCCTAAGTTATTGTACTGAAATGTCATTTGTAATTGCAAAGCCCAGTTTCACCTTTGGTCTCTTGGAGTTGAAATAACAGATGTTCATTAATACCCAACTCAATTGTACTCATTTTAAGAACTTTAGAAGGATGAAAAAGCTGAGTGCACTGGCCGACATTTGAATCTGTGACCATGAGGTCAAACACAGATTCTAGAAGTGGATGCATTAGTCCATTGAGCCAACCAACCTGCCTAGTGTTACATATGGCAATTAATTAACATATGTACACATTATAACCCTGGTAGGGCCTACAGTTAGTTAGGCATGAGAGAAGAACTCACCAGATTGTAAAGCAATTACTAGTGTGAATGTTTAGTGAAGTAGAAAGCTATAGTAATCCACAAGATTGTATGACTATACATCAGACATGATTACATAGCCATCACCTGTTTTGTTTATGTTATGTTACGTTATATGCAATGTATGATATGCTATGCTCTGTGTTAGATCTAATATTGTGTTTTAAATTGTGTTATGTTACTGGGTCTTTTATTGCACAAGTATTACTACCAAAGTGGCCCCTTGGTGCTAAAAGGCGGACTACAATATAGCAAGCCACTGTAACCCCTAATTTACTATGAAACGCAGCCCGTCTAAATGTGTAATGCTCATCAATGCATTTCATTTTAACAGGAAGAATGTTCTACAGCTCAGCATCCTGCAGCAAGAAAGGTTGTCTACAACACAACCTCTTATGAATTGGGTGATAATTATCTGATGTAAGGTGTAGAACAAAGACATTTGTGGCCGTGTGTTAATGAAAGGGCTTTGCAACATACCAAAACCTGATTTTTGAGAATCCCCTAAACCATAAAAAGGGCTTTCACTTTGATACTGTAACTAAATGGTAGCCAATGCATAGCATGAAGTGTCTGAGAGAAATGGATGTACCAAATTGCCAAGAACATGAGAAATATTCTGAAACCATTGTAGATGGTACAGCAGGTATAAGTGGTTCACATGATGAGTGTGGTTGGCATAATCAATTTTCAAAATTACTAGTTCCAACACTGTCTTCCGGAAGAGCGTGAACATGCTGTATCCTTTTTTAGTGTTTCCAGAATAACCTTTTTATGTCTTTCTTTAAACGGTAAGGCGCTGTTATTTCATCATTCATCTGTATGAAACTCTCATTTCTCCCTCAACATCTGGTGAGAGAAGACTGGGCTCTCTATTATCAAATTTATTACTGATCATCATTAGCCAAATGATTAGCCAAACTGAGACAGAATATCGTATATACATATCCACCTTAATGAATATCTACTTGAATCCACAGCCCCCAGCTTTTTCCTTTTTAGTTATACAAAATCCCAATTTCCACCCAGGCCCATGATATTCAAGAGGCTCAAGGATATATGCCATGCATGGCATAACATTAGTCAGTGTCATGATGCTGTGATTTTTCAAGCAGGAGAGACAGATTTTCCATGATATACATGGCTCCAAATGGTTAAAGTGGATCTACAATTATTGCATCAACTTTACCACCTTGGGCTCTTAAATCTTATTAGGAACTCTAAGGAATTTGAGATTCCTTGACAGGAATTTTTAAAATACATGACGTTTTACTATAAAGTCAGATAGCAACCCAATGAATACCCCTGAGATTCATTCAATATTATATACATCACTGCAGTGTCATAATAATAATCATAATGTTTATTATTCAGTTACTTTAAACCATTACAACTAAAACGACATGAACAATACATTAAAATGTCCACATTATATATGGTGTACTCAAGTTATGACCTTGTTTTTTCATCTGATCCTGTCCAGTTTTGTGGGACATCCTGTGGAAATCTTCCTTTTAGAGCTTTGAAGCCTAGGTTGTGGAGCTGCTGTTTGTTACAGAATGCGCCACAAGCATTCAAGAGCCTGCACTGAGGCCTCATCATTATAGTCTTGGAATAAGTTCACATTGAAGTCCCCACTTGTAATGCAATCTCTTGAAGGATGATCCCTGCCCAGTACGCAAAGGGGTGAAATGAGGTGGCTCAGCGTTGACCTTTTTCCCTCACGTGGGTTGATGTAGATGTTAACTGACAGAAGCAACCATTTAGGTCTCCAATTTAGAAGTTTAACTGCTTGTAGTCAATTCTCTTGCAAATCTATGAATTCAATTAAGACGTTGAGGTTTGTGGAGATATACACGGAGAGGTCTCCTTTCGGCATACAGTTTTTATGCTCTTTGGAGGCGAATTTGCTGAACTCAAGGAAGCCAGTTATAGGGCATTCAACAGGGGACCAGGTTTCTTTGGGTGATGATCTAAAATTTGCCCAAGAATTCAAGGAGGTCTGTGATCTGCTCTTTTTGAGCAAAGTCAAAAATATTCCAAGAGCATACAGAAAGGAGCAAAGACTCATGAGTGCCTGACTGGGTACTTTCCTTGATTCAATCTGGGTGCTAACAAACCAAATTTGACTGCAGCCAACTCCAATCAGCCTGGGAGGGTACCCCTGCCTCTGTAAGCTGATCTCTAGTAGCCGAACGAGTGCAAGCTATTGCACTTTTCAAGATGGAGTATGATCCTTGCTTGTGGACAATCAGTGATGCCTGTTGCTTCAAAAGAACCGCTGGGTAGTCTAAAAACATTGAGCTTGAAGCCCCAGGTTAAAAACACCTTCTCATTTGACAGAATCTTTTGCACATGATCAGGGGAAGCAAATGTCACTGGCATCGGGTTGGAAATTTGTGCACACCTTGGTGTGAGAAACACAACTGAGATGATGTCCTTTGATGCCGGGTGGCTAAGCTCCAGAATATCCTTCATTAGGTATAGGCAATTTCAATGGTTCAATATGTTGTGGGGAGTTTGAGAGTGGTATTACAGGATGAGAAAAAGTTTCATGTTGGACTGGTGCAAGGAAGTTTGTCTGGCGGCATCTGGACTTGGATTTAGTGTAACCCTGGTGGTGAACTCTGCTCGCGCAGTTCCGAAAACCTATGCTTCGCGCAGCAGAGCGGAGTTTTTATCCTCGCTCGCGTTCACTAATGTCAGGTTGGCGAGTGAGGAATATCCACCTCCTGGTGAGATTTTCCCTCATTTGCGATCGTCAACATCGAGTTGACGAGCACGAGCATGGAAAATAAACTTTCCGGCAAGATTTCTCAACGCGGAGGGGTCAGGTTTCTCAATGTGAGTGGTCGCGTATGCTCGCGACCGCTCACGTTGAGAAACTGCCCGTTCACGTTGAGAAAGCTGCTGCTCGAGTAAAAATCTACTCGAGCGGCAGAAAAGGAAAGAAGGACCGCTTGCGCTGTGCAAGGTGCCGTTTGCAATGATTGCACAGGGCAGACAAGCATCCGGCACTGTGCAATCACTGTGAACTGCATTTTTCTATAGAACTCCGCCGCTTGCGGAGCTCCGCTTAGTGCAACTGAGTTTTTTTGCCACATTGCGAAGTCCCACGTAGTGCAACTCTGTGAACTCCACCCAGGGTTAATTTAGTGTAGTACGAGCCAGGGTTGGCATTCAGGGCATTAGGACTGTCCGTGCTTCTTCCGCCAGTATATCAATTTGTAGATAGTCCAGTTTTGGGCCCTTCTTTGGCCATATGTCTGTTGGTAGCATGCCCGCTTGATCTTTTGTGAGCACCATAAGCTTATAAGGAGTTGCGTGTGGAGTCAAAACATGAATACCTCCCAAAAAAAGAAGGCCCTGATGATCCACCCGAGCTACTCAAGCTCTGTACCACCCTGGGTGCAGGTGGGGTGACTCCTCCTCCCTTTCCAGATTGCTCTCCCTAACACCATCAAGAATATTCGTATCCATTTGGTATGAGGAGCTTTCTTTGTGACTTGTTTCCCAGCCCAAAGAACCTAAGTGGGCATTGGAGTTAGCAATGCCGATAGTGCATTATGTTCCCGTCAAGACGCCTTTCCAGAAGTGCAGTATTTGCGGTGTTCATTTCTTTGAACATTGGATACATCAGTTGTTAGTGCACTAAGGAAGAGCGCTTGTGGTGTATATTTCAATGCTTCCGATTATGCTTTCTTTCCCTTTTACTTATGGGGGCATAGACAAAATTGAGGCTGAGCCAGCTTTTACAAGTGTGGTTTGAGGTGACAAATTGATTAGCAGCTTATCGGTGAAAAGTTCTGGACGCTGAAAAGTTTCAGATTGGTGAACCTTGATCAGCCCTGAGTTTTCCTCCCTGGAATCCTCTTCCTGAGTGTGTACATTGGTTTCCTTAGAAGAAGCTCCAATTGAAACTTCGCCCACCTGCTCTGCCCTGCCAGATGAGACACACTGCTCCATAACCATTTAATGGTGGATGAACTGGGAGTTGAACATCACGCTGTGAGGCATGGGAGACTTGAGTGCTGGATGCGGCAGCCGTAATTGAGCTTTGCCTGGTTTCTACTCTGATGTATTTTAGCTCAGATAATATGGTATTAAGGAAAGCTGGAAGGAATGACAGATTGTTAGGGATTGAAGAGTAGCAGCAAACTGCTTGTGCCAAGTTGGTGCTGGATTGAGCTCTAATTATATGTTTATTCAGATTTTGAATTTTTTGTCAATCACGGCGGTAAAAACAGCAAGGGTGTACCAAAGTTCAACTGAAGGTCCAATTTATCAAGGTAATAGTTAAGAGTGGCTACTGTGGACTGTAGGTTCTGCAGGAATTGTGACCAGATGGGGCAGACACCAGCGGGAGGGAATTGGAGCTAACATGCTGGTGATACCATAATTTCGGAGCTCCTCAGAAAAATGAAAGCACTAGTAGTGATTGATTGTTCACTTCCAAACATGCAGTGTTTTATTGGGTATTTCTAATGAGGCCCGACTGAGAAGACTTTGTCAGAGATATCATATCTATAATATCCACTGCTGCCTGGTCCCGCCATGCAGAAGACGGACTGAAAGGATATTTTGTATTAAATTCTGAGCTTGGCTCCAACCAGTGCTGCTTCACATTGTATAAGGTATCGTCTTCTTCAGAGACAGCATGTGTCGGACTTACTGCTGGGGTTATTATATCACAGTCACATACTGTACTTTGGTGCACCAATGCCGACCCAGGGCTGAAGCATCTAGGAGTAATTGAAACAAAGCGAAGATTAATAACCTCTAAAAGGTCCAGTGGTTACGTACCTGTGGGGGCAGCAATGAGAATGAGAAAACAAACGGGCGGAAGAAGGACTTTGCGGGAAACTAGATTCCATTGGTAGGCCTTCAAGAGGATCCTCAATACATATTTTAGCATCACTGCTGTTGCTTGACAATAGCATAGCTGAATGAACAATTGTCCTTGTGGTCCCTGCCACTTCAATGAACTCCTTAAGGCCGCATGAATGGAGCATTCTGTCCTGCAGTGACCGCGTTGGTTTGATTTTGGATGGTTTTCTGTTAAAAAAATATGCTATGATGGAAATGCATGGGCTTGCATATCCGACACCGTGCCGGATCCTACCATGCCAGAATTGGACACTGAATTTGTAGTCGAAGGGTCGGGCCTGTGAGACAGGACATGCTGCACTGATACTAGGTTGGCTACTTTAGCCGGCTTTCTGTGCTTGAGGTCAGTTGGTAGAGCCTGCCTCATCCTACCTGACCTCATTGTCCCACTCCTGCTTTTTGTTGATTTTATTGCACCAAGGGCCATAGGGCAGTGCCTCCCCAGAATTAAAGTTGCAGCTTGAGTAGAGTTATTCCACTGTCTGGACTAGATCGATGGGGAGGGGCACCTAGACCTAGCCAGGCCACTTCTGTGGCATCCGGGCTCTGCTTGCTATGGCAACAGCACATAACACACTCCTCACCACTCCACCCCTTGACTGCAACTGAAGATCCTCACAACAGCTTGTGGTGCTGTAGAGAAGAACCATACTTGAGACCAGAGGCTAGTGCAGAGGCATGGGAGAACCTGAGGAGAGTGGAGAAGACAAGATATTCACCACCCAGCCCCCACAGCTTCACAGCTCCACACCCTGCCTTACCTGGACTGCCTCCTGCTTCAACTGCTTTAACATCCAACATTCACCCCCATCTAATACCTCTGGGAGGGACAATAATGACCTGGTGCTCACTTGTCGCTCCAGGTTTCGTGCTACGCCTATCTCTGAACTGGACTCCACACCAAGTTCTGCTGCATGCACCACTGTGTCAGCCTAATGGTCTACAGGATCTGCTGTGGGCCAACTGTGGCTGGACCAAGACTGGGGGACTGGGACAGCAGAAGCAATGGCAGATGCAGTAACGGAGGCAGTGGAGACAAAACCCGAAAGTTGTTTCCAATTTCTTCTCTTTTGCACTGATGTTGGAACTGGTGCCAGCACGTCACCAAAGCATGCCGACTGCACCTCCGTATTACTGGACTAAATCCTAAAGCGTGTGGTTTTCGATGTACCCGTGAACTCTTTGGTAGTCAGTTTGCTCCAGATGTTTGGCTACAAATGACAGTTTAGAAACTGGATTACATGGAAGGTCCACCTGTGGCTTATTAAGGAGTGCCAAATGCAAAAAGAACAGAGGATTGACAGAATGTTGGCAAATCTAACATTCACTCTCAGTCACAGATCTGGGATTTTCCATAGTTTTTTTGCTCGTCATTCCATTCCAGTTTAGACCCAGACATATGCAAACCAGTCTTGACCCTCATCCCCATGGGAACAGGCCAGAACGAACTGTCAGGCCAGGTCCTACTTGGACCAGAAACAAGCATCCTGAGACCAGTTTCGGGGTATCATCCATCGTCAGCCAGACTAGCTTGAATCCGATGGCATACTGAGTATGGAAACCATGTCTGGGCATAACGTTCACACTTAGAGTGGCAAATGCATAAAGAACAGATGATGGACGGAATGCTGAACAAATCAAACATTTGCCCCCAGTTACAGATCTTGGTTCAATCCATCGTTTTTTTGCTTGCCACGCCATTTCAGTTTACACCCAGACATATTCAAATCAGTCATGGAGACAGTCCAGCCCGAACTGCCAGGCTGGGTCCAAACTGGGGTGGCGTAGTGAGCAAAAGAACGATGGATTTCACCCAGATCTACTGACTGGTGGGTGAATGTATGAATTATTCAGTATTCCGTCCATTATTTGTTGCTGCAGCATTCTTAAGGGGTGCCAGAATAAATATATATTATTTTAGTACTTTAGTAGCTAGGCTTCATTGTATTGGCAGGTCCACAATAATAACCGTTTCTGCTGCAGATTGCAGAGAAGCTTCTTTGAACATTACAGCTAGACAAGAATCACCAGGGGAGCCAGGCTTACTGGCGCTATATAGTGAATGCCTATGCTGAAATTCACTCTGAGGTCGCACCACACAACGAGGACTGAGATCATTGCAGTGGTCCCACACTCATGGATTCCTTGATGCTCCATTCTCAAATACTACAAACATTTTGTAGAATTTTGTGTCAAAATAAAGAGCTATTGAGTTGCACAAATTAAACAGTAGTGACGTTTTAAATGTATAACTTATTGATGTTTCAGAAATATTTCTGCAGGGATTGGGCATTCACAATCCAAAATTAGTATGTTTACTTACTCCACTCTTTATTAACCACTTTGCAGTATTGCATTAATAAATCCTCTGATTTTGCTCTTATATTTGGAGGGTTGTTTCCACAAATTTCAGAAAACTTGCTCAGTGAAATTTGTATTTTTGATCTTAAATTTTTTCAGAGTACGGACCATCTGCCACTGAGGGCCTGATTTAGAATTTGGCAGGTAGGTTGTCTCGCCACAAATGTGGCTAATATCCAGCCCTCCTTATTAAACGTGAATTATATTCGCCAAGTTTGTGATGAAGTTATTGATCTTCCAAACTCTAACTCACAACCTAAATTGCTCGAATAGCTATACCTGCTTCTGAAGAATATCGCTTTGTAAGGTGGATTAGCAGAGAGGTTATGGTCGAGAAACTGAATTGGAGGATAGTGTTGTAAGAGTGCAATTTATGAATGGAAATGGGAAAAGCTTACGTTGTGTAAAGGTATTCAACACTGTAAAGACAATGCTAACATTAAGCGCTTAGAGTTTTTTGGGTATTTACATTAAATATTCCTCTGTGAAATAAACACACTCAAATGTATCTATTTCCAATTATAATTCTGTTCCTTTTGCATGAATAATATCATGTGGCTTTCTTACTTTCATGGAACTATAGAATGAGCATTGCCAAAGTCAATAGGGCTCACTTATAAATGAAAATGCATCTTCATTGATTGCAGAATCGATTGGTGAGTGAATGGATCGGAGAATGATTTAATGGCCGATGAAGTAGGGATTTACTGCATGCATGGAGCAGTCAGTATGTGAATGGATGACTGGATTGATGGGTGAGTGCCTGAAAAGGTACCTTGGCTCTATGATGACTGCAGTCTAGTACTGAAAGGTTTAATTACCAGCAAATGGTCAGGCTTCTACTCAAACTGTGCTGACAGTGGAGACAGTACAGTACTCTTTAAGCTTGTTATCATTGCCTCCAGTCAACATCCCTCTCTAGAAACTTGGTCTAGTAAAACATCAATTACACGTGCTAGTTCATGGAATATTTTACTGGTTGCTAGGACAGTGTAATAGGGACGGGGAGTGTGATGGGCAAGGCAGAGTAAGGGAAACAATGGGGCCAAGGGGTTAGTGGATGGTGCAGAGGCCTTTAGAATATAAGGTATAGGCAGTGAATGGATTAGAGACTGAGCACATGGATAGAAGACTGAGTGGAGTGGGTGCATGGGTGATGTTTGTAGAGTGAGTGAGACTGAAGACCGAGTGCTTGGGGGATTTTTGTAAAGTGAGGGAGACTGAGGACTGAGTGCATGAGTGATGTTTGTCGAGTGAGTGAGAATAAAGACTAGGTGCTTGGATGAATGGCTGGAAGGATGGGCGGATGTATGAATGAAGGGGACAATGGCAGTGTGTGTGATATGAGGGTAGTATGTGAGAGGCAATGACTCTGTGTGGGAGGCCAGGGAGTACGAACGTCTGTATGCATATTGATTGTCCGCCTGTGCGGTAGCGCCTCCCCAGTCCATCCGACTGTGCTGCTGTTCCTCTCTACATGTTCCGGTATACATCTCTGTGAGTTCCATTACCGCTTCACCTCTCCTGGTTGTCCGTGATGGGACCTGCTACCGGAACCAGTCAGGCATATAATCAATATTTGTGGTCTCTCAATAAAAAAGGAGCATGCGGACAGGATTCAATTGAGGAAGGAAGAAGCAACACAGGGAATAATTGAAAAGTAGTGCGACGGACGGGCACAAGACCCAAGTGGAGACAGTCCTGCCACGTGGTACCACCTGATGATCCTAGTATGAAGAACAACGGTAAGGAACAGTGAGCTGAACATGAGGTCCAAGTCCATACACCGTGGCGGTCACTGTATTGTATGATTACTCACACACTCTGTTTTATACATAGGGTAGCTTTATTGGAGTCTCAGCTGAAAGACCAGGCCAATACCCTGAGTCCAGTCTCATCCACCTGGGTGAGTGAGGACACTGTTGCTCTGGAACCTTCAGTATTCAGTTCTGTCACTTTTCGGTCCTTTCATCAACTGTGGATCCACACACCTGTACTCCCCACAACTGCTTAAAGTAATCTGGGACATGGTGGCAATCAGCAGGCTGGCTGATTTTTTATAATGTTTTTGATTGATTACAGACTTTAGTTTGAAGGGAGGAGCGGCTAGAAGGAGCCACAGCGCCTCTCAACATATATGTGCTCCTGAGTGGAGAAAGAAGCCGCCTTGGGCTAATAAAATGGCAGTTTTTTTCTAAAGGTTTTTCCCTATCTCCTGAATAGTCTGCTAGTGTAAGGAGGAAGGAAGGCGGTACTTGAAACATGCACAGCCCACATGCTCCCTTTTAGTTCCGTAGCCCTCGTGTGACTCAACACTTAACAGTTGTAGAGTACCATTCTGGAACTCACATGTTTACACTGTACAGTAGAAGGAACTTTGCATACTCCAGCACCTCCTTACACCTCCTTTCTGACTCTTCACTGTCCTCGAGCGCATATTCGCACTGCTGCTGGGTCTCTTTTGGACTGGGGTCCCTTCACTCTCCAACTGCAGCTACCAATTGGTGGGGACACACCACTGCTGGGATATTAATGCAGTGTGGTGCGGCCCCGCTCCCTCGGGAACCAGGGGGTGGGTTCCACTGGTGGGGGCTGTATTGTCGGAGGTTTTGCTTGTCGGCTGGTTGGGCTTCAGTGCCCAATGGTACTATGGAGCTGAGGCACAGAGACATTACAGCAGTTCCTAGATGTGCGACGAGGCGGCGCCCGGCATCTAGTCCTCTGTTTTTTATGTCTTGTATGCACATTATTAGCAAACTGCAATGCATGGCGCAGCAATAATTAAGCAAATCTAAATAAACAATCATGCACAACGTTTTAAAACAGAAACTAGTTACTGTAAAGTGAAAAGTGAAAACTTGTATAACCTTAGCAAATTGTTTAACTGTTCAACTGTTTGTTGACACTTGTTGGGGATCGATTGTTATTTTATTTTTAACCATCTAAATAAGACATTGCAACCCGCCACGTCGATTTTGAACACTAAAATTGAATGGTACCTATGCTCCGTTCTGAGAGGAAGCTAGCTGCAGTTTACTGCCCAAAGAAATCTAAAGAAAAGAAATTCGAACAAGACATAAGTGTTCCTGTATCAGGGAAGCCTCCGCGGAGCAGAGCTGAGAACAGAATCATAACTGAATCAGATAAAACCGCTAACAGAATTTGGACGCCACTTGTTAGCTTGACAGCTCGTATTAGAGAGTGAGTACATCATAATTTCCTGCTGCTTGCCAGAGAGATACCGCTGCTGTGAATTCCTCAGCAGTGGTGCGCATCACTGAAGACGTGGACCCTTTGAATGCGGCCACACACAATCAGACCATGGTAGACTGAATCCTGAAAGGGATAATGCAACTACATAGTTGCTCAGTTTTCACTAAATAGCAACCTTGTACAATAATCTGTGAATGAATTAGCCTGTGAAAGGCCAATTAATTATTTGAACAATCAAAAACGGATTATTACAGATTGTGTAACCTGAACCATGTCTCTTATATTCCCTGATGTACATACATTAATGCGTCTTTTAGTACTCTCTTTAATATCTCTACACTGCAAGACCCATCTAAAGTTTTATCCCTTGAAAATAGTTTTATTTAGGTAATAAAAAAAATTGATATGATTGCACAATGTATGATGAGATGAAGAAATCTACTGTTGCTCTTTATGTGTCCTTTAATCCGCAGGAAGGATGCCAATTTTGTTTGTCCTGTTTAACTATTATCCAGCATCGCTAAGTTTTGACCAGATTGCGTGCTGGCAGAGTTCATCGTTTTAGTCGCCTCCCCTCATATGAAGACACATCCGCCAGATACAATACCATGTCCGTGTGATGGTGTGTCCAAACAAAGCACACAGCTTTTTATATTGTTCTGTGATTTTTATAAGAATTGTAGGAGTTATTACTTTAAACCAATTCTTGCACAAAATATTAGAGGCTAAAAATGCACTGAGCTATCTGTTTGCACTTGGAAATCCCGTGTATGTTTTAATGTTGCTCTTTTTATGGGGGGTGGGGGGGCACTGCAAATCAGGAAAGATATTATGTCTTAGAGATGATTGACAATAGGCGGATATGGGGTTGATTTTATATGTGTTTGTGACATGTTTTTATGATATTTTATGGTATGTACTTTTATGGCTGTTATTTAATATGCTGAATAAAGTTTATTTGAATTGAATCGAATCGATGTCTCAAATGCAGGGGAAAGGATGTGCTTTAACCCTCAAATTAACTGCTGGAAACTTTACCTCTGATGTAGACAACCTTGCAAGATATCGATGTTGATGCACTGAAATGTTCGCCTAAAGAACGGCCCATTCAAACTTAATTCGTACAGCGTATCACAAAGCTTTGTGTGTTTAGGAGAAATGGAGTCTGCCTCTGTTTCTGGATGTAATGAGTTTATGGCTCATAGAATTATCAAATTGAGACATTCACATAGACAGAAAGTCCATTAGAAGCGCATTAGCAGCCATCTACTTGACAAATGCGGTTGTCAAGTCTACTGAGAACCTGAAGGAAAGATATGATAGCACTGACTCTTTCAAATATCCTCTCCAACTAAACCCAAACCTAATGCCTGACAGCGTTGGAAGTTTCTGGAGAGATGAAAGCTATTTGAGTTGTTGTTTATAATATTGGGAGCTAACTCAAGCAAATTTTTATATCTTTACTGTTAAAAACGATGTATTGGCAGCAGAAGAAGAGTTGAGATATACAGGACTGACAAAGGAAAGTAAAACAAGTGTTAGTAATCCTGATACATGTCACTTAGTGCAGGAGCAACAAAATGGGCTTGTGCTCGAACAAGTAGAACATGCATTAAGTTATTGTGAATAAGAGGACTTTCTTCATTCTGCACGCATTCTCGATACTCCTCGAGAAAATATTAAAATAAGGCTCACTAAATTGGATATTTCTTATAAAAGTTTTCAGGAAAGAAAATTGGAAATAAGAAACTTTATCAGTCTTGAAAATTCATGTAGTTTGCTCATAGAGCCAGCAGAACAAGAACACAGGCACAATTCCTAACGTTGATGGGGTGGGCTAGGCATGGTGAATATAGTCTCCTTTAATGTAGTAGATTTTTCAAACTTCTTTTTTGACATAGCAAACTATTCTATTTCACTATTCCAGGATAAATTTGGTACCCAGATCTATGTTTCTAGAAGGCTGTCACTGCTTCTTTTTGGAGGCAATGCCTAGTGATAAGGGTCAATATGTGGGGGCTTGGCCATCCTACTTAGCCTGCAGTTAAATTGCTTGTTTGAAATTTGATTTCAAACTGTAGTATACAATAGCAGTTAAAGGTAATTTTATATCTTAAGCCCTAAAGAGATTTACAATCACTCATTTAAAGAATTTCGGAAAGTAGCCAAGCAATAACTAACATTAAAGATAGATCGCTTACAATCCTATTTAATTCTAATGCTATGATGCCCAATTAAGCTGTAACACAGCTAGAAGAGCATATCTAGGTTAACGGATAAGCAAGGAACTCCTCTAAGGAGCTTTTAAAGATTCTCAAAGAGTTCAATAACCTGCTACTTCCGTCCACCCAGGAGTTATGCGAGGATCTAGCCAGTCATGTTATTCAAAAGATTGATACAATCTATCGCTCCTTCGGGCCAGAGGAGGTAGATTATGAGG
This sequence comes from Lissotriton helveticus, assembly GCF_964261635.1. NCBI lineage: Eukaryota > Metazoa > Chordata > Amphibia > Caudata > Salamandridae > Lissotriton > Lissotriton helveticus. Next base: position 832,042,238 of record NC_136068.1, read on the forward strand.
GAGCCTCCCCCCGGGAAAACCCTCGCCCCCCTAGCCTAGAATCCTTCCCTGTTATAACTGGTGAGCAAGTGGGCTCCTTATTTTCTTTTTTGTCAACTCTTTTTTATTGGCATTTTTATCATCTACATTTCCAATAACACATTGTGCACATCAACCATTTATCCCATTGTTCTGCTATCAGTACACCGACCTCGCCATTCAGTGTTTAGACGCTACTATCTTGTGACATATGTGTCAGGCGACTGAGTCCCGGGCCTTCGTGCATGGCCATGGTTCGTGCAAGTCTTTGCGTCTCCTCTCCACTCGGAGTGCCATTGCATGTAAACATAACTCAGTTGCAACCACAACATTTGCAATAAACAGTAGTAACTAGATGCGGCAGTGTCCTCTGAGCACAATACAACTCAATCCCACTTTTCCCCCTTCCCAAGGTCCTCCTCCTCCCCTGACAGACAGTATATGCATGTTTATTCTCTCATCTCGTCCAGTTGGCCTCCAGCACCCCCCACTCCACCGCCCCCAGCTCCTGGTGCTTATATATTCCCCCTGGCTATTGCTTCCCCGCCGCGTTTCGGCTGTGGGTTCCCGTCTACGCGCTGTTGTCAGCCCTACTGCTGTCTATGCTGCTACTAGCGGTGGCCCCCGTGCGTCCCTCACCCTGGCCAGCTATTCCGCCTTCCATGCCCTCAGCCCCTTCCCCAGCTGCGTCAGTCCATAATGCCTGCAGTGTCTTGAGCATGTCCTCCCAACGTTCCGCCATGGGCTCCTTGCGGAGTCCTACCGTTTCCTCTCCCCTGATAGCGTTCCACTCCGCGCGGCCCCACGAGAGTAGAGAGAGGGTCCACGCCTGCACACTGGGCGGTTCCCCTGCTTTCCACCGCTTTGTCAGGAGTCTCACCGCCGTGACCATCCCCAAGTCCAGAAAACGGGACAACACTTTGGTAGTTGAAGACCGTTTAAAATGGTGCAAGAGAAACTCCGGCCAGTCGTTAGGGATTTCGCGGCCTGTACATTGCACGAGCCGGGCATGTATCTCCCTCCAGTAATCACTGAGCCGCGGGCAGCGCCACAGTAGGTGAAGGAGGTCCGCAGCGAGCTCTCCGCATCGGGGACAAGATGCGTCCACCCTATGAAAGTATTTATTAATTAAAGCCGGAGGGAGGTAGGCCCTGTGGACGATATATACCTGGATCTGGCGAAAGCGCACGTTTCTGGGTATGCGCGTCGGACTTTTGAGTATCCGTTCCCATTCTTTGTCCGCCAGTGGCCTCCCCATATCTCGCTCCCACTTCCAGCGAAGGGGGGCCAGGTCCAACTCCGTGTGCAAGCCTAAGGACGCAGCAAACCATTTAACGAGGTGCCTGCCCCTACCCATGACATGGAGGTACTGTATCACCAGGTGCTGCGCCGGCTTCTCCGTTATGTCACCCCACTTCATCGCCATCCGGGCTGTGAGCAATCTATGCATCAGGAATCCCCCAGGGGGGAGCCCAGCCTCCGCAACCAGCGACTCGAAGGGGATCAGGACTCCATCTTGGTAGAGGTCGCCCAACGTCTGCACCTCCGCCGCTTGCCACTGTTCGAGCATGCGATGTGTGAGGACCCCTTCGCCCCCCGGAGAGCCCTCCAGCGGCACCACAGGCACGTACGGGAGCACTCCCCTCGTGAGGTAGAGTGCCCTACGAAAGCACCTGTATGCCACCCCTAGCAGGAGCGGAGCAGGTTTGGCCCTATCCGCCAGCGGGTGAAACAGTGCAGTGATCCTTTCCATGGCATAAGGCGGCTCCCTTGTGGCAGTGTCCTTCCTTCCCCTGTCCGCCAACCAGCGAGCAACCCATTGGAGCTGCGCCGCCAGATAGTAATGCTCAAAGCAGGGGGCAGCTAGGCCACTTTTGTCCGTGGGGAGAAATAGCTTCCCCAGGGCCAGCCGGTGTCTGGACGCGCCCCACACAAAGTCGCGCAGAATCCCATTGAGCCTGGAAAAGAAGGCCGCGGGCACGAACAGCGGCAGATCCGCGAAATAATATAGGAGGCGGGGAAGCATCACCATTTTGGTTAAAGCGACCCTGCCCGTGGTTGTCAGGGGGAGCGTGGACCAGAAACCTATTTGCGCCCTGAGCGCTGTAACTGCTCTGCCTAGGTTCCCATCCATCAGGTCCGCCGGCCGTCGGTATAGCTGGATCCCCAGGTATTTAAACGTGTCCGCACACCATTGCACTCTTGTGCCGTGTAGGCTGTACTCTGGATCGCGCGCCTCGCTATTGAAGGCGTAGAGGCAGGACTTACCCGCATTAACTCGGAGCCCCGAGAGGTCGGCGAATCGGCTTAGTAATGGGGCGAGCTGGTCCGGCATATTATTCACGTCCCTGACAAATACCAAGAGGTCGTCCGCATACAGGGACACCTGATGCATGCCATCGCCCAGTGGAATCCCATCGGCCAGCTGTTGCCTCATGGCTGCCGCCAGAGGCTCAATGGCCAGCGCAAAGAGCAGCGGCGACAGGGGGCATCCCTGTCGGGTGCCTCTGCCTATCGCCACCTCCTCCGAGACATATGGCCCCAGTCAAACGCGGACCACAGGGCCCCTGTACAGAAGCCCCACCATCTCCAAGAAGTCGCTGCCCAGCTCATACGGCTCTAACACCGCTCGGAGGTACACCCACTCGAGGCTATCGAAGGCCTTTTCCAGGTCCAGTATCAGGCACCCTGCTCTAGGCCATACCATTGCCGCCTCCATCGCCACTCGGAAATACCTCCTAAGGTTCAGGGAGGTGGACCTTGCTGGCACAAAACCGTTCTGGTCCGGGTGGGCCAGTTGTGGGACCAATGGCGCCAGTCGCTCAGCAAGCATCTTGGCCAGTATTTTATAGTCCGTGTTGAGCATCGCCAGTGGGCGATAGGAGCCCATGGACAGTGGGTCTCTATCAGGCTTGGGCAGGGACACTAAAAACGCTTCCCTCAACGAGGGCGGGAGTCGACCCTCGGCTATCGACTCCTGATACATCTGGAGCAGTAGTTGTGACAGGACTTCTCTGTTCGCCTTGTAGTATTCAGCCGGTAGGCCGTCTGGCCCCGGCGTTTTCCCGGTCGCCAATGCTTGAATTGCGTCACCAACTTCTTCCAGCATAAGCGGGGCACCAAGTTCCTCCCTCTGTGCGTTGGTGACCTTGGGTAATGTGACCAACCCTAAGAAGTCAACCACCGCATTGACCCGGCCGGTGCCTCTGGCTTTATAACGGCCCCGGTAGTGCTCAGTGAACGCTTGATGTATTTCGCGCTGTGTGTGTATCACAGTACCGTCAACCAAGCGAATGGCGCCAATCGGCGTCCTGCGCTCCGCGGCCTGTACCAGCCAGGCTAGTAAGCGACCTGCTCTGTCTGCCTTCGCGTGTGTCCGGGCAGTGTGCGCTGCATAATTGTGACACCGTAGTCGTTCCATGAGGACCGTGTGCTCTCCTCGTAGTTTCGCCAGCTTAGGCGTGTGTCTACCCGCTCCCTCCCCTTCTCGTTCATACTGCTGTAGTTCAGATTCTATGCGGGTCAGGGACGCAGACACTTGCGCCCAGGTTTTCCACGCGTCCCTATGCAGTGTCCCCGTATGGTTGCCTTATGGGCATCCCACTCCACCCTAGCGTCGCTCGCCATGCCCCCGTTGTCCTCAAAGTAGGAGAGAATGGCGCTACTTAGAGATGATCTGAACTCCGCATCTTCCAGCGCAGCCGCTTGCAGTCGCCAAGTGGGCACCGGAGGTCTATCGGCCACCCAGCTAAGTTGGAATACCAAGGGGTTATGGTCCGAGTGCGTCCTACCTAAGTATTCTGATTTAGTTACGAGCGGGTGCAGTGACTGGGAGCCTACTATCCTATCTAGTCTAACATTTAGGTTGTGCACCGGCGAGTAATAAGAGTATATTTTGTCTGTGGGGTGTTGTGTACGCCAGAGGTCTTGGATGCCCCAGTGAGTCAGCCAGACTCTAAGGGTCTGCGCCAGTGAGGTCGCTGCCGTCGCGCGCAGGGGCGGGTATGATCGGTCCAATTGCGTGTCCAGCACCATATTATACGATACAGAAAAGGGGGTGGTGATGAACAGGCACTCTGTTCATCACCACCCCCTTTTCTGAATCATTTTGTCCACCATAAGCGTGGAAGGGTATACTCAGATGTGAGTCCCTTGCTCATTGCACCATCAGGATTCAAGCAAGCCGGGCCGACGACGCCTGAAATGGCAGAAACCGGTCCCCGGAAGCTTGTTTCCTTCCCAGTATAAGAATTGGCTTGGTAGTTTGGTTTGCCCTGTTCCCATCATGCACTGGGACAGGAACAGACTAATTTGCATATAGCCAAGTTCTGAGCTGGGATGGTGCAGTGAGCTAAAAAACGGTGATGGATCAAGCCCTGATCTTTGGACTGGGTAAGAGTGGTCTGCTTAATTCAGGCACTCTGTTCATCACCACCCCCTTTTCTGAATCATTTTGTCCACCATAAGCGTGGAAGGGTATACTCAGATGTGAGTCCCTTGCTCATTGCACCATCAGGATTCAAGCAAGCCGGGCCGACGACGCCTGAAATGGCAGAAACCGGTCCCCGGAAGCTTGTTTCCTTCCCAGTATAAGAATTGGCTTGGTAGTTTGGTTTGCCCTGTTCCCATCATGCACTGGGACAGGAACAGACTAATTTGCATATAGCCAAGTTCTGAGCTGGGATGGTGCAGTGAGCTAAAAAACGGTGATGGATCAAGCCCTGATCTTTGGACTGGGTAAGAGTGGTCTGCTTAATTCAGGCACTCTGTTCATCACCACCCCCTTTTCTGAATCATTTTGTCCACCATAAGCGTGGAAGGGTATACTCAGATGTGAGTCCCTTGCTCATTGCACCATCAGGATTCAAGCAAGCCGGGCCGACGACGCCTGAAATGGCAGAAACCGGTCCCCGGAAGCTTGTTTCCTTCCCAGTATAAGAATTGGCTTGGTAGTTTGGTTTGCCCTGTTCCCATCATGCACTGGGACAGGAACAGACTAATTTGCATATAGCCAAGTTCTGAGCTGGGATGGTGCAGTGAGCTAAAAAACGGTGATGGATCAAGCCTTGATCTTTGGACTGGGTAAGAGTGGTCTGCTTAATTCAGGCACTCTGTTCATCACCACCCCCTTTTCTGAATCATTTTGTCCACCCTAAGCGTGGAAGGGTATACTCAGATGTGAGTCCCTTGCTCATTGCACCATCAGGATTCAAGCAAGCCGGGCCGACGACGCCTGAAATGGCAGAAACCGGTCCCCGGAAGCTTGTTTCCTTCCCAGTATAAGAATTGGCTTGGTAGTTTGGTTTGCCCTGTTCCCATCATGCACTGGGACAGGAACAGACTAATTTGCATATAGCCAAGTTCTGAGCTGGGATGGTGCAGTGAGCTAAAAAACGGTGATGGATCAAGCCCTGATCTTTGGACTGGGTAAGAGTGGTCTGCTTAATTCAGGCACTCTGTTCATCACCACCCCCTTTTCTGAATCATTTTGTCCACCATAAGCGTGGAAGGGTATACTCAGATGTGAGTCCCTTGCTCATTGCACCATCAGGATTCAAGCAAGCCGGGCCGACGATGCCTGAAATGGCAGAAACCGGTCCCCGGAAGCTTGTTTCCTTCCCAGTATAAGAATTGGCTTGGTAGTTTGGTTTGCCCTGTTCCCATCATGCACTGGGACAGGAACAGACTAATTTGCATATAGCCAAGTTCTGAGCTGGGATGGTGCAGTGAGCTAAAAAACGGTGATGGATCAAGCCCTGATCTTTGGACTGGGTAAGAGTGGTCTGCTTAATTCAGGCACTCTGTTCATCACCACCCCCTTTTCTGAATCATTTTGTCCACCATAAGCGTGGAAGGGTATACTCAGATGTGAGTCCCTTGCTCATTGCACCATCAGGATTCAAGCAAGCCGGGCCGACGACGCCTGAAATGGCAGAAACCGGTCCCCGGAAGCTTGTTTCCTTCCCAGTATAAGAATTGGCTTGGTAGTTTGGTTTGCCCTGTTCCCATCATGCACTGGGACAGGAACAGACTAATTTGCATATAGCCAAGTTCTGAGCTGGGATGGTGCAGTGAGCTAAAAAACGGTGATGGATCAAGCCCTGATCTTTGGACTGGGTAAGAGTGGTCTGCTTAATTCAGGCACTCTGTTCATCACCACCCCCTTTTCTGAATCATTTTGTCCACCATAAGCGTGGAAGGGTATACTCAGATGTGAGTCCCTTGCTCATTGCACCATCAGGATTCAAGCAAGCCGGGCCGACGACGCCTGAAATGGCAGAAACCGGTCCCCGGAAGCTTGTTTCCTTCCCAGTATAAGAATTGGCTTGGTAGTTTGGTTTGCCCTGTTCCCATCATGCACTGGGACAGGAACAGACTAATTTGCATATAGCCAAGTTCTGAGCTGGGATGGTGCAGTGAGCTAAAAAACGGTGATGGATCAAGCCCTGATCTTTGGACTGGGTAAGAGTGGTCTGCTTAATTCAGGCACTCTGTTCATCACCACCCCCTTTTCTGAATCAGCACCATATTATAGTCACCCCCGATTAACCAAGGCAGCCCACATACTGCTTTTGGACATGGTTTAAAGACGCCAGGAAGGCAGGCTGCTTCGTGTTTGGGGCGTATATGGAGCCCAGAAACAGTTCTTGCCCGTTGAGCCTCCCCCTCACAAACGTGTATCGCCCTTCCGCGTCTACCTGCGTGTCTAAGTGTGCAAAGGGCACACCTGCCTTCACCCAGATCAGAGTGCCTCGTGCATGCGCTGAGTAGGCCGTGCCATAAATTTGTCCCCTCCATCACCTGCAAAGCCTCTCTAACTCCACTCTGGACATGTGTGTTTCTCGGAGGAGGGCAATCCCTGTGTGGTGGCGCTGCATATACGCAGAAACAGAGTATCGTTTTGACGGGGTGTGCATGCCTCGAATGTTCCAAGTCATGACGTTAGTGCATGCCATGAACGGTGTTGTGGTGTTCTCACCCGGGGGGGCAGGGGGCTTATCTCATGAGGTCTGGGGGTGGGCCCTCGGTCAGGAGGTGCTAATTGCCGCATCTGAAACATATGAACTGAAACTAACTCCATAACTTTATGGGCGTACACCCAACGGAGAGTGCGTCCAGACTGATCAATTAAACTACTACCTATTGTAGTGCGAGCGCAATGTGTGTGCGCTAGGGGGACGCGCGGTCAGAAGTGTTATCTGTGACTCCCTTCGCAAGGCCCATCCCTGTTGAGGTGTGGACAGTTGGCCCCAGCAGTAGAGTGTGCCGGCGTGCGCGAGCCCCCTTCAAGCGCCGGCTCGCGCGTGTGTGTATTGTCTCATGGCATAGCGGGAAGCGCGGCTGTGCGTTTGCAGTGTGTCAGCATGTTTAAGTACAGTGTCAGCATGCGCGGGTTACCCCAGGACTGCAACATTGCCCAGCGGCGTGTTGTATCAAATAGTCAAAGGATACAAAGGAATGTACACAGGTCACCAGTTTGCATTAAACCAACATGGAGTCCTCAGTTGTCACACTATGTAGTCCGCTGTCTGGGGCGTCACCACTGGCTGTAGAGCGTCGTCCGACATCATCGTGGATGGCGAGGCTGATCCGCTAGCTGCGGCATCATCGTGCTGTCCATGTTCCGGTCTGCCAGGTCCTGTCCCCGTTCCCAGTGTCGCGACCGCCTCCAGTGCCTCCTGCCGTTCCTGTCTTATTTTCTCTGGGCTGGGTGCCGCCTGTCCCAGGCTCGCTCCCCGTCCGGCCCGCCTCTTCCTTCTCCGTCTCCAGGAGCGCTGCACCTGCCATCCGCCGCCTTCCGGGGCCTCCGGTCGCGTCCCCGTCCACTGCCCGGACTCCTCCAACCAGTCCCAGACTTCCGCCGGAGTGTCAAAGAAGCGTGTTCCCTCTTTCGCGACCACACGCAGCCGCGATGGGAAGAGCAGCGAGTAGCCCTGTGGATGAGGAAGAACTTTCCCCAGCTTAAATCCATCAAAACCGCAATACTGCTTTTTGGTAAAGCTGAGGAACTGTGGACCCCAGAATGGTGGCCAGCAGAACTAGGAGAGGCGCCATCCCTGAAAAGATGGGCCAATAACTTAGACATTAGAGTTGATAATAAACTTTCTATGGAGGAACAGGCGAAGACGTTGTCAGGCACCTGCTTTGGAATAATACGGATGCTTAGAAAGATCTTCCGGTGGACACCGCTCACCGCAAGAAAAACTCTCATACAATCGCTCTTGGTTAGTCGACTGGATTATGGCACTTATTATCTAAACTGCAGGTGGTTCAAAACAAAGCAGCCCACCTTGCTCTCAATATACTGGCTCGCACCCCATCTCTACCTCTTCTACGTCAATTACATTGGCTTCCTATCAGAAACAAGCAATTTCAAGCTTCTATGTACTGTTTTTAAATCGCTCCAGGGAACGTGCCCTTCTTACCTCAAGAAGAAACTCGAACTGTATCTACCCGTGCGCCAGCTGAGTACTAGCAATCGCAATCTGCTCTGCACAAGGAGAATCAGGAAAGCCAAAATGGGTGGTCTGCCTTTTTCTCTTCTAGCTCCCTTTCATTGGAACAGTCTCCCTGAGGAGATCCATGCCTGCTCCAATCTGTCTCGATTTAAGAAATTGCTTAAGACCTGGCTGTTTTAAGATTCCTCTGCTCATTAGGTGACTTCTCAGGCACCGAGAGATCCCCTGGGCATGATTTGCCGCACTATACAAATGAGTAAACTAAATAAATAAATAAATCAGTAGATAATAATACTTTATTTGATTTAAAAAAAATCATAAAAGGGTGGACTTGCCACCATGTCGGCAACATTTCCTTCATAAAAATAATACAAAATCAACTTTAAACCAAGTTAAAAACTCGTATCCTGAAATAGGCAAAATTATCGTGTGAGTTCATTCTGGATGCGCATTGTTTTTAACTCATAATAAGGGGGAGAAGTAAAAAGGTATGGGAGAAGGCTGATAGTTCAAACGGGGGGCGCGTTAATTTTAACTTTATGATACAAAAAAACGACCGTTTGAAAAGGAGAGGAAAAGGATGGAAGAGTCCATGGCCGGCCCAGTCTGGCCTATTGTCTGGAGACCTCTTTGGTTGCTGCCCTGTTTTCCAGCTTTATGGCAGCGAGATTCAAAAATGTTATGGTTTTACATGAGAGTTCTATCCAAGATCCACTTAGGCATTTTATCACCGCCGCCCTGCAAGTTCTCACCTGGGCTTCTCTTAGAAGTGGTTGAAGAAGTGTTTTTCTAAGATTCTGAAGTGCCGGGCATATACATATAAGGTGCAGTAAAGACTCCGCGCCGTTGCCGCAGAGTCGGCAGTCGGGAGTTGCCCACTGCCGTAGCCATTTAGGAGTGAGGTCTTTGGACGAGAAGCAGCCCAGCCGTAAAAGGCTTAGTTTCCTTTTGTAGTGGTTCCTAAAACATTCTTTCAAATAATCCTGGGGTTTTAAGTGGGTGTATGATGGCAAAACGGTCCAGGTGTGGCTCTTGCCAGCCATTGCTGCTTTGTCCATGAGTAATGATGCTTGTTTGACTGCTTTCTTGGTTATCAGCTTGAAAGCAGAATAAGTCATGGGCAGAAGCCAGGATTCTTCCAGTTTTAATGCTTCGAGAGCTTGCCTCAAGATCTTGTATGTTGAGTCTGGAAGCCCGGCCTGTTTTTCAACTTCTGACCAGCAAAGGTACGCCAAGGAGAAATAAATCAGTATGGAAATGACAGGAATTCTGTCCAAAATACCCATTGTAAACAGTTAGGCCATTACTGTGTCATTCCCGTCATTAACATGAGAGTCACTAGGCTTCGACAGGGAACAAAATGTAAAATATGGAAGGTTGGGCAATAGAGACTGGGAAAGACTAGACCACTAACTACTGTGTAACTAGAAACTGCCTAGAACAGGAATCCTCTTCTGGGTCATTAGTGACAGAGCATAATTTACCACATTACACACAGCCCTTAGTGCTTGCCAACAATTTGTAGTTGCTTCACCTTTCCACTTCTGTTTAATCTCACCACCTGCTAGTGTTCCTCTACCCTTCTTGTTTTCATCCTTACATATCTTTATCTATTTTCCCTCACATATCTTTATCTAGTTTCCTTTTTTGCCTTCTTGTTGCTGGTGTGTTTGTCACTGCTGACTCCATCCTGCTGCTCTACTGTAAACTCCAAAATCTGGGCATCCTGGGGATCAGCATTGGTATCCTGGCAGTTGACTGATCTCATGATTGCACCTTCTGTCCTGAATTCTGTTAATAATTGTTTCTCAGTAGTAAGGCTTTTCATCATTTGTGCTTTTGAGTATTTCTTACACACTGACCTGTTCGTCGTTCTTATATCAAATTAGCATTGGTTCCCTAAAACACCTGAGAACGAGTCAGTACATTAATCCACAAGCAGGCACTATTCTACCTTGGGATTTCCTTGCATCATTCTATGACAGCATATGCTCCTCTGTCTTCCCTCACCCTTCCCGGTTTTCCACTTGTGAGATAGTTAAACAATCAATATCTCTAGAGAGATTCAGTGGCAAATGATACTCTTAGCGGCTCTTTGCCCTCAGGTGAAATTTGACAGGGAAGGATTTTAATAGAGATGAAGTGGATAGAGCTAAATTGGGGTGGGCGGAATTTGTAATTCAGCCGGCATAATTGGAGCAATTTAGTAGTTCTATGTTACTCATGTAACGCGGAATTACTAATTAATTCCACCATTCCGCCAGGGGAATTAAATCCAAACTGAAATGATTTTAAACTGGGCTTGAAGTCTCTCTATGGTTAACATAGAGGGATGGCTCCCTATTCTAGCCCTGTAAAGTACCACTGCAGTGCAGGACATACCCCTTGGTGCCCTTACATGAGTAAGTAAGGGCGCTGAGTAGTATGCCTTGGAGTGCATAACCCTTGGTGCCCTTATACAGGTATGTAAAGGCAACATGGGGTATGCACTGCACTGTAGTGCAGTGCATACCTCTCGGTGCCCTTACGTAGACATGTAAGGGCACCAAGGCGTATGCATTCCTGTGTATGCCACTCAACACCCTTACATACTTATGTACAGGCACCGAGGGGTATGTGCTGCACTGTAGTGCAGCGCATACCCCTTATTGCCTCTACATAATTATGTGAGGGCATCAAAGGATATGCACTCCACTGTAGCAAAAGGTGGCAAAACGGCTGGAAAAGTTGAGCCAATGCTCATGTGTAAGACTCTTTTCGAATGGTCGTTCACATCTTTTGCTAATCTGTCTTCAATTTATTGTACCTCAAAAATTATTTCTAAAGTTTATTTTAAAACAGAATAACAAGAAGATAGTTAACAAAGCACTGAACTTTATTTTTAAGATGTAAACGGATTGTAAAGCTTTGGGTGCTGGGTGCTTTAAATTTTTTTTTTCAAGAAGTAATAATATTTGATATATAATATATAAGTATGCACTTTTTATGATGGATAATGACATTTTAATGTGACTCTACCGTGGATCTCATATTAAGCTTTGTTTTTTTGTTTACTTGGGGTAAATATCACTGGTGTTTTATTGTTTTGTAATGATACGTTTCTGGGGTTTTTTGAGTAATGATTTTAACAAATTACACAATAACTTTATTGAACTGAAGATGTTTACTATTGTGTAGGTATCTGTGTTTTCTATGCTGTGCTTAACGCTATAATCCCCGGACATAACATGAGCTTTTCTGAGTTCAGGACTTGTTGATCTCTGTAGCGGTTACTCTTTCTCAGAGCTTCAGTGCAGCTCAATGCCAGGTACCTGGTGAGGTGCCTGGAGACACTTAAGAAAGTCAGAATTGGTCTAAGATTGCCAGAAGCAATGGTGTTTTTCTGGGTTGCTGATTAATGTGCTCCAGCCTTGGATACAAAACTGACCATGAGAATGTCCCCCTATCGTCATAGACACTGTGGCCAAGATGGCAGGTAAGTGATGTAGGTCTTCCCCATGTCTAACCTGAAGACGGATGCATGGTGTGGCGATATAGCCACCCATACAATAACCAAGAGAAGGGGAATAAGCATCGCTCACCAGGATATCCAGAGAGCCATGTAGTATGCCAGAGCTCTGTGGAAATTGCTCTAAAGGAAAGTCCGGCTGAGGCAATATGCAGTTGCAGCACAAAGGTTCTCTGGGACTTACAGAGTTGGTGCTGGCAGAAGAAGGAATTCCTTGATCCGTGAGGTAGTTGGGCATTGGCTATACACAGAATGAATATTGTGACCAGTGCCTCCAGTGAACTGCTATGCCTCTCGATCCCTTGCATACAGTGTGCAATTGCCTTCTGAAACTCCACTACACTGCCCAAGACAGTGATTCTTCTCTGCCTTCGCTGACAGAGTCCACTCCCGCCATGGCCCGCACCAAGCAGACAGCCCGCAAGTCCACCGGCGGCAAAGCGCCCCGCAAGCAGCTGGCCACAAAGGCTGCCCGCAAGAGCGCGCCTGCCACCGGCGGAGTCAAGAAGCCTCACCGCTACCGGCCCTGTACCGTGGCTCTCCGCGAGATCCGCCGCTACCAGAAGTCCACCGAGCTCCTCATCCGCAAGCTGCCCTTCCAGCGCTTGGTGAGGGAGATCGCCCAGGACTTCAAGACCGACCTGCGCTTCCAGAGCTCCGCCGTCATGGCCCTGTAGGAGGCCAGCGAGGCCTACCTGGTCGGGCTCTTCGAGGACACCAACCTGTGCGCCATCCACGCCAAGAGGGTGACCATCATGCCCAAGGACATCCAGCTGGCCCGTCGCATCTGAGGCGAGAGGGCCTAAGGCGACAGACCGACCCGACAGTGAAGCACAAATAGTCCAAGGAAAAGAAGTAATTCTCTATATATTCACTGTGGTGCAAGGAACTGAGGGGACAGTGTGAAAGCTCTAATTATCCTCACCTATCCTCCCTGATACAGGCTGAGTCTATCCTGTCTGAAGTGCAGTAAGATCTGTAAACCCCTGCCAGAGGCATTCACCAGAAGATATCATAAATGGAGGGTGCACTTGAAAAACTGAAAGCTGAAACTGACAGCATGGAGGAGCATGTATAGGGATGGACTCAAGAACTCAAAATCCAACTTCATTCATGATGGGACAATGTGGTGCACTTTGAGTCTTTCAAAGGTTGAACAATTACTTTAGTGGTAAGATTAGAACAAGAAATCGAGACCTTTTTAATGGGGCAAAGCTGGAAAGATCAAGATTTTAACAGAGCTCCCATTGACAAAGGGTGAGGATGCAAACTCCCTCTTAGTTCAATTCCTGTGGAAGGTGTTCTGAGTTGCAACCTCACTGTGAGTTCTGGACCTTCATAGAGTAATTTGATTTCCACCAATGGGCCTTGGCCCTAAGACCACATGTGCCTAATGATCATTTTGTAAACGTTGGTAATCCTTCTTAAAGGAAAACAATGATGTCAGGGACAGCCAAGTGAAAGGATGTAAACGTTAGAGGAAACAGAATTCATACTTATTGGTCTTAAATTGTGTAATCCATAAGAGGAAAGAATAGCTTCAAGGCATCAAGAGGGAGATGGTGACAGCATGTACGGGGGCTTCTCTTTGGTTGCCTGCCACACTCCAAATGGTCATGGCAGGCAAATCTCATCTGTTTTTCCGATCCATGTTCTATGTGTGACATTTTGGACAGCAGGAAATTGTAGAGTAGGTACATTGGTGGAGTAACTCTTGATTGGGGAAGCTGGGTGATTTTAGGCCCACTAATGATGGTGGAATGTGCAGAGGTAATTGTTCATGGTTATTCAATTTTTTATTTTTAAATTTTTTATTGTTCTTTCACATGAATTGGATCTGATTACAAAAATCTGAAATTGTAAGTATCCACATCGTGTACAGCTGTGCCAACATTGAAGTAACATCATTGTGAATCTGCAATGCTCACATCTCTCACATGCCCCCCTTCATATGCATACATCAATTACAATTGTCTTAAAAGTTACACTGATTGTGATTGTGTCCATTAGTCACTCAAGTCCGGATCAGATTCTTCAAGCGGCGGGGTACAGATATTTCAACTGAAGGCATTCCACCTTCCCCACACCAGTGTACACTTCTTAGGGCACCTTCTATGGATAAAAACAACCTCCTCCGCCACCATTGCTCTGTCCATGTCTCCACACCACTGTCTATTTGTGGGGACGGCCTACGTTCCCCAGTGTTAAGCTATATTATGTTTAGCCAGCATCATATCCAAAGTCACCCAGTCCTGAACCGCATGATTGAGGTATCTCTGCTCCCAAATGTTAAGAAGACATCTCTTGGGTTCTGAGGGGACAGTGGACCCACAAACCTGTGTTATAGTATCCGTGATAGCCTCCCAGTAGTGCATAAACTTGGGACATTCCCACAAGGTATGACAAAAAGTACTCTGTGACCCCCAACCCCTCAGACATATCGGGCTGTCAGTTCTTCCCATTCTGTATGGTGTCTGTCTTGTGTAATATGTCCGGTGCAATATTTTGAGCTGTACGAGTTGTAGTTTGGAGGGTATGGCTACTTTACGTGGGGACGCAAGGGCTTCCTGCCAGTCCGTTTCATCCAGCTTCCCCAGTTCGGCCTGCCATTTGTTGCGGAGGGGACCGTGGGATCCCGCCAGTTCTTTATAATTTTACGATAAGTCAAGGAGATGGCCTTTTTGGTCAGGTAGTCTGTCAGTAGTCTGTCCTCAAGTGGTGAGGACTCGGGGAGACCGGTGCCTGGTGGAATGGCTTTTGTGAGCGCATGTTTGATCTGTAGGTAGTGATATTGTTCCGTTGGAGCCATCTTGTAGGTTTCCTGCAGTTGGGAGAATGAAAGGATCTCGCCTTTTCTCCACAGGTCTCCCACACTCGATATACCTATAAGATCCCATCTGGCAAAGCCCTTGCTATTACGGAGTCTACCTAATCGTCGGGTGTCCCAAAGTGGTGTATGTTGCGTTAAGACGCCCTCCCAGCTAAGTGCACGGAGCATCATGAACCAAATGTGTACTGTGTGTGCCGTTGGTCCTGGAAGTGTATGTTTACGGGATTTGTCGTATAGTGCACCCAAAACTCCCTCAGTTCCGAGAGTGTGTTGTGATTATTCCTTTTTCTTAAAGTTATGGTAGAGTTCTATTTTCTAACTACTCCCTTCCCTCCTCTTCTTCCCTTGCACCACAGGGTAGGTGAAGGAGCCATCATTGTACACTTTTGTTCTTTTGTTGTGTGACTGGTGATATAGTGTGCTCATTTATATTGGAGTGAATGCTTACACCTTAGTGTAGTGTTTTTTCCTCCATCCCAGTGAGTTATGGCATTCTGTTGCAGAGGCGTGCTCCTGCATGCCGTTTTCCCTGTTAAAGCGTTAAGCAAGTGCCAGTCTATTATCAAGCTGCTTGTATTCAGGCACTTGTAATTTTATATTTCAGTGTTGTAAGGGTCAGCACAGGATTAGCTGAAGGTGTTGCACTGGACATTGGACCACTTTGTAACTAAGGTAATCACAGATAGTCCCAGTAATAGGTGAGTACCTGGTAGTGTATACATTTGAAAGAGATAGCTCGATGAGCTGAAAGTTCACCACTGGAATAAAGCAATGACTGACTCAGATGTCCATCCTATTGAAGGTAGGTAAACTGAGTGCCATAAGTGGGTAATAGTAATATTTGTAATTTATTGTTTAGAAACAGCAGAAGTGAGGCCTATTGCGCTATACAAAAAAGGATATTATTAGAAATACTCCATTGTGGCAATGCACCCGGGGCCCATCTTGCTCAGGGGTCTGTACATTACTGAATTCATCACCCCTGAGGAGCCTTGTCAAAGGAAAAGCTAGAGGAATCAGCAGCAGTGCAAGAAGTAGGTCTTCAGGTGTCAGTCCTGAAGTATCGGTAGAAGGCTGTCTTTGGTGGCAGGCAGGTGCACAATGAAGAAATAGCTACAGCAGTGGCAGCAGTCCTACACTCAGATAGCCTAGTATGTAAGCCTAGCTGAGCATAAGAACCAATAGCTCTGAGAATAGGTAGCAGCCTGCATTCCCAGTGCCATTTGTCAGAGCCAAGCACAGGAAAAGAGGAAGCTTTGAACTTGGAAAGGTCTGCTCGTGGAGAGTGGTTCACAACACTAGAGAGCATAGCAACTGGGCTTTGACTAGGTTCCCTTCATCTCGCTGCACTGCCGAACTACTTCATGTTAACTCCTTCAACGAATGGTAGGACAATCTAAAATAGCTTAATTTACTTTAATCTCCACAAGTTTCAAGTTTCAAGTTTTTATTAATTTAGCACAGTTACTTAAAACCATTGCTATACAAAGTCTTCTTTAGCACGAGTATAAAATTGAGCTTTTAGCACATTTATCAAATAAAAACAAGGCTAAAGAACAATTTTCAAGGCTTAGAGACCAATATGCTTATTGAGGAGCAGCATTATAGTTGCCTATGTGACGTTTTGCTATGCTTGGCCGGATAAAATAGTGAAGACAGAGAGTACTGGGCCAAAGGATGGAAAAAGTCTGTAATGAGTCTTTGAGGGGGAAGGGGAGGAAGCATGGCAACCAAGGGAGGTAATAGAAGATTGTCCAAAAGTCTCACAAATTTTCCAAACCTAGCGAGCACTTGAATGTCAGTAGATGTAAAACACAAGGCCGAGGCCTCCCAGCACGTCCTGGCGCCCCATTTTAAGAACAAGGGTTTCAAAAGGGACCTTCTGGGGGCTGCTAGTGCCGGGCAGCAGCACAGGAGATGCAGCCATGATTCGGAGTGGTATTTACACAGCCTGCACGAACCCCCCCTCACTTGTTGGGGCCCATTCGTTGAAGGCCGTCGAGCGCAGGCCTAGAAGTCGCATAAACATTATGTTCTTCCGAGCCACTTTGCTTAAGTTTTCCTGGCAGTATGCTTGTGGACGCCCAAGAAGATACGAAGAGTTCAAGGGGAGCAGAATGGTTGACGTCTTTAGAGCCTGCAGATCCATGGACTGAGAAATAAGTTTGACTTGCTTATTGATGGTGCTTTTCCAGGCCGAGTATGGGATAGTGACTGAGGGGAGAGATGACTCGTTAATCTCTAACACTCTTATGGCCTTTATAATCTGGGTATTCCAGGGATTGCCAGGGCTAGACAGGATTCCTTTTAGCTGGAATTTAAGAGTGTTATCACCTGCTTTTAGGGTCCTAATAAAATATTTCAGGATGTCGGCCTCGCAGTGAAGAGATTGTCTTTATAGGCCCAGCTCCAATCGTAGTCTGGCCCACTGAATAAAACTTGGCAGATGGAAATTTTTTTTATAGGTGGAGATTTGGGCGAGCTCAAGACTGGAGGAGCATGCTCCAGGAAAGGCCTGGTGTCCGTAAGTTAATGCAGGAAGTAAAGTAGCTTTAGTCACCTTCAGGATGGCTTCTGCAGAGGGGCTGCACAATATCCTCAACTTCATGGAGATTATAAGTAATTAGATAAACTACACCAGACATTAAAGCTGAAGAGCACATAAGCAAACAACCATTTCTGGCAAACTCATATCTTCAATTCTCTGCAACAACACAAATGTTTTCAATTTATTATCTTGGGTGGTACGGTGATTTCTTTAACAGTGAAAGGAGCAAAAATAGATGTTTACATGTGTAAATTAATGACTCACCTGTATATAAAGTTGGCCTAATATTCCTACTGTGCCTGACGCCACACAGCGTCCATGAGTTCAGGCCTGCTTCTTCACTGACCAAAGAGATGAG
The DNA here is from genome assembly GCF_964261635.1 of Lissotriton helveticus. Taxonomy (NCBI): domain Eukaryota; kingdom Metazoa; phylum Chordata; class Amphibia; order Caudata; family Salamandridae; genus Lissotriton; species Lissotriton helveticus. The sequence continues at coordinate 832,059,959 of NC_136068.1, forward strand.
AGAGAAGGTCACCTTCTGGAAACATGGCTCTTTGTATTCTGTCTCTTGGGGCCATGTAAAAGTGATTGCCAGCCACTATCGCTCCATGTGCACTATTGCCTTTAATCCCTGATGCCACAGGCTAACGTTTCCCTGCTGCCTCGTTCCCCCTAAGTACAATGGCATCCAGTTGTTTCTGACCCCCCGCCCAAGATCAATAAAACTGCTTCAGTCCTCAGAGAAGGCAGGCAACCTCTAGCTCTTGCTACACTCTTGAATCTGACCACCGCCCACCCCAACAGCACAGGAGAAAGCACTACAGGTGCTGCAACCACAGACTAGTAAAGGAATCAAGCACTACAGCAACACTTCTCTAGCTCACCACTTCCCACTATAGCTGGATGCTGTTGTTCCTTAGTACAATGTACCTTTACTGTGTTGTGTGAATGGTTCACCATCAATGTACAGCAATAAACGCACTACATAGGCAGAACAAAACAACTATTAAAATGGAAATGAATGAAGCTGCCTTTAAGGAATGGCTGCAGGGACTGCCTGGAAGCAGCAAGTGGACGAAGGGGGCCAATCTATAGGCCCTTCTGATGGTATGAGCACTGGCAGATAGCTAAAACTATCTTTATTCAGATTTAAAAATAAGCAAAATTTACTTAGGGCTAGGGTGTATGAAACCATTTGAGGTTGCAAATGCTGTGCTTTGCAAAATAAAAGGATTCAGAATAAAAGGATTTTCAACAACATAATCGTTTGTTACAATGTACTAAGCACGGGGAGTGGTTTACGAGGCATTCAAAATGGATGCTTTCGCCTGAGCTCTGACACATCATGGAGCCTTTCATCTTCAAAATCCTACGTACTGAAGTGCAAGACTCTTTCAAATATGCCGCTGATGCTACATATGTATTCCTGACTGTGGTGGTCTTTCTGCATTAAACATTTCAGCGGCTTTCTGTCACCTGTAGCTGCGGCGGTGAACTTCGGTAAAATCGTGCGTGGTCACCATTTTGTGCCGCCCACCACCTGCTTCTTTTTCTAAATATTTCCCCTCAAATTATTGTCGTTTCTCAGCCTGTTTAGTAGAAAAACTGTCAGAATACATACTTTGGGGCATACAAGCCCTACTTCACCTGCCTCTTGTTATACTCTTCAGGTTGCCTTCTTTGCTGATTGGCACTTTCTTGCCCAGAGATGCAGCTGTGATTAATGGAACAAGCACTGTAGTACGTTATCATGTCCTATATAATTGCTCTTTTTCTGCTGTGTGAAATTTCTATATAACATATGAGCATGAAAACTTCCCTGAGCTCTACTTTAATGTGTTTTTTCTTCACTGCAACACTAATGTGTAAACGATGTATGGTAATTCATTTTTGTTTATTTTATTGTGCCTTCTTTTTTAGTGGAGATGCGATGGCTTCTTATTGCGCATTTGCCTAACTCAGCTATAACACTGCTACTATATATCACTGCAATCTGATTTTAATAATTCCTCTCATCTATTGCATACCTCTAAACTACGCTCTTTAAGTTGTTACTTGTTCCATGGGTAGTGCAAAACGTATTATGAATATTGCACTGCACACTACCCCAAGATGGCCAGTGACCTTCTTGCATCTGCTAAAACCACTTCTTCTAGCACAAAACCTAAGAGGGTGAAAAATGACCCTTTATCACCTATTTTTTCCTCACATACTCCAGTCCCAGACACCATCCAGAATGAGGAGAGGGGCTTACAACATTTTATGAGGGGCTTACAACATTTTATGTGTGCCACAATTGAAAAACTGCAACACATTGAGGACCGCTGGATCATTATGGAGAATAGCAAGGTTGAAATAGAGCAAGATGTTAGCTCTCTTCAATATGTGGCTATTAAGATTCCTTTTCTGGAGCAGTAAATCCTAAAAATTCAATTACATATAGGAGATCTTGAAAACAGGAATCAATGCAATAACCTTCACCTATTTGGCCTATTGGAGGCTCTTGAGGGTCCTGACATCCTTGAATTCCTGAAGAGATTTCTCCGAGGTTTTCTTGGCCTTCCTACTGCTCCTCCTCTCAACATCCAGCGAGCACATTGTCTAGTTCATCCTCATCCTCGCTCTTCTAAACTGAGAGGAATCATTATGCTATTTCTTTAATTTACAGACCTTCTATGCATCCTGAAAGCTGCCAAGGAAAAGCGTTGTCTTGTCTGCCCACAATCTCTTTATTTCTCAAGACCTTTCTACTGCGACAAATGTAAGACAAAAGGAGTTGCTTCAAGACCTCAAATGAACATACAATATGGAATCCTACATCCTTGCATATGCCCAATTACTCATGAAGACACCATAAGATACGTTGATAATCCTTTTAAAATACGGACGTTTCTTTAAACTTCTTCAATCTTAAGAATTTTTGGCTTGAGCTTGTTCTTTCTTTCCCCAAATTTCTTGATTACATGGCTTTTTCTTCATATCTGCATTTACCTAATCTCTGCTGCTGTTCTTCATATGGTGTTGACACATCTCGTGTTACTCTTTCATTTGTTTCCTTTCAGATCTGGAGTATTACCCAGATATGTCTCTTCTACTTCTCTATATCTTCTATCTCCCTTATGTCCTGTTCTTCTTTTTACTTCTATTTTATGAGTGCCGGTATGTCAGTCATTATGGTAATACTAGCAGCCCGTCCCGACGTTGTCCGGGTATGAAATAGAATGTGTGTAATGTGTGTTTTCAGATACGGTCATTCGCATGTTTCCCCGCTTGAGGCCCAGCTGCATCCCTGGTTGATGTTAGCAGGCGCGTGTCCCCCCGCTTGAGGCCCAGCTGCAGCCCTGGTTCATGTTAGCAGGCGCATGTAATAAGTGTAGTGTTCCGCCGCCTGAGCCAGGCTACAGCCCTGGCTGATGTTAGCAGGCACGTGTAATTTGGTTTAATGTGATAGTTCAGTAACAGCGCGCATGAGAGGCTGCAGTAATTGTTCCCGCAGACACGCTCAGTCGCGTGTGCCCCCGCTTGAGGGCTAGCAGCGACCGTCTAACAATAAGAATTCTGTGAGTCTTGAATGATTGTTACCTGCTGTTCTTATGTTTTTATGACCCACACTGACGCTCTTCGGCCCTGAGTGCTTTTTAGACGCACCCAGGCCAAGCCACACACTGTGTTCGGCCCTTTCAGACGCACCCAGGCCAAGGCACACACTGCATTCGGCACCCCCAGTATGTGTGAGACAACGGGCAGTCCCCCAAGGGAGTCTTGCGAATGTTTACTTACCACGCTTCGAGGTGAACGCCTTTGTGACGCCCCCAGCACACGGCCACAGCAGACGATCTGATTAATGTACGACCCAGATGGCATGAAGTGCGGAAAGTAGCACACGCCCCCAGCGTTGTCACGCCCCCAGCGTGCTCTTTGATGCGGCGCAATTACGACTCACATGGCATGAAGGGCGGAATGTACCACACACCCCCAGCGTTTGTCACGCCCCCAGCACATGCCCAAAGCAGAACGCAGACACACCCACAAGGGACTACTTTGCTGGCACGGTTCTTTTACCTTTTAAATGTATATGGTGGCCGCCTGCATAGCCTATGTCCTTCTGCTGCAACTGCCCTTTCCAACGCTGTATTGGGTGTTGTGATTGGTGCTGTGGTTTCTGAGATTACCCACCTCAAGGCTTTGGACACTCTCTTTATAATATATACAATTCAAACTTGGAGGCTTATGTGATTTTAACTTTGTATATGTATTTATACGGATATTAAGGCACTTGAAATATAAATCTGTCTTTTATCTTCATGATCACATGATGTATGGAGGGGTGGCTATACTTGGGAAAATTGGGCACTATAAAAATAGAAAACGTACAAACAAATGTTGCATGTGAACAAGGGCTCAGGGAGCCCGAAACGCGTAATGCACTCTTTCACTGAACTGAGCAAATAAACGGAGAAATCTAATATCTGGTCCTGTGGTCTGTCTCCTGCGTTTCCAATGCGTTTCCAAGGAGTTCTTTGTGGATAATTACGGAGGTCGGCTTGCCTTCGTTTACAGACCCCTTTCCCTGAAGTGGCGTTCTGCTTTCAAGCCGAGAATCTGAAGTATTCGAGTTGGGTATTTGCAGACGCCCCCTCAGCAGCCAAGCAGCCTGTTACGACGATTGGTGTGGATCCGCGGGTGGAAGCGGAGTCGGAGGTCTCCGTTTGGTCGTGTGGTGAAAAACACCGTCGTGGTGAGTAATAATTGTGGCAGTGCAGAGGTGGAAAAGTTACACTTTGGTGTGGACCGATTCTCTCGAAACGCTTTAAGAGACGGAGAGAAGCCCAAAGCGGCCGGCGTTTCCAGAGCGCGTAATACATCAAACAAACAATTAAGCTGCTCAAGTTTACTGTGGAAGAGGCATGTCCGCCGAGGAGTTCCGTGCAAGGGAGGAGGAAGCCGAGGGGCTATTCGACCAGATCTCTGCACCGGGATATAATGGTGACAAGCAGCCCCCAACTAATGCATCAACCAGGGAAGAAACAAACATTGTAACATTATACAAAGAGCTGGAAAAGCAGAGGCGCCTGGAGATAACGAAGTGGTGGGAGCATTACTCGTTGTCAAAATACATAGCTGTTGGACGGGTCCCAAGGGGGTTGCGAATATTACTTGCACCCAGTTTCGAAAATCCCAATCCTTTGATGCTTAAAGAGTGGGGAGAGAACAATCTAGCTGCTTCTATGAATTCTTGTCGAATTCTAACAAAATATGCAGCCATAGATCGAGCAGAGATCTTGGTAACTATCGAGAAAATCCAAGAGGATATTGATAAAATCACGGAAACTGAAACTTCGAAAAAGCTAAAAGACATAATGTTGGAAAGACTGAAAAAACATGGGTATAGAATCAAAGTAAGGAAAATAAGTAAATTCGCACGGGACCAAGCAGATTATGCTAATGGCCAAATATTCACGTTTGCACGAAAATACAATAATACAAAACGACAACAATATATGGGAAAGGGTAGCAAACAACAAACAATAACAGTTGTGGAAACAAACGCAAGCACAGGCGCGAGTGGCAGAAACAACGATGATACGCTGAGTACAACATCAGTGGAATCTAATACCCTTTCAAGTGCATCCAGTGTTTCAAGTATAGTGTCATACACTCAACAACAACCGGAGACAATTTTCAATATAGAGCAGGAGCTTGATTTTTTAGTATCAGAAAGACTGTCAACACTCCGACCACGACAAAAGAACTTAGTCGGAAACGTCGGAATTCAAGAAGACGCGAGAGACGACGGAAACAAAAGCAAAAAAATTCAGCAAAAGAAGCCACAAGGTTGGCGGAAAAAGAAACAACAGTGAACAATTCCATTATCAACCTTTCGGATGTTGTTCTGACAAAGGCGGAAGAACAACTACTGTCATTAGGCCTCAATTACTGTCCAGCACAGTCTTTTAAATATGCGCCAACCCGTGTTGACGTATTCTGTTATATACGGAAACTCAAACTCAAAAAGTTCTTCACATTACAGAAATTGAAAACTGTCCCGAACACTTGTACTGCAGCCACAGTCTCAGGGGCTCCTGAGATAGTGGCAGCTGACGTCCCCTTATTTTTGGACTTACATGATTTAAATACGACATCGGATTCTCAATTGGCACCACAAGATGAAGAGATCTCAACTCAACGACGATTGGGCAAAATTAATATGATACAGAAAGGTGCAGGATTAACCCCATACAAAGGCAAGTCTGATTTTTTAGCATTAATGACTAGGGATGCAATAGACACCTTTCATGACTGTGTGATTTCAGAGGTAAAAACACTTTATAAGAAAGTTAACAGAAACAAGAGACAAGAGTTCAGTCAGCAACGGGCAAATTATTTTGCATTGATGAAGAGGCTAGGCACCAATCCAAATATAGTAATAAAAACAGCGGATAAGGGTGGCAACTTGGTCCTTTGGCCAAAATCTGACTATATTACTGAAGCCCATAGACAGCTGCACGATAGCTAATGTTACATCAAGTCTAGTAATAAAGAATATGGACAAGCCAAGGATAATCTTTACAAGTTGCTCAACAAATGGAGAAGAGAAGGTTTCAGGGGAGGAGTTTAAATACTTGTATAATGAATTCCCCACTCAGCCTGTCTTCTACCTTATCCCTAAAATTCATAAAGGTACCTCACCATTATCTGGGAGACCAATCATCTCAGCAATTAACAGCATGGGTGAGAAAGTGGGTCAATACATAGACTTTTTCTTGCAAGAACCTGTAAAACTACTTCCAAGTTATGTAAGAGACACTACCGATTTTTTAACAAAACTGGAAACAGTGGAATGGCAGGATGATATGGTGTTAATGACGCTAGATGTTGAGTCATTGTACACCAGCATAGCCCATACTGACGGTTTGAACGCTGTTAAACACTTTCTGAGTCGCAGGCCTGCACATTCCTATGAACACAATAAGGCCATTTTAAGTCTCATTGAGTGGTGTCTGTGTAACAACTTTTTTGCCTTTGAAAAGGATGTTTAGCGTCAGATGCGAGGTGTAGCGATGGGGGCCTGCTTCTCACCCAGCTATGCGTGTTTACACGTAGGCTGGTGGGAGGAGCAGGTCCTCAATAGGACGCACAAAACATGGGTGGATGAAAAAATAATCAAGTACCTCAGATACATTGATGATGTGTTTATTGTATGGCAGGGTGAAATGGAGGAGGCTATTGCCTTTGTCAATGACATCAATGTCAATCATTTGAACCTTAAATTCACCTCTCATATGAGTAAAAAAGAGGTAGAGTTCCTAGATGTCAAGGTGTATATTGACAGTGACAATAGAATTCCAATGACAATATTCAGGAAACCTACCGCAGGGAACACCACCCTGCACGCATCCAGCCTTCATCCTAAGCACACCATCCACAGTATCCCCTACGGAGAGATCCTTCGATTGAAAAGGATCTGTAGCACAAATGAAGATTATACTAACTGTGTAAGGGATCTAGAAATCAGACTAAGGGAACGAGGTTACTCTAAAAAGATTTTTGATCAGGCTTTGAAAAAAGCAAATTTGAGACCTCGAGACAGTTTATTTCTGGTCAATCCTGTTACAAAAGAATCTTCGTCTAATGATGAAACCAAGAACGAATCATGCCCTAGGTTTATTACAGCATTCAGTGACCAGGAGAACTCAATTAGGAAAATCATTACTAAAAAGTGGCCCATCATAATGTCGGATTCAGTTTTAGGAGCTTTGTTGCCCCCCAAACCAACAATAACTTTCCGTAGGGCGCGCAACATGGGAGCTGTTCTGGACCAGCCATGTCCAGAACTCAAGCAAAAAGCCAATTGGATGCAGACAGTTGGTGGATTCCGTAAATGCTCTAGTTGTAGGGCCTGCAAATTTGGGGTTAATAAGACCCATTATCTTACCCCATTCAGTGAGACCGCAATACCTATTGTAGGTCAATATACATGTAAAACTGAATTTGCGGTATATGTCCTGACGTGCACTTGTGGCTTAAATTATATTGGAAGTACTAGCAAACAGGTGCACGTCAGGATCCTCCAGCATTTGCGGGCAATTCTACACAATGACTCGAGTTATCCGGTTGCACGCCATTTTGAGTGGTGGCTATACTTGGGAAAATTGGGCACTATAAAAATAGAAAACGTACAAACAAATGTTGCATGTGAACAAGGGCTCAGGGAGCCCGAAACGCGTAATGCACTCTTTCACTGAACTGAGCAAATAAGCGGAGAAATCTAATATCTGGTCCTGTGGTCTGTCTCCTGCGTTTCCAATGCGTTTCCAAGGAGTTCTTTGTGGATATATATATATATATATATATATATATATATATATATTCACTGAAAAAACCATAGGTTTCAGGCCTTATATAGTTAGGAATTAGCATTTAAAAAAACCTTTGAAATTCACTGAAAAAACCATAGGTTTCAGGAGTTATATAGTTAGGAATTCGTTTTTAAAAAAACCTTTGAAATTCACTCAAAAAACTACAAGTTTTAGTGGTGTTATAGTTAGCTGGACATTTTACTCATACAAAACCAATGAAATTGCTCCTATATAGTTAGTTGTACTAACTATATTTCGCGCACCAGCAATCCACTGCTGATGATGTCACATATTAGATCATTCATGGCATGGTCAGTGACATCACTGATGACATCTCAAATGACATCACTGATGACATCACTGATGACATCATCCAGTGAATGTGGTTTGCTTCGTTATTTAAATATGCATTATATATATAGCAATTCACATTGAAGAATGAGTGGATATATATAAATAAATATTTGTATGGAGGATTTAGTAGCAGTGTAATTGACTGTTTACTTGACCAATTTATAATGTCTCACTAAATATAGTGGATAGTGACTAAACTGTGTGAATATCTGTATCACATTGTCAGTTGTTGTGTAAACTGATTCTACAGTTGGTTACTAGCTATGTGAAAGTCTATATTAGTTATTGATTAGTTAACTGAGTATTTGTATGGTAGTGTGAAAGTGTGTGTGGTTCGGTGGGGGGTGTGTGACTGTCCAAAGATGTGTGAATAGTTGATTCAGTAGATATATGAAGTTAAAACTACATGTTCTAACAGTTTGGGTGAGGGAATCTCTTTATGGGTGTGGTGATGAGCAAATATATTTCTCAAAGGTACAGGTCCAACAAACTAGAAAAATAAAAGGCAGTGTATGTGTCAGTTGTTGTATATAAATAAGTATACATAAGACACAATGATTGTGTGAGTGACTGTATGGATAACTGTATACTTGTAATAATGATTTTATAATTCACTAAGCATGACTTACTATCTAAATGAATAGAAGAAGTGGTGTTTGTATAAGTGTTTTGCTAAGTAAATATGTAAGTATGATCCATTGTTTGCATAAGTGAGTAGGATGACTTCATATGTGAATAGGATGTGTGCTGTTGTTTAATGTCGATATAGATGTATAAGTATTTTTGATAGTGTTCTATTGTTCATTGACAGCATGTATGAGTGAATCCATAGGTAAGTGATTAGATGTGTGTATACATCTATAAATCACTGAGTGGATTTTTAGATACTTGCATTGCTGTGACAATGGATTTAAATATGATACTCTGTATTTTACAAACAGTGATGAAAAATTGTAATAGTGTATGAAAAGGTGTATGTGATTGTCACGTGGATGATGTCATCAGTAAAAAAGGTTTTTTAAATGCTGATTCCTAACTATATAGGGCCTGAAACCTATGGTTTTTTCAGTGAATTTCAAATGTTTTTTAAATGCTAATTCCTAACTATATAAGGCCTGAAACCTATGGTTTTTTCAGTGAATTTCAAAGGTTTTTTAAATGCTAATTCCTAACTATATAAGGCCTGAAACCTGTGGTTTTTTCAGTGTTTTTAAAAAAAAAATTGATTGGTTAACTGGCTTATTAAGTGTATTTTAGTGAATACATATATTAGCGAGTAATGTTTAAATATTTAAATATATGCATGAGTGATGTAATATGTGACGTCATCAGCAGTGCATTGCAGACGTGCAAGTTATAGTGAGTCCAACTAACTATAACGTGGGAATTTCAATTGTTTTATGCGAGTAAAATTTCCAGCTAACTATAACTGGTGTGAAACCTATGGTTTTTTCAGTGAATTTCAAAGGTTTTTTAAATGCTAATTCCTAACTATAACTGGTGTGTAACCTATGTTTTTTTCAGTGAATATATATATATATATATAAAATTTCTATGGCAAAATGAAACCCCTTATTTTGTTCCTTTTCAAATTAAATGTATTAAGTGTTACCACTTTATTCCAATCAAGATGACTTCAGGTGTGCCATACTTTTGTCATAAGTAAGACTGTTAGCGTTCTAGTTGTTCTTTAGAACACTCTGGGACATTCTGTCATTGGGCTCTAGTTGGGCTACATCTGGCTGATATTTGGGCTACATTTGGGCTCTTTTGTCTCTGGTGGCCATCTTGGGAGACTGCATATCAGAATTTTTTTTAATGAAATATAAGAGGATTTGAGAAGTCACTCAAAATGTGCCCTAATTTTTCTTTCTTCAGCACTAATCATAATTTCTATGGCAAAATGAATCCCCTCATTTTGTTCCTTTGCAAATTAAATGTTTTAAGTGTTAACACTTTATTCCAATCAAGATGACTTCAGGTGTGCCATACTTTTGTCATAAGTAAGACTGTTAGCGCTCTAGTTGTTCTTTAGAACACTCTGGGACATTCTGTCATTGGGCTATAGTTGGGCTACATCTGGCTGATATTTGGGCTACATTTGTGTTTTTTTGTCTCTGGTGGCCATCTTTGGGCTACATTGGGCTACATTGGGCTACATTGGGCTACATTTGGGCTCTAACATATATATAGCCCAATGTAGCCCAATATATATTTTTTCAAAGTTAATTTTCGTAAAAACCACTGGAACACATATCTTGAGACATAGCAAAGGCACATCGGGCTACCAGTCCCTACAATTTTGCCAAGTTTGGTGGAAAACCATTCAGCCGTTCGGGCTAAAAGTGAGTCCAACCGCCCTATGGAAATTAACATGAGAAAACACGTTTTGGGACCCCCCTTTTATCTCGGCCCCCGCTTGACGAATCCCCCCCAAACTTTCAGGGAAGGAGCGGAGCGCCGCGAGGCAAACTTAGGAAAAATTTCAGGAAGATTCCTCAACCGGCGCCAAAGTTATTCCCAATAGAATGTTGCAATTTCCCTATGGAAAACAATCCTAACTATATATACCTACTGGCTATCGCCAGTAGGTAATATATATATATATATATATATATTACCACAATTTCGAGATCGACAATGACAGCACTCCACTTCAGGAAAACTTTTCAACAGCGTTTTATTTTCACAGCTGCGATTGCCTACGCGTTTCGAACGTGTCGTTCTTGATCACGGTCTCTAGTCAAACAGTGAGTCCCTTTTCACTTTTGCTTTATAAACATGTATTTTACACGCAATGCATTGTGGGCATTGTAGTTGAATTGACGTCATTCAACCCATATACACAAACAGTTAGTGTAACAATTGACTTACATTTTTTTTACATTTTTTTAAGTAAAGTACATCATATTGAAGTAAAGTCAAATTAATGTCGATATTGCTCTAATGACATTATGTGGACTAAGTGCCCATTGTTGCCCTGCTAACAGTGTTTTGTGACTATGGTATGTTACATGTAAGTGATTACTTCCTAGTATATTCGTGGTGTAGCGAATAATAATAAATAATAAATAATAAATAAGTGAACTCATTCACAGCACAACACTGCACATAAATCGGCACATAGGGCTCACTCTATGCCGCTACACCACGAATATACTAGGAAGTAATCACTTACATGTAACATACCATAGTCACAAAACACTGTTAGCAGGGCAACAATGGGCACTTAGTCCACATAATGTCATTAGAGCAATATCGACATTAATTTGACTTTACTTCAGTATGATGTACTTTACTTAAAAATTAAAAAAAAAATGTTAAGTCAATTGTTACACTAACTGTTTGTGTATATGGGTTGAATGACGTCAATTCAACTACAATGCCCACAATGCATTGCGTGTAAAATTCATGTTTATAAAGCAAAAGTGAAAAGGGACTCACTGTTTGACTAGAGACCGTGATCAAGAACGACACGTTCGAAACGCGTAGGCAATCGCAGCTGTGAAAATAAAACGCTGTTGAAAAGTTTTCCTGAAGTGGAGTGCTGTCATTTTCGATCTCGAAATTGTGGTAATATTACAACGGGACACTGCCTTGGTCCCGCTGACAGCACCAGCTCTTGAGTGCTCCCCCTGCGACAGGGTAAATTGCGAGGAAATATATATATATTATATATATATATATATATATATATATATATATATATATATATATATATATATATATATATTTTGATACCCCTCGGTTCCTTTTCGCCAGAATTTGCAGCGCTCTCTCGCCGGTTCGTAAAACACCGTGGCAGAGCCACGCCGCATTTAAATCCACAACCAATTCCCCCAGCTGGGAGAAAAACGGGACGAACTTTCGTTTGTCTTCACTTATGTGCTTTTTTATTTAATCCTCACAGCATGGAGTTTCTCAAGCAGGCAGGCACAGATCTACGCGTTTCGGGATAGCATATCCCTTGTTCACGATCAATTTGGCTCCAGGCTCTCAGTCTCAATATAGTGAGTCACATTATTACATCATTTCCTGTTTGATGTTATTTTGGCCCTCGGCCTTCTGGATGATGTAGTTTTTTGCAATTTTTTATACATTTGTTTATCCTTCTGCATAGCCTATGTCCTTCTGCTGCAACTGCCCTTTCCAACGCTGTATTGGGTGTTGTGATTGGTGCTGTGGTTACTGAGATTACCCGCCTCAAAGAATTGGGCTCTCTCTTTATAATATTACTAGCAGCCCGTCCCGACCTTGTCCGGGTGCAACAGGCTTCCCCGACCCCCGCCCGCCCCGACATTGTGCAGTAGCCCGGGCCCCCGCCCGGCCTGTCCCCCGCCTGCCCCGACCCCCGCCTGCCCCGACATGGGTCCCCTTACCTGAGCCGCTGCTCCTCCCGCCTGTCCGCTGCTCGCACCGCCGCTGGCCTGTCCCCTGCTCCTCACGTCACCGCTCCTCCCCCGCGCCATGTCCGCCGCTCCCTTACCTCAGCCGCCGCTCCTCCAGCCTGTCCGCTGCTCGCACCGCCACTGGCCTGTCCGCTGGTCCTCACGTCATCGCTCCTCCCCCGCGCCATGTCCGCTGCTCCTCGTCGCGCTCCTGGACGCCGCTCCTCCCTGCGCTCCTGACGTGAGCACGCACGTCGCGGCCGGCGCTACTTCGGAGGGACTACTTTTTTTTTTTACTGTACATTTTTTAAATCACGTTTTTATAAAAATGTATATAGCCTATAACCATCTACACACCCTGACGATTCCAACGGTGTATCGGGTGTGTGGATTGGCGCTGTGGTTCCCGAGTTTACCCGCCTCAAAGGCTTAAAGTTCTTCCTTTATTACACTAGTATAGATAGTATAGTACGGATTTTTTGCAATTTTTATCCGTCTGCATAGCCTATGTCCTTCTGCTGCAACTGCCCTTTCCAACGCTGTATTGGGTGTTGTGATTGGTGCTGTGGTTACTGAGATTACCCGCCTCAAAGGTTTAGGCTCTCTCTTTATAATATTAGTATGGATCACTTAAGTCATACATTATTTTGTTTTTAATATATGGTGTCATTGTGTTCCCCTTTTCGTTTTTTCAGGTTGTCACCCATGTACCTGTACCCTTATCCTTGTGTATCCTATATGTGTGACGTTGTTTCATGGAACGTCTGTAGCCTTGGTCATCCGGTTAAAAGGCAAAAGGCACTTTCTCATTGGCTAAGCTTAACTCCCAAATCTCCTTTTTGCAGGAAACTCACTGTAATGATGTGGAATTGGTTACACTCTTTGGCTGGTTTATTTCTAGAAATCAAAGATTGCCCTAAACTCGAGGAATTTTGGGACGTCATTACGAAGCCCCTTGACCGCAAGCTCTACTTTCAGCTAAGAGTGGGAAGCCTGCCGGTAAGGGCATTCTCCAATAGATGGACTAGTGTGGGCAAGGTGGCTTGTCCGGCTTGCTCGGATGTTCCTGAAACCATTGGCCATCTTCTGTTTGAGTGCCCAATGTATGCCCAATGTATGCGTCCCCGCGCCAAAAGTGGCTACGCCCAATGTGTAGGTTATTGGGAATGAGGAGAGGAATGATTGCAGTTAGAATTATCCGTACTAGTCCCAATATGTTTGTGTATATAGCGGTGGCGAAATTCCTAGGTTGGGCATGGACGATTAGAGCCCGGCTGCTGAAAGCATAATATATTGGGTAACCTCGTAGGCCAAGTACCCTTATCAATTATCGCATAGTAATATTTGTCATACTTGTATTGTAAATAGAATGATTTTATTTATGTATCTTATGAATTTTTATTAGAATTTTTATGAATTTTTATAATCTGGATTTCAACTTGGTTTTAATTACTGATTTTTATACATGTACTTTTATATATATGGAACATGCTTTTATGACAATCGTCGAATAAAGCTTGCTTGACTTGACTTGGTTACATTGAAACAACAATGAGTTGGTCAGGGTTTTTTTTTTGCAGCTATCAACCGCAAGGGGGATGTTGTTATTCTCTGTCATAAAACACTGATCATCCTAGTTTTATCCATTTACTGTGATAATAATGATGGATGTGTATTGGTTGATGCCATTATTCATAATAAATATGTCTCCTTAATATTTATGGCCCAGTTAAACTTGATCCTGGTTTTTGGTGTTAAATTAAAGTAAAGCCTGCTAATATTGTTACTTCCAAAATAATTGCGGTGGGCAACTTTAAACAATGGTTGCATGCCTTTTTCGGATAGGAAGTCTAAATGCAAATTTAACCCAGATAAATCTCATAAGGCTCTCCAATGGGTGATTGCTTCTCAACCATAGTTTGATGTTTGGAAAACATGTAACCCTGATAAGTATGAATTTACTGTACAATGTCTATAATTGATTACATCTTAGTTAGTAAATTCTTACTCCCTTCTATACAATCATCAGAATAAACTTCAGTTTTCATCTCATGCCATGTACCAGTAATTGCCTCCTTGGATTTATCTCATACTGACTAGTGGAGTAGTGTGGCTCACTGGTTAGAGGCAGCAGGCCCGAGAGCAGAAGTCGGCCCGAGACCAGGGTTCAATTCCCGACGCGGCAGGGTCGTGGACCTTGGTCAGTGGACTTGATAATTCTCGCTTCGGTGCTTACTCTAATCAGGGGTTCCACTCGGCAACTCTGGGCATTAGCTTGCCTAATCTCCACAACGGCCCCACCAATTCTGGGGATGCCTGGCTCCACCTTGGGGACTCCCAGCAAGGGACCATCCCACAGGGAAAGCCAGGACGGGTTCCCCAGAGTTATACAGCGCCAGGAAACCTATGGACGGGTAGCAGTGCGCTTTACAAGCTCAAAAACATTTACATTTACATTTACTAGAAAACTGACGGATGAAGATTTATTAATTCCTTAATATCTGATACACATTTTATTTTTTAACCAAGGCTACTACTTTCATTAGAGAATTTCTCAAATTCAACCAATCTGGTGATACACCCATTTCTAATAATTGGGATGCTTTCCATGCCTCATTCCAAGCTTTCACTAAAGCTTATTCAGCTTGAAAGAACAAAAAGTTAAACCCACAATATCTAACCTTGCTTCAACAAATTAAAACACTTGGACATACTTACTTTGCTTCCAAATCTTTCCTGACATTACTTGACTTGATCAAAGCCAAATCTTAGCTCAGCAAACTTGCTTCCGTTGATGCTTGTAACATCTTGCTTAAGGTTAAATCTAAATTCCAAGGAGGTAAGAATAAAGCTTGCAAAATGCTTGATAACTATTTCTAAATAAAGGCAGAATTAATAAAATATAGGTCCCATTCTTAATGAATCTACTAATACCCCTTACATTTCTGATTCTGACATTTCCAACACCTTTCAATCCTATTATAAAACACTTTATACAGAAAATACTACCTCAAGAGAGCCTAATTTACAGCATGCTTTTAGTGGACTTCCTAAACCTCCTTCCCTTTCAAATGTATTTAAGGAAGCTAAGGTTATGCTTCAATAGATTTTGGATTAAATTAAATTGAATCTTTGAAAAGAGCTAAGGCACCTGGTCCAGATGGATTCTCAAATTGAATTTATTTCCACCTTTTCTGCATTTTTTGCCCCCAAATTGTTAGAACTTTTTAACTCATTTCTTTTGAGTTCGAATTATCCCTAAACCTGATAAAGACTCCAAACTCAGGAAAAAACTCAGAAAAAAATATCAACCCATTTGATTGATCAATTCCGATTGCAAAATGTATGCCACGATCCTAGTATACCACATTGAAACTGTTGTGCCACTTCTTTTTTAATCTGATCAGTCCGGCTTTATTAAGGGCACACTTGCTGCATACAATGCCAGGATGTTCTCTAACATTCTTGAGCTGGCTGGAAAGAGCACTGTTCCTTTTCAGGCCTCACTCTAGATGCTGAAAAAGCTTTTGGCCGCATTAATTGTCAATATTTGTTTACCATTTTCATTGGTTTGCCTTTGGCCCAAAATTCATGTCATTTATAAAATTACTATATTCCAACCCCTGAGCTAGCATTTTTGTCAATGGCTGTTTTTCTCTTTATTTTACTTTACATAGAGGTACTAGAGAATGTTGCCCCCTTTCCCCTTTAGTGTTTGTTCTTTACCTAGAATCATTTTTTGAAGGAATACATTGGAATCCACTCATGTCAAGATTAAAACAAAATTCCCTAGAGGTTAACTTATCTGCCTATGCAGATGATGTGCTAATTTATATGTTCAACCCCTTGACCTCCCTGAATCCTTTCATACAGAAGACCACTTTAGACCATATTATTTCTGGATATAAACTTCATTTTTTCAAAACCGAAATGTTACTGTTACACTTCTCTTGTTATCAATAAATGTTCAATAATACTAATTTTACATGGTGGCACTCCAAAATTAAATATCTGGGTGTCTGATTCTCCACTAGCATATCTAACACACTTAGCCACAATTGTGCAATATTAAAATCTAGATTACAAACATTACTTTCCTCCTGGTCTCCCTTGAACTTTTCAGGGTGGGGCAGACTTGAAATTAAAATTATGAAAGGGCCACATGTTCTTTATACCATATCTATGCTAAGCATTAAGATCCCTAATTATTATTTTGCACAAATCGACTATATTTGTAGAACATTTTTACAAAATAAAAAACATCCTTGTATTACACTTTCTAAGCTTAAGCGGGCAAAAAATAAAAGTAGCGTATCCTTTCCTAATTTTAAGCTTTACCACTCTGCATTTCAAAACGTGCCTGCTCCACGCTGGATCACATTTGGCCAATCCTTATTGAATGTTTTTTCATTCAAAGATATCCGTCACATGCCCAATTGTACTTTCATATTCAAAAATCCCATTTGAAAATATTTGCATCATTTATTTCATACGTTATTTTCTACTAGTCTTGATTTTCACCAATGCTTTTTATCCTCATCATTTGGTATAATTAATTTCTTAAATTTCGCCATAAATATTTTTACTACAAGTACTGGAAGAAAAAGGGTATTATGTTTGTTCACCAATTAATAATAGACAATTCTATTGTTCATTTATCTCAATTACAAACACCATATCACTTACCTAATTTTTTTTTTTTTTATAAATCTTTTTATTAACACATGAACAAAAAATTAACAACACATCGGGTGCCATCACAGCCTTCTCGATACAAGGGTAACATTATCGCTTTCTCAGGATCAATCGCAGCAATATTTCACACCTAATTCATTTTTAAAGGAATACTAATTAATGTCTTCTGCTCTCCATTCCTTTTTTCTCATGCACCATCTCCCTCCTTCCTCTTTTCCACCTATTCCTCTGAAACTTTGTCCACCAAGACCCTATTCCCAAAACGACTTTATACATCAAATTTTTTTTGTCATATACTTATGTTAGAATTAAACGTTCTTGTAAATGACTACGGGAAGCAGATCTATTCATATAATTTACCGTACGTTTCTAGGACAGACTTTGGCTTAAGATATTCAATACCTTCAAAGCTGCTAGTATTACTCAATGCCTATTTTTTAAAGAAATTTACAATAGGGTTGTTAGTGCTCCAGAATGTATTTCTAAATTTGACTCATCAACAGATGGGTCAAATTTAGATCGGTCATTATATTGGTCATGCTCCACATGCACTGGTTCTCTAACATATTTGTTATTTTATGCTCTCATGTTAATACATTTTGAAACTCTATATACCGCTAACTTTCCCAAAATGTTTTCTTAGTTTCTTTAGCGGCTGGATTTGCCCATATTACTCCTAAATATTTGTTATTTGGTCTTTTTATTGCACTTGCTTTTAAAGTTACACTTTCTTGTTGGAAAGATGTTTCTAAGTTATGTACGTATGGTGGAATTTTATATGTGATGAACATAGAATTTATACTATTACTTCATTGATGTTACATCTATCTGAATCAAATCTGAATTACATTTAATTATGTTTTCCTCCACACACTCATCAACAACTTAATTGACTCTTTCTCTCTTCTTCTCCATCCGTCATCTCTGTTCTATTTCCCACTACCTTTTACTCCCCCTCTTACTCTTTTATCCCTTCTATTTCTTTTTATATAAAAATTACATTAATACAAGATTTTATCTTTTGAGATTGCAATACTTATTGATGTATGCATTTCCTCACAAATGATATTGTTTTGGTATTACTCTTTGAATCTTCAATAAAAAGATTTACAACAACAACAAAAAAAATATACTAAACCCAACTTGAAAGTCAGAAAAGCATTTTCAACTCACAAAATGGGCTTTGCAACCCCTTTCTAATCTGCAATTTGGAGGGGCATGAAAGAGGCATCCCCTTCTAATTGTGATTTAGAATGCGATGTATCCATGGTTATTCGCAAACCGTTTATAAGTGACCATCTTCCCAAAGGAGAAGAGTTTCTTGTCGGACAGCTTCCCCTTGCCAATTGTGTTGGGTGACCCCAGAGGGAGCCACCCCATATGTGGTCCCAAACAGGGGCAATTTTGAGACTGTAACACAGGGATGGTGGTCTGAAGGTCCTTGTAAGTCACCATCCCTGTGTTTGAACTGAATCACAAACAGTGACCTGCCAAGTTAATGATTATTAGGCAGGTTGTTCTGCGACCCCTGGCAACTAGAGATTTTGCAATGGGGCCTACTGGTGGACAGACTGCATTGCAAAATCAGAAATGGGTCGTAAAATGTTGGTGAGTAATTTTTGACCACTTTTTGAGACCTCTCCCTTTGTACATGGGGCCCTAAAAGCTTCCATTTGACCACGCAAAAAGAGACTTACAAAACTTCACAGCAGTGACACAGTAGTGTCAAAGTGTGGGAAAAGTCTACCAATGTGTTTATTTTCTTTAAGGCCGTTTTTTATCTCAAGAAGAACAATAACTACGTTGCTCAAAGAGTGAAATCATCTTTCAACAGCTACTTATTTAGGGGGCTCTGTTTAGCACCACATGTTGCTGAAAGATCAATTCAGATGTAAAACAAATAAACACAAAAATGAATACTTGCTGGCTGCTTATTGCCATATCGATGGGCTGAAAATGAAGTAAACAAACTGAACAAAGACAACATGCAAAACAGACTAAAACACGTACAAGCTCACCTCTGGAGCCATTATTGTACCTACATCAACTTTCCAAAGCTGCTTGATGAAGAAAAAGATTTATAAATATTTTCTTGTCTCTATGAAAAAATGCAGGATTGTTATATCACAGTTTACAATCAGAGATGTGAACATAAAATCTCCCATCTTAAGATAGTGAAGCACTTTGAAGGAGCAACAAAACGCCATATGGTTTAAAATGTAAATATTGGTTTCAGATAATTCTTAACAGATATTCTGGTGCATATATACAAAATAAAAAATAAACCACTTACAGCTGTGCACATCATGTAGCCCAAACCAAAATCAAAGCGGCATTGCTCATTCATGGAGTAATGAATTCCTGGCAGTTGAGGGAGGGATGGCCAATCATGATCAAATGGATCGTCTCGGAGGCAGTCGTAGGAGCTGCAAAAGACCAACATGTTGTACAATGAATGTGATACCTTGGCAGTTTTGGGGTTCTTTCACTTATTTAGCAAAGGTCTTACTAAATTTGTATTTGATCTCGTAAAGAACATAAGCTTCAGGTATTTTACAGTATATTTCTATTGGTTGAATAAGAAACAAGCTTTGGCAAAGTCAATTGGTCTCCCATGTGATACTAGGCACTGACATATTGGCTTTAAAAAAAATTAAATTATTACAAGATGACTGTTGTGCATGCACATGCAGCATGTCAAGGTCAACATTGGAGAGGTTACAGCAAGGAACCACGTAGAGCCCCATATAACCTCTCATTGCGTGCCATGGTTTAAGTTCAGCCTATCTAGCCAAAGGCAACTACTAAAAAATACCAACAGGAAATGGCTGAAAGGGGTTAACCAAAAGCTTGCGCTCTATATTCTTTTGTACTCTATTGTATTATATGTATGTATGTGCATGTATGTTTTACTGCACTGCTAACTTGAAGTTGCCAAAACACAATACAGCAGCATGGAGGCAACACCTAAAATCGTAGCTAATTTTAATAATATATTGACGATGTCTCTGAGGTCGATTCACAAAAAAGACCAGCTAAAATTCGGAAATCCAATGTAGCAGGTTTGCTCCTATATTTGTAGCACATGTTCGAACTTTTTGGAGATTTGTGGAATATTCACAGAATAGAGAGCACACATTACATTTTTTCCACACCTAAATTACAGCGAAACATCCACAAACTTTTGTCAAGCTTAGTGTGTTTATAGCCTGGTCCTAACTCGTGCTACGATTACCATTGCAAGAAATATGTTAGCTGTGTGCTGTAGTTTCCAAACTATTTGCTAGGGGAACATCAAGTTCACATTCTTTTGTTATGTTTTTACCTTTAATGAGGTTTGAAACGGTTTCACAAATAAACTAAAGACTGCAACAAAACACAGATGTAAACAAAAGCTGTCTTGCTAAATACTATCAGAGAACAAAGGCAAAAGGCTGACAGCGTCTTTATGGAAAAATATCTATAGCAGGTTGAATACAATTTAATGTTCAATAAACTAGAAATTGACATACATTATTCCCATGCTTTTGTTTAATGGTTTTAAAGTCAAGAGCCATTGGGTGGTCCAGATGGTGAAACAACAATGGATACAGAAGGGTTCCGAGGGGGATGTTTTGAGATGAAATAACACAAATACATTATTACTAATATCAGAATGTGATGCACACACTCAACTGTGTCACTTCAGATTGGGCTAAGCAGTGACCTATTGCACATTTGGACATACTCACTAATTCATATATGAGACAGCTGGTCACAGAAATGGAAGCTCAGATACCTATTTTCTTTTAAAAATGCCCCAACGAATCTCAATTCTGTTCAATCTATGGTAAACAATTAGGTAAGGAGTAACAGCTCATTCCAGCGGTGCAAATTTCCAATCCCACCCCACTGGGTCTTGTAAATTACATGACTTTGGTCACTGGGAGCCCTGTGGGTTTATCCATTAGCTAAAATCAGATGCGAGCCAACTGAGGGGTGCCTCGAAATTATGATTCTGCATTCAGAGAAGTCTACAAGATTTGGATCAGGGAAGGCTGCACAAAACACATTATAGCACAAGCTAAGAAGTAGCCACTTCAACATTTTGTGGTGGTCATTTTCTATATATGAATAAGTGTTGGGGGGACTGAAATGCACAATTCAGAAGGAGGAATAATGTGTGAAAAATGCCAAGGGCCAGATGTAGGTCGCCAAATACCGGTCGGTAACGGCCGATTTCGGCCGTTACCGACCGGTATTTGGCTTTTGAGATGTAGGTGGGTCTGAATTTACAAAATCGGTATATTTACCGATTCGGTAAATTTACCACTTCGGTATTTTACAGAATCGGTAAATATACAGATTCTGTAAATCCATATGTAGGTGACACTCCTAAGAGTGCCACAGGCCCATAAGAGTCGGCATTTTACCACCCAATCCTATTGGGTGGTAAAATACCGAATTCAGGTGTGCATGCACATCTGTACATGCACACCTGTGCCATGTGACACACAGACATGCCCTTAGGGCATGTATGTGTGCCACATGGCACACATGCCTGTACTTGGGGTGCTAGAGAGTGTCAAAGTGACACCCCCTGCATCCTTGCAGGATTCGGTATTTACCGAATCTGTAAATACCGAATCGGTATTTCACATTGATTCCTATGGGCTTCAAGGCCCATAGGAATCAATGTGAAATACCGAATCTGTATTTACAGATTCGGTAAATACCGACTCTTACATATTCGGTAATTTCTTACCTACATCTGCCTCCTTCCTATTTACCGACTCTTAAATACCGATTCGGTATGAGTCGGTATTTAAGAGTCGGTAAATAGGAATTACCTACATCTGGCCCCTAGTCACCGAATTACCAAGAACCTTTATTGACACAATCATTTGTCTTACTCTGCCTCTTTATTCAATAGTACGGCTGGGCCGAGTTCGCGGAGTTCTGCTATGAAAAACTCCGCTAAGTGCAAAAAAACTCTGCCACGCGCGGAGCTTCGCAAGTGGGGATGTGCGTTAGATAAAAGCTATTCGCTCTGATTGTCAGTGTCGGGTGTTTGTCCTCACCGTGCAATCATCGTGAACGGCACCATGCACAGTGCAAGCGGTCGCTGCTTTCTTTCCGTCGCTTGAGTAGACTTGGACTAGTTTGGACTGTACAAGCTACCAGATGTGTCAATTTGGGTATCTTTGTGTCTTTTTCAATATGCAAAATGGGCCAGTTTGATGTGTTTCTCGCTCATGTATTGTTTCTAGTCTGCTAAGGATCACTTGGGATATCCTCCTCCATGTCAGATGCAGTCCTCCGCTATAGCCATGTCCTCTTCAGCCAAGGTTTATCATATCGGTCCTTTTCCTCAGTCCAGCAGGCTAATAGGTGGAAGAACGGGTGGGCAAAAATCTCACTTTCTTTCTTCTCTTGGGGTTAACTCTCCTTTGTGGTGAACTCGTGTGGAGCAGCATGCATCCTCATCACTGCTCCCGTTGTGTGCATGCAAAGGCACCATGTTATTTTTCCTGCTTCATGCCTGGGTTAGTAACAGGTTGCCTTGGTCTCTTATTACCTGGTCAGCCCCTCTCCTATGTTGATTGAGTGCCTCAGTTTCTTCCCTGTTCAGTGCCCTGTACCTAGCCCCCACTTACCTTATATGAAGAGTGCACTGCTCTGTGTTCTCACTGTGCTTTGTGGGTGTTTACTTTTTCTCTTGCTTGCCTCAGCTCACACTGTTCTTCCTCGTCCTAACTAGTTTACCTCCTTCACTCTGAGCTATGCGATGTACTTTTTGGCCGGACTTCACCCTCAAACTCGCTCTCTGTTATTTCCTCAGCCACCTTGGCAAATCACTGTGCTTCCTGGGTGTGTACTTTTTCACTTGCTTGCCTCAGCTCACACCTTTCTTCCTCATTCCATCTAGTTTGCCTCCTTCACTCTCAGCTATGCGATGTTCTTTTTGGCCGGACTTCACCCTCAAACTCGCTCTTTGTTATTTCCTCAGCCACCTTGGCAAATCCTGTAGCCTCACCCTCATCTTCACCCCATATTGCTGTGTCACTGTCTAGAACTGCCACAAATCTTCCTGTCATTCATGCATGTTCACTCAAATCAGTGGGAGTGCATGTTCTCCATGCTTCTGAGGTTCTATGTGTTGGACGTGGTATACGGGGGTCAAACTTTTGGGGACTTTTTCAATGGACTTGGGTTGCGCTGGAATTGTCTTGGCATACTGGCCTGTTAGTTTCTCATGCTTAGACCTAACTGTGTGTCTTTCGGTGGGAGGCACGGCAGCTCCTATTATTAGTGGGTTGGAATATCCTAGTGCAGGAGCTGGCATGAGCACCTCCATTCCTGCATATGGTGGGTTATGTGCTGACACCTTGCTCGCTATCGGTAGTGGAGGGTTATCGACTTGGCCTCTTCGAAGATGTCCCATAACTCTAATAATGCCTCTTTATAGTCTCTCTTTTGATATGTGTATTTAGTTTGTACATGTGTTATCTTACGTTCAATTGCGTTAGTGCCAAAAGTTCCCTTCTTAGGCCAGGGAAATATATGTGCCTTCGTGGTTGCGTGACATTCTTGGTAAAAAATTGACGTTTCTTTGCCTGTATGGGGAACCTGGTTTCCATGTGTTTTAATGGGGAATCCAAGATAATTTTGGTAGTTCTGTGGCAAAAATATGACAACTCTTTTTGGGGAGTCTTTGTTTTGCTCTGATCATGGGTACAAATGTACGTGGTTTATGTTTATGAGCTCAGCGCTATATATAGATACATCAGCAATTCAATATGAACATTTAAAAAACACAGATGGCAATACATATGAAAGGTTGCGCACAGGTGAAAAAGCTACAATGAAATAGTATCTACACAATGTCAACGTTTTGCAAAATACAGTTTCCAATCAATAACAATACCCTCATTTGAAGTATAAAAACATAGGCATCAAAACATGAAACCTTAGGTCAGTATCTGCTTGATATCAACTATATACAATTTGAAATAATTAAACAGTGCAGTCGGGAGAACAGTTACAGGCGCAGGGTTTGAGGACTGTCTCAATTTACAATCGAAATGAGACTTTCTTATATACAGTTAATCATAAGTAATAAAGATTTCTGGCGCTCCTTGTATGGTGAGGCATGTAAGTTGCTACCTTTGGAGTCTACATTTATTGTCTAGTCTATAATACAGATGGGCCTCAACCTTGCGTGGACACAATGCGCCCAGTGAGTAACTTGTCTGGATATTCAGCATGGAGAGCATGTGATCACTCTATTTGCTGGGCTCTGATTGGCTATATGTTCCTAACCTATGTGGCATCTTACTTTATGGTGTTTTAGGAGCACATATCCAGTTCGGCCATGTGTGCTTTATTGAGGCCAATCTCCCTTGACCATTCCAGTGTTGCTGCACCTATCCGTGGGATTGATGTAAGGTTTCCTGTCCATGCGTTTGTCTGCTGGTTACGTGCCACCCCACCTGTGATCTATCAAATAATAACCTCGGGCCTAGGCCTCAGTGCTTGCCTAACAAAGTATTTGTGACCCAGGGTTGAAGTGGTGTTCACAACGTGTGAATTAGTGAATACAGGCATGATTTCTGTCATATAAATGAATGTATCGTTTTTTATGTCAGCATCAACTTTTTCCATGTTAACTGATACCTCATATTTAATCAATGTAACTTTGACTCAAGATGCAGATCGGTATTCTGCATTACTATTCATGAATTTTTGTATAATTAATTTTTTCGGGCATTGTCACTTTAGACACCATTGATCATATTAATACACTCCCAATGAATGTATACATAGGGCATAAATAAATATTGATTTCAGAATTGAAGAACCCCAATTTCAAATATTGCACTAATGCAGTAATCATTGCATGCATTGTTCAATATTATTATACATGATTAATGCTATGCCAATTCTAGGATTGGAGCCAGTATTTTAGTATATATTTTAATTCAGACCTTATGGTCTGTATTTGTATTTTAGCCAAAGATCTCAATGTAATTTAGATTTTCGATTTATTAATTTTTGTTCAGCCCTGAAGAAGTTCGGACAAAAAGTGAATGAAAAGTGATGATTGATCTCTGTTTGAGTATGAACATGGTGACTGATCAATGTTTGCTTTTTCTATTTTCTAACAAGAACATGGGTGCATTTGTATATATTATTAGGAGCAGAGAGCTACTGATGGCAAATGTTTGTGTGCTATGAAATACAATTTGATTTTACATTCTATTCATTGCCGTGTTTAGTTTCTTTACAGTAAGATGTGTTGTGGGATCCTCAGAGTTCAACCCCTTTTTATCAGACACACAAAAAGCAATGGGAGGAATGCTAGCAAATAGTATAATCACTGCCAATCACTTGGTGTAGCATTTCAACCCATCTTTTTTTTTGCCCACATGCCACTTCAAATTAGACCCAGCCATATGCACATCAGCTTTGGTCCAGTCCTAATAGGAACAGTCCTGCCAGAATTACCAAACCAGATCCTCTCTGAACTGGAATACAAGCAACCTAAGATCCTAAATAAGGAAGAAGCGAGAGACACAGGACCATGGAAATATCAACAACAAACTGCACCATGCACATGCCTGTATGCAGAAGCATGTATACTTCAGAGCATGGCAGTCTCCATCAACGATCTCAAAGTGTGAGAGAACGTTCTGTCATTCAGAGGCATTTATGTAAATAATCTAATCTCACCTCTGGGAAGTGGTCCCACTAAATAGTTATCTAGGAAGGGGTACATGTCACTGGGCAGGGTTACCTTGTTGAAAGCTCTACAATGTTAGTATCCACACTTTACAGGAAGCAAAGCAATTTCATGAGCGGGGAGCATGATCGACCATAAGCATATAACATGGAGCAAAATTCTACCTCTCTTCTTGGGTTACAATTTTGATGGCCCACATAAACAGAAGGTTCTGTTTAGCAATTCCTCTCAAGGCTATTCTGAGACTTGGCTAAGTCAAGAAAGAGAGAATGGAGGACATTGAGACAATAACAGCCTGAACCCACGGCCTGCTACAGAGAAGTGCAAGGGTCCTGACTACTGTTGCAGATTAGGATGCAGGTAGATTTTACCCATGAATGAAAATCAAAAGGAGAGAGCCAGTGTTAGGGAAGGGGGAAAAAGGACTTTTATCGAAACCTCCTAACTGTGAGGGCCGCAGGGCTCCCTTCTTATCCCCACGCTTTTTTACCATTACATAACCCCACTCACTGCCCTAATGCACTTGTACAGACTGTCCCTCATGAAGTATGCAATAGAAGAACTAACTCATTCTCAGCAGGCTCATCCAATACAATTTTAGAAATTGTCTATCAAAGGCATTTAAGTGGATGAAAAGCTCTCCCTGAAATGTAATTCAAACAAAACTGAACAGCTTATCATCAGCAGCCCTCCTCTACTTTGTGCTCCTGACTGGTGGCCCTCTAACCTTTGAATCCCCTCTACCTCAGGTAACTCAGTTTTCCCACACGTCATTTACCCAGAAACTAATTTCTATTACCCCCACATCCTCCTGTCCTTGTTTCATTCATCACTGATGAGGTGAATCCTCCTCCCAAGATAGAAAATAATATGAATGCAAGTAATGTTGCCCCTCCATAGAAGGCTGGATCCTAAATATTCTTTTTTCTGGCTTACAGAGAAATGGGTGAGAAGTATGTCATTTCCCGCTGCGTTGGGGCATTTGCTTGTGGTCACAGACTCTTGCAGGGCTTCAGTTTTTTTCTTTGATTCCAGTCTCTCTCTGTGCCTGCTAGGCTTTTAGAGAGAGGAGTGTTTATGAAAGAAGTGTTTATGAAAGAAGTGTTTGGTTGCCATTCAGAGCATCTAGTCTGTCTGGGATTGATTGGAGGCGGCTGAGGAGATTAGTGAAAACAGCATTGGTCTTCCCAGTTGTTTGACATGCATGAATACTTTCAAGATTGTGCATGTGCGGTGGTTTTCCTTTTTCTCTGCGTATATTCGGGGGAAGCTGAGTTAAATGGAAACTAAAAGAAGGAGTTATGTCCCCATAGAGCCTTTGAGCTTGTTTGGAAATCTTAAGCTGCCAATTGCTTTGCTTTAATATATATTGTCTGTGCATCTGGGTGCAGTAAAATGGGGAAGCATTCCTGGAAGACAAAGCATGTTGTTTCTACTTCCTCAACTGATTCGTCTTCCTCCCCTCCTCCACCCAAAAAGAGTGCTAAGGAAAATGAGGATGAATGGTTAAAGCGCTTGATAAAAGAAATCCTGTTTGAGATGAAATCTGATAAGGGTCCCACTCCAGACAAATATGAGAATTTGTGTTGAGTACTTCTTCAGATTCAGAGAAGGAGGGGTATGTTTCTGAAGAGCAGAAGGAAAATATATTGCAAATAATATGGTGCCTGGTGAGCTCTCCATGTGAAGGGTAACATGTTTTTTCAAGAGGAGGTTCTAGAGACTTCATCAAGCAATATCTTAAGGCATTTCCAGAATACCTCTCAGTTGGATTTTCCTGGTAACACCAATATCATGGCGGTATTGAAGATGGAGTAGAAAGATCCAGATAGATTATGCTGCCTCATTTCATGGCAGAACTGTACCCTCTAGCTGATATGCAGAAGACACTACCAGGTTACATTCCTATTGGCTCTTTTGTGGCTACTCTGTTGGGCACAAGTTCTCTGACTGAGGAGTATATCAAGAACAAAATGGATAAGAAAGTTGGTTTTGCACTTAACAAAAGTTATTCAGAGGGTCATTTGGTGCTTAGAGCTGGCAGTTATGAAACCTATGTCTCTCAGTCTTTGATATCAGACTTTAAAGATGTGTTTAAGTTTATAGAAGCTTCCCCTCACTGTTCTTTGCTGGAGAGTATTGAAACACAAAGAGAATACAAACCAGACATTTCTTTTGATGTTATCAGGGCAATGACTATCTAGTGGTGCTTGCCTATGGCTAAGCGCATTTTGGTGCTACAGGATTGGCGCACATATGTGGCTCAGAAAGCTGCAGCATTAAAACTGCCTTTTGAAGGTTCTCAGCTCTTTGGATCGATTGAGAAGAAAAACTCAATTCATTTTTATACAAAAGAAGCACTTTTCTTATTTCAAGCAGCCCTCCTCTGCTTTTAAATCACAAGAAGAGATCTTCTTTTAGTCAGCCCTCGCTTAGACAGCAGCAGTAACCAGAGGATAAGTTTAATCCAAAGAATGTTGGGGAAAAGAAGTCCAAGTCCCAAAGTATTCTGAGATCCTGACTATATGGTACCTGGCCAAGAGTAGATAGTTGAAGGCAGAATTCATCACTTTCTTCCAGTTTGGAAAGCATCTACCTCAGATGAATGGGTTCTCCAAATCATCAAAGAGGAATATGGGATAGAGTTTGTGAGTTTACCATTGAAGTCTGGAATAGGACCGACTTTGTGGCCATTGAAAAAGGAGAAATTACTTTTCCAGGAGATAGAGGAAGCTATTTCAATACTACCACAGGCAGGAAAAGGCAAGGGGTTTATTGGATAGTTTATCGGATGGAGAATTCAACAGGGGGCTTTTGGATACTGTTGAATCTGAAGACCCTCAACATATTTGTAAAGACTCTTCCATTTAATGTTGCAGAAGGTAATTCTGTTGGTGACCAAGGGGCACGTAATGAGCACTTTGGATCACCATGGTATATACTATCATGCCCCAATTTTTTTCACTCACCTGCAGTATCTATGCTTCTGTGTGTAGAGGAAATATTTTCAATTTGAGTCCTGCTACGCCTAAAGACAGCTCCGTGTTTTTACAAATATGGTAGCTCCGTTGTTAACCTCACTTCACCTACAGGAGTTAGGAACTTATCCTTATATAGATGTTTGGCTCCTGCATGCTCCATCATGGGATCAGCTACTTCAGGAGATGGTAGTGGTGTGCAACTGTGTTCAACTTCAAAGGTTTCTTCTGAATTCAGCAAGGTGGAAGATTCTCTTTTCCATGATTTTAACCATCATGGGAGCATGATTTTGCATAGACCTTAATAGAGTTTTCCTTCCAGAATAAAGAGATAACACTCTGAGGAAAATGGTGTCAAAAGCCATGCCGAACCATTTACTTCCAGTGAGATAGTGGCTGAAACCACAGGGACACATGGCTGTAGTGGTGTTCAAGCTACCAATGTCAAGATTACAGCTGAGGACACTATGGAATGATCTTCATTCTGTTCAGTTTATGACCTTTGACCTTCTCTTGTTTCCTCTATGCACGCCCTCCCCCCTACCAACCCACTCTGCAGATAAAATTCCACTCATTGATTCAGGAGTTATTGAGATTTTTTAAGGGTGTACACTGTTTTCTAAGGTGGGTGCTATATGAGCCGTTCTAGTGGTTTCGTGGTCGGTGAAGTCACAACCCCTTATAATGAACAAGAATATCTTTATAGGGAGAAGCAAGTCAGGCGTGAAAGAGTTTACAGGCTGACTTTGCAGCAATGCCTGCTACAGATTTAGTGATGAAAACCCCAGATTTGCCCTTTGTATTACTACGAAACTAGTAATAGTCATTCCAACTAGAAGCCATTTATTTTCAATTTATGGGGCCTTATTATTTATCAACATAGATGTAGCCGAAGTATACTACGTCAAATACAACAATACTTACTAGAACCTAGCTCTAATCAGAATAGTCCAGTGTCAGTGGCATAGTGTGCCATTCAATAAATTTGATCCAATTATCTTGATGTGCTCTACTGAACCATCAATTACTAAACAATGTCTGAATGCCATTGCTGGCACTGATACAGAAATACTGCTTTGCATTCTGTGGACACTCATCATGTCCATTCATGTGTCCATCACAGAACTGCAGTACATCCCAATTAAAACTGCAAGAAAAGCTATTGCTCAAAGCAGTCTAAAAAAATTACTATTCTTTGTCTTTGTAAAGAACAATATTTGTTCTACTCTGGACTGAAACAATCAGCAGCAAAACCAATTTTTTATCCAAGTTTTTCAGATCACATATCCTCTCTCTCTCTCTCTTTGTGTGGTCCTAAAACATTTCAAAATTTAAAATTTTTAAAGTATGCATTCAGTTTGTACCATCAGAATATTAAATCATCATGCATGCACAGATTAAAAAGGTGGGGATAGAGATGACTCCTGAGGGTCCCCATGCTCAAGGTTAACTTCAGATGCATTACATGGTAGGACAAAATAGATTGTTTTTACTCTAACAAACAGAGGGGAACAGGCCAAAGCTATAGCAACAATGCCTACTGCCCTCTGCCCACAAAAAAGACGTCACTGTTGATGATGTCAAACTGAGAGATCCAATAATATCTACAAGGTGACACACCATCACTGTCTGTTAGGCACGTCAGGTCATCAAGTAAAGCCAGCATTACTGACTCATTACTATGTGTCATGGTTTGTTATTTTATTATGTTGTTATGTCATATGTTATGTTGTGTTGTGCTATGTTGCATTATTTATTCATTATTTTCTATAGCGTGAACTAGACCCAAAGTTTGGGTGTCAGAGCGCTTTACATTTCAACCACCTTCAATATCAGCAGATATCACAATTCTTTCACAACAAGAACCTGTCTTTGTATTCCACTAACATTAGCATATATTTATCCATACACAAAACAAATATAATGAAGAATAATATAAATCATTAGATTATAATCCAGATTGTCATGTCGTATTTAAGTTTAAGATAGGACCACTCCTGAGTTCTTCTATATCCAAGCTTGTTATAGTATTCTTATGTTAACACATTGATCGTTATGTGAGACATTTACCCATCAGAAAGGATCTAGGGCCAGATGTAGGTAGGGTTTTACCGGTCGGTAACGGCCGAATTCGGCCGTTACCGACCGGTAAAAGGAATTTGAGATGTAGGGGGCAGAATCGGTAAATTTACCGTTCTGTAAATTTACCGACCTGTAATTTGACAGAATCTGTAAATATACCGGTCGGTAAATTTACCGACCGGTATATTTACAG
The DNA here is from genome assembly GCF_964261635.1 of Lissotriton helveticus. Classification (NCBI taxonomy): domain Eukaryota; kingdom Metazoa; phylum Chordata; class Amphibia; order Caudata; family Salamandridae; genus Lissotriton; species Lissotriton helveticus. Next base: position 832,091,208 of record NC_136068.1, read on the forward strand.
AATCTGTAAAATCGATATGTAGGTGGGACTCTCATGAGTCCCACAAGGCCTAAGAAATCGGTATTTTACCATCAAATTCAATTTGATGGTGAAATACCGATTCAGGTGTGCATGCAAATGTGTGCATGCACACCTGTGCCATATGACAGGCAGACCTGCCCTTAGGGCAGGTATGCCTGCCATATGGCCCCCGAACCTTTTTTGGGGGTGCTAGAGGGTGTCAAAGTGACACCCCCTGCACCCTTGCCAAAAATCTGTATTTACCGATCGGTAAATACCGACCTGTAATGCCCCATTCATTCCTATGGGCTTCAAAGCCCATAGGAATGAATGGAGCATTACAGGTCGGTATTTACCGAATCGGTAAATACCGACTTTTAAAGAATCGGTAAATCCACATCTGGATTTACCTACATCTCGGTACATCTATTTTACCGACTCTTAAATACCGAATCGGTAAAATTCGGTATTTAAGTGTCGGTAAAATAGATTTACCTACATCTGGCCCCTAGTTTCTTTTCTGAATCGTGGAGCATAGGTGATTCTTCTGATATTTGGTGGGAGCGAATTCCAAATCCTTTGTGCAGCTCCAGTGAACGCTCTATCGCAAGTTTTTTTCTTACAGAAGAATGCTGGTTTCAGTAGAAAATCCTCCGATCCCCTTGAGGGTCTAGTGCCTCCAGATAGCGCATTTTTCTGTGCTAGGTAATGCAGAGTTTTATGGTGTATTGCCTTGTGTGTGATACATGCAATTTTTAGCTCTATTCTTGCCTCGTATGGTAGCCAGTGCTTTCAGATGTGGGGTGATGTGGTCGAATTTTTTTGTTCCCGTTATAAGTCTAGTTGCTGCATTGGGACAGGCTTTTAGGGGAGCTGTTGAGATTATAGGGAGTACTGATAGAGTTGTACCTCCATATCCAATTCTTGATATGACCCATTCCTGTACTGCCATTTTCAGATCCCCGGAATCGATGAGTGGCTTGAGTATTCTGAGGTAATTCAGATGAAAATGAGCGGGTTTTTTGCCATTGTGTTGATGTGTGCTCGCATGTTTGGATATTTATCCAATGTGATACCAAGGAATTTGGTTGAGACAACTATCGTTGGGCTACCGTTTAGTGCTGTGATCATCTTGGTCCATTCTTTAACCTTAGCTGAGCTTTTAGGAGGGGAGATCAGAAGGAATTCATCTTTTTGTAAGTTGAGCTTAAGATGATTGTCAGCTAGCCATTCAACGGTTTTCTTGCGTGCTTCGTTCATGGTGTTGATCTCTTCTGAAGATATCTTCATATACAGCTGGGTGTCATCATCATACATGTGAAAGGAAATGTTAGCCTCATGCAATACTTCAGTTAGTGGTTCGATGTATAGGTTAAATAGTGAAGGAGATAGTGTTGATCCTTGTGGAACCCCAATTTGAATCGGAGATGGTGGGGATAGCTTGTTATCCACCAGGAATCTTTGCGATCTGTTCTTTGGACAGTTCCAGATAAGCCCATCCTATTTTCCAGGCGTTCTAATAATTTGGGATGGTTTACTGTGTCAAATGCAGACAATAGGTCCAGAAGGATCAGGAGACAGGTTTCATTACGGTCGAGGGCTAGCAGAGCGTCATCTACTATGTGTAGGATTGCTGTCTTTGTACTGTGGTTCGGTCTGAACCCTGATTGGCAGTCATTTAGTCGTTCAAATTCAGTAATGTGTTGACTTAATTGATTGTGCGCACATTTTTCTAGTACTTTGGCTAGTAGGGGAATGGTTGTTACTGGACGAAAATTGTTTGGGTCTGATGGGTTCTCCGTAGTTTTCTTTAGGAGAGGGATAACCTGGCCTGTTTTTAGACAGTCTGGAATTGGAGATGATGGTGCCAGGGTCTTTGATATTGCGGCGGACACGGACGGTCCCCACAGGATAACATTGAGGGGCACGGCTGGCGGAGGACGACTCCATCGGATGCTAGACCCTACGTCTTTGCTGGAGCTTTAACTGGAGCGTGCCTGAGTGCGGGACGCCTCCCCCCTTTCCGACGACTGGTCGAGGTTGTCCCCGGAGCGCTCTGGTGTAATGACACCTCTTTTAAACGAGCGAGGGAGCTCCTGTTCACCAGCGTGTCGTGGGACCCTGGAACTGCCAGCAGACTGAAGGCGCTGGAGCTTCCGGTGGAGCTGCTCGTGGAGCTCTCAGAAGGTCGGGACGCCTCCTTGTGGGAGCTGATGAGCCGTGATCCGCGCAGGTATTGTCACTGATAGCGGAGCTGCGTGAGGCGTGCAGGCTCCTGTTCAGAGTACGTGGAGACATTGGAGACTTTCTCCCTGCGCAAAGAAAGAGCAAAACCATCACAGCGGACTCAGTCTCTCCAGCGCTGCATCAAGTTAACGGGTCTGCGCCCGATCCGGCCTCGTCCCCCCCTCCACCTCCCTCCAGCCCCGATTCTAGGCAGCGCAACAGCGCTTTCAGGGCTACCTCTCCCTCCTCCCGCTCTCTCTTTGAGACAGCGTCCGGTTCTCCTCTTGGCATCAGAGGTGGATGCTGGATCAGGGTAGTGGCTCACAAACTGAAAGCAAGGTCTGCACTGAGATTTGGGGCCATTAGAAGACCATACAACGGATCAGAGTGGGGGCGGGAGAACAGTGGACTTCAGGTGGGCATTCTCAAATCTATAGTTGATTTTTGGCATGGGCTTCAATATTCCTTTAACATGGGAAACATCTCAGTTCTCCCTCTTTAGATATCTCTAGATATCAAAATGGCCGTAACTGACTCAAAGTAGAATAAGGACTACTTCCCATGAGTCACTGCTCAACAGTAATAGAAAGAAGACTTCATTGCCTCCTCCACTGAGCACCCAAAATGGCCGCAATAAACTTCCATAGAAAAAGGTCTGCCACTCTGAAACTCTTTTCCTGAAATAGAAAAAGGACTACAAATCTAGCTCCTCTCTGGTCAGTGAACAATATAGCCATCTTGGACTGTCCTACCTCTTTCACAATACGATCATTTCTCCTCACCTAGGGAAGCTTCTCTCTTAACCTTGATTCACCTACCTCCATTAGGGCTGCATCCCTCACTTCCTTGTCTCCCCTCCCCCCTTAAAGGTCAACTTCTCTCATAACCCTGTCTAACGATCTCCTTTAAAGGCACATCCTGCTTAGACTGCTTCACATCGGTCCATCCTCCGCCAATTCAGCAACACCTACACTATAGAGCGCACCGTTATATGCACCTACTTCATCACATACCCCCCGCACCTCTCAATAAAAGCAGCCAAAGGCTTCAAACATAACTTATTAAAATCTCACTTGGAAACCCCTATCTCTGACCCTTACTTCTCAATGAACAATGGGCTCATTAGGAACGACATCATATTCTACACTAAAAGAAGAGCTCAATGGAGAAAAGCCTTTGAAGGTCTCGAACCTGAAGAAAACAGCACACGGTTTTGCCTTATCTATCCTCCCCTCCCTATTCTTCAATGCAGCTGCCACCGTCAATATCTATCATAATGGTATCATCCTAATCCCATCCAACAACCACAACCTCAACTTGATCAATCACATTTTTTCGCTCATTAAAGAGAGAGTCACTCTAACACGCCCCTCCTCTCCATCCATTCATGCTGATATCTTCAACTCCCATCCAACTCCCGAAGTTAGTCAGATTTCCCAGACCCCACATTACCTTCAGACCTTATCGACAACCCACCCCACAACACACTCCACCTTACCACCACCGCACGCACTAACATCACCAACTCACTCACCTTCCGTCCTCACCCAGCACTTTCGCCCCCCCATCGCCCTCACCTTTACTCCCACCACCCCCTTCAGCTTAACAGCCCCTACTATTCCCCATTGGATCCCACCTTTCCTACTCACCCTGCGCTTTCCCCCCTCCATCCCCCCTCACCCTTACTCCCAGCACCTCCCTTCAGCTTAACAGCCCCACCGATTCCCCAGTGGATCCCAGTATTGACACCCCCAAACCACTCACCTTGCTCTCCATATCTCACCCTCCCCCTCGCCTTTACTCACAGCTCCTCCCATTGGCCCATCAGCCCCACCCTTACCCCCACTGCCTTGGTCACTTCTGTAACTATAGTAACCACTACACAGCCTACTCCCTCTGACCACCCATCCAATAATGAAACTATCTCGCCTGACTCCAGACTTGACCTGATATTATCAGCCCTTCAACAAGTCAAATCGGACATCCGAACCCTTCACGACCTAATTTTACAACAAACCAAGTCCACTTGCATTAAACAGGAATACAACCCATCCCCTTTCCCCAAGATCTATAGTCTCATCCAAATGCTCCCTGTAAACTCCCAGGCTAATGGGTCTCGACGTTGGAGCAAAGTCCACCCTAATGCCATTTCCCGCCCTATCAGGTGGTTAAACCCTCAATCTGACTCAGATCTAGGGGCCCTCCTTCGCTCTTACGAGCTGCCTTACCCTCCTCAGAGTGGGGGACTTCCAGTTAGTTCAGTTAGCCCGCTTACAAACTCCAGAATACAACCTATTCAGATCAACACTCATAGAGTCACCAGGCTCAATTCTAGAGGCATTGTTGAAAATAACCTCACTAAAATCCCCATCACAGCCGAACCCACCACAGTATTCACCCAGCCACGGCTAAGCTGTATCCTCCTAAACTGCTGGTCCACCTCTAGACATGCAACTGATATAGCTGACCTACTCATCACGAACAAACCAGACATTATGATCCTAACAGAAATCTGGCTAAATGAAACATCTACTCCCATCATGAACATCTTTCTACCCCCTAACTATGACATAACCAGACTAGACAGAACCGACAAGCCAGGCGGTGGGATAGCCTGCATACACCAGATCAGCCTTACTGTGACCAACTCCAATGCCCCTGCTATATCATCGTACGAATACCTATGCTTAAACATCGCCAACAACAACAAACAATTATGCTCTTTACACGTCTTCTACCATCCTCCGGGAGATAACCTCACTTTCATAGAACACTTCATGGACATTCTAGCTTCAAATGACAACCAACATTCTAAGCAAATTTTTCTAGGGGACTTCAACCTTCACTGGGACGACCAGAACGACCCAGGGGTAAACAGCCTCAAAGCCTTCCTCACGGACCTCAATCTCAACCAAATATGTAACAGCCCGACACACAACAAGGGTGCAACTCTCAACCTAATAATCTCCAAAGCGGACTCCACTCAGCCCGACTCAATACTCCCTTGCGACTGGTCTGACCATCATGTCATTACATTCCAAATCTTGGAAACCATTAAACGACTCCCTCCACAACCTAACTAAGATCTGGAAGAGTAACCCGAAAAACGTTGGATCTGGCCTTCCAGCCTTAGCTAACTCAAATCCTCTTAGTCCCCCGGAAGACCTGGCTGATGCACAGGAGCTGACAAATCACAACTTTCACTCCATGAACAACCTCCTAGACAAAAGGTCCCTACTAGACCGGATGTATGACGTTACAACGCATGCTTTTACCACGCATGCTGTTACAAAGCAGTTTCCTAGAGCGCCCCCCAGCGCAATGCGTTGTAATGGTTTTCGTTGTAAAACCAGTGTTGTAAAAGCACTGCGTTGTAAAAGTTTCGTTGTAAAGGATGTTTCCCAACTAGACCTAGCCAAGAACCACCCCAAAAAACTATTCCATCTTATCAAAGCACAAACCAAGAGCCTACCTAATGTACTCATTGCCAACCCTCTCTCTATTCCCAACTGTGATGAATTTGCTTCCTTCTTCGCCTCTAAGACAGAATCCATAAAATCAGATCTACTCAAGGACCTAATATCCATCTCAGACTTGAAAGAGAGCTCATCACTGCCCCTAGCCGGGGCTCTAACTAATGACCTCCCTTTATTAAAACTAAAAAACAATGCATCTTGGTCCCACTTCAACACTTACAGTGAAGACACCACATTAAAGACGCTAAACGCGCTGAAACCCTTCAATCACTTCACCGACCCGCTCCCGGTGAACTACATAAAAGACTTCATTCCTCTCTTACTACCCCTCTGGACCAAGATCATTAATACATCCCTTCTTCAAGGACCCATTCCAGACATCCTGAAAACGGGGCAGGTCTCGACTATCCTAAAGAAAACTACAGCGGACCCCTCAGACCCTAATAACTATCGTCTGATCTCTAACATCCCTATGTTAGCCACACTCTTGGAAAAATGCGTTATTATACAACTGAACAGTCACATTGATCAATTCAACCTCCTGCACCAATTTCAATCTGGCTTCAGAGCAGGTCACAGCACAGAATCAGCCATGACACATGTCTTAGACAACGATCTAAAAATCCTAGACCAAAATGAAGCCTGTCTTCTAATCCTACTCTACCTGTCATCTGCTTTTGACACCTTCAAACACGACAACCTGCTGGACTTCCTGAAACACAGAATGGGTATGTCGGGAAATGTATTTAAATGGTTTGCCTCTTTCCTCCAAAATAGATCCCAAAGATTAAAGGTCAACCAATCCCTGTCCATCCCCTCGCCCGTCACTCTGGGAGTGCCACAATGCTCCTCCCTCTCTCCTACCCTGTTCAACCTTTTCATGGAACCTCTTACTGATCTTCTCAGCCTCTCCAAGATACACTTCCACATGTATGCTGACGACACCCAAATATACATCAAGATCCACTCACTAGAGGACATCAAATCACTCAACACCACACTTCAAAAAACCCAAACTTTGCTGGCCGAAAACCATCTGAAACTTAACTCCCTCAAAACGGAATTCCTTTTAATCGCTCCCCCTAACAAAACTCACACTATCCTGGACTGGATGAAGCACCTAAAAGCTCTCAATGGAAAACTGCTCATAGTCGACTGAGCGAAAATAGGGGTAACGCTGGACAGCAACCTAAAGATGCAGAAACACATCAGCACCTCAACAAAAGGAGCCAACTACCACCTAAAGACCCTGCGTAAACTGAAACCCTATCTGCCCGCCTACGATTTCAAAGAAGCAGTTCAATCCCTAGTTATCCCCCGCGTGGAATATAGAGCAGTAACCTTATGCGGCCTCCCAAGGTCATCGACAGCCCCGCTTAAAGCCACGATCAATTCTGCTGCAATACACAGGTTCTAAGAGAAACGCTCACATATCCCCTGACCTGAGAACCCTCAACTGGCTACCATTTGAAGCCAGAAGTCATTTAAAAATCGCTTGTATGACGCACAAGGCCCTCTACCACAATGCCCCACACTACCTAGCTCAGAAACTGGTGCTCTCAGCGAGCTTCCAGGAGTGCCCAGACTCTTCTACTTCAACCTCAACGATTTGCCAAGAAAAAAACGTATAACCGGTCCTTTTCTGGTAAGGCTCCAAGGATATGGAACGCTCTGCCCAATGAAACAAGAATGAACCCTTCCTCTGCCTCCTTCAGAAGGGAAGTGAAAGCTATCCTCATGGCTAAATCCATTTGAACTCTATGTCTATTCACTGTATTGTATTTTGTTGCTGTTTCTTGGGCTCATATTCGTCCTTCTGTTTATTTTTGTTTGCGCTAGCTTAGCACTGTCTTCTCTCGATTTGGAACTATGTATAACTTACCCACATTGCTCTTGGTATTTCCTACCTTCTGCTTGACTTGTAAAGCACTCTGATACTCGCGAGATTCTTGTTCGCGCTATATAAAACATTCAAAATAAAAAAATGTTAAAAAAAAATCCTTGGGTAAGCGATTCATTAATTATCTTAGCCCAGTAGGGGATGTGGTTGCAAGAGCGCTAATATGTTATACAGATTTGTGGAGCGCACTATCACCCAGGAGCATATCATGGCGCTGAGCAGGAGAGAGTCTAGCTGAAGCTTGGGCCTAGTTGGAATGCCCGAAAAGTCAGGTCTTTAGCTTCTTGTGAAATTCAAGAAGTGAGGAGGAGTCTTTTATGTGTAATGAATGAAAACAGCATTTACAACAGAGTCTTTTCCACACATTACCTTTACAACATGTCCTTTAGAATGCATTAGTCTTTACTATGCATGTCTTTACCACAATTACTTTTACCATGCATGCCTTTAGAACAAAAATGCAAGCATTTTGCAGTTAATTTTTGTTTACAGGTGAATGAGGGTATTGGGTGGCAAGGGTATTTTGGGAGTTTAGGGTGGGTCAGGGTATTTGAGTAGCAACATTATTTTTAGGGTTTAGGGTAGGTCGCAGTAGTTGGGTGGCAAGGGTATTTTTAGGATTTAGGGTGGGTTGGGTTTTTGGGGAGTAAGGGTATTTTTAGGGCTTAGGGTGGGTAAGGAATTGTGGGTTGCTACGGTATTTTTAGGGTTTAGGGTGGATAGAGGTATTTGGGTGGCAAGGGAAATTTTAGGGTTTAGACTGGGTAAGGGTATATGGGTGGCAATGGTATTTTTAGGATTTAGGTTGGGTAAGAGTTTTTGGGTGGCAAGGGTATTTTTAGTGTATAGGGTGGTTAAGGGTTTCTGGGTTGCAAGGATTTTTTAGTGTTTAGGGTGCGTAATTGTTTTTGGGTGCAAAGGGTTTTTTGGCTTTGAGGTGGGTAGAGATTTTTGGGAAGCAAGAGCATTTTTAGGGTTTAGAGTGGGTAAAGGTAGTTGGGTGCCAAGGGAATTTTTAGGGTTTGGGAGGTGAGTTTAGAGGCTGAGGGTCAATAATAAATATCATACTGGCGGTTGCCAGTAGGTAGTTATAGTTAGGACGGAGCTTCATTGGCTAATACAATTTTCAGGTGCCTATATATTTGGCGCTGCTTGATGAATCTCCATTAAATTTCCCCCAAATATCAAGCGCTCTATGGAAAGTTTCGGGGTGGTTCGTCAAGTAGGGGTTTTGCTCCCATGTTAATTCCCATAGGACATTTGAACAAGCCTACAGCCCGAACCGCTGGACAGAATTACACCAAATTTAGCAGGAAGCTGGATGTTAGTACGCAGATCGTGCTTTCTGTGGATGCATAAATCAGTTCAGTAGTTTGAGAGATATTAACTGGAAAACAAATTTGTGTAGCTGGGGATGCAGATTACCTGCGGATTCACCCATGGGCAATCTGTGGATGCAAACACACTTGCGAACTCCTGATTGGCTGTTCAAGAAATCCACGGATCCCTTGAGAGGCTCAGCGACGCCCCCGTTTAACTCAGCGGGGGCATCCATGGATTTAGCACTGCTGAAGAAAATATATATATATATATATATATATACACATTTTTTCACTCACCCTTACTGTCACATACTGATGGACACACTCTCACACCCATTCGCAAACCAATACAGACACTGTCACACCCATTTACAAACCCATACAGACACTGTCACGCCCATTTACATACCCAAACAGACAGTTTCACACCCTGTGGCAGACTGACAGTGTTATACCCTTTCACAAACCCATACAGATACTGTCACACCAATTCACAAACACATACAGACACTGTTACATCCATTTACGAATCCAGACAAAGTCACGCCTATTCACATACCCAAACAGACACTGTCACACCCCGTCAGATCCTGATAGAGACACTGTTGCACCCTTTCACAAACCCATACAGACACTGTCACACCCATTCATGTACCCATATAGACTCTGTCACACCCATTCACATAACCAAGCAGGCACTGTCACATCTTTTCACATACCCATAGAGACACTGTCATTCCCATTCACAAACCTATAGAGACACTGTCATATCCATTTAAATATCTATATAGACAATGTTACACCCAGTCATATACTGGTTGTGCGAATAGGTAAGTCAGTGATTGTGTGGGTGTGCATGTATGATATGTTGTATGGGGATGTAGGTGGGTGTGTGAGTGGCTGTCTAGATGATGTTATCAGTGATGTAATTTGAGATGTCATTAGTGATGTAATTTGAGTTGTCATGAGTGGTGGCATCAGTGATGTCACTGGCCATGTTATGAGTGATATAATATGTGAGGTCATAACTAAGGCTGGGCGGCAAACTATGCTCCGCCGGCGGAGTTTAAGGAGTTTTGGGCACTCCGCTGGGGAGCAGAGCTGTGCAAAAACTCTGCAAGCCACAGTGTAGCGGCGTTTAGCGCTGCACCACAATAAAGAGATGAATAGCAGTGGGAAAAAGATAGCTCACCCATGAGCGGGCGCTTCAGGGACGCTGTACCGGTACTATCTGTAACTCCCACAATAAGGGGTAGTTTCGCAACTGCAACTGGTCACTTAGCACAGACTGACCGATAGCCAAGAAGCCCATTAGAGTCATACGGAGGCTGTCCTTACTGAGCGCTACACGCAGCGGGTTGCACCGACTCTGCTATTGAAACAAGAAAAGCTCAACACCCTAGTCACTAGATTGTCTTGTTACCTGGAAGACAAGAAAAAAAGGAACTTATGTTCCCTTTGCTTCTGGTTTGTTGGTATGCCACTAGAACAACTTCCCTATAGGTTCGTTCGGACAATGGAAGGTGAACACACCAACCAGACAAGCGACGTTCAATCTATCAAAAAGCAGCTTGAGAAGCGGGATTTAAATAATCAACGTGTCAGCATTCAGAACGAGGCTTGACACGCAGCCTCGTTGTGAATCCTGAAATGTTTATTATTAAATGAAATTCTGCTCCTCAAGCCTCTTTTTAGATATGCAAGGAATCAAGGCTTGGAAATCAATTGATTACGAAGCCAGCCCAGGACTCAGAGACACAAGTCTCAAAGAAATCAATCACGATCTGTACTCAGGGGAATTTGTGCCTGGGAGTTTATTTTCAGGTCTGCAGAGCAGGGGCACACCAGCACTGAACATCAAAAAGAGCAGCAAGGAAGTGTTCCTCAATCATCTGCCTGGACATCTTCAGCCTGATTGTGGGTGAGTGCAGTCGCCTGGCCTGCTCCTCTTGCACTTTGCAACTTTTAATTTGTTATATTCCCATATAAAATCCGATTTAACAATAATGAGAGTAGTGCACCTGGCAGATTGTTTTCTGTGCGACGATATTAAAAACTTTGGCGTGGCCCAGAAGAATTAGTGGCCTGATTGGACTTATGGTGCAGTTGTTTTCCGATTGTGCCCTATTTTCGGCGACGGGGTTGGGCTGGCTACATCCAGGTATGCGTTTACAAGCGTGCTCCAACAGATTTCATAAGCCATGGATGGATTCAGGGCCGAGCAAACTTGAAAATGTTGTCTGTAGAAGGGAGTCTTCCTTAGCCCCAGTCAGAGATCTTCCTCTTCTCCCCTGATGTGGGACAGACACATGTCCAGTTTCAACAGTGGGGACATAAAGAAGAAAGACATGTGATAAGGGCCCAATCTGATGCAGACGAGCGCAGCGGGCGCGCCTAAGGCAAGCCCATCTGTGCCCGTCCGCGACCGGACTGCGGCCAGGGCCAGCTATGCTGCCGGCATGGATATATCCGGGGACAGGATCATCTGGTCCAGGGAGGACCTGCTATCTCTCAAGCCTAAGAGGCCGGGTAAAACTGATCCATCGGATGCAGGGCCTCTGCTCAGCCCGTTCTCATGCGTGAAAGGTGAGACCGCGCGTGGTGACGCGGGCGCCTCGAAAGAGCTCAAACTAAAGGCAGACAACAGCCAGCATAGCAAGTGCTTTAGAGCAGGATTGCTGAATTGCAGATCTATGATAAGGCATGCAAATGATATCTGGCTGCTATTAGAGAGCCAGGAATGGGACGCTTTGTTTCTAACTGAAACATGGCTGAATGAGCATAATATGACTGCCATTGCTCTAGCAGTACCTGACGGTTTTAAAATGTGCTTTTCCAATCGGGAGGATGGGAGGAGAGGAGGAGGGGTGGCCCTCATTTTTAAGCAGCATTACACTCTTACATCGGCCCTACCGAGCTCGATCTCGGGGATTGAGGGCTTGTATTTCTGCTTGCTAATTAACCCCCATGTGGCGTTAGAAGGCATGGTCATTTATCGCCCCCCAGATTGTCTAGACAGTAGCACAAAGGCATTAATGGACACTATTGTCCAAAGTTCTCTCCGGCACAATCTTTTTTTGGTGGTTGGGGATTTCAATATGCATGTTGATAGACCGGATAACGCACAGGCGGAGCACTTAGTTGCCTCTCTGAGTGCAGCGAACGTAGTCCTATCCACTAGGGGACCGACGCACAGAGCTGGCCACACGCTCGATCTCATTTTCTCGAATATAGATGGCCTTTTAGTGGAAGATGTACAGCCGCTAGTGTGGACAGATCACTCATTAATCCCCTTGGTGGTAGGGTTAGAAGGGAAGGCAACGGCCAAGGGGAAACGGTCTTTTATGCAGAGACAGTGGAAAAAGCTCACCCCGGAAATTATAGGTCCAGCTCTGGCTCGCAACCCCCCACAGCTATCAACAAATGCTAGCAAGGATGCTAGGGCGTTGAATCAATGGATAGGGGATATGGTGGCACAGATTGCTCCTGCTAAGCAGGTAATGTCGCAGAGGGAGTCTCCCTCGGCCCCTTGGTTCTCTGTCGAACTCAGGGCAGAAAAATCAAACTGTAAGAGGCTGGAGCGGAGCTGGAGGTCAGAGTACTGCCCTTTAGCCAAGGCCAAATATAAAGATGCTATGAATAAACTGCATAAGTCAATTAAAAGGGCCAAGAAAATGTTTTTTGCTTCCTCAGTCCAACAAGCGGAACACTCAAGCAAAGAGGTTTTTAAGATTGTACAATCATTCTTTAAACCACGATGTATAGAGAGGGAGGTTTCCCCGTCCATAGCACTTTGTGAGGACATTTCAACTTTCTTTGAGAATAAAATACAAAAAGTGTATGATTCCTTCACTCCGGCGAGACCCACAGAAAAGGCAGATTCAACAGCCATTGACCCACGTTTACTGCCCATTGGTCAATTCCAGCTAATCTCACTGGATATGGTGAAGAAGGAATTAATGCGCTGCAAATCAGGATTGCCAGAGGACCCCTGCCCACCAAAGCTTTGGGGCCTGATGGCAAATTCAATTGTGCCTACTTTGCAACACATTTGGAATACCTCTATTAGGGCGGGAGAGTTCCCGGAGGGGTGGAAGCATGCAACGCTTCTTCCTCTGAAAAAGAAGCCAAATGGGGACCCTGAGGACCTGAACAACCTCCGGCCAATTTCTTTACTGGCGGCGCCGGGTAAAATGATGGAGAAAGTGATTCAGCGACAGCTAAACAGTTTCATTGAGGCCAACAATATTCTACATGAGACCCAATCTGGGTTTAGACCCGGTTTTAGCACCGAGACAGCCCTGATTGAGGAGGCAGAGTCGTTAAGGTGGTCGATGGATTCAGGGAATTCAGCTATGCTGATGCTCCTGGATCTGTCGGCCGCTTTTGATACGGTTGACCATGGCAGACTACTACAGAGGCTTCAATCGATTGGGCTTCAGGATCAGGCCCTCGGGTGGCTACATTCTTATTTGTCAAACAGATCGCAGAGGGTGGCACTGGGGGCATGCTCATCAAAATCTAGGAGCCTGACACGTGGCGTGCCGCAGGGTTCGGCACTAAGCCCTTTATTATTTAATATTTATCTGGCCCCGCTTTTTACACTAATTGCCAACTGAGGGGTCACTGCTATATCTTACGCAGACGACACCCAGTTGGTTTTCCCCTACTCTGAAGTGTCAGAGGCAGCCTTTGCCAACTTCAAGGGCTGCCTCGGAGAGGTGGCAGCCTGGATGAACACGAATAAATTAAAGCTGAATCCGAATAAAACGGAGGTGATCTTTTTCGGGAAAGGTACACCTCCTGCGGCAGATCTATGGTGGCCCGATGTGATGGGGCCTGCACCACTACCTAGCCTCTCAGCAAAAAACTTGGGGGTTAAATGGGACGATAGTCTAGCCTTCTCTTCGCATATTCAGCAGGTGACGGGGTGCTGTCTCAGCAAATTGAAAAACCTACGGAAAATTCTCGCACTCCTGCCTGAGCAGTGTAGGAAAACGGTGATCCATGCCACAATCACATCTAGGCTGGATTATGCTAATGGCTTATACCTGGGTCTCCCGAAATACCTGATCCAGCGTTTGCAAATCGTGCAGAATGCAGCAGCTAGGCTGCTAAAGCGCATACCGTTCAGAGACCATGTGACCCCTCATCTCCGCGCATTGCACTGGCTACCGGTATTCAGTAGAATAAAATTCAAGGTGCTTACGCTGGCGTTTCGAGCTGTGCACGGAATTTGTCCAGACTATTTAAGATCACGACTGCCCAGATACTCTCAGGCCCGTTCTCTCCGCTCAAATGGCCGGGTTCTGCTACTGGAACCACGAGTGAGGAGGACTCGAATAGGAGGTTGCACGTTCTCGGCTAACACGGCTCGCTTATGGAACTCTTTGCCCCCGAGCTTTCAGAGTGCCCCCTCAGAATCCAGCTTTAGAAAGCAGCTGAAGACCTGGCTCTACTCACAAGGAAACTAGATATTCCTCTCCCCTAGGGTTCGTAGTCCTGCACTGCTCTTACAGCGCCGGGACACCTCCTAGTAGAGGTAGCTGTTCGCGCTATACAAAAATCTGTATTATTATTATTATTATATGCAATGATGACCAGCAGTACCACTGCATTGTGGATTTCATATATAGTTAGCTAAGTATTGTGGGTGGCCGTGAGTAAATGTGAGAGTTCATTAGGGAGCAGCTAGATACAATCACGCCCATCAGTAAGCTAAGTGGTACACAAAAAAATTCTCAAGCTTTTTAAAATAGCAAATATTTTTTCCAAGTAAAAATGCTTGAGGTTGGTCGAGCAATACTCCGCATGCTCAGCCAACTGTTACTGCTGAATTTATCTGATTTGGTACTAGAAAAATGCCAGAGTAACTATAACGCCCCTGTAACGTTTGGTTTTTCAGTGAATATATAGATAGATAGATAGATAGATAGATAGATAGATAGATAGATAGATAGATAGATACAGATGCACACATACATATATAGATATATGTATGCATGTGTGTGTGTATATATATATATATATGTATATATATATTCACTTCAACAGGAAATTATAGCGGGCACATAGGCAACAACATGATGGTATAGCACAAGGTGATTTATTACTCCATAAACCACAGGTATCCCCCAAAATAGCAAGTGTGTCTACTCCTATTCTGAGGTTTCTGAGGCATACTGAGATATTGGTCAAGATGGTCAGATGGTGTTTAAACAACAACTAATTCTTGTTTGACAAAGAGGTGCATACACCATTGAAAGGTACTGCAATAGGCACCTGCTTTGCCCCCATCTTTAAAAATTGGATATGGGCTGGTGGGAGGAGCAGGCGTTCCAGTCCCAATTCAGTGATCTCTTGAATGAGAACATAATTCTATGGGCTAGGTTCATAGATGACCTCTTGGTGATATGGAAGGAGTTGGAGGAGAGTGTGAGGGAGTTTGCAACAGACATTAACAATAATAACTTGAACCTCCATTTCACTAGCTCCATTAGTAGCATGGAAGTGATTTCTGGATTTATTATTATATATGTAAAAAACAGACATTGGAGACCAAAATCTACAGGAAACTCATTTCTGTTAACACAGTGTTACATGTCAGTAGCTTCCATCCCAGCAATTTAATTGACAATATACCTTATGGTAAAGCACTGAGAGTATGCAGGAACTCTAGTGAGCAGGAGGGGTTTGATTCACCCAGTAAATATATGGCGGGCAGGTTTTAGGAAGGAGGGTATCCAGAAAAGGTTATTTGTACATTTATAGAGAAATCTAAAAACATGAAGAGGGAAGAACGTTTGTTTAAGCCAAGGAAGAGAAAACAACAAAATCTAACATAATTTCGATGTATTACCAACTGCAGCACCAAGCAATAGGAGTATATTAAATAAGTACTGGTATCTTGTAAAGGATGATCCGGTGATTGGCAATATAGTTCCCCAAAAACTTGGGTTCACTTTCAGGAGTGTAAGGTCAATGAGGGATGAATTGTTTAAAAACAGCTCCACAGTGGCCACCAAAAGTAATTAGCTCAAAAGTAGTCAAGGATTCCTCAAGTGCCGCAAGTGTTAGGCCTGAGAGAACTCCGCAACCATCAGAGGGGCCAACACATGCAGAACAGCTCATGCTATATATGTATTAGAGTACCCTTGTATTTTCCAATAGGTACAAAGCACTTAGCATCAAATACACAGACATATAGTATAGCATGATAGAGCAGGAAAACAGAGACAAGACCTATCCAGTTGCAATATACTTTTGGGACAGCCATGAAAACAATGATAAAGATCTAAATACTTTGTCACAGATGCAGTGCCCTGGAAGATCAGAGGTGGCAATAGAGAGAAAGACCTTAGAAAATTGGAATCAGTCTACATTCTGAGACTAGATAGCAAAAGTCTAGCAGGGCTAAATATGGACGAAGAACTGTACACACATTTATAACTCATTTTCAGTTTCCAATTGAGTTAATTTGTTGATTTAATTTTGCTCACATGAATTCTAGTCTCTTTAACTGTTTTTAGGAGGATTCCCAAGTAAGTTAATGCAACTAGTGACATGCAGGTTTTGAGTATCACGAAGGCTGAATATGAACTGCTCAGGATTGAGTACAGAACATGCAGATTTGCATATTGATAAAATCATGATTTACCCACTTGGGCTGAATTGTGTGGCAGGAATAGAGTGCAGGTCAATAGGAGTAGGTTTATTTCTTTTTGAATTTTTGAATGTGTGACTGAGGACCAACAATATGATGGTGAGATACAATAAGCCTACTTGGGCTCTATTTTATGTATTTTTACATGTATGTTCTGCACATGGTTATTGTCTGTGTTCACAACTAGTTCCCAACACATTGGCAACCCGTGTTTATAGCTCTTAATTTCTTGAACTATCTCAAGTAATTTTGTGAGACAATCAAGTGTGTATCATGTGATTGAGCAGCTAAGTACAGCCTTTACAAAGGTATTTTAGCCATGTCTATTAGTCAGAGCTGAGCACAACTAGCTAACTTGGGCCAGATTGTATTAATCTAGCAAGGCTCCTCAACACATGCCAACCAGACATTGTCATTTATATAGAATTTGTTCAAATATGTTTTATTCACAATTAAGCACTTGGTCACAAATTAAATGTTTATGAAATGTTTAAAAAATAATTTGTGAAATGTAACATACAATTAGGCATGCCACAGTATTTTTACTGTGTTTACCATCCAGAGTGTCATGTGAATACATAAATAACGTAACAATATGCTGGTTCCTTAATTGTGCACAAGGGAGACACTTTGGAATAAATTGAGCTTTTCTGGAGACCTTTGCATGCTGGGGTCTGGTAATTGTGCGTGTGACCAAGCATTAAGTGCATTTATTTGGCTAGCCGACCTGAGCAGACAGTACCATCTTTTTTAAGGAGCACCGCAGCACATGGCTGTTCTGTGATGACTTTATACTTACCTGCAAAATACTTAAATTTTTGTTGTAAAGGCATGTGTGGTAAAGGCATATGTGTGGTAAATGTTTTCATGCTAAAGACATGGGTGATAAAGACAAATGCATTGTAATGGATGTGTTGTAAAGGCATGCATGGTAATGGAATGCGTGGTTCTGTCATACAATTGTAGTGGCATGTCGTTCCTTACTTTAGGAGCAATGTTCAGAGATCACCAGCCTCAGGGGGGACACCACACCACCACACTTTGGAACATATCTTGAGCATTGGTTTTTAAAAAATAAATCCCACCTAGAAAGTTGAATAGGTGTGATTAAGTACGTTATTTTCCCACAGAGCGGGACTCCACTCCTGAGCTGTAGCCGGGTAGAGGTGAGGTGTTTTATCCTACATTTGAGGGTAAGTTCATCTTCTGATAATATCCATCAGATGGCTATTGACAATAGAACTAACTACAGTATGTCACTAGCGAAGCACGATAAACTTACTGTGTGTGATGTTTTGTTTTGTTTTCTCTGTCTTCACAGATATTCCCAGTAAATCCTGATACAGCTTCGCAGGATTACTGGTGTTGTATCTTTTTCTTACTTTTTATCACTAATATTATCATTAGCAGCAGCGTACATTAATATCTTTTTGCTCCTGAAGAAAGCCACTGATACAAATTACTGATCACTCGGCTGAAACATGTCGACCTTATTTAGTGAGCAGTTTTAAATCTATACTGTTCCACGCACTGCATTTTAACCCAGCCAGTGAGAGCAACTCAATAAAAGAAGGAATTTCTACATCTTCCTAGGCAGTTTTAGATCACTATTAGCCCCTCCTTTTTTTGCGCTGCGCCCACACTACACCATACCTTCACATATGGGATTTTAGCATCCTAGTCACACTAGGGAACATCATTTGAAAAACATCCCTGAGCTCCTCCCTCACAGTGAGGGAGTTGTAGCCCTCAGCAGGACTAGGATTTCCTGCTGGGAGGAGGAACTCATATGATGAAGCATGTCACCTGCGGGTGAGTGAGGGTTCCATTCCTTAATGGATAATCCCCCTTATTGGTTATATCTCCTTCACAACTCTTTTTGAGTGAACTTGCACTTTCATCACACACAACTCACGTGCTAATATATAGACCCGAGGTAGTACGGTGTTATGGATTATGTACAGGGGAAGTTCTCCTCGTTAGTCTTTAAACATAATTCCCTAGGACCCCACCCCACCATTTTGTTGTTCTAGTCCTATAACCCCATCTCTTCCTCTCTCCTATCCCTCAGTAGACCTTTCCCCACTCGATCCTGTGTAAACACCATACATTATTACCTTTGTAATTTTACAGTGCCCCCAATAAGTTACTTCTGAGCAGACTCTATATAGTACTCCTCGGTGGTTTAACAATGTCTTGAATAGGTTGCTTTTGTGTTGATTCTCTCAACCCGCTGGATAGACTCCTTGAAGGTTTAACAGTGCATCCAAAGCATTGCTCATTTGTCACTCTAATGTAGACTCCACACAATATTCCATGCTGATTTAACATTGCCCATGCAGTTGGCAATGTTATGGGTCCTCCGATGCTGTGGTAGACTTCAAATATTACTCCTTGATGGTTTACCGTGCCTCCAATTGGTTGCTTTTCCATTGGCTTTCTCTACCCCCTGATTAGTCTCACTATAATACTCCTGGGTGGCTTAACAGTTCTTCTTAAGCATTGCTCTTTTTTCACTGCTATGTAGACTCCACATAATAGTCACTGATGATTTAACCTTGCCTTTACAGTTTGGCTCCTCTAATGCTATTAGGTAGACTACATATATTACTTCTTGATGGTTTAACAGTGCCTTAAAATGGCTGTTCTTTTGTCATTCTTGGGTGGACTCCATATAATTTTCCTTGGTCATTAAAGTGTGCCTCCAAAGAGTTGCTCCTCTTTCCTCCCTGGTAACTCATCTGTCCCTCCTGGGAAGACTTCATATAATACTCCTTCGTGGATTACAAGTTCCTCAAAGTGGTTGCTCCATTATTTACCTGTGGTAAACTCCATACCATGCACTGTGGTCGTATGACAGTGCCTCCACTGGGTTGATCCTATATCTCTCCAGGGTAGACTCCCTATAAAAATTCATGGAGGCTTGATAGCACCCCAAGTGGGCTGGTCCTCTGTTAAACTTATGTACACTCTATGTAGACTTCATCTAATGTGCATTGGTGGTTTAACAGTGCCTGCAATGGGTTGGTTCCTCTGATACCACAGAATGAGAGTCATATACCAGAACTGACCCCAGTGTTGTACATCAACAATCTATACATCTATTCTGGCACTCTTTGCAACACACATTCTTAGCACACTGTGAACCCACTATATCATCAAACTACAGACACCTTATTAATATTCCCACATAGGTCAACCCATAAATAGAACACTTTCAATCAGGCACTCTGAAGGGCACCCAGTTACCAACCAAATGTAAATCAAAGCATTTCACACCCTCACCAGGGCAATGAAGCGTTGTATGAGTTATGTAAAGAGACCGCCCTTGAAAGAAATTCGAGGCTCAGAAGCAGTGGAGTAACAAACCTTGAGGGTGCCCTCCCTGCAAAGTACATGGAGGGCCCAACACGCTCCAAACCGTCAGGAACTATCAGGCGACGGGCCCACCACTTGTGCACAGTGCCAGAAGGAGCCCCCTGAAGCTTGAGGCCCTCTGCACCGGGGAGGGGGCTGAGGGGACTAATGTTACACCACTGCTCAGAAGGGGTATGGACAGAGCAACATAAATATCAGTACAATACAATACATTACAACGGATTCCACATTAAAAGCCACATTAAAAACTCACATTGATTAGGTAGAAATAAACTGTGGTATGATTCTCTAAAAGTTGCACATAATTGTTTATAAGGGGGCGTGGCTACTGCGCTGAGCAAGATGGTAGCTCTCACCTGAGCTCTGCTGCCTCGCGGAGCGTCAGAAGAGGATTTCGACGGCATTTGGACCCTGCCCTTTAGTGTACTTCTCCCGCTTCATGGCAGCTCACGTTTGCTGCCTTTTTTCAGAATACTTCTTCTGTTTTCGGCCGCTTTTGCTGCAAATTGGTTTTCCTGACCTGGGCGGCCGCCATTTTGTATGCGCGACGCCTGTGTCTCCTGAGGAGAAAACCAACATGCTGAAACAAGTTGCTGCTGTGGTTATGATGACTTGGTAATTATACCACAATTACCATACCCCTCTCTGCTGCTACACAGTGTTTGTAGAATGGGGGATAGCTTTAAATAATAAAGGCATTTCTAAGCAAGCCCAGACCTTGCACTCTTCATGCCTTTTCCTCAACATTGCCATACTTAGTTTGCTCAGGAGAATGTTCCCTGACATCTGTTTTGCTTTTGAGACGCTTGTCTTCAGTGCCAGCTGAACCTGCTCTTCTTTCTCCTGATCATGTGACTTTGTGATCAATTTTGAGTGTGGGGATTCTATTGTATAGATCAGTCTTCCGCTTGTCATGGTGTGAGGTAACAACGGATACAGCCAACTCATCTCTCCTTGACGTAACAGGTATATGGTGCTGTGGCAATTCCTCTGGATTGGTGTTGTTAATCTTATCCGCATGTTGCCTCCATATCTACTGTCTGGTTTCTGCTGGAGCTGACTGACCTTGAATTTTCTCACAGATGATCTACCTCTAGATGGTTGTGGATGGTTAGTAACTGATTGTGAGCTTGCTGCACTCAACAGCCTCCATCATCTGGTTTTGCCTTGTTATCTACATCAATACGGTGTGTGAAATAGCTTCACACCCTCGTTGCGTCCTACAATATTGAGAATCTTATTTATGGGAAGGATCTCTACTTTTAAAAATCATCCTCATCCTCGTCATCAAGTTTATCTTGTCAAGATGGCCAACAACTCCATTTTTCTCACAAAGTCATCTTCGTCTAGCACCAAACTGAAGAGAGTAAAAAATGAACCTCCATCTCCAGTTCAGTCTTCTTCCAAACCAGTCTGAGATTCCATCTTGGATGAACTACGAGCTTTAAAACCATTCATGAGTACCACCATTGAAAAATTACAACTGATTGAAGACTGATGGATCAATATGGAAGGTAAAATGTCTGAAATTTACATATAAGTAATCTTCAAGATCTGTCTACTAAAATACCTGTGCTGGAACCAGAAATACACAAACTTAAACTCCACACTGAGGACTAAGAAAACTGTAACAGAAGGAACAATCTTCAACTTTGTGGTCTGCCTGAAAATTTTGAAGGTCCGGATCTCCTTTCTTTTTCGAAGAAATTCTGGGCTGCCTTCTCAATCTTCAATCTTTGACTCCCCTCAACATCCAACGAGCTCGTCATTTTGATCGGTCTCAACCTCATTCCAACAAGCCACGTGGCATAATTATGCTTTTTCATGAATTCACTGACCTGATGCATGTTCTAAAAATTGCCAGAGAAAAAAGAGTGTCTTGCTTGGTCGCGACATAACATCTTCATCTCACATGATCTTTCTAATGCTACCAATGCTAGATGTAAAGAATTCCTAGCCCTCCGACCACAAATGAGATCTATGAATATCCGTTATGACATCTTACACCATTGTCTTTGTAAAATCACCCATGAAGGTGTATCCCGCTCTTTTGAAGATCCTCTCAAGTTAAAACAGTTTTTGCATTCTATCACTTGAATGCTTATGGACACAAATGTTCAATGTCCTTGAAACCTTCTATGCTTCTATATGAGTAGACTGTTGCTGTTTTACATTTCATTATTACTTCTTGTTTTGGTCTTTAATGTTCTTCATCTATTTATGATGATTTAGGGGATCTAAATAGTTTCTCTTGTACTATTTTATTTTCTCTATATTTTCTTCTTTTCTATACTCTTTTTATCCTCTTCCTCTCCACCTTTCTATGTTGTCTATATTGTCCATGAGTGTGGACATGCCCGGTTCTTGTCTCTTTCGTTGCTTATTATAGATCTGGCTTTCTGTCCTTGATCTGTCGCTTTTTCCTTTTTCTTTTTCTGCTCTTTTTTCTTTCTCTCCCTGTTTTGTTTCCTTTCCTTCATTTTCCCTCTCTTCACTTATCTTTCCTTCCTTCTTTTACAGAAAACTCATAGTAGTGATGTTGAATCTCTCAAACTCAAATGTCAGTGAGTGGACCTGGTTGTTTTTCCCCCTGCTGTTAACCGTACACTATATATGGAAGATACCCATCCTACTGCAACCGATACTCAGTTTTTTTTATGGTCTCCTTTCTCTTTGCCATATTCTGGATGCTATGGCCCTCCTGGAAAAGGATATTACTCTTCAAGAGATTTCTGATGCAATTAAATCTTTAAAAATAGCTAAGGCTCCTGGTCCTGATGGTTTTTCTATTGAACTTATATCCTCCTTTTCATCTATTTTTGCTCCACATTTACTTGCACTTTTTCTTCCTTTTTACTCCACTTTAAACCTGAAGGTTCTTTACTTGATGCTCTTATTGTTATTTTCTCTAAATCTGACAATGACCTCTCCCTTTGCCAAAACTACCGCCCTAACTCACTAATTAATTATGATTGCAAAAAATAAATGCTTCTAGATTGGAGGGTGTTATCCACTTACTTATTAAACCTGATAATGCCAGAATTTTCTCTAATGTGTTCGCTTTGGGGAAAAGTTATCCTGATCCTTTAGCCACTCTATCCCTCGATGCTGAGAAGGCTTTCAATCGCATAATGGTTTGGCTTTGGCCCCAAATTTCTTTCTTTCATCAAATTGTTGTATTCTGACCCTTGCATGTGTGTTTTGGTTAATGGTTTCTTATCCCCTTATTTCAATCTATATAGAGCTACACAGCAAGGGGACTTTCCCTTTTCTCCTCTTTTATTTCTTTTCTGTCTATAACCCTTTCTTGAGCGTATTCATCATAATCCTTTGATTACTGGCTTCTCCCACAACTCTTGTAAAAATAAACTATCTGCTTATGCAGATGATATTTGTGTCTCTCTCTCCAAACCACTAACCTCCTTACCTCCCTTTCTACAGGAAATGGACCTATATTCTAAAATATCTGGCTATAAATAAAAAAAATTCGAAAACTGAACTATTGCCCCTCAATTCAATTTGTTCTCAATCCATGTTTGATGATACCAACTTTAAATGGTGTCCATCTAAAATTAAGTATCTTGGTGTGTGGTTTTCCTCTACCATCCCTTAAACTCTATCCCATTATTTTACTGCGTTAAGACTTAAAATTCAAAATTGATTTTCCTCATGGTCCCCACTATATTTATCCTGGTGGGGCAAGCTGGATACCATTAAAATAAATGATGATTGTACCACTTATTCTATTCCTACTCTCTATGCTACCCTTCAAAATTCCTAATTACTATTTTAGTCAAATCAATTCCATTTGCAATAAATTCCTTTGGAATAGCAAACCGGTCAGTATTGCTTTGACTAAATTAGTCAAACCAAAAAACAAAGGAGGTGTACAATTTTCTAACTTTAAACTGTATCATACTGCTTTTTTAATTAGACAAGCATATGCACTGAACAACCAACACCTCAATGTTCCGATTCCTAGTTGGATCTGTTTTGAATGCTCTCTTTTACATGACTTCTCTTTTTATGGTATTTGTTTCATGTCTAATTGCACCTTTATATCTAAGCATCCTAATCTAAAATACTCCCAGCACTTGTTACATTCACTATATATAGATGGTGTCTAATTTTCAGCAAGCTTTTCTTGCATCTTCAATTTGGTACAATAAATTCATTAAGTTCCGCCACAAATCCTTCGATTTTAAACATTGAAAAGAAAACAATATTCTATATGTTCACCAACTTGTATCTAATAACTCTGTTATTCCTTTTAGTACACTATAAACAATGTTATGATCTACCCCCCTCTTGCTTCTCTCAATATGCTCAACTATCACAACCTCTTCAATCATTTATCGCAACCAAAAACTTTTCAATCAATGGTCCACCATTTACTCCCCTAACTTCTTTACACAACGTCTCTTCTGACTCTAACCCTAAAGCCTCCTTTAAATACAAACATTTATCCACTCATACTACTGAAAGACCCAAATCCCCAATTGAACTTGCTTGGGAACTAGACATCTCCATCACTCTCTCACCTACGAATTGGGATAGGTTATGGTTAAAAAAAGTTTTACCTCTAGAGCTGCTAACATTACCCAATCTCTATTTTTTCTGTATAATAGAGCTGTTATGACACCAGTGTTTATACATAAATTCAACCCTTCTTCCTCTCTTCTCTGTTGGTCCTGTCTTTCCTCCGATGGTACTGTATCCCATTTGATGTAATATTCTCCCAATGTTGAAAAATTCTGGAAATCTATCTGGGCTAAATGTTCCAAGATGTTTCACTTTTGTATCCCCTTATCAGTTCATAATGTGTTCCTTGGCTCCTTATCAGCTGACTTTCATGAAAGTGAGTTGAAATTGGAGTTGCTTGATCTTTTTATTGCTCTTGCATTTAAAGTTATTCTTACCTCGTGGAAGGATAATTCCACAATGTGTATGTTACCATGGTGGAATCTTATTTGTAACAAACATAGAATATCTACTGCTTCAGCTTTATCTTTACCCAAAAAAAATTAAGTCTGATTTACTTTGGTTACATGTCACTACGTTTCTATCTTTATACTCCTCTTTACACTAATACTCATTTGACAATTATTCTATTTTTCGTTCCTGTTTCTTTCTTTTTCCTTTCCACCCTCTTTCCTCTTTCTTTATATTATTTAATTGTCCAATTAATTGTAATCCAGATGGTACCCTAATCTTTCTCTTCTCTTATTTTCACTTACTGCACATAGCTGTAATTAATAGTTTCTCTAATACATAATATGTCTTTTTTTGCTTCCTCTTACTATGTATTCTAATATGTCACTCTTTTTTCTTGTGCATAATTATATTCCTGGTATCTGTTTACATACAAAATAAAAATTATTTTAAAATATAATTGTTTATACAAGACACTTAACTTTAGGAAATATATGAAAGTGGTGTGCAGATCTCCCAGCAAACCAGACACTGCTATGTACCTATTTTATTTCATCAGAGGATACTAGTGAAATGTCCACATCACTTACAGGAATCTGGGATCCACCAGAATGGTTGATGAATTCTTTCAGTGTTCACATATGGAGAGACAGATTAGCATGACCACAACGTGGACTAAACTTGCGAGATGCGCCACCTGAAGTTTCACATCCATCTGGTCCTCGCATCTACCTGAAACCTCATATTCATCTGAAGCTGTGATCTTGTGGAATGACTGGCAGAAATCTGACGCACTGGCATGGCACTGCGCCCTGTGCATGGGGGCATCTTGGACAGGCGGCCACTGAGGGGGCACCTGTTCTCGGCTGACATGATCAGTGTGCTTTCAATTAAACAAAACCCAGCCTGCAGCATTTTGGACAAAATTCTAATCTACCAGTCATAGCTGCAAGTAGTGCAGACGTTGCAACATTGCATTAGTGTAACCCGGGGGATTCAAGCTGTGTGGCTCCTACGGGGCACACAGCAAGTAGGTGTCAAATTCAAACGCAGCACAACCATTCACTCAAGCCTGCCAACCAGACTCAGCAGCTTATGAAGTACTAAAAAGAAACTCTCTGTGTTGTCACTTTACATGATTGCAAACAAAATCAGGATGATAAACAAGGTACAAAGAAAAGGTTACAAAATTCATGTGATACCAGAAAAATAAGTACACATATGTTGCAACTGTAAACCCATGACTATTTCCTGGACTGCATCACCTGGAGTTTACACAAGAAACTCTGCATCAAACATATAAACCCACTGAGTTATATTACTAGGATTGCACATGTGACTTGCAGGTTGCACAAAGTGCCACAAAGAAACAGGGCTCTGCACAAAGGCAGGGCAGCCGGGGCTCTTTGCCCCCAGCTCCGCACATTTTGGAAGCCAGCACTCCTGCTACATTGCATATTTACAAAAAAGAATCCTTCCTGACCCGTGCCTTTCAATTGGAGCTAACGCAGAAATACCTCAAGTGGCACCAGCGTGTTTTGGCTTCCCTCAGCTTCATGTACGTACTACTCCTTGGATTGAAACCCAAAGTGGGGCCCGCAAGGTTTTTGGCACCTAACCCCCAAAAACGTTTCTGACATACTTGTGCTGTAGACATATTAATATTGTTCCTGAAGTGCAAGACTGTGCAATACGTTGATTGCAATAAAGGTCACTGCAAATTGGCAAATCCTTATGTCAAGAACAGGGCTTTAAGTCGAAGCGAGATGGTACCCTGTGAACTTCCGATAAGTGAAGTGCCTGATTGCTCAGTCAGCGCAGGTACCTGGGAACTCCACGGGCTGGGAAACCGATAGAGAGCTGGTATAAAGTCACATGAGTTGTGAGAAGTGGGAAAGTGTGGTTTTAAGTGCTCCAAGAGGCATAGAGGGGGCTGATGGACCTCTGAAGGTTTACAATGAGGGTCTGCGGTCCAGCAGAGTGTTACTTATTGAAACGTGCATCCTGCTACATCCTGCACAGGGGTTTGTGTTCAACCACCTGAAATAAAACCACTGACACACCAATAAAAGGGAGTTCAGGGGCTCATACTCTGGAATGCCATTAAGCCTAGCCCAGAGACAGTGGCAAACTACCTGCATTTTGAAAACTAAGCTATTCAGACTGGTAGCCAACTGAGAGATGGCTGTGAAGAAGAGAGCCACGGAGGAGTATCGGATGAGAGGTGGGACATCTTACACCTGATTGGATTCTTATAGTTTCTGGAAGTGGAGGTGAGCAAACATCACTGCGATTAGGCGTCTGCAGATATGACCTTGTGGGCCACAAGTGCCTGAAGGTTACTACTCATCGCAGTGGGTAAATGGGGGTTCCATCACACTGCTATGATATTATGAGACCAGTCACAATGGGCATCTAACATTAACTGGCCAATCAGGGGTCGGTGTCATGGAAAGGTGATACACCTGCCTTTTTGTCTTGCCGGCTGGTCCAGCTTCTTCTACTGTTCACATGAATGTGTGGCTCAGCAGATGAATTTATGTCAGGTGTGTAAATGTGATGAGGGCATCTAAACAGTTAGAGGTCGTACTGTTTTCTAGGGGTGTAAACATGGTGTAGCACAGGGCAATAACAATTAAAATATTCATGATACTGTAGAAACAGTCATGAATATTTCTTAACCAGCATCGATTGGATTATTATGCACTGGGGAGTCCCTGTGTTGGACAAAGTACTGTCAAATCATTGCATGGCCTGTCCCCACTCGAAGGAATTAGGCTGTTATGCATAGCTCTTGTGGAGAGCAATTAGTGTGAACGACTGGATTTTAAATCCGGTAATTCTCTTCTAGCACCAGTGAGTAACAGAACTCGCTACCCGCTGTTCCTACTTCATAAAGGCATCCATGCCGCTCTGTCTGGGCTCTCGGAGAGCCTGTCAGAGCAGCTCTCAAGAGCATGAAGCAAAGCTTCTGGATGGCAGGGAAGGCACAAAGAGCGGTGGGCGTGGTTGTCAAGAATCCATTTATTTTTTATAGATTTGGGACAGGTAGGAGATGTTTTTTTCTGTATGGCTCTCCTGTCACTTATGTACCCCTGTGTAGTGCTCAAAAGCAGGAGCACATGCTTTTCTGGGGCATACATAACAAAAAATTATAGATTGGTAAAAAGTGATTTACTGTGATATTTTTAGACTGGGTGTTCCTAGTGACGTTATAGACAACTTAAGCTTTGCTCTCATTGTCTCTTTGACGTCATTCAGAGCCCCTCGGTCAAAAACATGCCTGTAATTCACTGTTATCCATCTATATTTCTAAATGTTATTGTGCCAACTTTTCATTGGGCATGTCGTTGTCTGCCATAAGTGTCATGTATGTAACTCGTTTGTCAGAATGCTACCCCCCACTGTTCGACCCATTCCTGAAGAGGACCTTGCTGTGATTCAGAGCCCATCTAGTTCACCCTGTGAGTGTGCACACCTTGTTGCTATGCCAGTTTCTGCAACTTTTTGTGCTATTCCCCCATTGAATGAGCTCCCACAGTGCTGTTCTGGTGGCTTCTTCACATGAGGTGTGCCTTGTCACCACTCTACATTCTTGTGTTAGGACACAGAAAGTTCAACAGATGTGTTTCCAATTTGTTTTTTGCAAAGTGTTCTATGCTTTGCTTAGACACTGCAGAGAGCAACAGAAACCCTGGCTTCCTTCACCAGGATGAGCTGCTCACTACGAGGTGCCAAACAGGCCAAATTTCAATTAACTCAGATGTGACACATTGGTTAATATCCTTCGCAGTGGTTCACATAGGAAATAGATTGGTTTATGTTTGAAAAAATTACTTGCTGTCCCTTTCTGCACACTGTTCTGCTTCAGACAAGTTAGACCAGTGCTTTAAATGGGCCGGTACTCACCGGTACTGAGTACCGGCACTTCTTAATTTTCTCCCTTTGAGTACCAGCACTTTTTTCTAGAAGAAAAAGAGTACCGGTACTCATGGGGATCTGACTTTAACCGAGGCAGCGGGCTCCCTTTATCCCTCAAGTTATACTACGGCAGCACCTTTCAAGCACTGCACGGAATCAATCACAGGAGCTCGTCACCAGGACCCAGCGTGAGCTGCTTTGTAAATCAGAGCATGGGTGTGTCTGCTGAGTCATTTGCTTATCCAAAGATCTTTCACAGTGGGCGCTAAGAGGGGGCTGTAAGATCTAATGGGTGGCGGTGGGAGGCACTATTCAGGACATAACTAAAGAACGTATGGGAAGGCTTTTACAGTCGCCACGCATCTGAATTGCTTTCTTGCACACTTCCACTTCCACACTCGCTGATTCCTATTTCATCGACCTTGGACAGACCTTAAGACCAATCAAAAATGTGGAGATTGGCACCTGGTCCCCCAGTACAGACGTTGTCAGCTCTGGCCCTAACTCCGGTTTACAAATGTTCCAGGAGAGACTTGTTTATTTATTTTATGCGTTTTTATATAGTGCGGACTTTACCAGAAGTTGTCATAGCGCTTCACAATAGGAACAGTAATGATACATGAGGAGAGCATTACAAGTGAACAAATTACAAAAGCAAACGTTAAGTTACATGAGACAAAAGTGACAATTGTGAGCAAACAAAATACAAGAGGTAGCAAACGATACATTACAGGAGGAAAAAGTGATATGTGTGCAGGTTACAAAAGCATACAAAGTACAAGTAGAGGTATAGTACTGCAATAAATGGCAGACACTCCAGCACAAGAACAAACGTTACATGAGGCAATGGTGGCACTTGCGCAAGTATCTAAGGAAAACAAAATGTAAGAGGTAGCAAACAGTATGGTACAAGAGAAAAGTGACGTGTGCATGTTACAAGAGTACCAGTACTGG
This sequence comes from Lissotriton helveticus, assembly GCF_964261635.1. Classification (NCBI taxonomy): domain Eukaryota; kingdom Metazoa; phylum Chordata; class Amphibia; order Caudata; family Salamandridae; genus Lissotriton; species Lissotriton helveticus. Next base: position 832,120,980 of record NC_136068.1, read on the forward strand.
ACAGATGGCTCAGTGGGCTGTAGGCCACCGGTTCGATTTAAGGCAGGCTGAAGCAGCATGTAATCCTTAGGCTGTTGATAAAATGCATGCAGATTTCGTGCATACAACCTTGGCGCAGTCAAAAAGCTAACCCGCCCCTTGTTCCCCCTTAGCCCCACCCTAAACTCCGCCCACTGCTCCTTTTGGTTAGTACCTGCACTTATTTTTTTCCATTTAAAGCACTGAGTTAGACTGGTTTGCATACCCTGTACTGGTTGGTAGACAGGAATCCTAGTTTGAGAAATCTGTATGCTGGTTAAGGCACAGGTAAGCTACTGGTACAATGATCAATCATAGTGATTTGGGTGACAAAGCATATGGTTTAAGGTCTGCGGTTTATGTTCCCAATATTACAGTCTATATCAACAGCACACTGCTGATGCTTTTTATTGCAATGGTGTATGCACAGTTAAAACTGGTCACTGTATTTTACAGTGGGTTGAATGCACACCATACTGGCTTGTATGTATACTCTATTGGTTTAGCTTCATAATAAATTGGTTCAGATACTTAATGCTGTGGTTTGCATGCATAGTCTAGTGCTACATATGGATAATACACTGGTCCACATGCCTAACGTATTAGTTGAGATATATAATATATTGTGTTTCTCCCTAATGTACTTAATTTCACACTAACTGCCATGCATATGATTTGCAAGAGTAACATATAGGTGTCAACGTTTAATGAATGTATATATATATATATATATATATATATATATATCACGTAATCTTCAAACCTCCACACACAAGCGGCGAAAGAAGAGGCAGACCCCACGTTATCCAGGCAAGTTGTTATTTATTCACGTGCCTTTCAAAAATGTAACGTTTCGAGTACTAGCGTACTCTTGTTCACACACCACATTCTTGTTTAGGGACTTCTTTTATGTTTGCGGTTCTGACCCCACCTGCGGGCCACACCTACCACACGTGCATCACAAGGTTCAGCCTACAGCCTGGTTTGAACAATTTAAAGCCACAGTACATGTTTAACATTGTGATATATAATTGCATTTAAACACATTTAAAACCACATTGCATAAAATAATGCCTGATATAAACTTCATCATGATGATTAAAAATGTATATATATTATTGTGCAAATACTTTGAAAATTTACATATCTTAACTGCATGAATGCATATGAGAATGTTCATAAAAAGATTATTTAAATGATATGCTTAAATGCATAGTTCACTACTAAATCAATTTGTAATGAAAACTGGAACATTCGCAAAATATGTACACAAAGCATTATGAAAAGGTTTTTTGTGTTGAAATTAATCACAGTACCGTTAAAAATTGATACAGAGCTTAGCAGAACTTGTGAAAAAAGGAGGATATGTCACCAAGAAGCACCTCAGTGTATAACTGTGATGTTGAGCTACAGTCCTATATACTTATTAAAAAATTTATACATTATAAACTTTATGTCGCATAAATATTAAGGACTATTTACAAAAATTTATATGTACAAAGCGTGAAAAAAAAAGAGCTCAAGTATATTCACAGTGCAAATGAACCACCTAAAGAAATTTCTTTTGAACCAATGATTATTTAAAAGACTGCCTTGTTCAGAAACCTGAACAGCCAATTCAGAAACAAAAATCGGACTGCAGATCACCTAAAATAGGTGCATTACTATAAATTACATAGAGTTCAAGACGTATGTAATTCAACACTCTTAACTACGGTGACATAACAGCTGAACCGTGAAGTATACTGTATATATTAAGTGCAGAGTGTGTGCGTTTGATCAGTGTTCCTACAAAAAATTATGCATGTCCTCTGTCGCATTCAACCCATTTGGTTGTTTGCTGTCGAGCCTGATAATGTACCGTGCTTCCAATCGGTGTAATAGTTTGTCGCGGTCGCCACCGCGTCTAAGTGGAGCAACAGCATCGATGACATAATATGTAAGACACGACAGGTCCCTGTCGTGTCTGCTGTTAAAATGACGCGCCACCGGGTAAGCACCATCGTGGTTAACAATAGCACGAAGGTGCTGCAGTATCCTAACATGCACCTGAGCACCGGTACTGCCCACAGAGCGCAGACCGCAGGTGCACATTAGGACATAAACCGCAAACTCCGTTTGGCAGTTGTAATTGCCACGAATTGGTATTTCAGTATCAGAGAATGGAGTGCGGTAATGGGTGATGTTCTGCCCAAATTTACATGCTCGGCATGAGGAACATTTGTGGAAGCCTTTGCCTCCAAACCATTGATTGACTAAAGGTAATTCAGGGCTGGATTTGACCAGCTTGCTGTGCATACTGAATGCGCGCCTGAATGTAATCACAGGTCTGTCTGGAGTCATATCACATAAAACACCATCAGTTTTTAAGACTGCCCAGTGTTTGTTCATTATGGATTTGATTTTGCGGTGTTGTCTGCTGTATGTGGTTATTAACCGGATCGTGTCAGCGTTCGCATCATTGTCAGGGGGTTTATGTGTCAGCAAGGAGACTCTTGATTTTTCTCTACTCTTTTGTAATGCATTGGATAAACAGCCTTTGCTGTATCCCCTTGCCTGAAGTCTAGCTAACATCATAACGGCACCTTCCTCAAACTTTTCTTGTGTGTTGCAAATTCTTTTTAAACGCAACAGTTCGCCAAGAGGAAAACTCATTATGCCATGCTTTGGGTGACCACTGCTGGCATGTAATATACTGTTACCAGCAGTGGGTTTCCTGTGTAGGGATGTGCCAATCACAGTACCAATGATATTAATACAAACATCAAGAAATTCAGCCGATGTAGTACTGATATTAGATGTAAAAAATAGATTGAAATGATTGGTGTTGAGTGCGTTAACAAATATTTGTGCACTATTCACATCACCCTCCCATATACAAAAAACATCATCGATGAAACGCATCCAATGCTTAATGCGATCAAAACCAGGAATGCCGATTAGTTCCCGCTCCTCCCACAGCCCCACGTGCAAGCACGCGTAACTGGGGGAGAAGCAGGATCCCATGGCAACACCGCGTATTTGTCTCCAAATGTCTTTTCCAAATAGAAAATAATTGTTATCAAGGCACCATTGTACCAGGTCACATATCATTTTATTATGACTGTAGTACGCACAGGATTTATGTCCCAAAAAATGTCTAATCCCTTCAACGCCTTGCGTGTGTTCGATACAGGTGTACAAAGACTCAATGTCTAAAGTAATGATGCACCAGTTCTCTTGCCATTGTATTGATTCTAACTTAGACAAAAAGTCCCCCATGTCTTTGATATAACTTGGCAGCGATTGGACATGCTCCTGTAAATAAAAGTCAATATAACGTGAAATGTTCTCACCCATACTTCTGAACGCCGAGATAATGGGTCTCCCCGGTGTTGGATTTTGCATTTTGTGCACCTTGGGAATTAGATACATATGTGGCATGACCGGATGTTCCACCAACATAAAAGCACATTCAGTAGCTGCAATCAGATTATTTCTTTTGTACGATAACAGCTGCTTTATTGTCTTTAGCGTGCTTGTACTGAACGCCGTTACTCCTTACATAACAATTGGCGTTTTCTAATTGTCGTTTGGCTTCAGTAATGTATTGGTCTTTTTGCCATAAAACAATGTTGCCTCCTTTATCAGAAGAATTCACGATGACCTCTTGATTTTTGGACAATTTAGCCATTAAGTTGTTGTATTGCTTGGATTGAAAACTGGACATATCTTTCTTAGTATGGATTTGTTTATTGAGTTTTTTCAAATCCTCGATGATGCGTTCATGGTAAATGTCCACCGCGTCCTTTGGCATGACGGGGACAAATTTACTTTTCGGTTTGAAGGGGCTCTCACCGGCACCCTTTTGTGGAATATCAATCGCTCGCAACTCACTCTGTGTATCAGAAACATCCATGTTGGATATTGGTGGGGCTGCTCCGCTGTTCAAATTGCAAAGCGTTATGAGAGTTCTGGCGTCGCTTGCCGGAACCAATGGGGGTGCATCAATTACATTGGCCACCCCAGTGGTTGTAGATGAATTCAAGTTGGCTTTAGATTTGATTGCATAGAATTTCTTAAGTTTTAATTTCCGAATATATAAAAAGACATCAGCTCTTGTGGTGGTATAGTCAAATGAGCTCTCAGGACAAAAATTGAGACCCAACTTAAGAATTTGTTGCTCGGCTGTGGTTAGTGTTATATCAGATAAATTAATGATAGTGCTTGCATTAATCATTGTTTGTTGTTTTTCTTTTTGAACCATTTCTTTTTTTGCGGCTGCGGTGGTTTTTGCGCGTTTTCTTCTTGCCCTCCGCCTTGTGTTTTTCGTCTTCCTGCATTGCGAGACCGCGTCCGTGGACCTAACGACTGCAGGTGGGCCTCGACCAAAAAATCAATTTCTTCACCTAGGTCGAGGATGGCGTGTGGTGAATTGTCCTCCAATAGACTTGACAATGAGCCGCATGTGCTCGATGTACTGGCGAGCGAAATAGTTTCCGTTGCTGTCACTTCATGATTATCCAATGTCATAGCCGAGTCTTGCTGAACCTCCTGCGTCTGGGTTCTTAGTGCCGTTTTTTGAATTTGCCGCTGCTTCTTTGCCTGATCATATTTGCGTGCAAACGTATATATCTGGCCTGTCTCATAGTCGTCGATAGATACATATATATATATATATATATATATATATATATATATATATATATATATATATATATATATATATATATATATTTATATTACCTACTGGCGATAGCCAGTAGGTATATATAGTTAGGATTTTTTTCCTATGGGATTTTTGAAAATTCTATGTCGAATAACTTTGCCGTTTGAGGACAGAATTGGCTGAAATTTTCAGGAAAATGGAACATTCTGTTTCTGAGCAGCCCCTGAAAATTTGGGGGGGTTTCGTCAAAGGGGGGCCGAGAAAAAAGGGGGGTCCCAAAACGTGCTTTTCCCATGCAATTTTCCATAGGGCGGTTGGCCTCACTTTTAGCAAAATTGTAGGGACTGGTAGCCCGATGTGCCTTTGCTATGTCTCAAGATATATGCTCCAGTGGTTTTTACGAAAATTAACTTTGAAAATATATATTGGGCTACATTGGGCTATATATATGTTGGAGCCCAAATGTAGCCCAATGTAGCCCAATGTAGCCCAATGTAGCCCAAAGATGGCCACCAGAGAGAAAAAAAAACAAATGTAGCCCAAATATCAGCCAGATGTAGCCCAACTATAGCCCAATGACAGAATGTCCCAGTGTGTTCTAAAGAACAACTAGAGTGCTAACAGTCCTACTTATTACAAAGGTATGGCACACCTGAAGCCATCTTGATTGGAATAAAGTGGTAACTCTTAAAACATTTAATTTAAAAAGGAACAAAATGAGGGGGTTCATTTTGCCATAGAAAGTATGATTAGCGAATATATGACGAAATCCCGCATACCATCAGTCCGCATACCATCAGTCCGCAAAAAAAATCCCGCATGTACTATTAGGCCGCAAATTAAAATAACGAAAACTTTTAGAACGAATATGCCTTTAGCATACACTAAACAACTAAACTACCCTAAACCCTAAAACACTACCCCCAGCATGACCCTACACTACACAAACACTACAACACTACCCTAAACCCTAAAACACTACCCCCAGCATGGCCCTACACTACGCAAACACTACAACACTACCCTAAACCCTAAAACACTACCCTCAGCATGACCCTACACTACGCAAACACTACAACACTACCCAAAACCCTAAAACACTACACCCCAGCATGACCCTACACTACGCAAACACTACAACACTACCCTAAACTCTAAAACACTACCCCCAGCATGACCCTACACTACGCAAACACTACAACACAACCCTAAACCCTAAAACACTACCCCCAGCATGACCCTACACTACGCAAACACTACAACACTACCCTAAACCCTAAAACACTACCCCCAGCATGAACCTACACTACGCAAACACTACAACACTACCCTAAAACACTACACCCCAGCATGACCCTACACTACGCAAACACTACAACACTACCCTAAACCCTAAAACACTACCCCCAGCATGACCCTACACTACGCAAACACTACAACACTACCCTAAACCCTAAAACACTACACCCCAGCATGACCCTACACTACGCAAACACTACAACACTACCCAAAACCCTAAAACACTACACCCCAGCATGATCCTACACTACGCAAACACTACAACACTACCCTAAACCCTAAAACACTACCCCCAGCATGACCCTACACTACGCAAACACTACAACACAACCCTAAACCCTAAAACACTACCCCCAGCATGACCCTACACTGCGCAAACACTACAACACTACCCTAAACCCTAAAACACTACACCCCAGCATGACCCTACACTACGCAAACACTACAAAACTACCCTAAACCCTAAAACACTACCCTCAGCATGACCCTACACTACGCAAACACTACAACACTACCCAAAACCCTAAAACACTACACCCCAGCATGACCCTACACTACGCAAACACTACAACACTACCCTAAACTCTAAAACACTACCCCCAGCATGACCCTACACTACGCAAACACTACAACACAACCCTAAACCCTAAAACACTACCCCCAGCATGACCCTACACTACGCAAACACTACAACACTACCCTAAACCCTAAAACACTACCCCCAGCATGAACCTACACTACGCAAACACTACAACACTACCCTAAAACACTACACCCCAGCATGACCCTACACTACGCAAACACTACAACACTACCCTAAACCCTAAAACACTACCCCCAGCATGACCCTACACTACGCAAACACTACAACACTACCCTAAACCCTAAAACACTACCCCCAGCATGGCCCTACACTACGCAAACACTACAACACTACCCTAAACCCTAAAACACTACCCCCAGCATGGCCCTACACTACGCAAACACTACAACACTACCCTAAACCCTAAAACACTACCCTCAGCATGACCCTACACTACGCAAACACTACAACACTACCCAAAACCCTAAAACACTACACCCCAGCATGACCCTACACTACGCAAACACTACAACACTACCCTAAACTCTAAAACACTACCCCCAGCATGACCCTACACTACGCAAACACTACAACACAACCCTAAACCCTAAAACACTACCCCCAGCATGACCCTACACTACGCAAACACTACAACACTACCCTAAACCCTAAAACACTACCCCCAGCATGAACCTACACTACGCAAACACTACAACACTACCCTAAAACACTACACCCCAGCATGACCCTACACTACGCAAACACTACAACACTACCCTAAACCCTAAAACACTACCCCCAGCATGACCCTACACTACGCAAACACTACAACACTACCCTAAACCCTAAAACACTACACCCCAGCATGACCCTACACTACGCAAACACTACAACACTACCCAAAACCCTAAAACACTACACCCCAGCATGATCCTACACTACGCAAACACTACAACACTACCCTAAACCCTAAAACACTACCCCCAGCATGACCCTACACTACGCAAACACTACAACACAACCCTAAACCCTAAAACACTACCCCCAGCATGACCCTACACTGCGCAAACACTACAACACTACCCTAAACCCTAAAACACTACACCCCAGCATGACCCTACACTACGCAAACACTACAAAACTACCCTAAACCCTAAAACACTACCCCCAGCATGACCCTACACTGCGCAAACACTACAACACTACCCAAAACCCTAAAACACTACACCCCAGCATGACCCTACACTGCGCAAACACTACAACACTACCCTAAACCCTAAAACACTACCCCCAGCATGACCCTACACTACGCAAACACTACCCTAAACCCTAAAACACTACCCCCAGCATGACCCTACACTACGCAAACACTACAACACTACCCAAAACCCTAAAACACTACCCCCAGCATGACCCTACACTACGCAAACACTACAACACTACCCAAAACCCTAAAACACTACCCCCCAGCATGACCCTACACTACCCAAACACTACAACACTACCCAAAACCCTAAAACACTACCCCCAGCATGACCCTACACTACGCAAACACTACAACACAACCCTAAACCCTAAAACACTACACCCCAGCATGACCCTACACTACGCAAACACTACAACACTACCCTTAACCCTAAAACACTACCCCCAGCATGACCCTACACTACGCAAACACTACAACACAACCCTAAACCCTAAAACACTACCCCCAGCATGACCCTACACTACGCAAACACTACAACACTACCCTAAACCCTAAAACACTAGCCCCAGCATGACCCTACACTACGCAAACACTACACCACTACCCAAAACCCTAAAACACTAGCCCCAGCATGACCCTACACTACGCAAACACTACAACACAACCCTAAACCCTAAAACACTACCCCCAGCATGACCCTACACTACGCAAACACTACAACACAACCCTAAACCCTAAACACTACCCCCAGCATGACCCTACACTAAACAACCACCACAACTCGACACTACACTAACACAACACTACACTACACAACACTACACTACACAATAACTAACCCACGAAAAAATTAACACAAACCCACTTACCTCTCTCGTCATCGTGGTTTTCACAACGCAAATGCATTTACCATACATGCCTTTAAAACGTAATTCTTTGTAAAGGCATGCGTGATAAATGGACATGCGTTTTGAAAAAATGCGGGATAATGGTATGCGAGGTCAATGACCTTGCGGGATAATGGTATGCGGACTGAAAGTCCGCGGGATAAAAAATGCGGGAAAATGGCTGCAAACCATGATTAGCAGCAGACTTCCCTGGTGAGCACTAGCTTTACTACAGTGATCTAATGAGCAACTAGAGTGCTAACATTCAGAATTTATGGCAAATGTGTGACACATCTGAATGCCTTCTTGATAGAACCAAAGTAAACAAGCATTGAAAATGCAATAGATCTCGCCCTCGTTTAAGTTAAAGCCATTCTGTTTGTAATGAGGTGACTTTTTAGCTTTACTTTTATTAGTGTTTTTAAAACTTTCATGTAAATAACATGCATATGTATGCATATATGTATATGTATGCATGCATTTATATTTATATAGATATGCAGATTATATATGTTTATATATGTATATTACCTACTGGCGATAGCCAGTGGGTATATATAGTTAGGATTTTTTCTCTATGGGATTTCTGAAAATTCTATGTCTAATAACTTTGGCGTTTGTGGACGGAATTGGCTGAAATTTTCAGGAAAATGGCACATTTTGTTTCTGAGCAGCCCCTGAAAATTTGGGGGGGGGTTTCGTCAAGGGGGGGACGAGAAAAAAGGGGGTCCCAAAACGCGTTTTTCCCATTCATTTTTCCATAGGGCGGTTGGACTCACTTTTAGCTCGAATGGCTGAATGGATTTACATGAAACTTGGCAAAATTGTAGATATGGTTTGCCCGACGTGCCTTTGCTATGTCTCAATATATGTGCTCCAGTGGATTTTGAGAAATTAACGTTTAAAAAAATATATATATCTGTGACAGCGCTCCGGTTAGCGCCCCGGTTCGCGTACCTGACGCGTAACGGAACTTCGCGAAGTGAAGCTGATTGGCTCTCCGGTGTCTGTCAACATTCTAAACAGTCCGGAGCGGCCGCCATCTTGTCTCTCGGTAGGATCGAGAGACAAGATGTGGTGAAAAACGAAGGGGGAAATGAAGGAAAGGGGGCAAGGTAGACCCCTCCTGACCCCCTAGGATTGATGAGGGGGATATTAAAGTGCCCCTCGGGGCAAAAAAAAAAAATATATTTTTTTGCGATTTTACGCCGTAGAGGCGCGTCCCGGTACGCGAACCGGCCAGCTCACCGGGCAGCTAACCGGGCAGCTAACCGGCAGCGTAGCTGTCAACATTGTAAACCTGCCGGAGCGGCCGCCATCTTGTCTCTCGGTAGGTTCGAGAGACAAGATGTGGTGAAAAAAGAAGGGGGAAATGAAGGAAAGGGGGCAAGGTAAACCCCTCCTGACCCCCTAGGATTGATGAGAGGGATATTAAAGTCCCCCGCGGGGCAAAAAAATAAAAAAATTGTTGCGATTTTTTGCGGTAGAGGCGCTTCCCGGTACGCGAACCGGGCAGCTAACCGGCAGCGTAACGGGAGTCCGCCATCTTGTGTTTTTGGAGCGTCCGGTTCGCGTACCGGGTAGCGTCCCGGTAAGCGTAACAAGGGGAAAACCAAGAGAAACAGTAAAAAAAAAATTAAGGGAATAGATTTCCAGCAAACTTGGCAAAATTGTAGGGACTGTTTGTTTGATGTGCCTTTGCAAGGCCTCAAGATATGTGCACGTGTGGATTTTGTCTAATTAAGGTTAAAAAAATATATATATCTGTAAGCGTGCTCCGGCACGCTTACGTTACGGGTTTTGTTTCCACTGCAGAGCCGATACGTCACGGTTATGTGACGCGTCATGAGGCGTCTCACGTGGCTACGTGATACGTCACGTAATAAAGAATATATTTTACAGCTATAGATATTAGCTTTTAAAAAAACCAATGAAATTCACTGAAAAAACCATAGGTTATAGACCATATATAGTTAGGAATTTGCATTTACAAAACCTTGAAAATTCACTGAACAAACCATAGGTTAGAGACCATATATAGTTAGCTGGACATTTTATTGACATAAAACCAATGAAATTCCATATATAGTTAGTTGCACTAACTATATATCGCGCACCCGCAATCCACTGCTGATGATGTCACATATTACATCATTCATGACATGGTCAGTGACATCACTGATGACATCACTGATGACATCTCAAATGACATCACTGATGACATCATGACACCCCAATACCAGTTACTACATACGCACTCACTGATTCCTACGTCTACACACACATTCACTCATTCACTCATACAATCACTCATACATACAGTCACTCATTATTACAACACTATCATATGCACTCATACACCTATGCAGACACTCACACACTGCCACTCATCCATGGAGTTACTCACACACCTAGTCAGTCCTGTAAAGAATCAATCACACTTCCATTTCCTCATCTATACAGTTAAACACAGAACACCATACTTCAGTGACATCACTGATGACATCACTGATGACATCTCAAATGACATCACTGATGACATCTCAAATGACATCACTGATGACAACATGACACACCAATACCATTTACTACACACGCACTCACTGATTCCTACGTCTACACACACATTCACTCATTCACCCATACAATCACTCATACATACAGTCACTCATTATTACAACACTATCATATGCACTCATACACCTATGCAGACACTCACACACTGCCACTCATCCATGGAGTTACTCACACACCTAGTCAGTCCTGTAAAGAATCAATCACACTTCCATTTCCTCATCTATACAGTTAAACACAGAACACCATACTTCAGTGACATCACTGATGACATCACTGATGACATCTCAAATGACATCACTGATGACATCTCAAATGACATCACTGATGACAACATGACACACCAATACCAGTTACTACACACGCACTCACTGATTCCTACGTCTACACACACATTCACTCATTCACCCATACAATCATTCATACATACAGTCACTCATTATTACAACACTATCATATGCACTCATACACCTAGTCAGTCCTGTGAAGAATCAATCACACTTCGATTTCCTCATCTATACAGTTAAACACAGAACACCATACTTTTCACACATATACTAACACATACTTACTCTCTTATACAATCACTGATACAAGTACACATTGATATGCACAGAGTCACACACCTCCCAGCCAGCCACACACACACTCAGTCTTCCATACATCCACTCATTCTTCAATATGTAAAACATATTTAAACTTTACAAAAACACACAGACACTAGATGATGTCATCAGTGATGTCATTTGAGATGTCATCAGTGATGTCATCAGTGATGTCATTTGAGATGTCATCAGTGATGTCATCAGTGATGTCACTGACCATGTCATGAATGATGTAATATGTGACATCATCAGCAGTGGATTGCGGGTGCGCGATATATAGTTAGTGCAACTAACTATATATGGAATTTCATTGGTTTTATGTCAATAAAATGTCCAGCTAACTATATATGGTCTCTAACCTATGGTTTTTTCAGTGAATTTTCAAGGTTTTGTAAATGCAAATTCCTAACTATATATGGTCTATAACCTATGGTTTTTTCAGTGAATATATATATATATATATATATATATATATATATATATATATATATATATATATATATATATACTATATTGGTTCACTGTATTGGTTCACTGCTGTAAAGATTTGGTTTGTGCACGTAACATATTTGACCAACCATGAAGCCTATTGGTTTGACTGCATTACATGGTCGTTTGCATTCATAATGTACTTGTACACTTGCATAATTGCATGGTTTGCATACATGATACATTTGTTCACTTTTATAATATACTGGTTTGCACATGTAATATATTGGTTGTAGTGTACAGTCCATTGGTTGGAAATTACTACATGATGGTTTGCAAGCATACCGTACTGGGTCTTAAGCATACGCAACACATTAAAATTATTTACAGGCATTGATTTCTCTTCTTTGGTGAACTGAAGTCTGTGATGAAAAACACACGTTGGGTAAGAGAAAAGCATCTTGCTTAGTCTTCTCAATGTTTTAATTGTGTAAATCAGCCCCTGGAGACAGCCATCGGTGCAGGCTAACTCTGGGCAGAGTTCGCAGTGTTGTACTACGCGGAACTCCGCGAAGTGCAAAAAAACTCAGTTGCACTACCCAGAGCTCCGCAAGTGGCGGAGTACAATAGAAAAATGCAGTTTACGGCGATTGCACAGTGCTGGATACTTGTCCGCACTGTGCAATCATTGCGAACAGCACCATGCACAGCGCAAGCCGTCCCTGCTTTCCTTTTCTGCCACTCAAGTAGATTTTTACTCAAGCGGCAGCTTTCTCAATGCAAATGGGCTGTTTCTCAACGCGGGCATTCGCGACCACTCGCAATGAGAAACCTGACCCCCGCGTTGAGAAATCTCGCCGCGAGTGGAGCGGAGTTCACCGCCCAGGGTTAGTGCAGACAGCACCTGGGGCTGCAGCTGTGGAAAATCATAATGTAACAATTAGGAAAATATGTGTTCACAGTTCACCATCCTAGTGTGGATGACCAGATAGGTTGTTTATCACATTTTTAGTCTGAGGGTCTCCAGCCTCCTGCTTTTTCCGTTAGCCATTGGATTCAGTTTAGTGCCTCCCCAGGTGGAAGAGGTGTGGCGCTGCGGCCAGGGTGCCTGCCTCTGGATTACGGGGTTCACGGTTCGGCGCCAAGTTAGCCCAGCACCATGTGACTCTGGGCAATAGCTCGCTTAATTGTCCGGAGGGCCCCAGTGCAGGGACACCACTTCGGAGGTAGCTGTGTGCTTTACAAATACTGGTATTTCATTTCATTTCATACTTACTGGGTGCGGTTCCCCTTTAGGCCAATTAATCAGAGAGCTGGAGGAGGCCTCGTTGAAATCCCTGTATATAATATTTCACAAATTGCAAATTGAATGAACTAAGGAGAAGTTCTTCTCATTATTGTACGAAATCTATGATCAAGTAAATGAATTACAATATGTCTTTTACAAACATTCTTCAGTTTGTGTCGCTGGTGCTCTTCAGTTAAAGCATTAGGGTTTATGTTCTGTGAGACACTCATTATCTCCAGTGTTAAAATATTTGAATAACATTAATTACCAAGAGGGATCCCTTTGCATTCCTACAGTCTGTGCTCAATTTCCCCTGTGGAAAGTTGCAGAGCAGTATTTTGGCATCTGCTCATACTTTTGTACACTATGAGGTCAGGTTGCCATAGTAAACCGTTTTGAGTTATTGTCCTTAATGCTTTGCAAGAAGAAGCCGTTTGTTGGAGTGCTTTTCATTGCCTGAGAATTCACTGTTTCCTAGTTTTCTCTGCTTTAGTATGACGCATTAGTAACGTATAAGATGAGTAAGAGTAATGTGGAGGTAATGCCAAGAGAACGTAAAGTTAATCCCTATTAATCTCAGTTCTGCTTTTCCTCATCACTTAAATTCCATCTGCTTACCCCATGCCAGAGGACTTTCAGTGCAGTAGAATTGTTTTTTGATATTTTCTAGAGCTCACTGGTCCATGGCTCCATGGACACCCCTTTTGTAGCTCCAGCCCTGGACGACCAGGTTCACATTTACACAAGAAGGCAACAGGGGTTCATGTCAGTTGAGGATGAGTTGGAGTCGTCAGAAGAGGACTCCAACTCATCAGTTAGAACTGTGACGAAGAAGAGAACACATATCAATTATGAGGGTAGCTGCTAAACTGATGTGATCAAAGACAGCTGCACTTCCGGTATATAGCCCTGGGCCTATACGCGCCTACAGATAAACTATGATTTAGTGTATGCAAAAGACGAAGGCGTCTCATCGATCTGACTGTGGCCATCACACACAAAGGGTAAGGCTAGATACTTAATACATATGCCAGAGACCTTAGCAGGGGTATATAAGGTAGAATCCCTCCATATGGATCTAAGTTGTTAATGAATACAAAATAATTGTACCTGGAAATGTTTTTCATCTGGCAATAATGTCGAGCAATAATTCCAGTGAAAGTAAAACAGAGACATAAACAGCATTATCAAATGCAAATAATAAAAAGAGAATGCAAACCAAATACCTAACATCTTATAAAAACAGAAACATGTATTTTCTGCTGATGGGTAGAATAGTAGCTAGGCTCACATACCTTTTACTATGATGCTTTTTGTGAGCACAGTCCCCCTCCTAATTCTAAGTTCCAGAACAATGGCAGATGTATATAACTAGTACTCAGCCCCAAAATATCCCCTGGGCAAAGTGATTTCCTCTGTAGCTGCATGAAGAACTGTGGGGTTTATCTACTGTATCATACAGTGGAAAAACGTGTGAGCAGCCAGTACAAGTAAACAAGCATTGGCAAAGCCAACCGACCTGGGGTTAATGTGCAACAAATACAACGTTAGCACATTAGAGTGAGACACATGGAAAGGAGCCAGCGGGAGCCATCAGAAAGGGCTATAGTTTTAAAGTAGCCCTTCATGCATTTGAATACAAGCACTTGGGTGGAAGTGAAAAGGATACACCCAAACAGCCAATACTGTCAAGGAAAGATGAATACACCACTGGACTGATCCGAAATGTGATAGGCAAAGTCTCAAGACAAAGGCGGAAAGAGGCTGATAAAAAAGCCAATGTTTATAAGAGGCAGACCCATAGCCCACTCTATTTATATTGTTAGCAATTGGTAGGTGCTGTCAAAATCTAGACTGAAAAAAGTGTGAAGAGATAATACTCGCTTCACAAATATTTGTGAGAATAAGGCATGATTATTCTACACATTTAAGAGATAATAATAGCAATAAGAATTATGTTGCTTCAGATATACATACTATTCCTAAACAAAGGTTTACTAAATTACATAAGCAATAACCAAGCACAATGAAACATCACAACAGTTTTGTACATGTCACTCAGCCCAATCTTACAATAGGTTTGCATCTGGAGCTCAACCCAACCAAGACAGACTTATTATTATTTGCCAAAAACAACAATTAAGATACAGTAAAAACATGGCTACATGACATGAACCTTGACTGCTTGAAGTCCCAACTTTCACAGAATGCGAAATTACTTAGATTCCCCCTGGATATCAAACTCTCTTTCAAGGAACACATTGCCAAACAACATGGGGCGGCCTGGTTTCAGCTCTCTCTTCTAAAGAAAGTAAACTGTTTTCCCCTATAAGCGTCTTCAGAACTGCTGTTCATGCCCTTGAGCTCTTACATCCGAATGGTGGTTATACCCTACTACATGGCCTGCCAAACTCCATACTGGTACAAATCACAGCATGTCATATCAAGGGCCTGAAGAAATATGATCATATCACCCTCATCATGATGGAACTACATTGGAGCCTCTTGCCGCCCCACCATCTTCAAAATCAGATGTATAATTTACAAAGCCAATTGAACCACCACCACAGCTTATCTTGCAGACAGACTCACCATCTCTCATAGTTCTCGGCACACCTGCAGCCAGGACCCCATCAGACTGCAGACTAAGAAGTGTAAAAAGCAAAAAATAACACAACATGCATTTTCCATGTATGCACCCAGGATCAGGAACAACATCCACATATCCAGCAGGAGTACTCCAACCCTGCTCCAATTTAGGAATGAATTGAAGACTCACCTCTTCACAGAACACTACATCAGAATGCTTTCACCGTCTACAACTCAGCTTCTTCGCCTATTGCCTGCTAACGTTAAGCTTGCCTGGCTGTGACCATGTACAGCGCTCTGCTGCCTTTTGGCTAGGTTTGCACTATAGAAATGATGTATAAATACATACACATAAGCTTTTATAACACTAAGAAATCATGCTTCAAAACCCGTATTATTTTACCCTACCAAAGGCAGGGGTCATAGGTCTCAGAACTTGGGTCGAAATTTAAGCACTGCAAAATAGTTCTGTAGTAGGGGATCTCTGTGTATAGTCATAATCTAGTGAATAGTCCCGCCCATGTGCGTGGACCCCGGAGCAATCAAAAATAATCTCTTACAGTGTCAAAAAATGCAGAAATGCATAGACACTTAAGAGAGAATTTAAAGACAGATAATGCAGCCAAAAAGGCTACACTGTCCAGTACTTCAACTAGAAATTCCACCACAAAATCCACAAAACAGCAAAGCCTGTACAGATTTCCCTTGCTTAACAGCAAAATCCCTCAGGAATGATAGAGAGAAGAACCTGGACAGACAAGCCCCATAGGCTGCCATTATGTGGCTTAAATAGGATACTGTGCCTTTAAGGAACCTTCCAGAACCTTCTCCCAGTATCCCAGAATGCATAGCAGGTCCAACTTAGTTTCAGTTCTTTTTTCCGGCTCCTGCAAGCAGGACCCTGGAGCATTGAGCTCTCCCTTTTCAAGGGTTTTGTTGGTGTTTTTACACTAAATTCGATTTTTGGTGCTTTTTAAAGTACTCTAGTGACTTTCTTCTTGGGTTCCTGCACTCTTTTATTGTCCATAATGCCAGCATTATTTGACAAATGCCCGGAGTGCTCCAGGAAGAAGGCCAAGTCAGACCCCCATGAGGTCTGTATCCTCTGCCTTCCCTCTTCCCACATCCCTGAGGAGTGTGTGATCTGTAGAGGCTTCTCTGGAAGGACCCTGAAGGACAGGAGAAAAATCAGACTTCAGGGACTTGAAGAAAGAAGATTGAAGGCACGAGGTGGGTCAGGAGGGGCTCCTTCTGCCCATGCTGAGGCCTCTGGGGGGCTCCCCAGGGGCAGGAAGTCCATCCCGCGCCCAAGATCTCCGTCTGGGTCAGTTGCGATGACCACGACGTCGAGGGGAAGGTCCACGGCCAGTTCCCGGTCTCCCCAGGGCTCTGGGTTGAGTAAACGTAGCCCGTCGACGTCGAGGGACGTGTTCCGGCCGCCGTCGAAGCCGGTGTCGATCTCCTCGTCGTCGCCGCCAGCGTCGAGTGGTCGACATCGGAGGACCCGGCGTCGGCGCTCGCCGTCGAGGCGACACCGCCGTTCGCCCTCGAGGACATCGTCGTCGAGGCCGCCGTCGAGACGGAAGAAGTCTCCGGCACTGAAGACGTCGACGTTGAGACATTCAAAGAGATCGACGTCTAAACGTTCCAAGAGGTCGACGTCGAGACGATCCAAGAGGTCGACGTCGAGACGTACGAAGAGGTCGAGGTCGCCGTCGAGGCACCATCGCCCGTCGTCGAGATTCCGTGGCTCGTCCATCTGGTCGGGGTCGACGTCGAGACGTCGACACCGTTCGACGTCGAGGAGCGAGAAACGGTCGACGCCAAAGGGCCGTTCGACGTCTAGGGACCCAGGCTCGCCGTCTGGGCACCGATCTTCGGCGTCAGGAGGTCGAAAAGACAGGCCCAGGACTGTGGGGGGCTCCCCACATTCCGGACAGGATGATGGCTCGCCGGGAACGTCGGTCCAGGTCACGCTCATCTGGGACCCCTTCTTACTCGCCCACGCTGTCTGATTCGCCGGAGACTAGGGTGTCCCCGATCGACGATATCGGCACATTCCAAGAGGTTCTCCTGCGCGGAGCGGCGAAGTTGGGGATCAAAGTTGAAGCGCCTTCGACTTCGACTTCTGTCATCTTTGAGACGTTACACAAGAAACACCTGTCTCGCCCCCTACTGCCTTTGGTGCCGGGGCTCCTCGAGCCGGCTGAACAGCTTTTCCTGACGCCGGCGGTTGTGAAGTCTGCGCCTTCCAGGCTCCTCAAGAAATACAGAGCTCCGGACTCGGACCCAGCCTTCTTGAGAAAGGACCCGGCGCCGGATTCGGTCATTGTGACAGCGGCCCGGAAGCTTCATGCCACCTCCCCTGCGTCCACAGTGCCTCCGGACAAGGAGAGCCGCTGGATCGACTCTGCTGGGCGAAAAGCGTGTGGTTCATCCTCCTCGTCAATGAAGGCTGCCAGTGACTCGGCGTTGTTGGGACGATACGACCGTGCACTGTGGGACTCAATGGAGCAGTTTGCGGACCTCGTTCCTTGAGACCGCAAAGAGGACTTTATGGAGATCGTCCAGGAGGGGATGCTGGTCTCTAACCAGGCCATTAGCGCCGCGGCGGAAATCTCCTTGCTGTCTGCGCACGGATACTGCCACGGGATTAACCAGAGGCGCCATGCTTGGCTCCGGTTGACGTCTCTCAAGCCAGAAGCACAACAACGTGTGGCGAATCTCCCGTTTTCCGGAGATACCCTCTTCGGAAAACACGCGGATGACGAGATGGCCAGGATGAAGGCCGAGGCGGAGACACTGACGGCGGTGGGCTTGGAGAAGCCCAAGGAAAAGAAACCCTACCGCCAGTTCCAACGGCGGTTTGGGTCGCAGGGTCGTGGAAGGGGGCAGTCCACCGGACAACATCAGCAGCAGCAACCGCAGCAGCAATACAGACGCCCCTTCCAGAAGCATCAGAGGGGTAGAGGTGGACAGCAGTCCTCTACCGCGTCTAAGGGCCCGGCCGGGTCTCGACCCTGAGCGGTTACTTCCCCCTCGTCCGTTACCCGCTCCGGTGGGGGGAAGCGTTCAATTTTTTCTGGCAGAGTGGAGAAAAATTACTCAGGACAAGTGGGTGCTGAATATTGTTTGCAATGGATACAGTCTGCGTTTCACCAGCCCTCCTCCATCGATTCCTCCCGTCAGCTCGCAGTATCAACTGAACGAGCTTCAGGCGGAGGCAGACATTCTGCTAAGGAAAAGGGCGATAGAAGACGTACCTCTGTCTCAACGGGGAAGAGGTCTTTACTCTCGGTTCTTTCTTGTCCGCAAGAAGGACAAGAACGAGTTCAGGCACATTCTGGATTTGCGACAGGCAAACAAATGGATTCGCAGAGAAAAGTTTTGCATGCTGTCGTTGCATCAGATCTACCCTCAGCTGCAACGAGGAGATTGGATGTGTGCCATAGATCTACAGGACGCATACTTCCACGTGCCCATTGCATTAAAACACAGGAAGTTTCTGCGCTTTCAAGTCGGCACCAATCACTATCAGTACACGGTGCTTCCCTTCGGGCTGAAGACTGCACCCAGGACATTCTCGAAATGTATGGCAGTGGTAGCGGCACACCTGCGGAAGACCAAGGTGTTCGTCTACCCTTACCTGGACGATTGGTTGATCAAGGCCTCCTCCTTCTCGGAAGCTCAGGCTCACTTCCAGAAGACGTGCGTTCTCTTGAACAAGCTGGGGTTGCGCATCAACATGTCCAAGTCTGCCCCGACTCCGGTCCAATGTATCCAGTACTTGGGAGCCTCCATCAATACACTGTCAGCAAGTGTGTCTCCTTCGGAAGAGCGACGTTTATCACTCCTTCGGAAGGCTCAGGCTCTCATGTCCGCTCCGTCCACGACAGTGAGGACGGTGTCTTCTCTGCTGGGATCGATGGCCTCGTGTATCTTCCTGACGCCACATGCGCGGCTGCACATGAGGCCGCTGCAGGAGTGCTTGGAGGATCAGTGGGATCAGAGGAGAGGATCTTGGGACGACAAGATACGACTGTCTCTACATGCTCTTCAGTCTCTGAAGTGGTGGTGCTCGAAGGAGAATCTCCTCAGAGGGGTTCCCTTCCACAAGGACATTCCCACACAGACGGTTGTGACGGATGCGTCTCTCCAAGGCTGGGGAGCGCATTCCGGAGACCTGCAGATTCAAGGGACGTGGTCCCCGACGGAGTCCACGTACCACATCAATTTCCTGGAACTCAGAGCTGTTCACTTGGCACTGAAGGCCTTTCATCCGTCCTTTCAGACCAACTCTCTGCTTGTTCAGACGGACAACACGACAACGATGTATTACCTCAACAAGCAGGGGGGCTCGAGATCGCGCACTCTGTCGCAGGAGGCGCAGGTGATCTGGCACTGGCTTCTGGCTCGAGGACTGTCGATAACGGCCACCCATCTGCCAGGTGTGCAGAACGTTCATGCAGACGAACTAAGCAGACTCATTCAGGAAAACCACGAATGGGTCATAAACGACGAAGTACTAGGAGAAGTCTTCGCAAGGTGGGGAACTCCAGACGTAGATCTGTTCGCCACCGCCGAAAACAGCAAATGCCGAGGCTTCGCCTCCAGGTACTACCAGCCGGGGACGCTGGGGAACGCGTTATGGATCAACTGGTCGAACAGCTTTCTGTACGCTTTTCCACCAATTCCCCTGATTTCGGCGGTTCTCATCAAGCTGTCCCAGTCCAGGGCACGGATGATCCTGATTGCCCCGGAATGGCCCAGACAGTGGTGGTTCACGGACCTGCTTCACCGCTCTCTCCTTCCTCACATGAAGCTGCCGTGCAGGCCGGACCTTCTCACGAAATTCGGGGGGCGGATGGTTCACCCCAACCTCTCGTCTTTGAGTTTGGCGGCATGGCTCCTGAAATAGTGCAATATGGCCATCTGAATCTCCCAGAGGATTGTATGGACATACTGAAGGAGGCTAAGCGACCTTCCACTAGGACTTCTAATGCTTACAAGTGGAAGAGGTTTTGCATCTGGTGCAAGTCTAAGAACTATGACCCTACGACATGCAAGGAAGATGTCATCCTTCCATATCTACTACATCTGGCGCAGTCGGGCCTTAATGTCTATTCCATTAAGGTTCATCTGGCTGCTTTGACTGCCTACAGGAAAGGCCTTTCACAGACTTCCTTCTTCCAGATCCCTGTGATCAAAGATTTTTTGGAAGGCTTGAAGAAAGTGTTCCCTCCTGTCAGGCTTCCTTCGCCTTCGTGGGACTTGAATGTGGTGCTGTCCAGATTGATGAAGGAGCCTTTTGAACCCATTCATAAGGCTTCGTTGCAGCACCTGTCCTGGAAGGCGGCGTTCCTCGTGGCCATTACATCGGCCCGCAGGGTGAGTGAGATTCAGGCGTTGTGTTGCCAAGAACCTTATACTGTGTTTCATGCTGCTAAGGTTGTTATGCGTACTCACCCTAAATTTCTTCCCAAGGTTGTTTCTGATTTTCATATCAATCAGACTATCACTTTGCCTACGTTCTTTCAGAATCCGTCATCTCCAGCGGAAAGGTCTTTACATTCCCTGGATGTGAGGAGGGTGCTGAAGTTTTATCTTGATAAGACTAAAGATATTCGTAGGTCAGACCAATTGTTCATTAATTATGGCTCAGTCAGGACAGGTCTCGCTACCTCTAAACAGTCCATCTCGAGGTGGATTGTGTCCTGCATACAATTGTGTTACTGCAAAGCTAATAAGACCTTAGGGGGTAAACCTAAGGCTCATTCCACCAGAGGCAAAGCTGCCACGACAGCTATGCTTCGTAATGTTCCCTTTGCAGAGATCTGCAAGACGGCCACTTGGAAGTCAGTCCATACCTTTGCTAAGCATTACTGCCTGGACACTGATGCCAGGGCAGACGCTCAGGTTGGGCAGGCTTCGCTGCGGAATTTGTTCGCACAATAGTGGCGTAATTTCATACTCTCCACCGCCGCTTGATGTGGGGATGGGCTTGCCATTCTATTCACTAGATTACGACTATACACAGAGATCCCCTACTACAGAAGGAGTAGTTTCTGTCCTGTAACTCCAGTTCTGTAGTAGGGGTATCTCTGTTATAGTCATAAGCGCCCTCCCGCCTCCCCGGTGGAGATTTGTTCAGGTACATAATGCTACAGGTCTGGCGTTGTTTACGCCTTCAAAAAGAACTGAAACTAAGTTGGACCTGCTATGCATTCTGGGATACTGGGAGAAGGTTCTGGAAGGTTCCTTAAAGGCACAGTATCCTATTTAAGCCACATAATGGCAGCCTATGGGGCTTGTCTGTCCAGGTTCTTCTCTCTATCATTCCTGAGGGATTTTGCTGTTAAGCAAGGGAAATCTGTACAGGCTTTGCTGTTTTGTGGATTTTGTGGTGGAATTTCTAGTTGAAGTACTGGACAGTGTAGCCTTTTTGGCTGCATTATCTGTCTTTAAATTCTCTCTTAAGTGTCTATGCATTTCTGCATTTTTTGACACTGTAAGAGATTATTTTTGATTGCTCCGGGGTCCACGCACATGGGCGGGACTATTCACTAGATTATGACTATAACAGAGATACCCCTACTACAGAACTGGAGTTACAGGACAGAAACTACTCCTTATCTATATATTTTCCAAGGGAAAACACACTTCTCCAACTGGTGGTCACGCTTGCAACTGTGAATGAATCTTTGTAACTTATTTGTCTGCAATTGTAAATGCAATCTCCATGTAGGAACATCTGCGATCCTGCATTTCTGTTTATAGGGATTTGAGTCAAGGGTCTGTTTTGTGCATGTAACTTACAATTATGCTGCATAATGCAGCACATTGTGCCGTATTACTTCATTATTTTGTAATTTTTACACATGGTACACAGTCTTGGTAAATATTGTACCTTATTAGTACAAGTTTAAGATTCAAATACAGCAATAGGCAGTTTGAAAGGTAGCCAACATTTTGCGACGGGCTTTTTGCTATGCATAGACAAGTATTGCTACACTTTTAGTAACTTTTGATCAGTTTGAGCTAGAAACATTTATTTTGTACAAATATGCAGATTATTCATCAGGTGATGCATTATGTGGTAAAAGTCGCAAATGCATATTTATGCGAAAAACTGCAGAATCGCATAATTCCAGTGGCCCTGGATATTATTGAAATATTACCTATTAACCACTCAAACATAATTTCCTCCGACACCTCAACATACCTGGAGACAACTCAGCAATGAAGAAATTACTCAAAGGGCCAAGGACAAAGCTAATATCAGACAATGAGCAAACTTATCAGCACATCATGAAAGCAAGATCCCCACACCTTGCTTTCACCACCGTATAAAACATTAAATTCTAGTAGCCACAATCTTCTCCAACTAGATTTAAACTTTAAAAAGTAGTTTAAGTCCAAGGGTAACTTTCTGTACTGGGTCCTTGTTCTAGGCTTATCAAGACACAGGTGCTTAGGATCTGGTCCACCACAACTATAGGCACTATGCTGTTTCATGGATCTTTTTAAGATAAAAACACAAAATCCATATCTCTGGTTCCCGTGTTAGAATTTAATCATTTTGTGTCAGTCAATCAATCAATATTGACTTAATTTGATTAGCATCAGCAGGCATCAAAGTAAAATAAAAACTTAATGAGTATTATTCCATAATATAAAGTCCAATAAAAGGTTCAGTATCAAACATAATCATACTACACGTCCACTAAAAACTGGATAAATGCCAGTAAACAGTAAAATTGTCTAAAAAGTGCAGGCGCTGTAAATGTGCAGTCATGTACCATTTATGCCAGTGTTTCCCAAACTGTGAGTCGCAGCCCACTGTGCAAGCTGGTTTTTGTTTGCTAGCAAAAGTCCAAGCAACAAATAAAGATACATTCAAATGTTGTATTTTTGTGTATGTGAGTGCGAGAGGAAACTGGGGAAACCTGTTCTAGATGTGTAGATGAAACCTGCATCCTACACCCCCTTCACCCCACCCAACACGATAATGTCCATCATTTTGTCTTTTGAAAACGGAAAAGTTTTTCACAAACCTTCACCAACATCCCACAAGGGGGCAGCGTGGATAGCATCTTCCAAGTATCCATAAAACAAGCATTGGCATAGCCAATAGGTCTTGCCTTTGGGACCTTATAAGTGTTTAGCTATGCAACAGTTGATGTTGCACCAAGGATATTGTGCTACATAACTAAATACTTATAAGGTACCAAAAGCAAGACCTATTGGCTATGCCAATGCTTGCTATCTATAGAGTCCGCAAAGAAAATATATAATATTGTGTATTATCTACTAATAATGAAATAAGAAAAAGATAATCCTTCATTTTTCATTTCCTATATAGAATCTAAACCCTCAGAATTGTTCGTATTACTTTAGAGATCTCTTAGTGTGTCCTTCTGGGCAAGTGTAAGCTTCACTAGTACGAGGGATCTGAACCCAAGGTGCCTAAAAATATATATAAAAAGATCCTATAACTAGTTCTAAAACACTATTTTCTGTGCATTTTATCACCAAATAATAGTAACCAAAAGTACAATCCCACAAGTGCCATACTGAAGTACGGCCTATTTAAAAAGCATTCATATTTTTCTCAATTCTTACTCACATTATAAATTCATCATTGATTATTCTTGTGTAAGTGTTGACCAGAAAAGGGAGAATGATGAATATCTGTATCCCCAGTGGGTCATAGAACTTGTAACCCAAGTTCTTACATTTATTGTTTGAAATCTTTATATAATTAACTAGCCTCTCTCAATGTGGAGTCATTCCTTTCAGTAGTTAAACTTTATACTGTCTGTATTGTATTGCTTGATAGCATTTCCAGGTATACTCCCATCTCGGCTTGATCTGGCCCAATCTACTTTTGTTTTATCACTTTTTCTGTGTTCACAGGCAAGCATATAAGGTTAAAATGTAACCTATTTGACAAGAGTAATTAAGCTTGGTATCATTTTATTTTGATTTCTCTTCAGTTTCATCCTGCAGACCCTAACATCTAAAGACATGAACTATGGTACACTATTGAGACAGGAGCAGACAAAAGTTACTCTTTGGACAATGTATAAAAATTAATTGTAAACAATGTTGAATATGGAGAATCAATAGATTGAGACACAAGTGTCCAATTTTTATATCAGTACCCAAACATATGTTAACGTAGAAATTGCGGTGCTTAAACTGCTCAAAATGTAAGTCTAAAAAGTTCTCCAGGTATGGTAATAATTCATGCTCACAATTAGAAAATACCCAGATCAGATGATTGAGAAGCATGTTTAATGAAAGCATCATTCAGTCTTAGTGGTAAGCTATATTTTTGGTAATACATAGCTCTGAGCTCGAAACGGTGGGCTGCTTTCTTAGATTTATAGTTTATGTAAGCAAGTGATTAGGGAAATGATTCATACTTTAAAATGTGAATTTTAATGTAAATATTTAAGTGGAGACATTGTATAAATTGCAAGGAAGGGTTTTAACACTGTTAGTAGAATCTGTTCTCATGTTTCCAGGCACTTTACCTTGTATGTTCTCATGCTTTTATTTGATTATTGAAAGACATTAATTAATCAACAATGAAATATTAAACTTGAACTGAAGGCAATCTTAGATTGGAACAGCTGGTAAAACATCTGACAAACATCAACATTTTGTAAGGTCTCCTAATATGCTATTCCCATTTTAAGGTGGTCGCCACTGGGTAGTTATATTTCGGATCATGTTACCATTTTGAATGCCTCTTTTGTGTTGCTAAAAACTCTTTTTCCGTTTGACAACTCTTCACGAAACTTTCCAAAAAGTGCAATTTTTTACTCTTTAAGTCAGTGAAAGTTTCAGGAAAATCAGTCATGCGGAGCCGAGAAAAAGGTGGGGTCCCAAACGTGTTTCCCAATTAATTTTACCATAGGAACTTTAGACACAGCTATAGCCCGTACCGGAGAACTGAATTACACCAAAGTTGGAAGAAAGCTAGATATTTGTACCGAAAACAGTGCTTTATGTGACTTAGTGTGAATTCGTTCAGTAGCATTTAAACAATTTATGCTTTAAAAAAATGTATATTTCATGGGGGGATGATTTGTGGACCCGTCAGATCTCCTGCTGAGATCTGATTGGCTGCCACCCATCAACAGGGAAGTGGCGGCAGCCATCTTACGACTCAGGACTCAGTCCAGAGACCTACAAAAATGCCAAAAAATGATATAAGGATGCAAGGGAAGGGATATCCTGACCCCCTAAGCTTAATAGTGGGGTCCAGTGGCCAGAGCCTGGGGCAAAAAAACTTTTGTTAAATATATTTTGCCGCATATTCGCAGAGGATCTGTGAATCCACAGTAAAAAAAATTACAAAAGCAAAGGCCCCTATGAAATGAAAAATTATATTTGTATAGCGCGTAAACTACCCGGAGGCCTCGCAGTGCTTTGGATTGATTACTGTGGCGAGTCACCGGGAGGATTAACACGCTTTTGCAAACAAGTGAGTTTTCAAGGCTTTTCTGAATGCCATCCGGTTGGTATTCTCTCTAAGAGCCAAGGGAAGAGAGTTCCAAAGCCTTGCGGCGGTGTGGGAGAAAGAACGGCCGCCCCACCGGGCTTTGTTGATTTTAGTTGTGGTCGCTAAATGCAGTGACCCAGAGCGAAGGGCTCTGGAAGGGGCGTAGGGTACAACTAAGGGAAACAGGATGGCAAGGCCTGTTCGGTGGAAGGATTTGTGCACAATGCACATGGCCTTGAACTGTGCTCTAGCAGCCACTGGAAGCCAATGAAGATCTTTTAGGGCTTTCTTGGCTGACTGCTAACGGGGGATGTTAAACAGTAATCGGGCGGCACAGTTTTGCGTGACTTGAAGCCTGTGGGTCACTGCTGCCCATGTGTAGTTAAGGGGCACAGAGTGGAGTACAGTGCGGTATAGTGGCACTGAGTGTAGTAGACGCTTGTAGAGTTGAGTTGCATATAATGGAGTAGATTATGGTAGAGTGGAAAGGTGTAGAGTGGAGTGTTGTACAGTGGCTTAGAATGGAGTAAAGGTTTGTGCAGTGGATTAGAGTGGAATCCAGTTGAAGAGCATAGCGTAGAGTGAAGTAGCGTGTTGTACATTAGAGTGGTGTGGAGTGGAGTTGAGTGGACTTGCGTAGCATACGTGGAGCAAAGGGTTGTAGAGTGGAGTGGTGTGTTGTACAGTGGATTGGACTGGCATACTGGTGTGTTGTAGAGCGCCAGAAAGCATCGTAAAGTGGAGTAGAGTGGATAGCAACAGAGTAAATTACTGTGCTGTACAGTGGAGTGGAGTAGAGTAGTAGTAGTAAAATCTTTATTCGGTTTCAGTTTTACATGAAAAACCATAAAAGCATTTATACATTTCATTTACATGCGTTTTAACAGTACTAATGCATATTCAGTTCATTTAAAATTTATGTCACTGTTACTTGATCAGGATAATTTAATAATTATTATTTTGGAGATTTATCCTATGTTTAAAAATACATTTTAAGAAGGTGCTTACAACTTTACATACATATTCAGAATTTAAAAATTGTAGCCACAACATGGCAGGACGACATTTTCTGAGGCCTAAAGTTCTCAACAGGGGGGTTAGCCAAAGCTTGCGGTGTGCGGAGTAATATTTGCAAAACAGTACGGTGTGGATTGTTGACTGTTCGGATAGTTCATCACATGGACAGGCCATTAGACTTTCTTCCCAGCTATTTCTGTTAGGAAATGCTACAGCCCTGTGAAAGATGTTCAACCTGAATCTCGCTAATAAGAATCGTTCAAACTGCGAATCAACATAGGTTAAATATGGTTCCATTTCCAGAGTAGTCATGACCGCTAGAGAGTGTTGTACAGATGGTTTCTTAATCTCCACAGTAATACGTAACATTTCAAGGTGGCTCAGCGCCTTTGTCTTGAGCTCTTTTTTTAGAATTTCAGCAATCATTTCAGGATTGTGGTAGTACTCAGCCATTCCTAGGTCAGTGAGAAGATTTTTTACGTATGTTAACCAATCTATTTTTTCAACACGATCTAGAGTCATACAATCCACAATAATATCTTTTGTGAGAGTGTTTTTTGTTGATACCCATATTCGGCGCCAGAGAAGTACGGGTTCAATTTTGGCCAGGTCCTCGATATGTGGTAGTCCCAATTCTGCATGACAGGCAAAAGTGGAGACTCTTTTAGGGACTGACAATAAAAATCTTATGAAAGTGTTCTCCGCTGCCTGGAGGGCTTTTGTGTTTTTGTGACCCCACAGGCCCGCCCCATAAAGTGTGATGGAATGGCACTTGGCTCTATAGATCTGGAGTAGTTCAGCCGGAGGCTTTTTCCCTATTTCTGGGCGAATTTCATAAGAGCAGCAATAGATCGCGAAAGTTGATGCTTACGCGCTTCTATGGCCGCTCTCCAGTTGAGCTTCTCGTCTATCGTAATCCCTAAATAGGGGTATTGGGGGGTAGATTCTAATTTTTCATTATTGAGGAAGATGCTTTTTCCATGTTTCCTGACCTGGCCTGCTATCATAACATATGTTTTCTTTATGTTTATGTGAAGGTCTAGGTCACTCATGAATTTTGCGTAGCTATTCAGAGATTTTTGTAGCTCACGTGGGGTGCGTGCTAGGATCACCGCGTCATCCGCGTACGAGAGCGCGGGCACCAGTCGATCTTTCACACGGGGCAAGTCCAATCCCCCCCTCAACATCTCTACCTCAAGACCATTGGTATAGAGGGAGAAGAGGAAGGGGGCAAGGACACATCCCTGCCTGACGCCGCGCTCTACAGAAAAAGATTCTGACAGTTCACCCCGTACTCCAAAACGCACCCTGGAGAAGGCGTTGGAGTAGAGTTCTCTGAGAAAGGTCACAAGAACCTTGTCTATTCCCATGTTGGTCAAGACTGACCATAGTTTTGCATGGCTGATGCAGTCAAAAGCTGCAGAAAGATCGACATATACCATGTATAACCTCTCGCGCTTTGCCGACACATATTTTCCCATCAGCAAGGCCAGGTTCAGGGCTTGTTCCGTTGTTCCGAGGCCCTCTCGGAAGCCATACTGGATATCCGAGAGGGTCCCGGTGTCGTCCGCCCACTCCTGTAAACGCTGGAGAACCACTCTGCCTAGTACTTTCCCCAGTGAGTCGAGGAGGGAGATCGGTCGATAGCAGGTCACCTCCTCTCTATTTCCCTTCTTAAAAATGGGCACCAAAATTGATTGGGTCCAGGATGTGAGTAGTCCACACTTCATTGTTGCGTCAAACACCCTTTTTATGATAGGGGCCCAAAGGTCTAATCTAAATTTTAAAAAGTCAACTGGTACCCCATCCGGACCAGGGGCTTTTCCACTCTTACTGGCATTCACTGCAGTTATTACCTCGTGTAGTTTGACTACCAATGGGATTGGAAATGGATTGTCCTGATTTAGGCTATTGTTTCTTTCTGTAGGGGCTGCTGCTGGGGATTTGCCAAAAATCTTTGCAAAATGATTTACCCAGGTTTGTCCCTCAATAGCTACTTCTATGCTTGGCTGATCTTTTATATCCGTCAGGAAAGGTGCTTTTACCACTTTCCAAAATAATTCGCTATTTTTGTTTAGTGAGCTTTCGTGCAGCTGATCCCATAGTGCTTTTTTTAACTCTTCTTTTCTCACTTTGCACGCCAGCCTATACACTTTTCTCAGATTCCTGACCTCCTCTTGATCTCTTATTGTTTTTGTTAGTGCTCTCTTTAGCTTTTTATGGGCAGCTGAGCAGTCATGGTTAAACCATCCTTTTTTTCTTTCCATGATCCCTTTCTGCTTCACAGTAAGGCGTTCATTTAATTTTCCTAGGATCACCTTAAAATGGGATAAAACTTCCTAATCGGTTGCCTCAATATCTAAGCACTTCAGTATTGCTGATTGTGCTGCAGTTACAACCTTGTTTGTCAGCTCATTTGGATCGATCTTCCCCCACCCAAGGGTATAGCCATTTGTTTTTGTGAGTTGTATATTATTCTGGGTGAGGGTGGACATTAACGTTTGAGCTGATAGCTGGCATTGGTCCAAAATTAATTCAAAAGTTAAAGCTGAATGGTCGCTTAATGTATTAATTTTAACTCTGAAATTCATGGTCCTATTTACAAGGGTCGCTGTGGTGAGGATGTAATCGATTGTTGTTTCGCTTCCCCTTCCGAGGTAAGTAGGGTCCAACTTCCCAGATAGAGGATTTGTTTGATTTAATATTACTAGGTCCAAACTGGACATGGTTTCGTTTAAGAAATCTCCCACCACTGAGTGACTAAAATGGGTTATTTGTTCTTCTGTTTCATACCCCATACCACAGATATTGCTGTTTGGCCTTTCACAAGGATGATGGTTAAAATCGCCTCCCCAAACAATACTCGGGGGTTCTGGCCCTTGTGTTAATTTCATACCACTAATCAGTTTCTTACGTAGAACCCCCAATATTTTTATTCTCTCGTTTTCCACTAGATTATCATAAATGTTAACGAGAAGAATAGTCCTCTTTGTCTTAAATAACAATCTCAAGATCTGGTAATAAGGTTCTAAGCTAAGTGCAGTAACTACCAGGCCTGGTATAGTGTTTGATATGTAGGTTATCAACCCGCCTTTAGCTCTCCCATGGGTTCCTGCGATTCCTGCTGAGAAGTAAGTTGTGTACCCTATCAGGTGCATTTCTTTCGTGAGCCAGGTCTCCTGAAGGGCTAGGACTTGACATTCTTTAGCAAACTCTAAGACACTTCCATCCAGAATTTTTTCTCGGAGACCAGCAACATTCCAAAACATTATTTGAATTTTTTCTACTCTCCTGCCAGAGACCTGGCTTTCATTTGTCCTATTTTCCTTGTTTGGCACAAATGTCTCCAAATGCCTGTTATATTCCTCATGAATTAAAGTGGATGTAATGCTAGTTTTATTTCCCCTGGTGGAATTTTCCCCCTCCCTCACACGTGGTCGGTTGGGTTGAGTCGACTGACTTTGTCCTTCAGTACTACAATTTTCAGCTGAGGTGTCTGGGATAGTATCACCAAAAAGAGTAGCTTCTTTTGTCATGGTATGGTCTTGAATCGAGGGGAGATTGCTATCAAGTCAATCTATTCCTTCTAGACCACACAGCGTTGAGAAGGGATTAAATGTTGGTATATTAAACTCTGGGAATGATGTTTGATAATTGTTATTCAAGTTACTCCAGTATGTCTGAGGATAAAATGATTGCGGAGGTTGGTTAAGGAAATGGTTCTGAATAGGTTGATAGCCTACTTCTCTCCACTGTGGACGCTGTCTTCTTGTTTGATAGTGTTTAGGATTATTTATCAGTTCTCGTGGATAGAAGTAGCTAACATAGTGTGTGGAAATATTATCTCCTCCTATGGCCTCATACCAGTCTCCTAGGGTTCTTACC
Organism: Lissotriton helveticus; assembly: GCF_964261635.1. Taxonomy (NCBI): domain Eukaryota; kingdom Metazoa; phylum Chordata; class Amphibia; order Caudata; family Salamandridae; genus Lissotriton; species Lissotriton helveticus. The sequence goes on from NC_136068.1 coordinate 832,152,522, forward strand.
GCCCTATAATCCTTAAAATTTATAATTATCACGTCTCCCCTTTTATCTTTCGGTCTTGAGCCCACCCAGACGGCGCGCCTTACTGATAGGATTTCCCCATTGACATGTGCGGGAAGGGGTCTGTTCAGCTTCAACCAATAGATGGTTTTATTTTTTAAGGCATGATAATTCTCTCTGACCCCTTCTGCTAACTCTGGGACTCCTGTCATAACAATTGTATATGGGGCTTATTCCGGGGGTAGATCAACTGTCCTGCGTCTTGATCTTTTTGAGCGTTGTGTTGACTGCTCACCCAACTCTCTACTTGATATGTTATTCGTAGGTGGATTAGGATTAGTTGTTGGTAAAGGAGGATTTGTTTGTACAGGATTCTTCTCTACTATATTTTTTCCCCTTTCAGTTACTTTAACTCCATCTTTTACCTGAGTGAATATAGCCCCACCGAAATGTGTCACAGGGGGGGCTGGACCTGAAGGTTGTGATGATGGAATGATAAATTTACTATGATGGGTCGGGGCTGGATTAGCCATAAGAGGCTGCAAAAGGGGGGTAGCAGTAGTCACTGAGGGAGGTCCCAAGTTACCTGGGGGGATTTGTGGAATAGGGTGAATGGTGGAAGGGGGCTTGGACTCAGAGGATCTGCATTGGGTAGTAACCGGTGGTTTCATACTACTCAATGTAGCCTCTAGAATAGTGAGTCTCATCTCCACTTTCTTTATGCTCTCGCTGATAGGCAGGAGCAAGGATCTAAGTAGGAATTACAAGTTTCCTAGAGGAGCAACAGGGGGTAGTGCATTAGACGGAATATTCACAGGGGCTTCAGCAAGATCGATAATATTAATACCCTTATCAGGGGGAGAATTACGCACATCCACCATCATTCTGCCGGGAATTGGGGCGGGCTTAGAGGCTTTCCCAAAATCGGAGTGGGGGATTTTGGTTTTACCCTGCCCTCCCCTCGTCTTCCTTCTTCGCTTATTAGGGGGGGGGCATGCAATTCCGCCACAGCAACTAGTTTCGGCTTAACTTTCCCAGCTTTAGGTGCTTTAAGTGCTGGGATAGGTTGAGAAGTTAGATCAACGGCCGTACAGCTAGGGCTGGTGGGATGGGTAACCTTATGGGCCTGCTCAATGGGTAGACAGGGGCTAATAATACAATCCCTCAACAAAAGCGGGACGCCGTCCTGGGATAATGACTCCTCGCTGGTGTTAGAAGACTCACCCTCTTGGGAGATGGAGATTTCAGCCAGGGGCCTATTTTTCAAAATCTCAATAGAGCGGCGTCGCTCGGCCCTACGCTCCGCCACAGAAGTGTCCTTGTCCCCGTCCCCACCACCCGGTGGCCGTGAAAAATAAATGTCCAGAGTCCTGTTTTTAACACCCCCCGCCTTCGCAGTAAATCCATCCAAAGCTGGTGAGGGCATATCAAGTATCTAGTACCCGTGTCAGGAACAAGGGCAGATTCGAACCAGTACACCTACAGCAGACACAAGAGGGTAGGCCCAGCCCAGCCTACTCCGGCCTAGAGGGCCTCAGAGGGCCCACCCTTTGCCCGGGTTTCGACCCGCGCGCGTCCCGCGATGTGCGTTTGCAGGTCTGCTTATAACGTATGAGGGGGCGTGGCATTGGGAGGTGGCACGGCTCGGCCGGGAAGAGGAACCAGCTGTTGATGACTCAGGAATGCTGGTCCTCGCAGTCCCGGTCGCCGCGCCTCTCACCTCCTCTGCGGCCACGGACGTTCCTCAACTCCACATAGTTAAAGGTTCCAGAAGGCCAGGGTCCCTCCCGCAGTCTTCGCTTCTCAGGGCAACAGTGAAGCGGTAAGAGTCAAACTCGAGTGGCTCCCGCGGAGCGGGGGCCGCGAGAAGTAATAGGCAGCAGGCAGGGGGCGCGGCACTGGGAGGAGGCGCGGCTCGGCCGGGAAGAGGAACCAGCTGTCGATGACTCAGGAATGCTGGTCCTCGCAGTCCCGGTCGCCGCGCCTCTCACCTCCTCTGCGGCCACGGACGTTCCTCAACTCCACACAGTTAAAGGTTCCAGAAGGCCAGGGTCCCTCCCGCAGTCTTCGCTTCTCAGGGCAACAGTGAAGCGGTAAGAGTCAAACTCGAGCGGCGGTGGAGTAGAGTAGAATGTGGTACAGTATGTCAGAGTGGCACAGAATAGCGTACAGTGTAGTGGTGTAGAGTGCAGTGGTGGAATGGAGTGGAGAAGTGTTTCTAAGAGTAGAGTGTAGTAAAGTGGACTGGAGCAGCATAGATGGAGTTGCATAGAGTTGAGTAGAGTATCGTACACTGGCATAGAGTAAAGTAAAGTGCAGTAGATTAGCAATGACAGAAGTACTTTGTTGAACAGTGGAGTGCTACAGAGAGGGCGACAGTGTGAAAGAGTGGAGGGGCAATGATGTTCAATGAGTGGAGTACAGCATCCTTGAGTGTAGTGCATTGGAGTGGCGTAGAGAGGAGTTGTGTACATTGGAGGAGTGCACAGTGGAGTAGTGTATAGTGGAGTGACATACAGTGGAGTGGCATGGAGTGGAGTGAGGTAGAGCAGATTGGTGTACACTGGAGTTGAGTAGAGTGGAGTGTCAGACTGGAGTGGCACACAGTGGAGTAGTGTACAGTGGAGCAGCATACAGTGGAGTAGTGTAGAGTGAAACTGAGTACAGTGGAATAGAGTAGTGGCTAAGAGTGTGGTGATGTACAGTGGAGTGCATAGACTGGAGTGGCGAAGAGTGGAACAGTGTAGAGTGGAGTGGTGTAGAATAGAGTGGTGTAGAGTGGAGTGTGGTAGAGTGGAGTAACATATAATGAAATGGCGTAGAGTGGAGTAGCGTAGAGTGGAATAGCATACAGCAGATTGACGTGGAGTGGCGTAGAGTGGACTGAGGTTGAGTGTAGTGGCGTAATGTCAAATAGCATGGAGTGGAGTAGAGTGTAGTGGCGGACAGTGGAGTGCTGTAGACTGGAGTGGTGTATAGTGGAGTCACGTGGAGTGGGATAGAGTGGAGTGGCGTAGAGCGGAGGAGAGCGGAATACAGTGTAATAGCATACAGTGGAGTGGCATAGAGTGGAGTCGTGTAGAGTGGAAGAGCATAGAGTGGAATCGCCTGTAGCGTAGTAGAATGTAGTACTGTAGACTGGAATAACGTAGATTTGAGTGGTGTAGAGTGGAAGAGCATAGAGTGGAGTCACCTGTAGCGTAGTAGGATGTAGTGCAATAGACTTGAATAATGTAGAGTTAAGTGGTGTAGAGTGGAATAGATTTGAGTGGAGTAGTGTACAGTGGAGTGGCATACAGTGGAGTGGCATACGGTGGAATAGGGTAGAGTACAGTGGCGTACATTGGATTGGCATAGAGTGCATTGGTGTAGAGTGTAATCGAGTGGAATGGTGTACAGTAGAATAGTGTGCAGTGGAGTGGCGTAGAGTGGAATAGGATAGAGTGTAGTGGGGTAGAGTGAAGTTGCATAGAGTATAATAGCATAGAGTGGAATAGAGTTGAGTGGAATGGCGTACAGTGAAATAGCATACAGTGGAGTGGCATACACTGGAGTAGCATAGACTGGAGTAGTGTAGTGTAGAATGTATAGAGTATAGTGGAGTGTTGTATATTGGAGTAGCTTAGAGTGAAGGGGCATAGAGTGGAGTGGCATAGAGTGGAATGGCGTACAGTGGAATAGCATAGAGTGGAGTGGCGTAGAGTGGAGTTGTATAGAGTGGAATAGCATAGAGTGGAGTGGAGTGGAGTGGAGTGGCGTAGAGTGGAGGGGCATACAGTAGAGTGTTGTACACTGGAGTCTCATAGAGTGGAGTGGCATAGAGTGGAGGGAGGTAAAGAGCAGTGGTGTACTGTGGATTAGTGTAGAGTGGAGAGACTTATAGTGGAGTGGCGTAGAGGGGAGTGTGGCAGACTGGAGTGTGGTTGTTTAAACAGACATAGCATGAAAAGGGGCAAACGGATGGAGATGTAATGTGGCAGGAATATAGCTTATGGGGTGTAAATGGTGATTTTATTTAGTAGTTGTTAATAGCAGTGTTTATGTTATAAAGTGAACATTTGGAAGTCCTAAAATATTTAGGTGTATATTGTGATGCAGTATACCATAGTAACTTTGCAGTATACTGCGGTATATGCCAATGAGAAGGCAGTACATGTTTAGCTAATGGCTTTCTTTACAAAACGTAAGACCGGGACCGGTTTCTGGCTAATCAGCTATCATCAGCCAGGCTAGCTTGAATCCAGTGGCAAAGTGAGCAAGGGACCCACGTCTGGGCACACCCTGCCAACTTAGGGCGAACAAAGCAAAACTAAAGGACGGAGTGTTGTCCCAGGATGCTTGTTTACGGTCCAGGGAAGACATGGCTTGGCAGTTTGGGCTGGACTGTTCCAATGAGGCACTGGGTCAGACTGATTTGCATATGACCGTGTCTGAACTGGGGTGGCGGAGTGAGCTAAAGAATGATGATGGATTAAACCCAGATCAGTTGACTGGGGATGAGTGCTTGCAATGTTCAACACTCCGTCCATCATCCCCTTTAGTTTTGCTTAGCTATAGGTAAGCAGTAGGTTTTATTGTTGTTACCACCCTATAACCACTTTATTAAAGCAGTAATAGGTAGTGAAAAGTATTTATATTTTTCTATTTATGTTTTAAAAAATTTAAGGAGAACCGCTCTAGTACCCACAAAGTACTGCAGTAGTTACAGTAAAAAATAAAACCAAAATTAAAAAAAATGAAAATACATAGTAGTACACTGTATTAGTGAAATATAGTGTAGTACAGTATATTTATATATTTTGTTTAAGTAGTGGAGTACTTTGTAGGTATGAACAAAGGATCTCTGAAAATCACTGTAAAAACAGAGGTAAAAGTGATGTGTAAGATGGTAATAAGATATTAACCGATATTCACTAAAAAAACAAACAGCTAAGGTGACATTGTAGTTTTGAAATGAGTTAACAACAAATATATAGAAACCAATAAAACACTGAAATTATATGGTAAATTGCATTGATGAGGATGTCACCGATGACATCATCCAATCAATATGAGAGCATCATATATGCTTTGTAAACTTGAAGTAATTTAAGATGCTACACCTCTGCACAATTTTCTAAAACCAGGTACAAGATTTTGGACATAACCTTTCACCACATGCTGGACAGATAGCATACCTGTCAAGTCGCCCATATATGAAGGTTGTTACTCTCTTCACCCACCTAACAAACAAAGTATCTCTAAAGATTGATATAGGCTTCATGCTCTATTCACCTTGGCTGGATTACCCTCTTAAAGACTTCACATGTCTCGAATTTGTAAGCCAAGAGTCAAATCAAGAGATTGATATGTATGCATGTGCCATTGAAAAGAAATCTTCACCAGGCCCTATGGACACCACTTTGTAGTTTGGTAAAATACACTACACACATGCCAGAGATGGGCACAATGGCACACAAACAGAGACATGCTTATAATCTCATTGTGAGATAAATCATCACTAAGTGGGACACCACTACATTCTGCATTGTTCACAAATCTGCAGTGCCTCTAAATCTTTAGCAAAGGTCTGGAACTAAACAGCTGCACGTTATAAACGTCTTCATTACTTTGAATTTGTCTACACCAATGTATTGCAACGATTTAAGAAGCGCACGTGCCTCGATATCACTTGTGAATAATTAATTGTCAACAGACGTTTTGTGCTTTCCCACATATTTTTTGCAACAGCCTTATGTTTTAAGTCACAACTTACTTTGAAACATATCTCTGCAACTCACAGCAGGTAGGCTCAGTCTTTATTTTGTTTAACATGCAGTACTAATTGCATCCAAAACTTGAGTGATTTGTAAATGGTGCACAATTTAACTTTCTACATACACAACTACACTAGCCTCCAGGGCATACACTGCTTCAATGATATGAACATGTGCACACAGTAACTCTATGCTGTATACAATTAAATTGTTATCAGTGAGGTCATCAATGATGTTGCTTGAGATGTCATCAGTCGATAATGTAATTTAATGTGTCATGAGTGATGTTATATGTGCAATCATATGCAGTGCATGACGGGCCGCAAATAATAGATAGCTCAGTAAACTATAACTTACGAATTTCAGTGTTTTTTGTTTACAATAACAATAGTTTTTATAATACTACAAGATCTAAGTATGACACCTCTTTACCTTTGTTTTTAAAGTATATATATAAATGTATATATATGTGTGTGTATACATGTAAATACTTGTTGTTTTACAAAAGCTATTTCTACAAAACGTACTCTTTTTTAGAAAAACATTTTTCCTTTTATTCCTCAATTGATTTTTCCATGTAAGTTCAACTCTTTGTACTACCTTTTTGATTTGTTTGACTTTCTGTATCTCTATATCCTATTTTTCTTCCTTTTAACCAACTACTCCTTGTCAGTGCTGATTTTGACTTCTCATATTTGTCTTTCTTTGTGACACACTCTACCCATCACATTTCTTTGCTGTTACTTTCTGTTTCTCCCACCTGTGTGACATTTTCTTTTGTCCTTTGAGTAGAGAAGTACCTTTTTGTTGTGTCCTCAAGACCTAATAAATATATAGAAATTAATATGCTACTATAAAGAAGAGGAATATCTCTAAAAATGTGGTTAGTATTTTATAATACTTGTGCACTAATTCTTACTCTCTTCACTATATATATTTTGCAATAGAAAATGTAATGAGTTCTTTCTGACCAGTGATTGCAGTGCTGAAAATAGAATAAATGTTTATTTGTTGTGTTTTCGTTTTCCAACATGCTTTTAACCATTGTTATGTTTTGCGCTATTTGCAATGTACTTGAATTGTGTTAATTGTTTAAGTATGAAACCCGAATAAAACTAACCTTTACATTAATCGAGATTTGTTATTCAAATTTTGTTGTATTTCTTCACCGATGTTGTTAACTCATACCTTTTCCCAGTGTTTTTTTTTTGCACAAGTGTGCATCTATGAAAGTTTCAAAAATGTATTTAAAACATTTCTTTTTATTTTATGTGTAGCAACTGTCCTGAAATGGCAGCACACATAGTTACTGTGCCACCAGCTGACCCTACTGTGAACAGTCTTGCAATTCTGAAGAAGTACCAGAAAGCCTGGAAAAGGAAGAAGAGCTTGCACTTTTCATTGGTGCTTTGTAACCATCCCAAATATTGGTTGGTGGACAATTTTGAGTTGCTTCCAACTACACATTGATTGTGGACGTAATTACATCCTTAAAATTGATTCAGTCCACGTATTTGTTCTTGACTGATTTCATTCTGTCCACTTGAGATCTTCAATATTATCCATGTGAATTCATAAGCAGACAATACTTCAAAACTTTGCCTAAGAAGAAAGCCAGCCTTTATCATGTTTACATTGCAGCACTTGTAGCACTTGTTTATTTCCTTCCTTCTTTCCTTTCTCCTTTCTTTCTTTCTTTCTTTGTTTCCTTTGTTCTTGCATTCCTTCATTCCTCTTTCCTTCTTTCTTTTATTCTTTCCTTTTTTCATTCCTAAAATCTTTTCCCATTTTTCTAACTTTCCCTCTTTCCTATTTTTTTATGCTTTCATTCCTTCTTTCATTTTTAAAAATTATTTAATTCCTTCCTTCTTTCTTTATTTCCCTTTTTATTTCATTCCTTCTTTTTGCTTTCTTTGTTCCTTACTTCCTTCTTTCTTTCTTGTTTTAATTCCCTTTCTATCATTCCTTCTATATTTTATCCTTATTGTTTCTTTTCTTTTTCTGTCATGCTTTAATTCCTTCTTTCTTTCATTTTTTTCATTTTTATGTCCTTTTTCTTTCTTTCCTTCTTTCTTGCTTACATTTTTCTTTCAATCTTTGATTTCTTCTTTCTTTTTCCCTTTTTTTCTTTCTCTCTCTTTTTCTCTCTTTCTTAATTTATCTCTCTTTCTTTTCTGCTTTCATTTTTTTTTTTATTGAGCAAAGTTCAAACAAAAAGATTCAATAATACAAATTCATTAGATGTACAGAAGATACTACAGTCATTATAGGACATTAGAAAGAAATAGCAAACATATTCTTGAGTGTAGAGTCTAGAAGGAAATAACATAAGATACAAAAAAAAAAGAAAAAAAAAGAGAGCATAACTAAATATATCGTATGCTGGTGAAATTAAGCAAAAATAAACCAATCAAATCAGGGCAGGGAGAACAGGAGGCCTCGCGTTAGAATACCAACCAGAGATTGGAGCCCAAATCTGGGCTCCAAAAAGCCTAGCTTTTTTGCCTCTAGTACCATAAATTGAGATCTCCTGTTTATAGGTGGCCAGAAATCGAGTAAGCCACATCTGATCTTTCCAGCTTCCACGCGCATTACAGAGATTTTAACTGCACTTAGATTGTTATTTTAAAATTGCGCCGCTGTAACTGCGCTGCTGTTTTGGCTGTATTTTTCGCTGGGCGCTTGCTAGTGCTGTCACCTGGGGCATAGTCAGGCTTACCTGCAGTTAAATTGTGCCTTCACCCGCTCTTTGCGGGACTTAGGTAGTAGGGTCCCCGGTCCTAGTGATCCGTCCGCCATCTTGAGTAGGTTGTGACGCTTGGGATTCTCTCAGGCGCCATATTGGTTGGGGGCAGAGGCTCCAGCAGCCGGAAGTCCGCGTATTGGAGAGCTTATTAAAGCAGCTCCCGGACAACGTATTTCAGATCTTTCCAGCTTCCACGCGCATTACAGAGATTTTAACTGCACTTAGATTGTTATTTTAAAATTGCGCCGCTGTAACTGCGCTGCTGTTTTGGCTGTATTTTTCGCTGGGCGCTTGCTAGTGCTGTCACCTGGGGCATAGTCAGGCTTACCTGCAGTTAAATTGTGCCTTCACCCGCTCTTTGCGGGACTTAGGTAGTAGGGTCCCCGGTCCTAGTGATCCGTCCGCCATCTTGAGTAGGTTGTGACGCTTGGGATTCTCTCAGGCGCCATATTGGTTGGGGGCAGAGGCTCCAGCAGCCGGAAGTCCGCGTATTGGAGAGCTTATTAAAGCAGCTCCCGGACAACGTATTTCAGATCTTTCCAGCTTCCACGCGCATTACAGAGATTTTAACTGCACTTAGATTGTTATTTTAAAATTGCGCCGCTGTAACTGCGCTGCTGTTTTGGCTGTATTTTTCGCTGGGCGCTTGCTAGTGCTGTCACCTGGGGCATAGTCAGGCTTACCTGCAGTTAAATTGTGCCTTCACCCGCTCTTTGCGGGACTTAGGTAGTAGGGTCCCCGGTCCTAGTGATCCGTCCGCCATCTTGAGTAGGTTGTGACGCTTGGGATTCTCTCAGGCGCCATATTGGTTGGGGGCAGAGGCTCCAGCAGCCGGAAGTCCGCGTATTGGAGAGCTTATTAAAGCAGCTCCCGGACAACGTATTTCAGATCTTTCCAGCTTCCACGCGCATTACAGAGATTTTAACTGCACTTAGATTGTTATTTTAAAATTGCGCCGCTGTAACTGCGCTGCTGTTTTGGCTGTATTTTTCGCTGGGCGCTTGCTAGTGCTGTCACCTGGGGCATAGTCAGGCTTACCTGCAGTTAAATTGTGCCTTCACCCGCTCTTTGCGGGACTTAGGTAGTAGGGTCCCCGGTCCTAGTGATCCGTCCGCCATCTTGAGTAGGTTGTGACGCTTGGGATTCTCTCAGGCGCCATATTGGTTGGGGGCAGAGGCTCCAGCAGCCGGAAGTCCGCGTGGCGTAATAAGATAAGTAGACATGTGCCGGCAGACGCGCAGCGGGTACGCGCAGCGGACGCGCCGTAGACGCGCCGGAGGTGCGCCAGAGGTAAGCCCGTTTGCGCCCGTTCGCGTCCCGGGCGCCCCTGGCGCACCTGCCTTTTACCATCTGGCTAACCCGTGTCCCGCTGCTCCTGAGTCCTTGGAGCCTATTATGGGCGGGGAGAATCACTCGGCTAATTCATCTTCGCAAATGACCCTGTCTTGCGGCTTGCTGAATGTCCGCTCCCTTGTTAAGCATCATGCTGAGATCGCGCTGCTGATAGAAGCATCTCGGCTGGATATACTATTTCTCACCGAAACCTGGGCTACAATGGACTGTAGCGTGGAACTGGGTTGGGCTTGCCCGCCTGGCTACCTTATAAAGCACACTCCCCGACTCTCAGGTAGGGGTGGTGGGATAGGATATATCTTTCGAGATTCAATCTCCCTGTCCGAGTTGGTGGTTAAAAAGGTAGCAGGGTTTGAGCTTATGGGCTTTTCTATCGCGGCCCAAGGAGGTATTTTGGCAACAGGCCTCCTATGCTACAGGCCACCCTCGCCTTCCTCAGTGGCCCATCAAGCTCTGGTCGACTTGATCTACGATCTCTCCAACTCACATACTAATCTTCTGGTACTGGGTGATTTTAATTTGTGGCCTTCTGGTCCACATGACTTGGCTTTTCGAGAACTCTGCCAAGCCTGCAGCAATATTCAGCTTGCTCAATTGGTTTCGGAACCCACCCATGTTAAGGGGCACATACTAGATTTGGTATTTGCGGAGGAGAAGTTGGTGGTGGTGGAGAAGGTCGTGGACCAGGTTTGGACGGATCATTCACTGATTGTTATGTCTCTCACCTTGCCTGTCCCGCTGACACCCAGCAGACAGGGCGGTACGAAGCTGAACCGACAATGGAACCGTCTCCTTAGGGAATCGAGCCGACCCGCCCTGCTACCGGGAATGTTTACAGTGGAGGAGAATGTGGACAAGAGTTATACATCTCTCTGTCGTTATATCACATCCTCTCTGGATGCACTCACCCCTTTACGTAAGGTGAGAGACAGACCTCGAGGCTTAAATGCCTGGTTTAGTGAAGATCTAGGGCAGCATAAACTTCGCTGCAAACAAGCAGAGCGTACATGGAGGAGGGGTTACGGGGAACAGGATAAGGCGGCTTATAAAGCGGCCTTGCATGAATACAAGGCCCAGCTAAGAAGTGCAAAGGCCAAGTTCCTAGAAGACACTCTGGCGAAGGCCTCTAATAAATCACAGACCCTGTTCAGGCTTGTTAAGAGTTTGTCTGATCCATCTTGTATGGCGCCCACAATACCGGCCTCGCAGGAACTGTGCGATTCTTTGGCCCTTGCATTCGAGGAGAAAATCAGGAATATCTTGACTGGACTTACTAGATCTGAACAGTCTTTGTCGTCTACATCCCCCTCTTCGGAGCCTTCTCATACTCTGGGATCCGAGGGGGCAAATGTCGGAAATGATTTGCCTCAGCTGTCCTGCTTTCCAGTTCCCTCGTTGGAGGAATTCTGTACCCTGGCCAACGGCGTATCCTCTGGGTCGCCGCTCGATCCAATGCCTCATAAAATCTGGAAGGCTTTCCAAGATGAGCTATTTTCCCCATTGCATTCCATCTGCTGCCAATCATTGACAACTGCAACAGTCCCGGACAGTTGGAAGATGGCAATTGTAACACCTTTGTTGAAAAAGGCTTCTTTGGACCCTCTCTGCTCGGCCAATTATAGGCCGATTTCGTTATTACCATTCGCGATAAAAATTCTTGAGAGATGGGTGACAAGGGCCTTATCCAACTTCCTGGAAACTAATCTCTGCCTGGATGCTGTTCAATTTGGCTTCAGACCGGCTCACGGCACCGAGACTGCCTTGGTCACCGTGCTGGACGAGCTACGAACGCGGGTCGACAGGGGCAAGTCTGCATTTTTAGTGCTACTTGACATGTCGGCCGCGTTCGACACGGTGAACCATAAAATACTACTAGGCCGTCTTCGGAGTGCGGGAGTGAGTGGTCTGGCTTTGAATTGGCTAACTTCCTATTTGGATAATAGGCAACAAGCTGTGGCACTACCACCTTTTCGATCAGCCACTCGGCTGGTGAATCAAGGAGTCCCTCAAGGGTCGGCAATTAGCCCAATCCTATTCAACATATATCTCCGTCCCTTGGTAGCACTGATAAAGTCATTCGGCATATCAGTCATCAATTATGCCGATGACACTCAGTTGCTTTTTTCTTTCGAGGGACCGGAGACAATATCAAGGGACTCCTTTCACCGCTGCATGTTGGCAACAGCAGCATGGCTGCGAGCTAACTCATTGCAGTTCAATGGGTCGAAAACGGAGGTATTGTACTGCTCCTCGGACCGAATTTCTCGTACATTACCGGTTGATTTTTGGCCATCTTTTATCCCGGGTTCGGTGGAGGCGGCAGAATCGGCTCGCAATTTGGGAGTTCTGTTCGAACCCAACTTGCAGCTGGATGCCTCCGTAAATAGGACGGTAGCGACATGCATGGGCCTGCTTCGTGCGCTTAGGAAAATCTTGCCACTTCTTCCCCGGGGCTCCAGAGCAGAGGTAGTGCGTAGTTCCATCCTCAGTAGGTTAGACTACTGTAACGCACTACTTCTGGGAGCTCCGAAGATCCTGGTCCTTAAACTCCAAAGGATTCAGAATATGGCCGCTAAATTAGCCTTGTCTCGCCCGCGCTCCTCTTCTTCATCGGCAGCGCTTGCCGATCTTCACTGGCTTCCGGTCCAGCAGAGAATTGCATTCAAGGCCGCGTGCCTTGTCTTCAGGGCCCTGCATGGACTGGGACCACTACCCCTTCAGAGTCTCTTTTCTTGGTACCAGGCTACCAGACCGCTGAGATCCTCCTCGGCGTTCCTGGTTAGGGTCCCCAGGATACATAGAGTGAGGATGGGCGGACGTGCTTTTAGTTTTACGGCCGCCAAGTTGTGGAATACTCTTCCTCTGACATTGAGGAGTAGCCTTGATCTACTCACTTTTAAAAGGGACTTAAAGACCCATTTGTTTCCAAGGGTAGTGTAGTTATGCAATAGATGGTTCTGGATCGGTCTCAGCGCCAGGATGCCCTTTGGGTGACAGCTGCGCTTAACAAGCAATAAAATACATACATACATACATACATACATACATCTGAAATGTAGGAGGCTCAGGGTCCTTCCAACGGGCAGCAAGAATAATACAGAAGATTGCGGTGCCTAAAAAGATGGTCCTTTGTTCCTCAATACTTTCCAAACGTTCCATGCATCTGTAACTACCTTTAACTTAATTTTTTTTATAGTATGATGGTTCAACCTGCCTTAAAAATAGCCCTTGGCATTTGGCCCCAAGAGTCAACTCATAAATGGAAGGGATATAAAATGCCGTAGTAGTTATGGTAGTTGCTTTACAATTTAACAGAGGACCCATATGTTGAATAAGTGTTGCCCATAGATATAAAGTTAGGTTAGGGATAGCTACCCCCCCCCCCCTATCTTGGGGTAAAGTCAAAAGTGGTAAGGCTCTTCTAATCTTTCCAAAGCTCCAGATGAATTTAGACATAGAGGAGTCAATACTCTTGATAAAACTACCTCCAGCCAATAGCGGGATTGCTCGAAACAAGTAAAGTATCTTTGGGAAGACAGTCATTTTTAGGTAATTGGCCCTTCCAATTATAGAAAGATGTAGATTATCCACTCTCCTAAGGTCATCTTTTATTTTATTAATCAAGGGAGTATAATTAAGATGGTTGATTTCATTCACATCAGAGGACATGCAAACACCTAAATAAGTAGCCTGTTTCACTTTATAGGGACTCTCGAATATAGTGTTTTTTGTGCATAGGACCATTGTTTTGTCCCTGTTAAGGGAATAACCTGAGAAGGAACCAAAGGTCTGGGTGACTAACTCGATTTCCTGGATTGCGTCAGCAGGATTAGTAGTTAAAACAGCCACATCATCGGCATACGCCAGAATTTTTGTTGAAAACAGACCCACCTTAACAGGTTGAATAATGGGTGAAGAAAGCAACTTTAAGATTAGGGGATTGATATAAAGGGAAAATAATATCGGGGAGCAGGGGCAACCCTGCCTCGTGCCTCTTTGTATCTCAATAAACTCCGACTCAGAACCACAGATGGAAAGTTTAGCCTTTGGATCAGCATATAAGGCCTTTATGGCTTTGATGAACTTGTGCCCAAAAGTTATTAAGTTCCAGGATGTTCCACAAAAATTGCCAAGAAACACGGTCAAATGCCTTCTCGGCATCGAGAAGGATCAACGACATCTCACCCCCCGTGGCACCCATGATATCAACTAGGGTAATGACTCTCTGGGTATGATCCGTGATACCCTTCCCGGGAATAAAGCCATGCTGCCACGGGGAGACAAGACGTTCGACCACCCCACTCAGCCGATTAGCTAGGACCTTGGCGTATAGTTTTGAGTCGGAGTTTATAAGAGATATGGGCCGGTATGAGGATGGAAGCTGTGGCGGCTTGCCTTTTTAAGAAAGATCGCTATATTGGTGTGTTTCCAGGACTCAGGCGGTGTTGCATGATACTGAACCCCCAGAAACAGATCCAGTAAGTATGGAAGTATTTGTTTACCCAGAACCTTATAAAGGTCCAAAGGGATTTTATCAGGACCTGCAGCTTTGCCGTTTGCGAGATCAGAAAGTGCAAGCTCCAGCTCCGTGATTGAGATTTCTCTTTCAAGATCTTTTTTGACTGATTCCTCAATCAGGAGGTTGGGGTCTAGAGCTGGGATCCAACTGTTAAGGAAAGTTTTTATATCTCTACCGGAATGTAGATCTTCACTTTGGTATAACTTCTGATAATACTTCCGGAAAACCCCTACAATATCCTGTGAGGAGGTGTATTGCTGGCCCTCATACTCAATCAGCTTTATCTTATTATGAGATTGTTTTTGGCGTGTTCGGAGGGCTAATTGCCTGCCTACGTTTTCCCAGATTCATATATGTTGCTTTTATTTGCTTGATATGTTTCAGCAGCTTTCCGGATTAAGGAGCTATTAATTTCAGTCTTCAACACTAATATTTTTTGAAGAGTGTCAGAAGATGAGTCTCCTTGATGGATCTGGGTGGCATGATAAGCCTCGAGATTAGATAATTCCAGCTTAAGCATCAGGTTGGTGTTATCCTCTATCTTTTTACACTTGGACACAAACGATATAGTTTCACCCCTTAATGTTGCTTTGAAGCAGTCCCAAACAATCAATCTGGGTGCGCTAAATTGATTGCAATCGAAGAACCCCTGAGCCCAAGAGGTTATATGGGTTATATATTCCGAGTTAACAAGAAGCTTTCTATCAAAGGACCATTGGGGATTGGGTCTTACAAAACTGGACAAATCAAAAATAAGGGTAAGTGCGTTGTGATCAGAAATCGTTTTTGGAGACTTAATTATATCCAACAAATCCAAGTCCGCTAAAGATGTCATAATATAGTCAATTTGGACATACTTGTTGTCGGGGTATGAGAAATACGTAAATCCGGACTCGTTTTTTTTCCTCAAATCCCAGACATCAAGTAGATTGTGGCTATCCATTAATTGGCGTAAGGCCCTAAATACCTTAGGCTTAGGCTTCCTTTATACTTCAAAGGTAGTTGGCTATCTATAAAGGTTCCTAAAGCAATGTTAAAATCTCCACAAAGGATAAGGGGGCCAGGCCAAGAAGCCAATTCTATTTCTAGATCACTAAACACTAGGGGATCATCCAGATTTGATCCGTATATTGTGCAGATAGTAAGACCTGATTTTAGTTGAGCTATAGCCCATCTGCCATGTTTATCGGCCAGTCTGCGTCTAGGATCTCCGATTGCAGGTTTTGCTAAGATAGCGACCCCCCGTATTTTAGATGTTTGAGAGGTGGCTACAGTCACATTGTACCCTGGGATCTTTACCAATTCTTTATCACATTCTGTAATGTGGGTCTCCTGTAGGCATAGAATATCCACAGGATCTTGTCGTAGTAATTGAAATAATTGCGCCCTTTTATTTCTATCGTTAAGACCTGCGATATTCCAGCTGCAGAGTTTTACTCTCCCCTTCTAGGATGGTAAATACTAAACCTGGCCTTCAAAAAACAGTAAAGTATGTAACAACAGATATCAAGCCACAAATTCATAAACTGATTCCTCCTTATTACCATCATTTGTTCCAACATACATAGAAATGCTTGACATTGTCTTATTTGAGTGAATTTGCTCATTTTTATGCATTTTGCCCTCCCCCTCCCCCTACCCACCCCCCCCCTTCCCCCGCACACCAACCACCGAGGCATTTAGACTCTATGAGAGTCTGTGGTGATGGTGAAACGTTCCCCGACCAGTACCACTAACAATGAACTTATGTGGTCAAAAACCCATAGAATTGAGAAAATGCAAAAATAATATATCAGAGACGAAATAGGAGAGTTTTTTTTAATTTTTTTTTTTACAAAGAACAATTAAGAAAGAAGAGAATATAATGCAAGAAACGGGGGAAAAAGACCCAAAAACAAGGAGGTGTCACAAAAGAAGATAAATAGCAGAGCGAGGTGGCTATTTTTAGCATTCACAGACCTATTATCATGATTGTCAAAATTATATCTGTATATATAACTATAGCTATAATGTCTCGTATACTTCTTCAATGTCCAATGTCCAAGCTCCTCATCTAAAAAGACGTATGCCGGATAGATAGCTACAAGATAACATACCAGGACCAAAAGAATGTTAGCCTATAAGATACTACGAGCGGTCTCTCTACTGACCTATAGCCAACCCTAATTCACTGTGGCCACTTCATCCCTGCTCAGTCTCTACATACTCTAGATATTCAGTTACTCAACTGTTAACATGAAGTCAAAACTCAGGTCAGGCTATCTAAAAATTCCTTAGCTTTTATTTCTGAGGTGAAAATTTTAGCCTGGCCATTATAGATAACCTTCAGTTTAGCAGGGTTATTGAGATACACTTGAGCCTTTTTTTCCAGGAGGGGAAAGGCGCCATCTCCTCTCCACGGTGGTATGGCAAAAGTCAGGCCTGATGAAGTAAGAAATAGAGTCACTGCTACGCCGGGCTTCAGGTTTCACTTTGTCAGCAATGGCCTGGCGGAGTAGAACATTTCCGAAGTATACCAATACTGCACGCGGGTACCTCCCCTGCGGTGAAGAGGTCTTCAAGGTAAGTGGAATTCTATGAACTCATTGGACTTCCAAATCTCAATTCCAGGACGCGAGCTCAGGGAGTGTGTCTTTAAATAGCTGAACAATGAAAGTACGTATATCCTCGCCCTCACTTTTTTCAGGAATCCCAAGGACGCGGAGATTGTTGCGCCGAAGGCGATTTTCCATGTCCTCCAGCTTCCATCTGACATCTTTTAGTTCCGCCTCGTGGGCTTCCACCCGCTCCTGAGTAACTGTGGCTTCTGCTTCGTTGGTCACTATAGGATCTTCCATCTCCGTCATTCTTACATTAGAAGCCGCAACAGTTTTCAAGAGTTTTTGAACTACACCCTGTACCTTGTGTAGAGCTAATTGTGCCCTACGACCATCCCTCGAGGTCTGCTCCCGATGGGAGGCGATGGCCTGGAGAACTGTATCCATTACAGTAGTCAATGTAGCAGTTTGCTGGTCTGTAGGGACGGATAACTCAGGATGAGATATGGAAGCATGCTCCTGAGGATTAAGGGCTGGTGTTGGAGAATAATCCCAGGTTAATCCTGACGCACCATGGTGGCTCCTTTTCTTCCTCAGCACAGTTCTCCTACTCCCTCTGGATTCGCCCTGGGCTGGATCATTGTCACTTTCCGTTGCACTGATATCAGAGCCAGTGTCGATCTCTGATTCTAAATCTAAGTCACGTGACCACCTGGGATCTTCAAGACCCTCGGATATCGAGTAAAAGTCAGACGGGTCTCTATCAGTGTCCAGCGAATCAGATGCAGTACGATCCCTGCGAGCCTTCCCCTAGGGTCCGGACGGTCCATGCTATGTGCCATATTCTTAGGTGCATTTGATGCACTAGTCAAAGACATGCCAGTAATGCCAGTAATCCCCCCCGTTTCAGGAGAGGAAGCCACGGGAGGTTGTGCAAGCGCTTCAGCATCAGCTTCAGCTTCTGGTTCATTAAGCGCTATCAGTGTATTTATTAGGGGTAGCGATGAGTTAAGATCATCCAAATCCAGGCTCACTGGAGGCACAGACACAGACACAATGGCCACAGGGGTAGGGGTAGAAAAAGGCAAAACAGAGGACTGTAAATCAATACCTTCAGTACCTTCAGAATCTAAAGTCATCTGTTCTCCCATAGCCTGCGGGTGATTAATCCTGTTCACGCGTGATGCGATCGGGTTTCCACTTGTCAACGCACCATCAAGCTTTCCAGTCGGTTCCCTCTCTCGATCATGAGCGAGAGCACCGCCTCCTGGCAGCCTTCTCTCGACCTCTCCTACAGTCTTCAGTACAGAGGAGGGGCCCGCCGCCAAGGGCTGATCCGCCGAAGTCGGCGCTGTACGTGTCGACAGGTGAGTGAGAGTGGGAGAGGGAAGAGCAGCGGGCGTTTTCCGTAGAAGCTCAACAACCGAGGGACCCGGTCCGGGTGTAGACGGCAGTTGTTTAGAGGATTTGGTTTGCCTCCCCGGGGCTGGAGCTTGGACGATGTCAGGGCTACGATTTTCCTCAGAACTCAGCGCACCACCTCGCTTTAGTGCTAGCTCTCGATCTCGGAGAGCCTGCTTTGCCGCTCGGGTCTTAGAGGCGGCGGCGGCTACTGCAGCAGCGTTCTTGGGAGCCATTTCCTCGCAACCCGACTCGAGGCACGGAGTCAGCACTGGGGGGATAAGTAGAACTAATTACAGCCACAGGGCTAGTTTGCAGATTACCAGCGATGTTACCAATGGTAGTTTTACCAAACTGGGTGTTTCTGACGAGTCTCAGCACCGCAAATCCTATGAGCGAGGAGAAAAAGGTTAAGCGAGAGCGTAACGCCAGGACCGCCGTTGCATCAGCTGGGTCTTCATTATAACGTCCGAGCCCCTCCATCCAGTTGCATTTCTTTTTGTTATTACACTTCCTTGTGTCAAGGCTTCTCTCTCGTCTATTAACCCCGCATCAGGTTTGGTGATTTTATTTTTTCTCCATAAAGATGAAAAGCACCTCTCAATTCATCCCAAATAGGCACTGGTCAGCGGAGCGTCTCGCAGCGGTCTAGAACGCCGCCGCCATCTTGCCTCCTCCGAATACATTTCCTTCTTTTCTGCTTTCATTCGTACATCCTTACTTTCATTCATTCTTTCCCTTCTTGCTTTGCCTTTCTATCCTAATTTCTTTCTTTTACCTTCTTTCTGTCTATCTTTTGTTACTTTTTTCTTGCCTTCCTTATTTGTTGCCTTCTTTCTTGCATTTCTTATTTTTTGCCCTCTGTCTTGCTTGCCTTCATTCTTTGCTTCCTGCCTTCCATCTTACTTTCCTTCCTTTCTTTTCTTTGTTTCCTTCTTTCTTGTTTTCTTTTTGTTTCTTTCCATCTTTCTTGCTTTTGTTCCTTCTTTCATTCTCAAATACAAGAGGCAGGCAGACAATGGCACAATGACTGGCTTTTTTTTGGTCTGTGTTAGCTAAGACCTTTTGATTTTACTAAAATTATGTGTATGACAGTTACTTATAGGGGTTCTTAGCCATACTTCATCCCATTCTGCCATTGTGTCTTTCAAATTTACCTCACCCCCACTCGAACATGCAACCAGGGGCAACGTGTCATCTCACTTTAGCCACTGGCTGACATCACTATGACATATGTCATGCTGCCCTTTCACAAGGAGCTCATCCAAATGCAAAGTAGTTCCGTTCGGTGCCAGGGATTACTATGGTGATGTGTGATTTTTGAGACATGTTTGACTTTAATCAATGTTTTTTTTGTTTTTTAGATTGACAAACACCTGGCAGCTTCACACACAATTAATTTTTGCAAAAGTCAAGACAAAATAAAAATTGCCAAAAAGCTGGTGGACAACGCCAGAACAAAGGGCATTGGCAATGCTTTCTTTTTAAAGCAGCCCCTGTCCATTAGTGGACGAAGATTACCTTTAGGGAAGATATCAGAAAGAGCAGTTAGTACCTCTGTCTGCTCCCATCCTAAGGCATTCTTCACGATTCCCAAACAGGAAAATTCAACTTTAGAAATAGTCAATCAGTACATATTCATTCACTGTAAACTAGAGCTTATTGTGTATTTTTAAAAATATATCTTAATTTGGATAGCTTCCCAGGCATACTTGTTGGTCGTTCTGGAGCACTGTCACACATTATTTCAGATCAACAATTTGAATTAAGTAAAATCATGGCTACACAGAAAAGTATTACACAAATAGAAGTCGTAGGACAATAAATAACATCTGGATTCAATCTAGACGTTGCTAACTGCAAACCCTTAAGAGATTTTCTTAAAACTGCTCACATTTTAGGGTGCTCTGAGCAATGGGAATGGGTTTCATATTTTTGGGATATATTATGCCAAATCCTTGCATCCAACTCCCCACTCTGATTTGTAGGTTTTTAATAGTTGACACAGTTAACAAAAATGTCTCACAGATATGCTATTTTTCTTCAGTTTATAAATACACAGAACATTGAAAATTATTCCGCTGTTGGCTGCAAGCCCTCACAGCTCTTTTACTTATGTAGAGCTGCAAGCTTTTCCCTCAGACTGTAGTAGCAGCTGGATTTCTGTTAAACTTAAGACTTATTGCCATGTACAAAGCATTACAGTAATCTATGCGTGACAGAGCTATTGCTTTGATGAAGGAATTCTTTTGTTGAAGGAATAGGTTCTGAACTGATTTGCTTGGTACTCTGAGTAGATGTTGGAAACTTTTAATAATTGAATTATGTAACATGCACCCAATGGGATTTTGTACCAGGCGAGGATAAATAAGCTTTGCCAGGTGAATAGACCTAGCATGACACATGTTACATAATATGCAGCACCTCACCTTCCACTCTATGACTATGTGCCAAAGGGTGCATGATCTTAGTGGCAGGCCTGATGGCCACCCTGAAGGTAGATTAGAGGGTCTCCCATAGAAGCCTAGTTATTAGCTGTGATGCCTGGATGTTGACAACACTCCAATCCAGGCAGCACTGAGAGTGATGTTGTTGGTCCAAATCCACTTGATGGGGGGATGGGGTATATATATTTCTATTTATTTGTACATTACACATTTTGATTGCCAATTCTCTTTTAGAATGGTACATAAAAACACAGTCATGTAGGGTATATCACTTGAGAGAAAATAAAATGACAGATGCATTACATGAAATCATGCGGAATTTTTATATTCAAAATAACTTATAGCTTGCTGATGTAAATGTAAATGTAAATGTACCGGTATTTATAGAGCGCACAGCTACTTCCCTGAGGTAGTGTCCCGGCGCTGTCCGTATACCGCTTAGGAACCCTTCCTGGTTTTCCCTGTGAGTGTCCACTCCTGGGCACCCCCAGGGTGAAACCAGGCATCCCAGCGCTTTTGGGGCCGTTACGGAGATTAAGCAAGCTATTGCCCAGAGTCGCAGAGTGGGACCCATGATTAGAATAGGCACCGAGGCGAGAATTATCAGGTCCGAGGAAGTTGAGCCCAAGACCCGCCAAGGTGGGTATTGAACCCTGGTCCCGGGCCAGACCTCTGCATCAGGGTATGCCGCTCTAACCATTTGAGCCACACTTCTCCACATCTGGGTCCATGTGCCGGCAGGGATGGTGGGTTGGCAGTGTGGAGGGTTAGCCGCATGTGAATGGAGTAGGCAGGGGACATATTTTAAGGGGTTGATAGGCTATGGGAGGTAAATTGAAAGGTGACACATTTGGATATGTTTTAGAGCAGAAAGGAAGTTGAGGAAAAGGGTACCAATGTGGCCATCAGTGATGGTGGGAGAAGTTTACAAGCAATGTCAGAGGCGTTGCCCCCATAAATATCCATGGGATTCTGTCGTCATTGATTCGTTTGGTCAAGTTGGTGTGGATCAAGGGTGTGTTATAGTCATTTCGGATCTGTTTGCAAGAGGCCTGTGGTAAAGGTATTTGAGAAAATTAACACATCAACAGTGTTTATGGATGAATTGTTTTGTATCAGAGGGCTTACCTAATTCTGTGCCACAATGATGTACACGTCCTGTCAAATGTAGCCAAGGATTATTGCAAGAAAGCAGGAGTAGTACATATAACTACTTCTATCTATAATCCAAGTGGAAATAGTGTTGTCAAGAGATTTAACCAAATTTCCAAAGGTGTCATCCAATCTGCTTGAGTTAATAGAGTGGATTGGGACGTGCAATTGCATAAGGTGGCTTGGGCATAAAGAGTGACACAAAAGGAAGCTACTGGGTTATCTCATATTGTGTTTATGAGGGGGCGCAATCCCAGATCAGAGTATAATCCTGGTTTGTTGCATGATACTGGAGTTCAACTTTGATGTTTGGAGTCATTGTGAAGTGGGTTGATGGAAAGACAGTCTTAAATACAAGAATTTTATGATGGGAAACATGCAGTGAAGCTGGTTAGCATTGCTGAAGTTGATTGAATTTGTGTAAAGAAGCCTTATAAAGTAAAGAATGGAGATAATCAATTTTATGAACCAGAGGAGGTACCGGAAGTGCTCCACAATACTGTTAGGGTAAGGAGTGGAAAAGTGTGAATTTGGAACGAGTTGCCTTAAGTTCATGGAAAGAGTTTCCTGCATCTTGGTTTGAGGACAATTTTCAATGGGTGGAATCTGATTTTAGTCTGGATGGAGAGGGGAAGAGTGTAAGTATAGATGATAGTACTAATGTGCATAGTACTGAACAAGAAGTTATGGATGGAAGTGAGGAAGCTGTGGAGGGTCAGAACAACCAGAAAGTTTCTGTGGATGGAAGTGAGGAAATTGCGGATGGTCAAAATAGTCAGGAAATTTCTGTGGATGGATAAAGATACGAAGTGAGGAGTGAAATGTTGCGAACAAGGAGGCCACCTAAATGGCTGGAAGATTATGTGTGTCAAGGTGTAGATGCTTGTGGTTTTTATTGTTTTTTCTAAATGATTATTTACTATTATAATTTGTTTCTTGTAGATATTTTATTTGTAATTAGAAATTCTTGTGTAGATCTTTGTTTTTCTTAGGTTTCCTTTTTCCTTATTATTCTAATGAAAAGAGGGGAATGTATCATGTCCCTTCCTTGTTATGAGGTTGTTAGGTAATGTACATTCGCTATGTTCTTGCATTAGAATGTGGTCACTTGGGTGAAGCAAATTATGACTGAACACGGTGTTGTGTGGACTGTTTACCGACGGCTCCAGATAATAACCTTGTGTACTTGAACTCGTGCCCTGTTGTATGTACACAACACCTGTCCTAGAGGTCTTCAGTGTTGATTAAGTCCTTGTCAATGGAGGTATCAAGGAAGCTGTGAATGATGTTGAACGTCCTCAGGGTGGACAAATTTTGACATCGATTGGAGGATGTAGAGGGAGCTACGACGAAGTCAGGCCCACCAGAGATGCACACTCGGAAGATCGGCTTAGCAGGTTGATCCCGGTCTCCTGTTGGTTCACCAAGCAAAAAGTTTTGAACATTTTTCAAAGTCTCAGCTTTTGAGCTGTGGGCAGGAAGGGCACACTCTGACAGCAGACAAGGATTACAGGACAACTCACTCCAGGGGAAGCCACCAGAAGGGTTCAAGGTAAATCCAGTTGAATATGGTCAGCTGGGCATTCTCAGGAAATTGGCTTCTTGCAGCTTTTGTGTCCCTGTAGTAAGCTACAGGGACACAAAAGGTTTGAGGTCTTAGACATGACTTTGACATCAGCAGGGCGTCCTCGCTGCTGGGAAAGCCGCTCACAAATCCACAGAAAAGGTTTCCCTCAATGAGGATGCCTCACACGGAGAGTTGAATCACCTCTTTAACTGCGGACAACAACAGTGTGCAGTTCCATCACCACTCCCTCATATAGCCAAACGCGTTTCAGAATTTTCATTCCTTGTTCACTGGGAAACCTTTTTTGTGGATTTGTGAGCGGATTTCCCAGCCGCGAGGATGCCCTGCTGTTATTACAGATCTGCCTCTCGTAAGCACGAGGTGCGCAAAAAACGGAGAGCCACACATTGGTATAGCAAAATTTTTGTGGTCTCTTACCGGCACCAACCTACTGGGGTAGTGATTATTTTTAATACTTACGGACACAGGAGCACCCACTGGGGATTGATCTGATGGTGAACCACAAGTTCCAGGAGGGAATTTGCACACGCCCATATGGGCGGGACTTAAGGCAAGTTCCCCACAGCTGCTGTTGTTTCTCCGGTTGTGCCAGTGAACAAGGAATAAAAATTCTGAAACGCGTTTGGCTAGATGAGGACTACTGTGTTAGAAGTACACAGAGCCCTCCACGCTCCTGGGCCTCAGGCTGGGCGCTGTGTGCTTCTCTCGTGGTAGCCAACGTTAATCTCCGGAGCCTCCCGAGCTCGCAAACCTCGGCCCAGAAGCTTCCGCCGGCACATGGTGAGCACTCTTTCGCATACGGCGGTGTCGAAAAGTGAACTGTGGGGCATATGTGCGTCGCAGCGGCGATGACGGTTTCTGGATACCAGTACGCTGAAAGCATCATGCACGCAGCCACCTTCACTCATGGCGTCAGCCTCATGTTGTTTAAAGCTGCGCAGACTTATCAGACACGTTCGCCAATCCGGAAGAGAACCACACCCAGAGAAACGTGCCTTTTATTCATATCCCTAAGCTAGTCTTGCGTACACAGAGCCAGCCCACTGCCGTAAACATTTTGGGGGGGAAGCACGTACGCGCTACGTTACCGTAATCTTCCCTGCTGACTGTACTATCATGGTACCGTCCACTGTCCTCTTCACTCAATAGACCATCAGTGTATGTTGACATGTACATATCTGTGTTCTGCATACTCAAGTCTGTCCGGAACATCCCCTCAATACTTTTCATTGTATACTTTTATACTCGAGAATTACTTGCCACCTTCGTACATAATTTGCTCCCATCTGTCCCTGCATTCTGCATTGCGTGGCAGAGGTGCCATGCCATGTTTGCCTTATGTACATTGCTAGCCATGGTTCCCACAGTACCTACTGTCGTTGTGTCTGCTAGTTATACATGTTGTTTGTCATGTTGTATGTGATTATATAAGGTAGCGTGTTTATTCACGAGCAGTGGTTTCTCCCATTTACATATTGCTGTCTTAAAGAGCATACAGAAGTTTTTCTCACAGGTGAAAAGTGCGACCACAACGGCAGTCATTCATTACTATCCAAGAATGTCCAACTACACTCGCTTCTAAGCTTACAGTCCCCAATCTTGCATCCTTTCTTAAAAGGACGCCAACTCCCACAATCAGAACAGCATTCACACAACTTTCTAACTGCAGTTATCTCCTCAATAACATGCACTCCTACGGAATGTGAGCTGGCATACCGCATGTCCTTACTGTTTCAAAGCGAGTAACTTCCTGTGGCAATGTCTATTTCCACAGGAGTCAAGAGTCTGTGTTAGTCCCCTCCTGTTCCGCCCACCATCATATCCCCCAACAGGTTACACATAAAAGGATATGTCCGTCTTTGGTTATTGCAGCATGGTACATCGATTGACTTTTGTTCCGGGCGTCTTCCTGGCTGGGTTTTGTGGAGAGGTCATCGGGGTGTCCGTTGGTTGTGATCGGTGCAGCTGCACAGGGCTAAGTCCAAGCCCACCTGGCCTCTGTCTTCTCTTTGGTTCTCATCCTTCGTGAGACATCTTCTGCTGGCTGGCATTAAAATACTTAATCTGGGCTTTAGAAAGAGGCCACCCCTTGCATCTAGAGTATTTGCTCCGGAGTTGTGTGGTCACCTGTTGTGGCATATGCCTATTGTGGTCTGTAG
Organism: Lissotriton helveticus; assembly: GCF_964261635.1. Taxonomy (NCBI): domain Eukaryota; kingdom Metazoa; phylum Chordata; class Amphibia; order Caudata; family Salamandridae; genus Lissotriton; species Lissotriton helveticus. The sequence continues at coordinate 832,178,177 of NC_136068.1, forward strand.
TGCCTTGAGGTAGAAGGTATTTTAGTCCAAAATTAATTCGAGCTAGAGGTAGGCACGGTTGATTTTCACGAACATTACTAGCTTTACATTGGTGCTGTAAGGCAGGTTTTATCTAGCATATGAGGTAGATAAGGTTGTTTTTACAGAGCGTTGCCATCTTACTCATCGAGCGTCTGCGTCACGTTCACTCCACTATCAGCTCCGGTGAAGCTCTTCTCTTGCTGGTACCTGCTTGGGAGGTTTCATCTCTTGTTGCGTTGGGCCCTCGAAGTATCTGCTTAGCTCTCTCGGGTCCTCGAAGATATGTGTTCTCCCTTTGTCATTTATCCAAAATCTTGTATGACCAGTGAATGAGAACAGGATGTTCTTCTTCCTCATCTTGTCCCGTAGGGCCAGAAAGCCCTACCTGATGTCTACTGTGGGCTTGGAGTAGTTCTGTGTGAAGATTATCCTCTGCCAATTCAACCCAATATTTTGGTTTTTCCTCGCAACACTGAAGATGGCTTCTGTGTGTTGTGCTCGTAGTGGCTAGCATATTATTGGACGAGACCCCGTCTTTGTCGCTGCCCTGAATGCTGGGACTCTATAGGCTCTATCCAGCTCAAAAGGGTGATCAAATCTGTGTTTTGTGATTTTTGGTATCATTTCCTCGATGAAGGCCAGGCAGGAGCCTGCTTTATCCTCTTCTCCCTCCGGCACTCCTAAGATTCTTATGTCTCCCCTCTATTTCGGTCTTCCAACTCAGCCGTCTACTCCTGGAGCGCTGCTGTGGTCTTAGTTAGGGCCTCTAGGTCTTTTTTTACTTGTTGGTCCACATCCTCAATGTCACTTATTCTCTGCTCAGCCACTGTCAGTCTGTTGTTTGCCGCGTGGATGTCCGCCCTTACTGCTGCCAGTTCCAGATGGATAGCATCAGTAGTCTGTTTTGAGGATTTGGCCAGGTCGTGAACTTCTGCTAGTTTTTTTAGAATTATCTCCAGTGTGCTGTTCGTATCAGGTTTCTGCTTGATAGGTGAGTCTGTTAGTGAGGGTTCCTCCTTGTTCTTCTTTAGCTGCTGTCGGATTCTTGCTTCGTTCCCCGCCATGCTTGGTATTCCTCTCTTCGCCTGGTGGAGCTCAAATCTTCCCCCTCATCTTGGAGTAGCGGGCAGACTTTGTGTTCCTGTGTAGCCCCTCGTTGTAGCTGTTGGCTATGTTTGTCCCCCACAGTTAGCTCTGCTGGGTGTGTTCCCTCGCGGGGGAGGAGGAGGTTGCGCTCTGTGTGACCGATATCTTGGTTATGCTCAGAGGGAGGCTGGTTTGTTCCTTGTTTGGCGTGTTGCTAGTGTTGCTAGATTACTTGCGAGTCCCTTGGTGTCCTGCGCCCCTTTTGTGTCACGCTATTGCCCCGCTGCTCGCTGCGATGACACCGGTGCAGTTATTAGGTGCTCCCCTCTCCTTTGGCGGGATCGTTGGAGTTGGGTTTGCTACTGTTGTACACTGTTAGTGGCTGCTTATTGTGGGGTTGCTGTGTTCTTGTTTTGTTGGCCGGGATGCACTCCCTGTTCACAGTGGCCGTTCCTTTTCATCCTTGAGCGCTGTTGTGTGTCTCTCTGTATGCACCATGCGCTCTGTGGTTCCACTCTCTTCTTTCTTTCTTTTCATTATACAATTTAGTCATTCATGTCTAATAGTTATCGTTCATGTCACATGGAACTAAAACATATAATGTGGAATTCCCTGATGCAGGAGCTTCAATTTGAATACTGCAGAAGCGGTTGGAGTTTGCCTCAGCTCGATGCCTTAGCTCTCTACACAAGAATGTTTTTTTGAAACAGCTGAAGACAATAATGTATGGTTTGACTAGAAAGGTACCGAATGTGCCGCTCAGAATCCCAATGTTTCTACTCCTCCTCAAAATTCCAATGTGGGTAGAACTAGTACCAATTCTGACACGCACCACATTGAATCTACTATACAACACATTGCTGGCTCTTTTACTGTTGATAATTTTGTGTTACAAAAAAGCAGTACCAGAGTACCTAAAAAGTTTGATGATTAAATTTTGCAATTTCTTTTTTATTTCTTTCTTTTCTCAGCGGTTTTGAGTCGCCACTTTCTTTTTTCTTCGCTGTACTGCGTTTCAGGCAAAAACAGTCAGTTTCTCCTTTGTTTCCAGTGAAAACCTCATGAATTTGCTATCGCCGTATGGTGTTGATCTTTGAATGTCCATAAACGTTCATCTTTCCTCCTTTCTCCCGGTGTGAACTTGTGGGATCTCACACAACAACAAACACACAAGAGATAAAGAAATCCTGCGAACCATCCAAGAGTTTTATCAAGAACTCTATAAAAACAATCAGGTCTTAGACCCGGAAGGGTGTACAAATTACCTGGGCAGACTAGACCTCCCAAAATTAACGAATGAAGAAGCTCAGAAGCTAGGACAGGAAATAAGTATGTTTGAGATAGAGATGGCGGTCATGTCTCTAAAGGACAAGGCACTAGGCCCAGATGGGTACACAGCCGCTTTCTACAAATCCTTTCTGTCGCACCTAAAACCCACAATGTTAGGGTGATTTATTGTGCGCACAGATACTCCAGCCAAGGAGCGTCCCGGCGCAGAGACAAGGTAGAACATAACACAACAGGAAATAAAAGCAACACAGCTAAAACAAGAAAGTTTTTATCGCCCTCCGGAAGGTCAAAAGGTCCTCCATCAGACGGATTTCAACAGGCAGGGAATTCCATGCTGACGCGGCCATGACCCTAAACGAGCGGCCTCCCATGCGACTGAGCCTGAATCTGGGGACCACCGCGAGGGCCAAACCCTGGGAACGGAGGCTGCGGGTGGGAACATAAAAGGAAAGACAGCTCGACAGGATTTCCGGGCCAATACCTCTCAGGATCTTAAAGGCAAGACACAAAATCTTAAAGAGAATGCGCTTCCTAACCGGAAGCCAATGTAGAGAGCGAAGGACACCTGCCACCGAACTGAATCTGGGCAGGCCAACAATCGCTCTCGCCGCAGCATTCTGAACCCGTTGCAAACGGGTTAGTTCGGCCTGGTTAGCCCCAGCCAGGAGAGAACTGGCATAATCCAGGCGAGAGATGATAGTAGCCTGGATCACCAGTTGCCTGGTTGGGGCATCAAAGAACTTGAGAACAGGTCTCAAGCCCCTTAGGAGTCCAAAACAACAGGCCGCAGTTTTTTTTGTGTGCCCTACGAAGGAGAGGCCAGCATCCAGCCATACCCCCAGATTTTTCACCTCCGATACCGGGATCGGAGTAGGTCCCAACTCTGAAGGCCACCATTGGTCGCACCACAGCTCCACTCCCTTACCGATGACCATCACCTCCGTCTTTGTGGCATTAAGCTGAAGGCAGTTGCCTGTCAGCCAACTAGCCACCGCCTTCAGTCCAGACTGAAACCTGGGGGCCTCAATTTCCGCATCCCCGCTGAGAGTAACCGCCAGCTGTGTGTCGTCGGCATATGAGACCAAAGTTAGGCCCCACTGCCTAGCGACATCAGCCAGCGGTCTCACGTAAAGGTTGAACAACGTGGGACTCAGCGAGGACCCTTGCGGAACCCCCATGGCCAGCGGTTGGTAATTGGACTTGAAGGGAGGGATGGCAACACAGAAGGAGCGGTCATCTAAAAAGGAGTGGAACCATTGCAGCACCTGACCGCCAATGCCAGTCTCCTCGAGCCGATGCAGGAGGATGCTGTGGTCCACCGTGAAAAAGGTGTTTAACCACTGTGCCGAGATTGGATTAGTATCCTATTCTATGTCGGAGACAAACATAATCGTAATCCCAAAGGAAGGCAAAGACGCACTATTGCCAAAAAACTACAGGCCCATATCTCTAATTAGTGTGGACTGGAAAATACACGCAGAAATCCGGGCGGCAGATTAATAAGCAACTCACAGGTAGGCTCCCTAAAGACCCGTATGTCACATGACAACACCAGACTCCTATGCCATATACTAGAGCGCACCATCAAAATAGCTGAGCCAGCGGTGGCTATCACATTAGATGCTGAGAAAGCTTTCAACAGAGTATCTACGGCCTTCCTGGAACAATGCATGAGGTCATTTAACCTTGGGGAAACATACAGACGGAAGGTAATGGTACTGTACGGGGACCCCAGAGCACACCTTGTATTTAATGGGTCACTTTCCGACCCCTTCGCTATACAACGCGGAACAAGAAAGGGCTGCCCCTTATCCCCCTCATTATACCTGTTGGCCTTGGAGCCCCTGATCAGAGATATCAAGGCTAACGAGGAAGTGAAGGGAATCAGCATCAATGACACGGAAGTCAAACTAGCCGCTTATGCGGACGACATCCACATTGTGACAGAGCAACCTACGACCTCCATCGCGACCCTGATAAAAACCATAGAAACATGGATATAAGCTCAACAGGGAAATGTCAGTATGTAAACCCCTCAACATCCACACCAGCTGTTAGCGTGGGTTTCCCCTTGTTCTTCTTTAGCTGCTGTTGGATTGTTGCTTCGCTCCCCGCCATGCTTGTTAGTCCTCTTTTCGCTTGGTGGAGCTCAAATCTCCCCCCTCTTCTTGGAGTAGCTGGCAGAACTTTGTGTTCCTGTGTAGCCCCTCCTTGTGGCTGTTGGCTCTGTTTGGTCTCCGCAGTTAGCTCTTCTGGGTGTGTTCCCTCACGGGGAAGGAGGAGGTTGCGCTCTGTGGGACCGATATGTTGGTTATGCTCAGGGGGAGGCTACCTACCTCTATCTATTATCAGAACCAGCTACAACATAACATTTATTTACACATATGCAATATGCTTACAACCAGCTTTTGATGCAAAACTTGCCCATTCGACTGGCGAATGGATCTATGCCTTGCCAACATCCCAACAATCGCTCCCGATATCCAGCAGGTAATGCAGTATCTTGAAAACCATGAACATGATTGTTCTGGCAGTGGAGAAATTACGAATGCAATGCGAAAAGGTATTGTGGTGGAATGGGATTTCTGCACAGCCGCAAAAGATCTCCTGCAACGTGCAACCTTTCACAACATCGCAGATTGCCTGCCAATTCAAATTGCCACTCCAACATTCGAGGAACATTACTGTCCCTTCGAGGATATGAATTGGATTGCTTAGCTTTTCTCACACGATGACAATAGCCTCTTGGAATTTTACGCATCTCAAGCCGCTGAAGAACTTCTGGACTGCAATCTCCAACACTTGTAAGAAACTCCCGTTATTCTTGGATGGATTTTTTCCATCTTTTTTTACTTTTTCCTTAAAAATTTTATAATACACTTCAATTCTACTACTTTGATATAATAACTTTCTAAGTATACTCAGACATTTGAACTCTGTCTTCATTATTGCCCCTTACGTCTCCACTCTAGCCAGGGATGGGTGATGTACGACCTATACAAATACGCTATTTACTTGCCAAATTAGCCTAAACCCGACACCCATTTAGAAACCACGTCTATTCTTTGTGCACACGCCTCTCTGCCTGCCTGTTATCCACAAAGCCATTTCACACAAACGTACCCATACTCAGCCTCTGCTCACAACCTGAAGATAAAAATGAAAAAAGACGACTTTGTTTAGGAACTGGTTGGCGATATTTATTTTCATTATACAATTTAGTCATTCATGTCTAATAGCTATCGTTCATGTCACATGGAACTAAAACATATAATGTGGAATTCCCTGATGCAGGAGCTTCAATTTGAATACTGCAGAAGCGGTTGGAGTTTGCCTCAGCTCAATGCCTTAGCTCTCTACACAAGAATGTTTTTTTGAAACAGCTGAAGACAATAATGTATGGTTTGACTAGAAAGGTACCGAATGTGCCGCTCAGAATCCCAATGTTTCTACTCCTCCTCAAAATTCCAATGTGGGTAGAACTAGTACCAATTCTGACACGCACCACATTGAATCTACTATACAACACATTGCTGGCTGTTTTACTGTTGATAATTTTGTGTTACAAAAAAGCAGTACCAGAGTACCTAAAAAGTTTGATGATTACATTTTGCAATTTCTTTTTTATTTCTTTCTTTTCTTAAAGGATACATGTGGTAATCGTATCCTACCTTTATTTTCCTTATAGAATTTAGAGTCATTCAAGTTGAATAGGCATTGTCCCTGTCACATGGAACTGTAACATGTAATATGGAATTCACTAATGCAGGAGCTTACGTTTGAATACAGCAGAAGCGGTTCAGGTTTGTATCAGCTGGATGCCCTAGCTCTTGCACCAATGGGTACAATTATGGCACGTAAATAAAGACACTTGCTATATAATTTTAAAACTCCATCCCTTTACTACACACAGCCACTTTCTTATACACACCTCATTTCATCATTTCTTCTGTGGCATTGCAACATTCTGCATTATATTCTTCACGATTATTTCATTATTCCTGCTTGCTAAAACACTGCATTAGAGTCTTCAGACCGGTAGGGGTGATTAGTTTGCTTCCCACTCCCTGTATAGTATAAACGCATACTAACACCACTTACACAGGAGGAGGAGCTACGCGCGGATCCAAGATGGGCGCGTGAGCAAAGGGCTCCCGAGACCCCTTCCGCCACCCTCATCTATCCTGAAACAAATCCTGATTTGGACGACTGGTATTTTTTGCTGATGCCCTGCTGATATCGAAAACTCTTTCTAAACCCGATTTGGCCGCCGGGAACGGGTCTTGCTGCAGCTCGTAATCTGAGGCCTATGGCGGAGGCCCTCCGGGGGCTTGAGTTCCCGAGGTACCCGGGTGGCAATTGAACAACAACGGCTGGAGAGACACTTCCGCTGCCCCTGTGGTACTTTCGGTTTCGATTTTGGTCATTGTTGACACCAACTCGTTGCTGCTTGATACTGCTGCCCCGGTCTAGTTGCAAATTCTACTCTGGCTGTCGATCCTCGACCTCTCGACTCAACAGGCCTGCCATACAGGGAATCATTTTGACTAGATCCCAAAGATCCCGTCGGAGCTCGTCGCCCACCATGGCGGGCAGGACGGACGCTGAGAGGCGAAACACCAGAGGTCCAAATCGAGGAGGGGCTTTCCAAGCTCAGACTATTGATCGCTTTACTCGCCCGAAGGGATCCCCAGGCGGGCCGAGCAAGGCCCTTGGGGAGACTGGTGATGATACTCCTGCGACTGAAGAGCCGACTTTAAAGGATGTCATGGGCGCCATTGCCAGTATCCAGACCGCGATGGGTCAGCAGTATGAAACTTTAGCTACTAAGTTGGACACAGTTGCAATCGAGGTCAACCTTATCAGGACGGACTTGGGGAAAACCAATGAGCGGGTCAAGTCCCTGGACATCAAGACAGCGAGCCTGACTGCAGATGTCTCGGATCTCCAGACCGAGGTCCGCGATCTTCGAATGGCCAGAGACTCGTTCGCCCGTCGACTGGATGATTTCGAGAGCCGCGCCAGGCGCAATAACATTCGCATCGTAGGTGTTCCGGAGACTTCTACGGATGTGCCTACGGACCTTTTGGTGGAGGACCTTATCCGGAACCACTTGGCACCGAAGGGCCTTAGTAATCTTTTTGCTGTGGAGCGTGCTCACAGAATTCCAGGTGGGAAGCCCAAGCTTGGTGCCGCTCCGAGGCCTATAAAAGCCAGGATTTTTAATTTCCGAGATAGAGACGCTATCCTCCAGGCCTCCCGTACTAATGGTCCCACCAAGTTTGAAAATGTGCCGATCAGTTCAGAAGCAACGTATGGGCTTTACGGGGGTGAAAAGACGTCTCAGGGACATGGAACTGAAATACACCATGCTTTTTCCGGCTCGCCTGAGGATTGAACATAATGAACGTGCATTCTTTTTTGATCGCCCTGAGGTGGCCAGTGACTGGCTGGACAACCTGCCGACACAACGCACCAGCCCGGAGAGTTCGAGAGGCGCCGAGGGCGGCTTGGAAGAACAGGAGTAGTGAGTCTGTGCCGACGAGCCAATTTTTTGGACGCTTTGCAGTGGCTCTGTGGTAGCAATGTTTATACGTTGTTGATACCCGGGGGTGTGGGGACTCGGGACTCCTCCTCCTCAGGGGACGTTTTTCTCTCTCTTCTTGTAGGTTAGTTCATGGGGCGACAGGCACACTGCAAGTTGGGGTGGATTTTTGATCTACCGCAGGGGTGCAGGGTTGTGTGATGAGGGTTCCTTGGGGGTGGTGGGGGGGTCTTTTCTTGTTTGTTTGTTTCGAGGCTACGATTTGGTCGGTATTTTATCCTTTGTGCCTGTTTCATGGCGGGGGTATTGTTTGTTCTTGTCTGGGATGGGGGGTAGGGGACTGAGGGTGCTGAGCTGGAACGTCAATGGTCTAGGGGATAGGATAAAACGGGGGATAGTTTTGCAGTATTTGAAGCGACACTCCCCGGTTATCGTTTTACTACAGGAGACGCATCTTGTGGGAAATACGTGCCACACACTGAATAGATGAGGCTACCGTCTGGTGGCCCACTCTGGATTCACCACTGGATCGAGGGGGGCGGGCATCCTGGTTAGAAACTCCCTCCCCCTCGAAGTAGATGACAAGGTGCTGGATGATAGGGGCCGCTATGCCGCTGTCGTGGGTCGTTGGGAGGGGAAGACGATCTCCATTTTGTCTGTGTATGTTCCCCCTGGTCTACAGTCCATTACGTTTTCTGATTTGGGTGGGATGGTCCTGGGACTCCCCGATGGCTTGTTGGTAGTGGGTGGCGACTTTAATTCGGTCGTCAGTGGAGAGGAGGATCGTAGCCCTCGTAGAACCCTCCCCATGTCGCAGTTATGGCTGGGGAATTTCTTGGACACATTGGGATTAACAGATTGTTGGAGGCAACTTCACCCTGGACAGCTCCAATACACCTTTCATTCAGGGGCTCATGGTAGTCTCTCGAGACTCGATTACATCCTTTTACCAGCGGCACAGATGGTCTCTGTGAGGGAAGTTAGGCATTTGGCTAGGAGGATCTCGGACCACTCCCCACTCTGGCTTGCTATTGACGTGCGGCTAGAGCCCGGGGGCCGGGTTGCTCCTATTAATCCGTGGCATCTTCGCAACCCCAACATCGGTTCGGAAGTGATTAAGTGTATGGATTACTACTTCGCTGAGAATGAAGGATCAGTATCCTCCCCTGTCTCTTTATGGGAGGCATATAAAACTGTGATCCGGGGTCAGACTCTCTCTTTGATTGCTAGCGAGAGGAGGCGCAGAACTATGGAAGTGGTGCATCTGGAAAACAATATCTCTGAGTTGGAGGAGCGTATGGAGTCTGGAGCTACGCCTGATAGCTTGCACTCCTTGGCGCTTAAACAGTCTGAATACAGAGCTCTGGTGACTGCTGCAGGTAGGGCGATGAATCGTGAGCAGCAGGGGCGCCTGTATGATGTGGGTGACAAGGCGGGGAAATTGATTGTTTGGCTTGACAAACGGGATAGATTGAATCGGGTGGTGCCTGTTGTTGAGCGAGTGGATGGTGTACGAGTGGTGGACCCGGTCGAGATAGTGGAGGTCTTTGCCCAGCACTTTCAGAAGGTTTACGCGCCGGTCTCGGACAGACCTGAGGAGGACTCGCACCTGTTGCTCCGTGATATAACGTTGCCTAGTCTGTCGGACTCGGACAGGGAGCTTATGGAGGCAGATTTTTCTACCGATGAAGTAGCGCTCGCTATCCGTGCACTTCGCTCGGGCAAGGCTTCGGGCCCGAACGGTATACCAATCGAACTGTATAAGTTGAGCCCCGACAAAATGGCGCCATACCTCCGTCGGGCATTCTTGGCATCGCGAGATCTCGGGCTTCTTCCCCGGGATCAGAGACTGGCGTCCATTGTGGTCGTCCACAAGGATGGAAAGCCCCGTGAACACTGTTCGTCATATCGGCCGATCTCGCTTTTGAATGTGGAGCCCAAGGTCCTTGCTAAGATCTTGGCGAGCCGAATGGTTACGGTGATCGGCGATTTGGTGCACCCTGATCAGTCCGGGTTTATTCCCCACCGCAATACCGCGCTCAATCTTCGGCGTCTTCATAGTGTCTTGGCGAGGGCGGGGTCTCTTGAGGAGTCGGCCATCTTGGTCTCACTTGACGCCTCGATGGCCTTCGATACGGTGGAATGGCCATATCTGTGGGCTGCCCTTGCCAAGTTTGGCTTTGGTCCTAAGTTTATCGGGTGGATTAGACTTTTGTATGAGCAGCCGCTGGCTCAGGTGGTGGTCAACGGAAGGGCCTCGGATCCTTTTGCCCTCGGGCGTGGCACGAGGCAGGGCTGCCCTCTGTCGCCTCTCCTTTTCGCACTTGCTCTTGAACCCTTTGCCGCATGGCTCCGATGGGAGCCCTCGCTCAGGGGCATACGGTGGTCCCCTGCCTTCGAGGATCGGGTGTCGCTTTACGCCGATGATATATTGTTGTACCTTACTTCTCCCCGTAAGTCATTGGGTGTTCTGTTTGACGTCCTGAGTTCTTTCGGGAGGAACTCTGGTTTGGTTATCAACTGGGCTAAATCCTGCATTTATCCACTTACTGGTGGACTACCTTCTTTGCCCCGTGTCTGCCCCATACCTGTTTTCAGTGTTGGTTTCAAGTACTTGGGAATCTACATTTCTATGGACCCCAGGGTACGATATGAGCGGAATCTACTGCCTCCGCTTGCCCGGCTTCGGTCGGATGTAGCGGCGTGGTGTGGATTGCCTCTGTCCCCCTTGGGGAGAGCGGCCTTGTTCAAAATGATGTCTCTTCCCCGGTTCCTATAAGCCATCCAGAACACGCTCGATCTGGTTCCGGCTGGCTATTTCCGTGAAATCGAGGGCCTCCAGAGGAAATTGGTTTGGGGCGGGAGGCCACGCATAGCGTTGGCGAAACTCACTTTGCCCTGGTATGACGGCGGTATAGCTTTGCCGGATGTCAAGCGCTATTATTGGGCGTCTCAGTTGAGTGCTATTAATCACGCCATGTATGGTCCTGTTCCGAATCCCGCTTATGATATGGATAGGTGGCAACTGCCGGGGGGCGATTATACTAGAGCACTCTACACCAGGACCGCCAGGAGGAGTCTGACGGGCCCTACCGCGGTGGCGGTACGTGTATGGGATAGTGCAACATCGGCCACGGGCTGGACTGATAAACTGACTAGGGCAACCCCCCTGTACGCATCTGAGCGATTGGGTGGTCTGTGGTCCTCGAAGGGATTCGATAGATGGGACCTTATTGGTATCAGCAGAGTGGGCGATCTTTGGGCCGCTGACAGAGTCAAAACTTTTGACGAACTAAAACGGGAGTATAAGTTGAGTGATAGGGAATATTTCCGATATCTTCAGGTCCGCCACGCACTTGCTTCGGTCTTCCCTGCTGTTACTACGATCCCTGAGTCCTCTCCCCTGGAGGATAGAGTGCTGGATGGACATGTCCCTGACAGCACTATCTCCCTCATATATAAAAAACTTATTAATGCCCGCTCGGACCTTCTTATACAACTGAGAGAGGCATGGATTGGGGACGGTCTGGAGTTGGACGATGAGGATTGGCAAGCTGCAATATCCTCCCCTAAAGAAGTCGCGATTCCGGTGCATCTCCGACTGGTGCAGCTGAAGATTTTGCATCGTACCTATGTCACCGGTCCACGATTGATGCATATGGGTTATTCTGTTGATGGGTTATGTCAGCGTGGTTGTGGTCTACTTGCTACCTTCCTCCACATTATATGGGAATGCCCGGAGGTAGTGGTTTTCTGGACTCGAGTGCATGCGGTGATGGGTGAAGTGACGGGTGTTGAGCTACTCCCCGAGGCCAGACGCTGTTTGCTGAATATTTGGGAACCGAATGACTGTACTGTTGCTCAGACTCAATGGGTCACGCTGGGCAACATGATTGCGAAGAGAGATATCGCTCAGCTGTGGGGGTCTCATAGGGCACCATTGGTCTCGACCTGGGAGGAGAACATGGACTGGTGCATGTTTAGGGAAAAAATTGTGTACATCTCCCGAGGTAGGCCCAAGAAGTGGGGAAGGATATGGGGTCAGTGGAACTCATACCGTGGAGAGATCTGTGATCCTCCCCTTGCGGAGCCCCCTGACATTCCACGGTCCCCCCGACTGTACAATCCAGTACTCTGATTTCCGGTTACTGTGATATGCTGTTCACTCTCGGTCCCCGCTCCCCTCTTACATGATTTTCTGTTGCTTGCTTTTCATTTGTCCCCCCCTACCACACGTAACAGTCCTTAGACTGCTGGTTTGCCTCGATTTTCTTTCTTTTTTTGTGTCTTCTTTTTGTTGTTTCTATATAATTAAAAAAGAACCTTTTATTTATCCTCGCCTGCCATACGCTTTGAATTACATTGTGCCTCTACGCTGCCGGACCCTCGGGTTGTCGGCTGATGAGCTGTGTACTGATCTGTTCTCGCTATTTTGTATGACTGACCGGCCTTGATGGTTGTAAGTCTGTATTTGTACTCTTTTTGCAAAATAAAGGTTTAACAAAAAAAAAAAACACTACTTACACAGGTATGCTACAGCGGCCAGTATCCTACAGCGCCCACAGCACATCACTTCACAGCAATCAGCTCACAACTTAGACTCACAGTTTCATCCCCGAGTCTTAAGATCAATACCAGTGAGTAGTTTGCTTCCCACTCCCGCTATACTCTAAACGCATACTAACACCACCTGCACAGCTATGCTACAGCGGCCTGTATGGAACAGCGTCCAGAGCACATCAGTTTACAGCACTCCGCTCACAGTTTAGGCGTACGATTTCATCCCCGAGTTTACTGGGACCTCACCTCAGCACCATCTCACTCTAGGCAAAACAGCACTTTCACACCGGTAAGGGTAAATACTTCGCTTCGGCCAGTATGCTACAGAGCACTCAGCTCACAGTTTAGGCACACGCTTTCATCCCCCAGTTTACTGGCCCCTCACCTCAACACCATCTCACAGTGGGCAAAACAGCACTTTCACACCGGTAGGGGTAAATGATTTGCTTTAGCCAATATGCTATTGCGCCTAGAGCACATCAGTTTACAGCACTCAGCTCACAGTTTAGATGCACGCTTAAATCCCCGAGTGTACCAGCACCTTACCTCAGCACCATCTCACAGTAGGCAAAACAGTACTTTCACACTGGTAGGGGTAAATACTTCGCTTCGGCCAGTATGCTAGAGTGCCCACAGCACATCAGTTTACAGTACTAAGCTCACAGTTTAGGCACACACTTTCATCCCCAAGTGTACCGGCACCTCACCTCAACACCATCTCACAGTGGGCAAAACAGCACTTTCACAACAGTAGGGGTAAATAGTTCGCTTTGGCCAGAATGCTACAGGGCCCACAGCACATCACTTTACAGCACTCAGCTCACAGTTTAGGCACACGCTTTCATGCCCGAGTTTACCAGTACCTCACCTCAGCACCATCTCACTCTAGGCAAAACAGCACTTTCACACCGGTAGGGGTAAGTACTTCGCTTCCACCAGTATGCTACAGCACCCACAGCACATCAGTTTAAAGCACTCAACTCACGGTTTAGGCGCACACTTTCATCCCGAGTTTACCAGCACCTCACCTCACCACCAACTTTCATCCCCGAGTTTACCAGCACCTCACCACCATCACACTCTGGGCAAAACAACACTTTCACACCGGTAACGGTAAATACTTCACTTCACACTCCCTCTATAGCACACCCTAACCACCCTACAGAGCTCACAGCGCTCCTACCCTCCTCTTTCCTATTTTTTCACCCTTTTTTCCCCTACTCGCTTCAAGAGAATCACAAAATGACAGCCAACACTTCCTAGTTGCAACCGCTTGCACCGCTCGCAGCCAATAAGCAGTAAGCTTGTGCTCGTAATGCCTCAGCCAATCAGATGGCAGAATTCCCAAATATCAATATCTGTAAATGTTGATATTTCTCAAAAACTACTGAACGGATTTACACCAAATAAACAAAAGCGTGCTTTCCAGGCCAAGACCCTTCTCCCTGCCAAATTTGGGGTAATTCTGTTCACCCGTTAGACCTGTAGGCTTGTCTAAAGTTTCCTATGGAAATGAAGATGGAGAAAACACGTTTTGGTACCCCCCTTTTATCTCAGCCCCCCCTTGACGAATCACCCCCAAACTTTCAACATAGGAGTTGATATGAACAAATAATTAGTTTTGAAAATTTCATGACGATTCATCAAACGACACCAAAGTTATAAGCAAAACAAAAAATGCTCTTCCGATGGAAACTTGGTCCTAACTATAACTACCTACTGGCGACCGCCAGTAGGTAATATATATATATATATATATAATATATATATATATATATATATATATATATATATATATATATATATATATATATATCATGCAAGAGGGTAGTTCTGGACAATCCAGAAAAATACACAGTGGCACACCCGAGGACAGCACAATATCCTTTATTGTGCACACAACAAACAACGCGTTTCATCGAAGCACAGGATTCCAATTACAGCATTCTGTTTTATTTCAAATAATGCTTTCGATGTAACACATTTCGGTTGGAAACCGGCCTTACTCACACACAGAGAGCGCCATACACCGTTGGCTATTTCTGCTGTGACGCGTATTGCGAAACATAGAAGAAACAGTACACATTGGCCAGCTGCTTCTTGCCTGGGAATAAGAAGGGCTTTTTGGCTTGCCTCCTATTCTCCGGCATCTCAGGGTTACAAGAGACTTATTGAAACTCTGCTGGTGCTCCTGGACTCTGTAATCTGTGATTCCTACACTTACCTGAGGTGCTCCCTCTAGTCCTGGACCTCAGAAGTGGGTTTTGAAGCTGTTTTTTGCAAAAATCAGTGCAGTGACCCCTTTGGGACAATCAGAACCAAAGCAGTACCCTCCAACGCCAATGCAGTGCCGCTTTGATGACGACGCGTGTCTCAACTGTGAGGTATAGCGACGTTGCAGTGCTAATCCGGAAACATCACTGCCAGTCTTAACTTTGAAGCAGCACCAATCTTTTGATACTGACTTAGAGCTTCGATCCCAATGCAGCGACCCAGCTGGGTGAATCAGAACCAACGCATCGAGTCTTCAACATCAACACTTGCTACATACAAAGGCACTTTTTCAGAGGGCCCTGCGTGGGTTCTATAGCTGGCCTGTCCTCCAAGGTGGTCAGCCTGACCTTTGGATTCACCCTGGTCTAGTGCATCCTCAAGTAACCTTTTAGCACTATTGACTTCTAAGCACTGTTTTTGGATTTAATCTTTAGAAATCGATATCTCGACTTCTAGTGATTGAATTTTTTTTGTTATGGTCTTGTTTTACCCAGATAAATATTCTCTATTATTCTAAACTGTGGCATATTTTTGTGGTGTTTTCACTGTGTTACTGTAATTTAAGTGTTACACAAATACTTTACACATTGCCTCTTAAGTAAAGCCTGCCTGCTCAGTGCCAAGCTACGGGAGGGCAAGCACAGGTTAATTTAGGTTGTGATTCTGACGTACCCTAACAAGGATTGTGGTGCCTTCTTGGACAGGCTAACAGACCCCTGCCAACTAACCTGCTGTAGAAAGAGTTGAAAACAAGAAGGGAGTTAGGAAACAATACTGCCAAATTAACCAAGGACACGATCCCTGCACAGAAAATAGAGAAGCGTAAATTAAGACGCCGGAAATATAATTGTAATCTAGTGTAAATATTAGGAGCTCAGAACTGAGCCATTCCATAATTATAAACAAAACCATAACCAACTGGACTAGCTGAGCCCTGCTGTCATCCGTATTCATCATGTGGCTTCTGTTATGCTTTGTTGATGATTAGCATTCAGATAATTGCCTAATTAATTGTGCATGTAATTGCTTGTGGGTGTCTACTCTCACGCTCTCCCAAAGACTATGTTTTTGAGGAGTAGGTCCTATTGCATGCCATTCCAAGAATACAGTCGATCTGCTTGCCACACATTCCAGGGTCGCCTGCCAAAATCAGCAAGTTCACACACAGGCATTTACTTAAAGTGCAAAGCAGAATTCTGAACGTTCGATACTGGTAATCCTTACTGTAAATCTTAGAGCTGTCAGCCAAAGAAATCCATCTGTTGCAGAACAATGCACTGGTGACTGTACAGAATGCTCTGTACCGTCACGATAGTGCCACGCGAAGGTTTTTGCAATTGCAAATAAGAAACAAACAGAATATTTTCAATATTACAGAGAGTACTGAGAGAGTACTTAGAAATGAATATGGACTTGCTAGACAAACAATGTAGACATTGCCGACTTCAGACATTGCGGAAAGTGGTAATTTCACCGCTAGAGGGAAATGGGAACTGCTGTTGACAATGAGATGCTTCGAAAACAGGAAGGAGAAAAAACAACTGCTTCAGAAACAGACAGATTGTCAGATTGCCGCTGGTGGTAAAGTTGTCGTCGTTGGTAATAAATGCATGACAGCCATCATTCCCTTTATAGGATATAGGACTGACTCGAAATGTACGTATTTATCATCTATTGAAAAATATATAATTTCTGAGATGATCTCAATTAAGTCCAAACCATATTTACCTCAAACAACTTGGTGTGTAAGCCTACATGTGGTCACTGAACACTCGGATAATTAAAGAAAGATGTTTTGACACCTTCCCTATGCTTTGCACTAGAATACTGGGCAATGATATGTTTTACTACTGGGTTGAACATTATGCTGGTGCGAACGTATTCAAAACACTGTCTTACCTGTTATAAGAAGAACATTGCTTGTTTTACAGGTTGTATTGTTACCCTCAGCAGTGGTTAGAACTTGCAAAATTTACCACTGGAGGTAACAAAGAATCCTAATACCATGGGCAGTAACTTGTGGTGAAGTGTTATGTCTTATAAAATGAGGTACAACCATTTGAAGAGCAAATGAAAGTACAACACTTTAAGATTGCATGATGTCAAAACAGTGCAGCAGAGCATGCAAGGCTTTAAGAAACTACCTATTTGATGAAACACATTTTCACACTATAAGTACTCAAGCCATTTCACAGATGGAAATGCTATGTGTACTTACCACAGAACTTCATTGCACTTTTACCTTTACTTGTCCCATCCTGAACAATAGCAAGCGACCTCAAGGATGTAGATCTGTGACAAGAAACAGCAGGGCTCGAGATTGCTAGTAAAGAGCCATGTCCCTTGTCATAGCCTTACCTACTGAAGCTATACTAAGCAGGGCAAGGTGTTTGACTGGGACTCTTCAGCAATCACACAATTCTCGTCCCTAGTTTTAAACCTCAATTTAGGAAGGAAAGTGATTGTCCATTAACCACCTAGATAATGGCTAAAGAAGAGTTGTTATCGTTAGACCATATTTTGAGGTCGTGCAGCAATCTACCTGGAGGGTGACAGCTTTATCAAGAAGCATAGATTAATCGAAGGAATCTCTTAAAGTGACAATGCCTAGACCATATTCATGTTCCTGAGTAGAGATTATTCAATGAAAGTCACATTTACTGGACCACGTATGGCCAGGCAACAAGCCAATGACGCACATTTAAAACTGACACCAAGTCACATCTAAAAGAAGAAGACTCCCACATGAAACACAAAACCTGTGAGACACAGGGACAACATAACAACATGTTGCAGAATAACCACAAAGTATAACAATTTTGGCAGGGCACCACCTTTGATACACCTGACCCGACAAGAGTGTGTACAAGTCAAAGACCATATTTTCCATTGTAGCACACAAAGAGAAGGTTGAAAAAAAGTCACCATCACCGCATTCCATCACAAACCTTGAGTGCCATTGAGACGCTAGCAATCAACCTCTGTCTTTCTCATAGGCAACCCCAAAATAGTGGAATATCCAGTGACTGCTCGAATAAGTAATCATTTGTCTTATCACAAGAAGCTCAACACCAACTGACGTAGACAGGCAACATTCCAAGCATCACAACCAATGGGAAGAAATCTAGAACTGAAGCATCAATATAATTAGTTAAGAAAATGTCCAATTTCTAACAGCATAATGGCTACATAGAAGGTCCTCTGTGTTAGAGATAAAAGAGCAAGAGCACCAGAACAAACTTAGATCAAGCAATTTCATGAAAGAAGTGTGATGCCCAGCATGCATACACCTCCAAATGAGGATTAACACCGAAACAGAGCCTTGAAAAACAAAGGTCTAGTGGTCCGGTCATCTTCTAAAAACAGAAAACATAAAAACATGGGAAACACTTTAAGACGTCTTCAGATGTGCCACCAAGTGGGAGAGCCCACCAGGTGGGTGCAGATACACCATGCCATATCCTAGTACCCATGTCCTAGCTTGACATATCGAAGGTTTACGGAGGGATCAAGGCTCCAGCCAGAGCAAGGAATCAAACCGAATAGTGATACGGCCAAAGAAGGACCAAAGAGGGTTTACGCAAGACTGAACACTAAACAGGGAAGCATTATGATCCTTGGAAAGAGAGTGTGGAGAAAGAGAAACGAAGATCAGCCATCCATCCTTCCTCTTAGTGTATGAGAATGATATTATATCTGTACCATCAATTACTAACACTGTCGTTGAAAACCTGTACAAGAAACAGTGTGTATTGGGAACACATTCTTCAAACTAAGGGCTAGATGTAGGTGGGCTAATACCGGTCGGTAACGGCCGAAAATCGGTAAATTTGCCGTTACCGACCGGTATTTAGCCCTTAGCGATGTAGGATGCTGGATTTAAGGATCGGGTATTTTACTGATTCCTTAAATTAGGGAATCGGTAAAATACTGATTCCTTAATTTAAGGAATCGGTAAATTACCGAATCCTTAAATCCTATTTAGGGAGCACTCAAATGAGTGCATTTTTGGTTTAAGGATTCGATATTTACCACCAACTACAAGTTGGTGGTAAATACCGAATACCTTTTAAAAAGCAATTTTGTGCTTTTTTAAAAGTGTCATGTGGCAGACATACATGCCCTTAGGGCATGTATGTGCGCCACATGTGCACACATGCACCATTCGGGGGTGCTGCCACCCTTGAATATGCTCCCCTATTACCGATTCGGTATTTACCGAATCGGTAATAGTGAATGGCTTCCTATTCATTCCTATGGGCCTCCATTAGGGGATTCCTAATTACCGAATCGGTATTACCGATTCGGTAATAAGGAATCTTACCGAATCGGTAAAATTTACCGAATTATTTCCTACATCACAATTACCGATTCTTAAATACCGAATCGGTAAAATTCGGTATTTAAGATTCTGTAATTTGTGATTACCTACATCTAGCCCTTAGAGAATAACGGGACAATGTTAGGAATATTCATTTTTTATTCTGTATGAAAGAGGCAGAGTAATCCATAAACCAAGTCTCTCCAGCCAAATTAGCTATTTGCAGTCAGAGTGCAATGCTCCTTTGCACTCCTGAAAAGTAAATGAACAAAAACTGAAAATGAAGCTTAGCACAGGAATAGCACCAACTCACCAGTCAAGAAAGGAAATGCACTTATCTAATACATGAAGCAAGAATATTTCTAACCTATGAGGGCCATACATAGCAGAGAGACCGAAAAGGAAGCTGTTATAAGACAGGTCCGGCATGGCCTAAGTAATAAGGTCATAAAAAACAGAAGAACTGCAGCCTACACACAAAATACTCTTTTGCCTTTTCCTTTGAGTCATTCTTTAAATGTTATACAAATCGGACATTTATGATTGTATTAGTATAATCAGACCTGCTTATTTATACCTGAAGCTGAAAAAAACTCTGTTCAGAATATGAATATTTGCAGCTAGTCCTGCCAATTAAAGTCATGGCTTTGACATCAAGTAAAGGGTCTCATGTATCTAATACAGGTGACAGTACACTCTAACTTATTATTTGAACTTAAACTTGAAAAGATAATATATATTTTGTGGGGATTTGCCAGAAATGGAGCCCAAAGCAACAGCGAGGCTGCTTCAAGCTCGATAAATTAATACATTTTCCAACAAGAAACTTATCGTTTTTAATATGGCCAAATTTCAACATCCCCCAAAACCGGTCCCATGATGCTTTTTTCTGGTCCAGGGAGGATATGGCTTGGCAGTTCAGGCTGGATTGTTCCCATGAGGAACAGGGCCAAGACTGATTTGTATATGGCTGGGTCCAAACTGGGGTGCATGGTGAACAAAAGAACGATGGATTTACCCAGATCTCTTGACTGTGGGTGAATGTTTAATTTGTCCAGCATTCCGTCCATCATTTGTTTGTGCAGCAAATTTAAACATCAACACAGAAAGACAATAGTCCAAAGCTTTTTCTTTTTTTTAAAAACTTTATTTATTTTCTCATCATACAAGATATTGGCATCATTGATATTCTACTTCAGTATTACGTTCAGATCCTTTACATGTGTGTCACCCCCCCTCCAACATTTCAACCCCCAACAATCCCCCCCCCCCCCTTTCCTCTGTATTTGCCAAGTTCTTACGAGAGCTATTCTCCGAGAGTTGAGCAAAGCCTAGCGGCAAGTTCATACTATAGTCCAGTACGTGAGTTCTTTATTGTGATTACCAGCGAGCATTAATCACGACTTGAAGGCTACCAGCCGTTTCACACCCCTGAATTGCCATCTTTCCTCCTCTCCCCTGCATGATCCTTCACCTCCCCTCACCCCGTTTCCCGTCCCGATCCGCTCACCCTCACCTCTCATTCAGTTGTGCCCTCACCCCCAGCTCCCGTGTCACTTGTGTCCTCCTCTGCTTTGCAAGGTAAATTAACAATGGACCCCATATGTCTTTTGGCCGGGATTTTAGTGGCAATTGTTCTGCGTATGCTTGTAAATATTCCTGCTAAGTGGTCATATGTAGTATCCATCTCTTGAATTTAGGCGCCCTTCCCCTGCCACATCTACATTCTTCTTGCCTTCGTGCTAGCATGATACCCATGATGAGAAATTTGCAATGTGGTGTCTCGATATCTGCCACCAGGCCCAGTAGACCCCTGGTGGGGAATGGTTCAATATGAGTCCTCATTATCTCAGTGAGTACCTCAAAGACCTCCCCCCAGTAATCAGCAACTCCGGAGCACTTCCATGCCAAATGCATGAAGTCTGCCGGGCCCTGCTTGCATCTGAGGCATCTGTCATCATCCCGGAGATGTAGTCTGTGCAGGCGTGCCGGCGTGTGGTATAATCGGTGCAAAAACTTCAAATGCAGCACTCGCAATCTGCTACTTCCAGATACCAGCTCCGTCTGCTGACATGCCCCCTCCCACTGTTCATCAGTAAGCGGTTCAGTCAAGTCTCTGTCTCATTCTGCCCTAGCCCTGATTTGCGTATTAGGGGGGGTTGAGCGTACCCGAGCATAGAGCATTGAGGTTACATGTACAGGAGTATCTTTCTGCAGTAGCAAATGAAGTGAGGTGAAAATCTCCAGTTTCTTTGGGAAGTCCGGGCACTTAGCTCGTACGCTCTGCCTAAGCCTGGTGTACAGAAATAGGGCCATAAATGTGTATGGTGCTTCCCTGAAGAATTGTTCCTTAGTTGGAAACTCTCCCCAAGGTATAGGTCTCCCCAGGTCAAATATTGCAATCTAGTCAGTAAGTTCTGGCAAATTTTTTCAGTCGTAACCTGTAAATACGGACAGTTACTCAGTGGTATTCTGGGGGAGTAGAGTTGTAGTACTCCTTCCATTTTTGCCAACCAGTGCCAAGCTTTGATTGTGCAGTCCACAGTAGTCGGGTCTCTGTCCCTCTCCCTATAGGGCGTAAATACATATCCCGATGGAGGGACCGGTGCCATGTACCCATCTTCCACCGCTAGGTGGGGCATATAGGGAGGGGGGTGAAACCAATACAGCACAAAGTGCGCCTGCGCCCTGTGGTAGTATTGCTTAAAATTGGGTACATCAAATCCCCCGTAACAATATGGTAGTGCTAGTGTGTCCAACTTCAACCGCGCTTGCTTCCCTCCCCATATTAACCTAACTGAGTTTTCAGCGTTGTGAAAAAATGTGCACCCGGGTGGTAGGGTATGTTTATGAATAAATATTAAAAATGTGGGCACTATTACCATCTTGATTCGTGAAATCCTCCCAGCCATCGATAGCTGCAGTTTAAGCCAACTCGTGATGTTATTCGTCACTTTAGTCATGACCTGCCCATAGTTCGTTCTCATTAAGGTATCCTTGTCCCTGGCGATGTGGATCCCCAAGTATTTAAAATCCTCTTCCTCCCACTTCAGTGGGTAGTCCAGAGAAAATGAGGTTGTACGGTCAGTTAGTGGGACTATTGCCGATTTCCCCCAGTTCATTTGCACTCCTGCAATAGCTCCAAATTTGGTGATTTCCCGCAGTACAGGATTTAAGTTGTCTAGCGGTTTATGAATGTAGAGGGTAATATCATCGGCGTATAAGGAAACTAGGACTTGCCTGGAGGGGTAGATAAGGCCCCTATGATTGTAGTGTTGCCTCAGCTTAGCTGCCAGGGGTTCCGCCGCTATGGCGAACAGAACAGGGGATAGGGGGCACCCCTGCCTCGTTCCTCTGGTAATGGGGAAAGCGTCCAAGCGGGACCCATTAAGGAGGACCCTAGCGCTCGGCGCAGCGTAGAGTAGTTTGATCCAGCTGAGGGACGATTCCGGCATCCCCATGTGCGCCAGAGTTCCCAACACATAGTCCCACTCCACCGAGTCGAACGCTTTGGCGGCGTCCAGGAAGACAGCCACCGCGGCGCAATTTGGATCTATGTCCTGTCCTAGATGATTGCCAATAGGGTCCGAAGGTTATGGGCTGTGGCACGATTTGGCACGAATCCTGCCTGATCACGCAGCACAAATTTTTCTAGGAGAAGATTCAATCTGGTAGCAAGGACTTTCGCTAGGATTTTAGTGTCACTATTCAGGAGCGACAAAGGTCGATAGGAGTCACACTGATCAGGAGGCTTACCGGACTTAAGCAGCGACAAAATGTGAGCCTCTCTCATGGTCTCGGGTAGGGTACCTTCTTCCAGCGCCTCATAAAAAACCGCTTTGAGAATGGGGGCTAATATAGAGACATAGGCCTTATAAAAATCTATAGGTATCCCGTCCGAGCCTGGGGATTTACCTGATTTCATACTCATTATAGCCTCAGCGATTTCGTCGACTTCAAGATCCAGGGCCAGAAATTTACGCTGCACATCTCCTAGCCATGCGAGGGCTATATCTTCGAAATATTCCTCGAGGTTCAGCGCATCTTCTCTCTGTGACGTGTATAGCTGTTTATAGTATCTAGTGAGAGTGGACATTTGGTCCAGAAGGGACCTACAAGGAGTACCCTGTTCATTTTGCAGTTCAACAACATAGTTGCGGAATCTAGGAGGCTGTACCGCCCCTGCCAGGGACCTCCCTGGCCTATCCCCTTCTCCATATACCCTGGCAGTGCATTGCTTCCCTCGGAACTTACATTCCCTATCGGTGACCTCCTTATACTCCGTCATTTTCTCCCTCAAACTAGCTTTAAGAATACCTGCCTCGTCCCGGCTGTGAAGCTCCCTCTCAAGGGCTTTCATCTCTTTCTCCAGTGTGCCCAAGGTCAGTCGCAGGTCTTTCAATATGCCCCCCCCCCCCCCTTGGCTATGCACCACCCCCTCAAAGTCACCTTGAAGGCCTCCCAGACGGTCATGAGTCTATATACAGATCCCGTATTCCTGGCGAAAAATTCCCCATTATCTCCTGCTCTATCTCTGCCCTAAATACAGCATCTTGCAAATGTAAAGGATTAAGCCTCCATTTACTATATATTGCCACTTCCACCGGAGGCTTCACGTTAACTATCACAGGGGAGTGATCCGAGAATGTTTTTGCCAAGTGATTCGCCCTTTCCACCCAGTGCGCCATGCCCTTCATAACAAACACATAATCCAATCTGGCCCAGGTGTTGTGCATGGCTGAATGGTGTGTTCCTTCCTTACTGGACGGGTGAGTGTGGCGCCAAACATCTACAAAACTGTCAGTGGCTACAATGTCCTTTCAGGGTACGTTGCACTGTGGTATAGTGCGCGGCAGTGGCCAGGGACCTATCCAAGCTGGGGTTAACTACGGTGTTAAAGTCCCCCCCTATATATTGTGTACCTATAGTTAAGTGTATGCAGCTTGCCCCTTAGTGTGAGCATATGGTGCGTATCATCAATGTTCGGTCTGTAATAATTCGCAAACACTATGTCGTGTGTGTGAAGCCTACCCCACATCAGGCAATATCTCCCGTCGGGGTCTAAGTCTGTCCCTCCCTCCACAAAGCTGACTCCACGTTTAATTAATATGGCGACCCCCCTTGAGTAAGATGAATAGGATGCAAAGCAGCTGTGTGCTGCCCATCCGGATGCGAAGCGAGGCACGCTCCCCTTTGCCAGATGCGTCTCCTGTAGGAGGGCGACGTGGTGCCTGTCAAGGTAGCCTTATATCTGTCATCGCTTCCTGGGGTCATTCAACCCTCTCACGTTCCAGGAGATGATGTTGAGATCTGTACTGTCCCTACTCACATCAGTCATGACTGTCGGGGTGTGCCTGCTGTGTAAAATCTTGATCTCATACTCCACTTATGTGCTCACGGTAGAATCCCCCCCCCCATTGTGTCATCCCCCACCCCTCCCCCCATCTCCCACACCGGCTGCCCCAACTCGCCAGGAAGAAACATCCCTCCCCCCATCTGTAATCTCCCATGAACATAGCTGCTGAGCTATTAACCTTTGAACCATTTAAAGGACAACAAAAAACCCCAAGGGGAATACCCTCAATAGGGGGGCCACTAGGGGCTCCCGCCATTTCCACTCAGCCTCTCTATTCCACCCATCCACGACCTCCTGAATCTCAGGGATCGTACTGACGGGACAGAGGCGAGCGGCCGGGCGGCCGTTTGAGCCCTCTCGTCAATATCAGAGTTTATACATCACCAGTCAGCAGAGCGTCCTTTAGCAATTCCATGTCCTGCCTCAGAGATGTCGGCCCCCTGTTCTCAGCAATCTTCAGGAAGGTTCCGACAGCGGCGAGTTGGATCTCAATCGGCATCGTGCAGCCTCTTCCCGGGAAGCCGATCGCCTGTAGTGCTTGAGATATTCTTCTGCCTGCTGTGGAGTATTAAAAATGTGTTGATTTCCTCGCTGGTGAATCCGCAGCCTCGCACGGTATAGCATTGCATACTGGATGCCTTGGGACTGCAGCTTTTTCTTCACAGCCAGAAATTTGCGTCGGGCTTCCTGCACTGTTTGGGTGAAGTCGGGGTAGAAGGATAAGGTAGTGTTCTCGTACTTCACTTACCCTTTTTCTCTCGCTAACCGCAGCAGGGTGTCTCTGTCGCGATAGTTTAAGAATCGCATTATTACCGGGCGTGGGTGTGCACCCGGGGGAGGCCTCGTCGCTAATGATCTGTGAGCCCTTTCAATGACCAGCTGAGCAGAAAATGTGTCCTTCCCAAATAGGTCCGTGATGAGACACTCCATGAAATCTTCCAGCCTGTCCGTATTGGTGGTCTCGGCCAGGCCCAGCATGCGGACGTTGTTTCACCTCGAGCGGGCTTCCAACTCCTCGTTCTTGTCAGCAATAACTTTCAAGAGCTTATCCATTTGTGAAATATGCTGTTTACTCGCCCCCGCTCCATCCTCCAGGTCTGAGACCCTATGTTCCGCTTCCTTCAGCCGTTCTTCGTGCTTGTCCAACTTCGCTACGACGTTATCCAGCCTGTGGCTCATCGAGTCTATTTTCGAATCTATTGAAGTGAGACTCTGCTGCATGCCCACCAGCAAGGCCTTCCACCCTTCCTCTCTTGTCTCCGGTGGGTCGTCGACATTCTGGTCCTTAGATGCAGAGCTGGGTGTCTTGCGAGTGTCGAACGCAAGCTTCGACAGTCCTGGCTCCATCTTGCCCATGCCAGCAAAGTGTTCACAGCCTGATCTCGACTGAAGGCCTGTGGGTAGTCGCGGCAGCTTCCGGCAGGCAATAGGCAGATGCCCCTGCAGTGCTCAGCCCAGTCCACTGTCCCACTAGCTCAAGCCCATGTCCAGGTTAAATTCAAGATGCCCGCTCCGATGTCGCTTGTTAGGCCCACTCCCAGGAGACCTCAGCTCATAGGTAATAGTATCTGGCCCCAGTGTTCCTGCAACTCCCAATCGCCGTATTTTCCCTCCTCCTCTACCCCTGCATGCAGCCTCCTCACACCGCTAGTGTCCACGGGTCCTCCGCTGCTAAGATGGCGGCTTTCTCTGATTCCTTCAGAGACCACTGTGGCAGTGTCTCGGCCCCGTTATGCTGAATTGGGGATGATGACGCAACTCGCAGGACCGAAGGCGCTATGTATAGGCACCCCCAGGGCGGCAGCGTGTCGAGCCTGCCACCACACAGCACCAGTGTGTCTGCTTCAGGATCCTCTGCGCAGCTTTGCATACAGTCTCAAAATGGCGGCTGTCTCTGCAATTGTCTGCGTTATTTAGCCCTTGCAGCCTGTTAAGCCTTGATCATCCTCGTGAACTGTGTCTCCACCAGTGTAGTTTGTGCTTAGGCCCCCCCCACTGCAGCAAATCCCACCTGCGTCTCGCTTCCAGTCGCTCTCACCTCATCAGCCCCTCGGAGCCCAGATCTCTCCACCTTTCGCTTGATGCAGGCTCGAGACCCTTCACTGACGTGCCGCTCCCAGCCTCGGGGGTGCCCACAATGCCGCCTCTATGTCCGCTCCCGTGAATAGGCCGTCCCCGGGGAGAAGTGATCAGCCTCCAGGCCCCGCCCAGCAACGTCAGCAGGGCCTCCTCAGCCGCGGCCTCGCGTGATCACCGCAGCCGCCGCAGCCCTCTAGCGCGCTCCACTCACTTCTCACATCGCGGCTCTCCCCAGTGCGTTACTGCCACCTGCTCCGGATGTCTGAACTGGGGTGGTGTGGTGAGCAAAATAACGATGGATTAAACACAGATCTGTGACTGGGGGGGAATTTTTTGCCATTGTGCAAAATACCGGTTATCAATTGTTGTTTTTGCATGATTCTGTTTGAAGCTTTTGCTGTTTGAATAATATATGGATCCAAAAATTGAAAAGTGTGGATTTAAACGTAAGTGTCTGCATTTATAGAATTCATAAGCTGACGTTTGGATAAAAATTGGTGGATTTCCCAAATATACTTAAAGGTGATATTTGAGTGAAAATGGTGAGGCGTTGGGGAAACTTATTACAAATATTATTACCTTGGTGCCAGAGGCATTCCTGTCATGCATTAATTCTGCAGTGACATTCACAATTGATACAGCCTTTGAAAACCTCCTGACAATCCCGCCTGATGCACTGAGATGATCACTGCTTGTTACCTTGCATGGAGATGGCACCAATGTGATGTCGTCTAACATGGTCACTATTAGCACGCTTATAATATTAGTAGCTCTGTACAATTTTTTTTATTGAACATAAGTAGCTCTTATTACACAAAAAACTGGAGACCCATGCTCTAGTATTTTTTAAGTGCATACTGTCATCTACTTGTATCTTAAAAACACGAAGTAGTAGTTTTTTTAATGTCAATTCAGTTTAACAAGAGTCATGTAAACAACCATGCAAGCATGAAAGTCAGTGAGGAGCTACTTGGGACCTGAAGTCACGAATGGTGAGACCCCACTGACCTTCGACAGGAGTTGCTCAGCAAATGAGCTAACTAGTATGTTTCAGCAAAGCATCGCAAAGGAAACAGAAAATTGTATAAAGAGAACAGTGCCCATCTTGGAAGAACATATATCTAGATGGATGACCTCCAACCCTAAGGAGAATTACTACTATGTTAGGTGAACAAGACCTCACACATCTGGATGTGCTGTTGCAATATGGCAAACATCAAACTTCATTTTTTAGTGACTCGAAAGATTTTTTAGGCACTTTAACGTCAAGAATGATTAGACCCACAAGTGAATACTCCAGAATTGCAAATAAACATGGTCATTCAACCTTCTCAACCACAGTTAGCCACCTTCTCCAATTGGCTGAAAGTGACTCTTATCATTAAAGGGCTTGCATTGCATACATATGTGACACTTTAGATGCCACTCCCGAACAGAAAAGCTCTATTTAATATTTACATTGAAAACTAAAGGAAAC
This sequence comes from Lissotriton helveticus, assembly GCF_964261635.1. Classification (NCBI taxonomy): domain Eukaryota; kingdom Metazoa; phylum Chordata; class Amphibia; order Caudata; family Salamandridae; genus Lissotriton; species Lissotriton helveticus. The sequence goes on from NC_136068.1 coordinate 832,206,186, forward strand.
TAAAGGGTGTAAGAACATTTATCATAGGGTACAGAACAACAGAATAACATCTTTAATAAACTTATAAAAGACATTACCTGAGAAATTCAGATACAGGATTATCCGTCATCAATTGGTCACTAAGCAGAACACTACATCTGTATGCTGAGAGTAAGACTTATAGTTTTAGGTTCTAGTGATAATTTTGTTTGTATGTTGGGTTAGTCAGTTTGTGGGATATCTTAGTGACTGGTATGATTTTATTATGTAAGTCTTTACTATTCCCGTTGGTTTTTGCAGTAACCGCGGTTTAATGGCTTTGACTTTTTTTCACGTTTTTTCTTTTTTGGGGGGGTTCCTAGATCTAGCATCAATTGAATATTCTTATAGGGTTCTTCTAGACTTGGCTGCTGCCAACCTTCTTTCCGGTTTGATATAGAAAGAAGAATTTCCTGGAAAGGGAGTAGGAGTTGGCTGCTGCGCACAGTGAAGATGTGGAGGTCGTAGTAGTTGTGGCGGTATAAATTGAAGGTCAGGGGCTAGCTTTGAGTAGATGCTATGAGGCAAGGCATTTGCAGGAAACAATAGCTGAAAAGGTTAAAACTGCTGAACTGCCGCACCCTCGAGAAAGCCTGGCTCCTCGACCAGACCACAGACAACATGACCGCCCTCAAACAAGCCACCCGCAAGCATCACCAGCTTATCCGCACCACCAAGAAGAAATCACTGAAGGAACGACTGGACAACAATTCCCACGACAGCAAGGAACTCTTCAGCATCGACAAGGAGTTCTCCAACCCCAGCACCGGCAACAACGACATCACTACTTCACAAGACCTCTGCAACTCTCTCGCCTCGTTCTTCCACCACAAGATCGCCGACATCCACAACAGCATCGGCGCACCATCCACGCACCCAACCGTCGAACCAACGCCCCCCACCGCCACCCTCCGCACCTGGACCACGGTGACACAGCCCGCACGATGAACACCATCCACTCCGGATCTCCAACCGACCCCTGCCCCCACCACGTCTTCAACAAGGCCGACTCCATCATCGCACCCCAACTCCGGGACATCATCAACATCTCCTTCAAAACCGCCACCTTCCCGGAGAGCTGGAAGCATGCCGAGCTCAGCGCCCTACTGAAGAAACCAACAGCGGACCCCACCGACCTCAAGAACTTCCGCCCCATCTCACTCCTCCCTTTTCCTGCCAAAGTCATCGAGAAGACCGTCAAAAGACAGCTTGCCGCCTTCCTCGAGACGAACGGATCCCTCGACCCCTCGCAGTCCAGTTTCCGAGCCAACCACAGCACCGAGACCGCCCTCATCGCAGCCACCGACGACATCAGAACCCTGCTCGACAACGGGGAAACAGCGGCCCTCATCCTCCTGGACCTCTCTGCAGCGTTCGACACTGTCTGCCACCGCACCCTAGTTCAACGCCTCAGCAACATAGGTATCCAAGAGAAGGCACTGGAGTGGATCATCTCGTTCCTCGCCGGAAGAACACAGAGAGTCCGCCTCCCCCCGTTTCGATCCGAGGCCCCCGAAGTCATCTACGGCGTACCGCAAGGATCATCACTCAACCCCACCCTCTTCAACGTCTACATGAGACCTCTTGCGGCGATCGCACGCCAACACAACCTCAACATCATCTCCTACGCTGACGACACCCAACTGATCCTCTCCCTCACCAGAGACCCCGCCACCGCCAGAACTATCCTACACGAAAGGATGAAAGACGTCGCCGAGTGGATGAAGAACAGCCGCCTGAAACTGAACTCAGACAAGACGGAAGTCCTCATTCTGGGACCATCGCCCTCCGCCTGGGACGACTCCTGGTGGCCCCCCGCCCTGGGCACCACTTCCAAGCCAACAGACCACGCATGCAACCTGGGCTTCATCCTGGACTCCTCCCTCTCGATGACCAGACAAGTCAACGCCGTCTCCTCATCATGCTTCAACACCCTACGCATGCTCCGCAAGATCTTCCGATGGATCCCGACCGAAACCAGGAAGACGGTCACCCAGGCACTCGTCACAAGCCGACTGGACTACGGAAACACCCTCTACGCCGGAACCACAGCCAAGCTACAGAAAAGACTCCAACGCATCCAGAACGCCTCCGCCCGACTCATCCTGGACATCCCCCGACGCAGCCACATCTCCGGCCACCTGAGGGACCTGCACTGGCTCCCCGTCAGCAAGAGGATCACGTTCAGGCTCCTCACCCACGCACACAAGTCTCTCCACGACCTGGGCCCCAAGTACCTCAACAACCGCCTGACCTTCTACACGCCCACCTGCCAGCTACGTTCTACAAGCCTCGCCCTCGCCGCCGTACCACGCATCCGAAGAGCCACCGCCGGAGGAAGATCCTTCTCCTACCTGGCGGCCAAGACATGGAACTCCCTCTCCATCCACCTTCGGCTGACCCAGGACCATCTCTCCTTCAGGAGACAACTCAAGACCTGGTTGTTCGAGCAATAGCGGACCCCTTCCCCCAAGCGCCTTGAGACCCTTCGGGTGAGTAGTGCGCTATACAAATGTTATGATTGATTGATTGATTGATTGATTGATTGATTGAGGTGCTTAGGATGTTGGGCCCCATTGAGTCAATGTTGTCTTCTTGGGCTCGTTTTGCACCTGGTACCCAGGGCTAGCAACCATGGGCATTTTCAATAGGCCGATTGGCCTCTAAAAGGGAGCACTCTGTGGGGACATGGGTCTACTGGCGAGCTTTCTCCTCTGCCTAGCTCCTGCTGCTCCTCTCCTGCTGGTGGGGGCATCTTGCATTTGTGTGAGGAGGGTAAAAGTTCAGCCTGGACCCTGACCCATGAATCATTGGAGGAGACCGACTTTTCTGCAGAGTTGCATCATATATTTGCCCACTGAGGACTTTTGATCCCTGCGAAGCCTGGGAGTACGAGTATGAGTATGTCCACTGGGCACCATTTGGCCTTTCTCTGGAGGCCTCCGCGAGTGGCCCTACTTGGGTGTCCTTGAGTTCCTTGGAATATCCTGGCTCTCATCCTTGGCAGTATTCTTGCCTCCAACTACGTTTTTCTACAACTTATTATAGACATTCCTGATACGCTGTGGATGCCCCTGTCTGCCACCTGTCACTATATTGTTTGGTTTGTTCTGTAGCGCCCTGAGGAAGGAAGCCCGTACTTCGGTTTCTCACCGAAATTGTGACTTTGGTGTGTCACCAAAAAGCGGGTTGGCACCACTAAAAACTAAGCATGAACCAGAAGAAGAGATCTCCATACCTATGATGAAGTAATGGCCATGATGAAATATTTGGAAAGGCCGATATTTTGCTACATGATTTCGTTTTGAATTGTCTCTCAGGAAAATTAAGACAATTGCAGTATATTTTTACTAAAAAATTATATGGCATTTCACCCTGTATGTAAGGGTATGGTCTGGTTCCACAAATCATATTTTTTTAATGGTTTGTGAGAGAATTAGTTAGAATGAATGAAGGATGATAGATTGTGGTATGACGTTAGTCTAAAGTTTTAGTATGTGTGGGGTGTTGAGTGGCTTGTTAAACATTACACACTTTTTTTACTTTCTGCACTATTTGGTTGTGATGTGAATTGCTAATGAGAAAACATAATGCACTTATATTGTAAGAGATCAAAAAAATTGAGAGTTGTTTAAAGAAAAATGTCATTTCAGTAATAAATGTGTTTACTGTGATTGCCTTGTTTCAAGAATATAATATTGTATTAATTACTAAGAGTCATACCAATGTTGTGATGTGGAGTTGGCAGATTGGATTGTGCTTATAGTCTCTCTCCCCAGGTCCTGCCGCTCCCATTTCTGTTTTACAGGGGCCCTTTCGTGTTTAGTAGGTATCTTGCATAGCTCACTTGCTACCAGCTAGCAGAGTACTCTTCAGCCCGCACTCCCTTGCCCCATACTCTTGGAGAGCTCCTAAGGTGGCACTGGACTCCAGGTCTTCCCCCAACTGGTGCACAGAGGGCATGAGAAGGCCACGCGACTGGCCCTGAAGAGACCCATAGTAGTCCTGGGGCCATCTCGGCAGGGAATCAGGTGGCTTCTCTTTGAGGCTGGTCATTCTTCCACTATTGGCACTCCCAGATCCAGGATCTTCTCCTCTGTCTTTCAATTGTGCAGGTGTTTTTAACAGAGGTGGGAAGTTCTAGAGGCAAGGCAGCCCTGGTCAATGTTAAGATGCCACATCAACTCTCCACCCCTGTCCCAACACTCCGGAACAGCATTCTGGGACAATCCAAAATGGCTCTGTCAAGTTTTCTCTGAACAGAGCTTCTCTGCGGGCCTCAGCTTCACTAGCTGACATCACAGCCAGATCTCTTCCACCCAAAACGTCAAAGGCGAGCCAGTGCTGTGTTGGCTCCAGATGTCTGGCCTTCATTCCTTCTTTTTCAGGGGGCCTTGTGGATCCAACCCTAGGTACAGTGTGACAAGTTAATAGTTAGTTTCAAAGTTTCTTCATGCACCTTTCCTCTCCCAGGATATGGGCCAATCACTGATAATAGCTCCATTTGTGGGGGGAGGCCCCTGCTCAGGAACAGAGGAGTTAACTTGCCCCAGCAGGTTGGATAAAGGCCTGTAATCTGATTATGAGCTGAGCCAAAGAAATATGACATCTTGTTGTCGCATAATATATGTATATATATAGTGTGTTGAGAACAGCATATTCAAACTTGCATGCATGTTTTACCCCATTTGACACCCTGCAGGACTGTGTGGGCCTAAGTGGAATGCAACTGTACTTTAAGACAGTTTTCACCTGTATGTATAATAAGGTGAACCACTACATATTTTCCAGTAAACCCTGCTGATCTAACTATTAATCCCACTAGTATTATAATGCCTACCCAAGGGCAGAACCAATCCAAATCAGAATGCCTTCTGCGCGAGGCTAATAGTGCTCATGTACTGGGATGCACACAACAGTAGGCTCCTACGCAGAGCCTGCACACACGCATGTGCACCTGTGTTCATGTGTAACAAGCACCATGCCCCTAACCCAAGCTGCGCTTCATAGGATTCTTCTTAAAAGACGAACAGTGGTAGTAAACATGCTTAGTCCAATTACCTTGAAACATCTTGGTGAATTAAATAGGTGGAGCTCAACTGCAACATTCATCAATAAAGGATACATTATTTTGAAGTGGTATACTCTGTTGCAGGTATACAACAACTATAAAGAATTTAATTTGACAAGTTTTTTTTCAATACAAAATTAGGTACATGAATAGTGTACCTGTATATAGAGTCAAAACAATTGCACACACAGTGATATATGCCACACAGTTCTTGTATTCAAAGTCCATACATATATAAGTGTAACGATCAGTGTGATTTTGCTTAGTCTTGTGTGAAGTGCCCATCAAAATCTTCTTCTCCATGATTAAGAAGGCAACGTAAAGTGATTTAAGGCCAATGTGAAATCCTTGAGGTTTAGGTCTCGAAGGTCAACTGCATTTGAGACTATCCTCGGGACTATGTGACATACTGCCAAAATGGCTGATCCTTACGAACCAATAATCCAGTAGGAAGCACGGGTGTAACGTAAGGCCCCACGGTGTGGACAAGCTCCAGGAGGGCCCCCTCAGCAAAAGTGTTAGGTGGTGGGCCAGGAAGGGCAACCTCTTTCGTTTACTTTTCAGGAGAGCCCCCTTAAGTTTTGTTACGCTACTGACAGGAAATCCAATATTATGGCATGTGATGGAGCACGTGGAAAAAATCCTACAGGTAGAATGCACTAAAAGCTGTAAAGGGCACAAATATTGTATCCATGTGATTACAGGAGCTGTGAATGGTGAATAATCACCTGACAGCAAATGCCAGATTCAATCAAAAGCACAAACCTTTTCTCACATATACTTTAACCTATTCCTTCAGGAACTCTCTATGTGTATATAGGGTTTTACCCAGACTCCTGGGGACTAGGTATTGCCCTAGTTCTGTTGAAGCTGAACAGAGTATGGTCCAATGAAGAATAGGTGATGGGTAGGATGCAAAAGGGATCAGTGTACAACCTGGAACTTTTCAGAGCACCAGCAAATTACACTCAAACTGGATTTGACCATCTTTTCAGATGACACTGAGGGCCCTATCTACTACAGAGAGTTTCTCAAATCGTGGGTGCAAAATCTTCAGTCATAGGACATCACAGAATGACCTGAATAATGAATATTATTAACTAGGCAGGTCACTATGTGCAGCCCCTAGTGATTGGCTACAAACACAGGGGGGATGACCTCTAAGAAACAGCACATCAGCATTCTTGTGTTTACATTCCCACGAAAAAACATTTTATTGTAAAGCAGTCCATGTTCCTTAGATGGACTGGTGTATGGCAATGGGGGGAGCTGGCTATGGTCCCAGGGACCACGGCCTGCTTCCTCTGAGGCTGTCTAACATGAATCATCCAAGCTCGTCCTTAGCGAATCTGTAAACACCTCCTCTGAGAAGTCAGTAACATTTCAATGATTTGCAAGTACAATTGCAGTAACACATTATTTATATATCCCTTTGCTAAGTCTAATTAGGAAGGGACTCCCCTTTCACAGACTTTCTTGCTTGTGATACGGAACAGTTGCAAAATCCCCTTTGTGATTCAGAAAAGCTTTTCTTAATTGCTTAAAGGGTTTAGTAATTGTTAAATGCCATTTTGCGGTCACACATTCCATGATTTTGTAAATTGCACCCTTTGCGCCCTTAAAATGTATTATTGCATCGGACCTCAGGACCTTACAGAGGGCTCTGTGTTAGAATAGTACTTCAGGGTCTGAATTATTGTTTAGTGTTGCAAAATAGAGAAGGGAGAATTCGACAAAGCATGGAACAGTATAACATAGAAAAGATGAGATTGTAAAAATCACTAAAGTGGATAGGGGGCACCTGGAGACAGATAAAGAAAGCTTCACGGATATATCAGGACTGCAAAGCTGCTTGACCCTAAGAAAAGGATGTAGAGGCCATGCCATCTGAGTGATGACACAAAAGTGATTTAACAATGTGGCAACCGGATGTAAACAGAAAAAGGAATGGCAGTACATGCCAAGTGAGGAAGAATCAAGTAAAGGTAAGTTTTGTTACATTTTCTATTAGTATATTTTCTCTGCCTCTCATGCAAGCTCTCCATGTCAGCACATTGTTACTCTGTAACATTTCAAGCACTACAAAAGTATCACAATGACTACAAATCACAATTTATCCTTGAGTACCTAGCATAACATGATATTTTTACAGGTTTATCATCCGCCTATGGTAAGGAGAGAGTTAGGAATTGAAGAGTTACTCACTGCAGGTATCTGTTGAGCTCCTGCTGGCTGCACCGGGACCAGTGGAAGCGATGGAACGCCGCTTGCACCAGAGGGGCCATGATGCTGCCCATTCTCACTTCATCTCCGCACCTATTGCCCTGGCCGTCGTGCTCCATGCCTAAACTATGAAGAGGAAACAAGGCTTGCGTAAGGGTCTGGAAGGCAAAGTTTACCACACTTTCTCCTGTTTACATCCTATGTAGAACTACTTTATACATGGTAAGTATAAGAACATAGGTCAGGCACTTAAGAGCCGCTTGGCAAATCAGCAAAATGCTCGACATAGCAGTAGAACTCTCAAATCACTGGGGTAAAGAGCAAAACTGCCCATTTATCAGATCAAAAAGGAAAAGGGAAAGTGTTAAGTCGGCACACTGCAAAATATGGGGGAACCACATTTGAAAATTGAAGGATGACACGTGATAAAATAAAATGTTATGTTCGATTGAAAATTATTTTACACTAGTGTAATGCACATCATTTTCGGAATTTTGTGCTACGATAAATTCCAGAAATGATGCCTTGCCACATAATTATGCCACCGTTTGCTAGAAAAATATAGCTTGGGAGCACATGACTAGCCAGAGCGCGAATGGCAGATGTTCTCCACAGTTGTGTCTTCTTTTAGTGTGACATGTATCCTCCCATAAAAAATTGATGCAAGGAAGCACTCTGTCCTAAAATAGATGGATTTGCATACTGCATATTTATGTGTATTTTCCTAAAATTTAGTGTAATTCTGTGAAACTAATTTCGCAAATTTCACCCACCCCTGCATAAAGTTCAATTAATCAATGGCAGTTTCAATCATAAATAGTAATGACAGGCCTGCAAACCTCTCACTACAGACATCAGCAAAGGCCTTGTACAAGTTGAAAACTAACAAATCCACCACCAAACCAAAAAGAACAAGCAATTGCAGTGTCAGTAGGTCTGGCTTTAATGTGCTGCTCCCTACACGACTCACCCTGTATTCAAGTGGGTGGTGACTTTTTCCTCTGGTGTACTGGTAAGACGAGTGAGAACCAAGTGTTCGCCTGCTCTAGTGCAATGAAAGATGCAGAGAACCAAGAATGCACAAGAAGAAGAATGAAGCATGTAAGAGGACACATAAGGCTGAATCTGAGAGCTGAAGCAGGGCTTTGTGCACTCTGCAAAGTGTATTAAGCAAGATCAGTTTATTTGCTGTTAACCTGTGGAGGAAGCCTAACTGGAATTTAGCACAAGCCCTCTGAGGTAAAAAGTAACAGGTGTGGCTGTTGCATTGTTCATAATCTGAAAGTGACTGATATAAATGTAGGTAAACTAAGCAAGTTATCATTCTTCTAATCCAAACCAGATTAGAAAGTTGCATGGACCACTAACAATCTTGCTTTATCTCAAATGAGAGGAAACATTACCGCTAAGCTCTTCATGAGGAAGTAACAGACCAGAAATCTTGTTGTCATGTGAGCTGAAGGTAATCACAGAGTTGATTGTAACACCAACATTCATGGTCAGTGTAGCAGGGGCTGAAGGAGGTCAGAGAGTAAGTGACTACCAAATGGAGGTTCATGTTTAAGAAGATTTCCTAGAATCAACACCTCAGTTTTATGTCATTCAATTTAGAAAGAATATTGATAATTAACCATGTGACAGAAGCAAAACATTCATGAAGTTTAAGTGGAAAGTCAGAGTTACCACCATTTTGTTGAATTAGTGATTAAATATTAGCAGCATAGTTCAAAAAGTAAAGCCGAAAGAATTATTTAAAGCAGCTAAGATGTACTATAATAGTGGTTGCACAAAGCAGTTGCAAATTGTGTACCGACCTTTTGTTTCCAAAACATTAGTTTACGAACTGGCCTATGTACTAGTAGACTGGTTCATAAAAAAATGAATCCCAGCGGTCAGAGACCAACCTACATAATTAATATCCATTAGCTACAATCACAGGAATGGTGACCACCACATTGTGATTGCATTCCAAAATAGAGACCATTATTAAAACAACCCCAGTTACATGAATGAGCTGGGCTGCTTAAAAAAACTGTTTTACATTTTGGAAAACTTCAGTGAGAGCAGGTGGTGGTCCTCTGAACCAGTACTTACTCACCCTGATGTTTACACCCTGATTTTCAAAGAGGACACTTGTTCCTCTGCGAATCAGTTACTCCCCCCCACCCCCAACTTGGAAGCCAGTAACTGATCAGTGGTTTACAACCAGGATTTTGGTTGCAAACCATTGTTATATATGGTACATATTCAGTTTTGAATGTCCAAAACACACTCCTTCCAAATTGCAAAATGGTAGCCGCTTATAAACCCATTTTGTGATCTTGAAACATTTTCCTAAATTGCAAAATGGATTTGGAACATAAGAAACAGTAATTTGGAGGTCACAAACCCTGGAATTTAGTGATTCTAAGGGTTTGAAACCGCTAAATCACTTTGTAGAACTAGCCTTAATGGTGTTAAATAAATGTAAAAGAACTCCATGAGGTGCAAAATAATTCTTAATAAATTGATGACCACTGTTTATATTTTGTTTAATGAAATGTTCTTTACTTCTCACACAAATAAATACTAAAAATAAAATTACACAGATACACAATGAAAATGAGCTCACTCTAGCATCACCTAAAGTAGAGGTACATATCACAAGATCTCTGTTGTGTTTCTATCTGATTACCAGGTTGTTTTTCTTTAAGTATTCTGTCTCCCTCAAGCCTTGTACTGCAAAGTTCCATATTCTTTTTTGGAGCTGTGGGAAGGCAGTTGCTGTTGAGAGATGTTCCTGACATGTTGTCCCCTCTGCTATGGTGTTTCAACAATAAAGCATCTTTATTACTTCTAATGGAAGCGTCCTACTTTGCAATTTTGGCAATGATCTTCATGTTGAAACTCCATTAAGGAATGAACCTATGTTTTATTCAGCTTCTACTCGTCGGATGTATGTACCGCAGTTTGGGACAACACTTCGTTGGAATTCTACAGTTTCATTTGGAGACAACAAGTCATCAGAGTGCTACAATTGGGGTCAGTATTGATTTACCCCATCATCCTTATTTGTGATTTTCATTCTATGTTATTTCTAAACTTTACTCCATATTCTTTAAATCCAACGTACTCTTCTAACACTTTGTTACTGTTTTCTGCTTGCAACGGACCGCATATTTTGTTTCATATTTCATATTCATGGCAGTAATGTGGTTTGTGTGGAACAGTTAACCTACCGTTGGATCCTGGTATTCAAAAAAAGCGTAACCATTGTGGAACTCTCCGTTTGCTCTGGAGTTTCTGAGCATTCTTTTGCTTCTCTTGGTTCTTCATTAGAACTGGAATTCGTCACATCGATCACGTAGTATACGACGCTTAACGCTTGTCTGCATACTACCAATGACGTGCGTCGTATTACGTAAATCTACGTGCGGCCATCTTGAGGAGCGTTTATTCCCCTGAAGATCCTTCACGCTCTAGTTCTCCTTTGGATCAACGGTTCTGCGCTTATAGTGTCATTTTGACGCGTGATGTTCATTTACTATTCTTTTTCTACCTATTCACGCATCGCTTGAAAAGAGCAACTGTTTGTTTACATTTTATTTGCTCCACTGTGAGTATTTATTTTCTGGTATACTTTAACAGATACTTCTCATTTTAATTTATCTCTCCCACTTTGGAGGTTTTTACATCATTATATTTCTGACGTTCAGTAAACTAGTCCTTTTGGTGAAGAAGGGACACTGAAAGTTATTATTTCAGTCATGGCAACGCAAAATTACTCTATAAGGCCACCGCAAGCATTTTAGCCTGCAGGAAGTGAGCCTTGCATGAATTGGATGCAACGGAAATCTTATTTTTAAAATGTTATTAAAACCATTGATGAAGAAGGGAAAATTAAACCTTAGAGCAAGAAGAAACTGTTTTTGCATTCTGTCGGTCCTGGTGGGTTGAAAGTGTATGAAGAAATTACTAAAACCTCAGGCGGGGTGATTCTAATGTATTTTTAGATGTTTTAAAATACTTTGATAACCGTTTCACAGAAAAGAAGAACCTAATGAAACTGTTGATGTGTATGTTGCTGCTTTGAAAAAACGTCCTGAAGATTGTAAATTTGATCACCTACAAGAACAATTTATTATAGATCAAGTTGTCATGCACACTCGTGATCCTGCAATTCAAGATAGGCTTTGGATCAATAGTGATGCAGAATTAAAAGATATACGAGCTATAGTTAGAAAAACTGAATTATCTAGCAGAAGTGCTAAAGCACTTAAAGTTGAGAATAAAGAAGTTTGTGAACAGGTTGTTGCTGAAATTAGTCATTCTAAACAAAATCTATCTAAACAAAAATCTAATTCAGTAAAGACTAAAAGAAGAGAGGATCTTAAATGCTATCGTTGTGGGAGTAGTTCCCATTTAGCTAACAGTAAATTGTGTCCTGCACTGAAAGAAAAATGTTCAACTGTGGGTTAATGAGCCATTCTGTTAGAGTTTGTAATAGAAAAAAGTACAAAAGGTGAAATCTGTTGATGAGGCCACTTCAAGTGAGGGTGAAACATTAGTTAAGAAAATTATGTATTATTCTTTGAAGGATATTCTAGATGAATATAAAATTGAAAAACAATTCATGCTAAACATTAATGGTGGTACCAAAGACATATCAAAAAAGCCCATTTGATCTGATGATTGGAGGAGTTTCTGTACGGATGTATGCGGACTCTGGTTCTCCTTATACCATTGTAAATGAAAATGTGTGGAATGCTAAATTTAAGATAAAGTTGTGTAACAAACTCTGGACTCCTGACATCAGTCCTGAAGGGTATTCAGGAGAAATAATTGACATAGCGGGATTTAGATCCTTTACCTTCAGATTTGAAGGCAGAGAATCTTTAGGAAAGTTGTATGTTGCAAAATGTGGACCATCTGTCCTTGGGTGGAAAGATCAAGGAAATCTCAATATTATTCTTAATCCCAATAGTCCTAAATTTGCCAAAGTTTTTAGTGGTGGAGTTGGAAGTTTTAATGGTTTTGAACACCGCATAATTCTAAAAAATGATGCTTGCCCTAAAATGCATAAAGCTAGAGACATCCCCATACTCATTCGCAGCGAAGTTGAAAAGGAATTGGAAAAAATAGTCATTGAGGATATCATTGAACCTATTGAATCCTCAGAGTGGATTTCTCCCATTGTAGTAGCTAGACACTCCAATGGTAAAATTTGGCTCTGTGTTGACTTACGTCATCTTAATAATATTATTGTAATTGACAAGTTCCCCCTTCCCAAGATTTTGGATATGCTAGCACTAAGTGATTCTCCACAATTGATTTATCCACGGCTTACCATCAAATTTTGTTAAACAAGGAAAGCAAACATTTAAATGCATTCATTACTCCAAAGGAATGTTGTCAATATAAAAGAATGCCCTTTGTTTGGCATCTGCAGCCACTGTTTTTCAGAGGTTAATGCTTCAGCTTTTTGGTAAACACCTTAAAGTGAGATGCTTCCAAGATGATATCCTTGTTTTTGGGAACGACAAAGCAGAGCATGATTGTGTGTTAGAGGAAGTTCTGAGCATTTTGAAAGAAAGAGGGTTAACAGTTGAACACTCGAAAAGTACGTTTGGTGTAAAATCTGTGACTTATCTCGGACATGTTTTATGTGGTAAGGGTGTTGCCTCCAAGCCACGGTTAGTTGAAGCTATCAAAAAGGCCCTTCGTCCTACCAACAAAGATGAAGTGAGATCTTTCCTAGGCATGGTTACATTTTATGCCAAATTTGTAGAAGGTTTCTTTAGCAAGGTATTCATCATTAGACAATTGCTTAAAAGTAATGTAAAATCTCATTGGTCTGACCTTTGCAAAAAAGAATTTGAGAGCATTAAGGAAGCTATAATTCATGCTCCTGTTTTGGGTTGCTTTGATGTTGATAGTAAATGTGTAGTTACCGTAGATGCCAGCATCAAAGGTTTAGGTAGTGTTTTGTCTCAAATTAATGAGAAGGGAAAGAAATCCAGTATTGCCTTTGCCTCCAGAGTGCTATCTCTTTCTGAGGAAAAATGTTCAGTTATTGAAAAGGGGACTTTATCCTGTGTTTGGGCTGTAGAGCACTTTCACAATTTTGTGTGGAGTAGAGAATGTATTGTTAGGAGTGATCATAAAACTCTGGTCAAGTTACTTACTATGGAAGGATTGTTTAAAGCTTCAGCTGTGCCAGGATGTCAATGCGACAACTAGATTTTATATATGGAGTTGAGCATGTTCCTGGCAAAAGCAATGTCTTAGCTGATTTTCTTTCTTGCATGCCTTTAGAGTTGCAAGAATGTGAAGTGAATGAATGGGATTCTTTACACGTAGCTCTAATACATGATGAAGGTTCTTTTTGTGTCAAAGAAAAAAAATGGAGGGGGATTACTTAAAGGAGAAGGATTTGCAATCTCTTGTTTCATTTTTGCTTCATGGTTGGGCTGAGAAAACCAAGATTTCAGATAAACTTGAACCATTTTGGGAAATAAGGAATGAGTTATCTGAAAATGAAGGTTCCATTTTTCGAGGGGATAAAGCCATTCCACCCACCTCTTTAAGAGAATCCATTATGAGTCTGTACCATGAGAACCATTGTGGAATAGGGAAAACTAAACAAAGAGTTAAAAGATGGTTTTGGTGGCTGGGTATGGATTTGTGTATGTGAGAAAGAGGGGTATCCCCGACTAAGGTTCCTAATGCGGGATATCTATACTATTTGGATTATCTTTTCATACGAGAGAGTTGTGCTGGATTGGACTCTTGACGCCAGTGGAGCTCGCTATTGCCTCTCTTCCTAAGCGCCATCTCCACGACAGAGCACTAATCCTAGCCGGACCCGCTTCGCGGGTCCCGCGGCGCTTTGCTTTGCTTTGGTGTGCACTGTGAGGGGAGCAGGTCTCGCTGAATCCTAGTGACGACTTCTGCACAGCAGGGCTGCGAGCGCAGCAGCAGCAGGACTACAGGATCCAAGAGTCTCTGCTGCTGACCTCACCACAAACACCTGGTGCCGCTCTCCCTGTTGGCCACACCCCCTTAATCCTCCCCGCTATACAAAAGTAGAACATCATCACCGCTGCGCGGTAGCGCGCGGGAGGGCGCCGGGAGAAGCCCGGGACAAGGGCGGGACCGACTGTGACCGACTGAGACCGATTGAGGCTGGGCTGGGCCACTCCCCTTTAGCCTCTTTGTTTCAGGACTGATAGAGTGTTTAATGTTTACTGCTAATTAGCGGATTATATTGTGTTTCCTTCTTTCTTATTTTGTTTCTATCTGATTATTTTTAAGGTGGTATCGTATATTGTCCCTCTAGACAAGATGACTACTAAGAAATTGAGATCTGGAAGAGTTTTAGTTGGTAGAGCTTGTTCCAAAACCAAATGTAACCCCTTGCGAAACAGAGATGGGTCAGCTTTACAATTAAAAAGTACATGTCAACTATACTCTTTATGGGATAAGGATAAAGATAAAGTAGATCACTGAAAATATTAATATCAACAGTAAAGAACAGGTGAGAGACCCCTCTGTTACTAAAAATGATAGTACCTTATTAGGTATCATTGCCCTGCCCCATTTAGAAGATATATTTTATAAGAACCAAGAGGAAGACCCCGCCCATCTTCCCGAAACCCAAGACAAAGCTGTAAACGTTGCAGATCGAGGTAACACCTCTGTTTTCCCTGTTATGGCTGTAGTACATAATCTTCCCCCTCCTCTAAAGGCAGATCAAAAAATCCATCCTGGTACTTCTTCCTCTCTGCATATTCCCCCAGAGGACTATACCCTTCCCGATATAAACTTTGAGTCCCAGAAAGGATTAATTAAAGCACAGAACTCTATTATCTCACAGGATATTGTAGCTACTCCTAGGTTACATCTCTTTAGCAGTACCCCTTCAAAAAACTTCGAGTTTTCCACCCCTGAAATGAATTTATTTCCTAGCCCCACTCATATTAAAAATAAAGATCCCCTAAACTTTTATACACGAGAAGATAATGTAATATCTAACTCCTTATCCTCTTTAGAGCGGCTTATTTCATCTATTTTACAGCTTTTGGAAAAATTAGTTAATGGGTCAGATAACGTATTTGATACAGTAACCCTGATTTTAAAGGCACTGTTGAGTCACAATACAGGATTGAAAGGTGTCATCCATCCAAAAATAATTACTCCATCCAAAAATCTAAGTAAGGAAGGAAATAAGGAAGTAAATGTAAAAACAGCCCTTGAGGTATCTTTACCATCTGATCCCCTGGTTAAAGCTAACACTCATACTGCAGTTCCTTCTGAACCTTCCGTATATAGGAATGAGAATCCAATTAACGGTAATTGTGTAGCTCTTATTAGCCAGGAGATCGAGGCCTTATCATCTACGGAGGATAACTTGACTAATACTTTACCCCCTATCTTCCCCATTTTCATTCCCCAAACAAATAAAGAAACATTAAACCTCCCTGTTTTACCGGATAAAGTTTCTCCGTTAAAGGAGAAAAAACCTGAAATAACAGTATCTAAAAAACAACGATGCAAAAAAAGAAAACCAAACCGTAGATTTTATAAAAAAAAAGGCAAAGGAAAATTACTTTTGAATGTGAACAAGAGCCTTCTTTGGATAATTCCAATCCTGTGGATTTGGACTCTAATTCGTTACATGAGCAAGCGGGAACTCCAAAGTTGATCCCCACAGAGATACAACAAGAATTTCTATCTCATATAAACCAACAGCTCCTTGATGAGCAGATCAAATTGGTGAATGATCAAAATTTAATTCCAATTATAGATCCCAAACCAAAATTAATTCTTAACCCTCTGGCTACTCCATTCTCAGATGTAGTTGCAACAGAATATGTATCTAAGACAGTGCCTAAGATTAGAGAAAATGTGGATACCTTTTTCCTTGATTTTATACCTATTTTCGATCCAGATCTTATCCTAAATAGATCTGCATTAGTTAACTGTTTCCATGAAATAGAGAGCCTAAAATTGATCCAATCTGCAGATCTAGATGTTGTAACACTATTAAACTCGGAGAATGGAAAGATAGCACGGGTAAAATTTTATTCCAAATTGGTAACAAATCACGTCCTACAATGGGCAGAAGAATTTCAAATAAGAGGAATCGATGTCGATCCTTTTATTCCGGTTAAAATAGAAAGCCAAAGACCCCGAAAAATGTTAACCTATCAGGGTATAAAATCCTGTCCTTCAGATGGTTTCTCTGTAGTGACCGAAGAGTTAAAAATACGTATATCAAAAAATGAGCGACAGGTGATAGTAAATAATCCGCTATCTATAAAACAAACTAGGGTAAAGGACGCCGATCTGGAGTGGAGTTGGTTGCCCGCTGTTCTATCAGATAAATCTGGTTTTACACCTAGAATGAATTCAGATTTTTAACGATAATTTAAAAATAATATCGTGGAACACTGCTGGATTAATCCAGAGTGCCGTAAAGTTGCTATTCTTGCATTCTTTAGAGGCAGACATCATCTGTTTGCAGGAAACATGGCTGGTAGGGAATTTCCCGGTTGTAAAAGATTATTATGTATTGGAGAGTAATGCCACTCCCTCTACAAGAGGCCGTGCGAAGGGAGGGCTAGCTTGTCTTTTGTCAAATAAAGTCAATTGGAATTATACCCATTATTTAGATTCGAACAAATTATTTCAGGCAATAACCTTAATAAATTTTGCTAAGGATGCCCCCCAGAAATCACTCGTAATAATAAATGCCTATTTACCTCCAGATATAAATTATAATTCTGGTATTAAGATGATTTGTTCTTTTATATTAAATCTTCAGGAATCTACTTTCCCCCCTCATATTTTATTATTAGGTGACCTAAATGGTAAAATATCAAATAGTGCCTTGGAGTTATTTAGGAATAAGGTAAAGGAGGAAACGTTCCTGATACCTAAAGCCATATTCCCAGAGAACATTAAAACAAATAAAAGAGGGAAACTAATCTTGGAGAGTATAGCCGAAGCAGATTGTATAATAATCAATGGAAGGCTTCCCTCGGATAGTCCTGCTCATCTTACACATAAATCAGGGAATGGTGTTTCGATCCTGGATTATGTGATAGTTGACAGTACCTTTTTTAGTTCTCTGAAGGATTTATTTGTACTTGTTACTGATCTTAGTGATCATAATGTTTTATTTGTAAAATTAAATGTAACATCTCCTCAAAGGGACCTATGGAATATTGGGGAGGACTTATTGAACTTTAATAATAAAAAAGGGAAATGCTATTGGAATTCAGGGTCCATTAGAAGTTTGACCAATATATTAGAATACACAGCAGAGAACTTAATCTTATGGGAAGGTAGAGAGCTACTTTGTTTTGCGTCCCTTCTACATACCTTAAAATCTAAAGTTCAAAAGCCTCCATCAGGAAAGATAATTCCTAAAATCCCTTCTGATCTTCGTCATCTAAATACAGAAATAAATAAATTGGTTAGGGCCCAGTACCTCTCCTTCATTCCCGAACGTAGACAAAGAATATCCCTTTTGAGAAGAAGGAGAAAAAGGATAAAGGCTAGATTAAAACGGGAGAAAGAAGATGCCCTTTGGATTAAACTTCGTGAGGCATCTAAGAGCGGGCAGGCAAAGACCTTCTGGTCATTAATTGGAGAAGGATGTGGGGTAAGATCCAGACCCTCACCAATATCTATTAATGAGCAGACATGGGTTGACTTTATCCAGCATCTTTATAGCAGTAATGGTGAGAAGTTTGATTCCGGTAAGCTGCAGGAGGACTTGTTCCCATACGATCCTCCCTCTGAATTGGAAATTGTTGCTGCAATTAAAGCTCTGCGCTCTTCTGGTGCATTAGGCCCAGATGAAATTCCGATTTCAGTACTAAAATCACATAGTACCTTATGGGGGAAAATTTTATATCCAGTCTTTAAACTTTGCTTTACCAATGGCACCGTCCCGCATTCCTGGAAAGGGAGTTTATTAATTCCTCTCTACAAAAAGGGGGCTAGAGATTTACCTCAAAATTACAGACAAATAGCCCTCTTAGATGCCATAGGCAAGGTTTTTACTAAATGTTTATTGAATTCTTTAAATGACTGGGTATCTGCGTCCGCAATACTTCCGTTAGAACAGACTGGCTTTAGGAAACAACATGGTACTCTAGACAACCTTACTGCTCTTCAAATCCTGGTAGAAAAATATGTTACAGTTCGTAGAGGAGGTGTATATGGGGCTTTCATTGACTTCTCTACGGCTTTTGATAAGGTGGACAGATCTCTGCTGTGGAGTAAGTTAATTAAATGAGAGATGCCCCCTAGCTTATTAAAGTTAGTTATTGCACTGCACACAGACACCTGGTGCAGAGTATTAATGGGTGGTGAGAGAGGACTATCTAGGGTTATACCCACAAATAATGGACTTAAACAGGGCTGCCTACTGGCTCCCCTGTTGTTCTCGTTATATATTGCTGACCTCCCTAAGGCTCTATTATCATCTAGTAATGGTATTGCACCTGTTTTGGGGAGATCTCCAATAGCGTGCTTAATGTACGCAGATGATATTTTAATTTTGGACCTTACCCCAAAAGGTTTGAATGGCCGCTTACAAGCTCTGTTCTCCTACGCTGAGGCTCATTTTCTAAAAATAAATATTTTAAAAAGCAAAATAATGTGCTTTTGGGGAAGGAGAAAATCCAAATATGAAAATTATTACTGGTCCGTTGGGGATGAAAGACTAGAAGTAGTCAAATCCTATCCCTTTCTCGGAAAGATAGTCACGAGTAATTTAAATGAAAAAACCCACACTGAGAACAATAGCAGGAAAGCTCTTGCTCAAGGGAAGAGTCTTATCTCTCTTTACAAGGCAACAGGTAGAAGGCACTTTTCCATATTGCTCGAGGTTTTTCGAGCAAAAATCCCCGCATCCCTAATCTACGGACTAGAAATAGTAGATATGGCATGCTGGAATTTTTTGGTCTCTACCGAAGGAAAAATATTACGCAACTTAGCTTCTGTAAATACTGCAAATTCTACGTCTTCGTTAAGACAAGAATTCGGTCTGCGTAGCTCTTGGGCACAGGCAGCTGCGAGTGTGGTGCGTTGGGTTTTTAATATAGCTGGAGGAATGCCTGGCACACTGAGGTACCTAATAAAAAATGAGCTGTTGGGTTCCTTTAATGTTTATTCTTCAATTGTAAGGAATTTCCGACAGGCTGTTACATTATTACAGCTAGATGAAAAAGGCCTTTTTTCATTATCTACAGCCCAATTAAAGTTATCCTTAAAGTCTGCCTCTTGGGAGTTGAGTTTTAGAGTAGATAGTGGGACAAGTAAAGCAAAGAGAGGAATGTTCCCTACTGGTAAATTTTGTGAAATAAAAAAACCCCAGCCATACTTATGCTGGAATCTCCCTCATGGAGTTAGGCGATTTACCCTTTTGTTAAGGTATAATTTACTTCCTCTGAACTGTCTTTTGTCCAAATGGTATGGTGGTTCAGATATCTGTGATTTTTGTAATTCTAATTCTCAGGATATGTACCATGTTATTTTTGTTTGTCCGGTCCTTATGGCATATAGACGCAAATGGTTAAGACCTATGTGCCTTCAATTGGGTATTTTTACTGCTTTGGATTTTATTGAAGCAATGCTTAATCCTCCGAACGAAATGTTTTGTTTTAAACTGCTTCATTTCTTTAAAGGCTTCTTAACATTATATTGATATTTTTATTTCTCTTCTTTCTTTTTTTAAAGAAATCTTGTTGTTTTTTATTGAATTATTATGTGGACCTCAATTGAGTTCCGTTACCATAAATAAACAAACTTGAAACTTGTAAATTTAAAAGAAAATCATTAAAAATCATTTAAAAAATCTACTATTTGGAAAAACAGGAAATTAGGAACAAGAATTTCATATGGACATGGACTGACATCAACAAATGATGGCTATGGATTGACAATATGCATAGTAGGAAAAGTATATTTATTTTATTTAATGGTAATCTTAAAAAAGTTTTTTTCTCTTTTTTTGAAATATAAAATATAGTTTATACATACATAGTATTGTACACATTCATTATTGTGGGTTCAATAGTAAATCTCTTACTGTGCAATTTATAGTCTTTTTCTTTTTGGTCACAGTACTGGCCTGCTGCTGCTCTCAAAAAACATCTTTATTATGTTTTGGAACTCCGAGGAGGTCCACATAAAAACCATTTACAATACATAATACATTCAATGCAAGACAGACATCTACAATGTTTACAAAACAAAAATATACTCAGGCTCACTTATCACAAAAGCCATCAATAAATAGTTAAAAAGCATTTAAAAAAGTTAAAAATTCTAAAGCAGAAAATTTCATTAGGGGGTTATACAGTGCAAATAAAAAGGAGTTGGCATTTAGAATACCCAATTGCAGACATACAGATCTTAACCACTTACGCCGAAATGGGCGCAGTGCAGGGCATATGAAGAGAATGTGTAGGCGATCCTGGGTGGATAAGTTGCAAAAATTACAAATTGCAAGAGAACCATACCACTTTGCCAATAGATTGTTTAATGGCAGCAAATCCTGTCTTAGGAGGAACCAGAATCGTCGAATTCCATGTGGTAGGTTCCAAGTGACATAGGGTTGCATAACTTTGCTAACATACGAGAGCAGCCGCTTTTCTAAAATTTTTAACAATTAGCGAATACTCATTTAAGCTGCCCAGCAGTTCGACCTTCATAAGATTTCTTAGTGAACCCATTTCTCCTCTAGCTAAGCGGGCAACCCATCGTACTATAGCTGCAAGGCCCTGCACCCAACTACTGCGAAGGCCATATTCAAGTCTGCAGGCTGCTACTGAACAGGCAGAATTAAGAGAAGAAAGAGTTCTTAACAACTTTCCTTCTACGGAATGTAAAAAATCCCATTGCCTTAGGTCAACTAGTTCCATTCCATACAAAAGGGAAGAAGGGATTTTTGCCCTAAAGACTTCCAGTAAGCAATTGAAGTGTCTTCTCCCCGTGGCTGAGTATAAACCACTTAAGCCTTTCCCCTGGGATAGGGCTTTACGGGTATTGTTATCAGTATGAGGCTTATCACTCAGATTATTGGAAATGATTTTCCCTAAAAAAACAAAGGTCTTTACCACCTCCAATTTTTGGCCACCAACTGTCCATTCAAAGTTCTTGTATTTTAACTTTTTTCTCCCAGCAATGCACATAATTTTGCTTTTTGTTGTATTTATCCTCAGGAAATGGGCTTTGGCAAAAAGATGTAGTGCGCAAAGCCGATTGGCCAACCCTTTAGGAGTTAAATCCAATATAATAATGTCATCTGCATATAACAAGCAGGAAATAGGGGTTTCCCCTACTACCGGGGCTATGCCAATACTTGAGGAGACAGATGCAGGA
Source organism: Lissotriton helveticus (assembly GCF_964261635.1). Classification (NCBI taxonomy): domain Eukaryota; kingdom Metazoa; phylum Chordata; class Amphibia; order Caudata; family Salamandridae; genus Lissotriton; species Lissotriton helveticus. Next base: position 832,227,877 of record NC_136068.1, read on the forward strand.
AGATCTGCAATATACAATGAAAAAAGTAATGGGGCAAGAAGACACCCTTGTTTTAGTCCATTAATTGATGGGATGACGCGTGACAATCCCCTTTCTCCGCCTTGCAGGACACGACACCATGTATCAGTGTGTAAGATCTGCACCAGATCAAGCAAATGGGGAGGCATGCCCATGACCGACAACTTTCTCCACAGCAAGGGACGATCCACCTTATCAAATGCTGTGGAGAAGTCAATAAATGCCGTGTACACATATCCTCCACGAACCCTAACATATTTATCAGAAATAATCTGAAGTGCAGTGAGGTTATCTAAGGTGCCGTGACCTTTGCGGAAGCCAGTCTGTTCTAGGGGTAAAATACTGTTCGCATCAACCCAGTCATTAATTAGAGATAACAGACATTTAGAAAAAACTTTTCCAATTGCATCGAGGAGAGCTATTTGACGGTAATTCTTTGGAATATCCCTATCGCCTTTTTTGAACAGTGGCATCAATATACTCCCTTTCCAAGAAGAGAGGATGATTTTCTTATTAAAACAAAATCTGAAGACAGGAAACAGTATTTTACTCCATAATACTGGTTCCTGCTTCAAGACAAAAATCGGGAGTTCATCAGGACCCATAGCTCCTGAAATACGCATGTCCCTGATCGCCTGTTCAATTGTTCATTCAGAGGGGGACTCTATTGGAGAATCAAGTTCAGTATTGAGGCCCCTAAGTTCCACCGACTGCCCATTCATAGCATATAAAGTGGAAATATAATTGACCCATGACGATTCAGAAATAGGAATTGGGCGGGGCCAACTCTTGCACCACATCCCTCCCCAATGAGAGACCAAAACTGTCTGGCTTTGCCATGAACCACTGCCTCTCGTAAGTTTATCCATAGAGAATCCTCTTTTTCTTTTTTTATCTTTTTCTTAATCCTACTTCTCCTTCTTTTTAAACAGTCAATTTTGCGGAGCCTTTCAGATGACCTGCACAGATATTGCTCCCGCACTAACTTATTTATTTCCTTATTGAGGAGCGTAATCGATCTTGGGGGGGGGGGATCGTTTTTGGAGGCAGATGTGATTTTTTACAAGCCTGAGTGATCTTCTTCATAAAGTCCTCGAAAAGGATTAATTCAGACCCTTTCCAATTATTTAATTCTAGGATGGTTTTCTTAAGGGTACGTCCCAGGCCCTTTATGGCTTTACAGTCCCAGGAACATCTTCCAGACTTCTTGTGAAAATTAACCGCATCACCATTGAGTGACCACTGGTCAGATTTAAGGGGGTCTATTAAAAGGTTTACAATTATCAACCTATGATCACTGAATACATTCTCTGAGACTACCAGATCTCCAAGTAATGAGAAGGTGAGGTAGTCTGTGATTACGTAGTCCAAAATGGACTCACTTGTACTGGATTTATGGTTATATTTTGCTGGGACATCAGATGTGAGCCTACCATTCACTATTAGCCCCTCCATGATAAACAGTTCATCTAATAACATTTTCCCTCTTTTGTTAGTTTTAATTTTATCAGGGAAAAGAGCTTGGGGTATCAAAAGGGCTTCCTCTTTGGATTTGTTACTAAAAAGCTCTAAGCTGTAATTAGAAACTCTGCAATTAAAGTCCCCCACTAACAGCACCTGAGGGGAAATTATTGTCTGCTTTATCTTTTCAATAAAAGGAAAAACTTTCTTTAATACACAGTTGTAACAATCCTCAGGAGGGATATAAGCATTTATTATAACCAGTGGGTTTTTATTTTCCCCACTACCAAAGCTACTAAGGGAGACAGCCTGAAAAAGTTTACTCTGATCCACATAATGGGAGAAGTTCCAATCTATTCTATTCGAGAGAAGGCACGCAATTCCTCCTTTTGCATGCCCTCTCTTAGAGGGGGAGGCTGCGACATCAAGCACAAAATAGTCCCTCCCCATATCAATTCTATCTGTGCACCAGGTCTCTTGAATACAGATCACATCGGGGTTCAATGAAAGAAGATATTGTAATTTTTCAGGACTATTGTTGAACCCCGCGGCATCCCAGGACAGAATTTTTAAGCTGCTGCTAAAGGTTAGGAAATAGCTTTGGGTTATCTTTTGATTTACTTAACAAAGCCCCCGGAAGCCAATTCCATTGTTGATTATCCTCTCTTGAAGTTGTATCAATATTTTGTGAGGCAGGAATTACATGGGACACTAGCTGTTTTAGTTTTTAAAACACATATTTTTAATTCCTCAAAGAGAGGGAGGTGAGCAGCTTGTCCCGATCCCAGTTGGAAAGGTCTATTTTCACAAAATCTAACTCCATCGTTCGGCAAGACAGGTATCACATCAATACCTCGACTTTGGAAATTTTCTGCTTGATTCAACATGAGGTTCACTATAAGCTTAGAATAGAACGTTACCCTAGTATAAGAGGTATTATCAAATCTTGACATAGAAACCAAATCTATATCATTTGATTGAATTAACTTTAAACTCTCTATGTCTCTGAAACATTTAAGTAACCATGTTCTATTTAATGCCACATCGTGGTCAAACAACGGAAGAAAGTCGAGAATCAGTGTATCTACGAAATCTTCCTTAATTATTCCACGTGGTTCTTGCGAACTGATTGTACCTTCCACCAGGGAGTGAAAAGTGGGCGCAGCTGGATTAAGGGCAACTGGGACAAATGGTGCTATCTTTGTCTCTTCTATTTTTTGTAGGAGGCTCGGGGCTCTCCCCTCCTCAAGGGGCGGTCCTCCTATAGTGGAAATGGCACAAATAGGGATAGATTTATTACATTCTGCAGACGGAACTTGGATATCGGGGATACAAATATTAGGGTCTTGCTTCCCCGACCCCTTACCTGGCTCTTCTGTACTAGGTAGAACAGTTGACTGTTCTTGGGAATTCTCAAATATTATTTGTCTCACCCTTTTTTTCCTATATCTGCGAATTGGTTTTCTCTTTTTTCCTCTACACCTTTTCTGCTTCCCTATTATTTCCTTTTCTTCATTCTCAGTCCCCTTGGATTCTGGCATGAAAATTGGAAAGAGCGCTTTATCAGGTTTATAATCTACGGAGAGCACGTCTTCTTCTACAATTTCAAGGTCAGAATCCCTTATACAATTATAAGCTGAAGATTTTGGGACTAAAGGAGACTCACTTCTGGCTGGAACTCCCGTAAAAGTTTGATCAACATTATAAGGCATGCACAACGGATTATTTCCGGGGGGAGAAGCACCAGAGGACACTGGCTCCTGCGCCCCCACGTTAGGCTCCGAATCCAGTGTCTTCTCTGGGATTCGAAGCAATAGTGCCTTTAATATTTGAGTGACGGATTCCAAAACACAGTCTGAGCTTCCCACAAATTTACTCAATAATCGTAATATCGAAGACAGCAAGTGTTCCAAAACAATCAATGACTCTGAAATAGGTTTTTCATGTCTATCCAAGCCTGGAGGTATAATAGGATCAATACCTGAAATATTAAGCATAGGGCTTTTTGAGATGTTGGACTGTGAAAAAGAGTCTTGAGAATTAAGGGAGGGGGCACTACTATAAAGCTGTAAGCCAGATGGAATAGTGACAATCGGGGTCTTAGTGGGTTCGAATAATTTGAGTGAACCTTCTGCTAGGTAACGACCACACAACTCCAAGTCAATATCTAGCCCTAGGGAATCACCATCATATACCTCCTTTGGCTGGGTATGTCCCACTAAATCGTTGGATAAATGCGAATCCATCTTTAAGGGGACATTGTTTAGAAGAACCTTCTCTTTTCTAGAAACAGTCACATTAGCAGTACCAGAACTTTCTCCCGGTTTTTCATTGAACCCCTCACCAGATTGTAAATCGGGACTCAATTTTTCTATCACAATAGGTCTCTTATTAATTACCACCGGGTCAGCACCAGGAGAAAGAGTTACCCCTAAGTTCTTATTTATTGTAATTTCTTCAGGGTCAGCCTCCTTCAACAAATCTTTATCCAAAGTCTTTTCCCATATCTGGAATAGCTGACATTGACCCTTTATTTGGAGTTTTTTTGACTCCTTGTTTCTAAGGGGGTTAGATTTTATTTTAACACATGATCTTCCCCCTAAGAGCCTCCCGGATCGTAACTTTTTAGCAGTCATCCTTAATCCTATATCCCAAACAAAGTCAGAGCACAGTGCCTGAAAGAAGGATGATACTTAACAGCTTAAAATATATAAAATATGGCGATTTGGACAACGTGAGTCAGAGTTCCAATGTTAGTGAACAAGTCGATGTCTCTATAAGCCTGAATGATAATAAAAAGGTAACAAAATAGAATAGCAATAAAGATTAAAAGAATATGGGCCCAGCCCAGCCTACTTCAGCCACTGAGGGCCCGCCCTTTGTCCGGGCTTAGTCTGGCGCGTCCCGCGCGCGACCTCGCGGGACGAGGGACCTGCCGGTGCTTTATGCGCCGCCTGGTGCGCTGGTTACGTCGTCGTCGCTGGCCCCCTAAGGATGCTGGGGGATGTGGTCCGGCCGGCGGAGCCAAGCCTGGCCGGTCGGTTGCTGCAGTGAGGGTGGCGGAGCCAAGCCCGGCCGCTGTGCAGGAAGGTCGAAAACCACAGTTCAGGCAGCGAACGCAGATAAGACAAGAAATAGGGAACTCGGCCCCTGCCGGTGCTTTATGCGCCGCCTGGAGCGCTGGTTACATCGTTGTCGCTGGCCCCCTAAGGATGCTGGGGGATGAGGTCCGGCCGGCGGAGCCAAGCCCGGCCGGTCGGTTGCTGCAGTGAGGGTGGCGGAGCCAAGCCCGGCCGCTGTGCAGGAAGGTCGAAAACCACAGTTCAGGCAGCGAACGCAGATAAGACAAGAAATAGGGGACTCGGCCCCTGCCGGTGCTTTATGCGCCGCCTGGCGCGCTGGTTACGTCGTCGTCGCTGGCCCCCTAAGGATGCTGGGGGGTGTGGTCCGGCCGGCGGAGCCAAGCCCGGCCGGTCGGTTGCTGCAGTGAGGGTGGCGGAGCCAAGCCCGGCCGCTGTGCAGGAAGGTCGAAAACCACAGTTCAGGCAGCGAACGCAGATAAGACAAGAAATCACAGTCACAGTACATTACAGTTCTTTATACAAATAGAAAAGTAAATCAAAAGGGGTATACAAATACAACAAATTGGCTTAATATTGGTCTGAGAACATGGCTAGAAGTAATGGATAATTGCTACGCGCGTTTCGGCTATTAGCCTTCATCAGGAAGCCATGATGTATATTCCAAATGTACCAGGAAATGGCAACCGCAGTGTCCACTAGTATGTAATGGAGTCAATACTAGAACTCCTCCATTAAAGCATGATGGAGCTCTTCACTCTGTTTTGAGATTGGATGGTTACGAAGAAGTGGAGAAGTTGTCAGGTGGTTGTCAGCAATGTACTAAGCTGGATAATGAAACACTGGATTCAACTGGGAATGGTACCAGAAGGGTTAACGATTGCTGCGCCCCCGTGCAGTAAACACTTATTATTTATGATTTGGTACTTCGAGGGCCATCAGCATGGATGATACTTGGGGGGAGAAGTGCGAGTTATCTGTTTAAAGGATCGGTCGCGTCCTCCAATTAAGGGGTCTGGTAGTCCGGCGTTTCGGTCAAATGTCCGGTGGAGTGGGTATGGATTTGTGTGCAGAAAGGAATGTAAGAGATTGTATGACGTGCTAATTCAGACAAATCACTTAAGACTTTAAGACCTGATATGTGTGAACCCATCATACCTGATGGCCCTTGGCATACTGTAGCCATAGATATTATGGGCCCCATTGGTACCCCTCCTAAGTACATTATTTCCATGATTGATGTTTTTTCCAGGTGGCCAACCATCAAAGTTGTGGAAAAAATTGATTCTGCTTCTGTGTTAAAATGTATTGACTGTGTATTTGTGGAAGTAGGGTTACCTGCTCAGATCATAAGTGACAACGGTGTACAATTCATGTCTAATGTAGCAAAAAAATATTTTGAGAGAATGGGAGTAAAGCACAGAACCACCTCACTGTACAACCTTAGTGGTAACATCATGTGTGAAAGGATTAATAGAGTATTGAAAAATGCCATCCAAATTGCTGTTATGAAAGGGGACGAGTGGGAACTACAGGTACATAAAACAGTCTGGACTTATAGAACTAATGTTCATGAGGCTTTGAAGATGTCTCCATTTGAAATTATGGGAGGACGCACAGCTAGAACCAAATGCAACCCGGAATGGTTACTCAAAAGTACCGGAAATTATATTTCTATAGAGTCTGTAAAAAAAACATTCTTGATGGGCATTTACAGTATAAACGCGTATTTGACGACAAGCATGGATCAGGTAAAGTAGATATTAAAGTCGGTATGTAGGTTAAGGTTAAAAAACCTTGGAAAGTAAAAAAAGGTGAAACTCAGTTTTCGGAACCTTTACAACTTGTGAAAGTTTTACGCAACGCTGTACTTCTTAGTGATGGAAAAGTTTGGAATGTTAGGAGAATCACTATTTACAGAGGTAGCAATGTTTTTTGCAAAAAAGACTTAAAGCATTTTGATGGAAAGACTTCTTTGTCTTCGGGACCTTTTCAGGAGTATGATGATATTGACTGTGGTGTTGACTCCAAATTGGGTGAGGAGTCCATCTCTACTTCTAGTAGCGCGGACAATTTTAGTATGAGTGGAGAGTTGGAGCATGTTGTGGAAAGGAATGATATTGAGGGGGAACAGGTTTCTGATGATAACATTTCTGACAAGATTGTAACAGAAGGTGAGCTGGAAAATGAAAATGTCAAAGGAAGTGATATGCCCGTTAAACCTGTTGAGGAGGGTGAAATGATCAAGAAGAGAGTGAGTGTCAAACCTAAATGTTTGGAAGAATTTGTTTGACATATGAATTAACAATTGTAATTCTCCCTGTTTATGTTCACATCATGTTATTGTTATATTATTCATATTCTTGCCTTTCTTATTTTTTTTTCTTTTTGTTTTCACGAAGGAAGATGTTGTGTTTCTATCTAAATACCATGTTGTCTTTCTTTAAGTATTCTGTCTCCCACAAGCCTTGTACTGCAAAGTTCTATATTATTTGCTGGAGGTCTGGGAAGGCAGTTGCTGTTGAGACATATTCCTGACATGTTGTCTCCTCTGCTATGGTGTTTCAACAATAAAGCATCTTTCTTACTTCTAATGGAAGCGTCGTTTTTTACACTCTCTTAGTGTTACACAATGTACAGTACTTGCCTACGGTGTTCATCAAGGAGTTCATAACTGGAAATTTTTCCTATTGCAGTTGTCACAGAGTTATCAATGTAAAACCCTTTCATCTTGCATTTATCAGCAGGTTCACAATGTAAATCCCATTCCTAGTGCATTTATCAAATAGTTATCAATGTAAAACCTGGCTAGAAACCCAGAAATGAGCATGAAAACAAAAATAGAACACAATAAATTAATGTCAAACAAATGCTTTTTCTTTGGTGACACAACTTTATACTATACACAAAATGCCAAATATTTACAGGATTTTAGTTGCAATTAAAATTGGAACCAGTCCTTTACGAGTCATGTAGATCAACCTGGGTGTAAACCACATACCTTAAAAAAATATTACAGGGGACAAGGAACCCTGTGAATATAGCCTCTCCTGTTATCTGTGAGATACCATTTGGCAATTTGAACCCCCAGTAGGCTTAATCTTGAAAATCAGCAATACTTCTATTCGGACCTATTGCAAAACATGAGAATTTTCATAATCAAAAAGATTAAGCCTATAGGCTTTGTCAAGTCATCCACAAAGTAAAAGAGTGGGCTATTGCCATTCTCACCACATTTGATCCTTACTAAAACAGGTCTGTTGATTTTAATGTGAAAATAAATAAACATAACCATGTGGTCTCTGCCTAGCAAGTCCCAGTAATTATTATAACCTCTTCCTTGCATCGGACGGCCCCGACCATCTGACGTCACGGTGGGCGTGTGCGTCGGACGGCTGGGGGCCGTCTGATTTGCACACACGTAGAATTCGCACACGGGGAAATCTTGCATGCAGCGAAGCGGTTAAAAGGATTTAAAGATGCAAACAATACATTGACTTGAATCTAAACTCTCCCTATGGATATATCAAGCACATATGCATATAAATAATGTTGTATATGTCAGCTAGCTCACATTGTATATCTTTCCTGTTGTATGGCCAGGAAGTTAAAAATTTAAACTACTTCCTATGGTGTTTATCAGAGTTTACAATGTATAAGACCTTCTTGCTGTGTTTGCCAAAGGGATAACAATGTAAAATCCCTCTTATTTTATATGTCAAAGTTAAACCCCCCTTCTTTTAGCATTTCTTGAGAAGCTCACAATATAAAAACTTTTTTACTGTATTTGTCTCAAAGAGCGGTATCTAAAGGATTCCTCCCTTTTGTGTTGGGCAAGGAGTTCACCATGTCAGAGCCCTTCTTGTTGTGTTGTTATTTATGAGAGTAACCCTTTTCTATACTATTTGAGACATCCGGTTTGGTATGTCCCAGGGCAGTCAGTAGTTACTGGGTCCTAATTGTGGCAATGGAGGTCTCTCTCTATTCGTGTCCTGAAGCTTCTGTAACTTGGTGCCTCAAACTGTGGACCAAGTACTCCTTTTACCATTAGCAATTATCCACCAAGCACTCGTCTCAATTAGAGTCAATTAAATCTCAATGTTCATATGTCTTTATTCCATCAATCCGTCATCAGATTTCTTCATCCAGTGCGTAACAAAATATCAGCCTAGGCTAATGTTTAGTCATTTGACTTGAATTTGAGTAGTGGTAACCTACTCTTTCCACCTGAGCACCAATCGGACTTGAATCTATATCTACCTATACTTATACACGCTGTGCGCTCGGTTATAACCGTTACCTGTGTAGTATAATTACTCCTTTTACCACTCGAATCAAGATTCCAAGCAGAACTGCAAATTGAAACCCCTCCTGAAGCAGTCTCACAGAATTGCAGGATGCACATCACTTTCCCAAAAGACGTATCATAGAGGCAACTAACCAGGTACATCTTGTGCTCTCATGTTATCTATGTGGTACAGCGCTACAAGTTGTGCACCAACAGGTGGTAACACGAAAAACAAGGAATGACACATCTGGGCCTATTGCAACATTTAAAGCATTTTGCAGTCCTCGCAGCTCACACCTACAAGTTTTCTCAATGTAAAATTAGAGACCTACTGCCTTTGTCACCACAAAAATCAATCAAGTAAGCCTCTTGACTATAAAAGTAACATGTGTTATCTAGAGAGACTCAAATTATACATTGGCATGAAAAATGACTTCCCTTCTGGAAACAAAAAGCATGTAATGTGGAGGACCTAAAAAGAGATATATGTGCTAAATCCCATTACATTGCATTTGGCACAATTTCCGAAGGTGTTTGTCATGGAGTTCACATTGAAAGAGTGTATAATGGAAAACTTCTTCCAGCTGCATCTGTCAGGGTTAACAAAATAAAACTCCTCCCTATCACGTTAGGAAAATGTTTCAAAATGTAAAGTATATGTTATGGTGTTTGGTGAGGAGTACACAATGTAAAACCCCTTCCTAATCCATTTGTCAGATTGTTTGCAGTGAAAAAACACTGCATATGCTTTTTGCAAGCAGTTTAATATAAAACCTCTTCCTTTAATATTTATCATATAGTTCACAATGTACCAGGCAACCCCTCTTCTTGCTGTATTCGACCTGGAGTCTTTGTTAATAACAATCTGTTGTGAGCCGTAAAACGACATCTTAAGCTGATTAAATCAACTATTTTTCAATCATAACCTTGAACAGAAGAAGACTAAAATGTGGAGGGAACCATAGCCCCTCTCTATTCTGCTTCGTTCAGCTCTTTTACTTGTGATCATATAAAATGTCACGGACAGATGCTTTCTCAATCAGGTCTTACAACCAAGGCAATTTAAAAAAAAAAAAAAAGATTTGTATAACCAGAACCCCTACCTACTACCATATTCTGTGACATTAGTGTTAGAAAGTACATCTCTACTAACTTTAACACCATGTAAGAGTACTCCTCATATAAAGAAATATTGGTTTTATCCTATGCTTTTCACAATAAATAACTGAAGCTTACTGTCTTTGTCATACCATTTCATAATAAACAGATCAGACGCAATTCATCTGAAATATCGTTTCTCAATTATCAAAGTAACCTACAGTTTCCTTACTTGCAGTTTCACCAAAACAAAATCAGGTCTTCCATATTGAGCATAATCTCATTGCAAGCATTCATTTTCAGCATAAGTACACAATTTCTGCCCAATCAAATCCAGTAGTGAGGAAATCGATATTTGTCTGGTGCCAAAATCTCTCTATCCCTCAGTAATACTTCTGAAAGCTCTTTTTATGTTGCTCACATAAGGTTTCTGACAGCTGAGCTGTTCAGTGGGCAATAGTGAAGACTGAGGTTATAAATTGTGTGTTAGAGTTTAGTAGAGTGGAAGATAGATTTTGAAGAAATCAGCTTTAAGACCTTTTCACAAGGACATCATATTAGGAAGCAAAAAGGTGTAATCTCTTAGATGATTCCAGGACGTTGGACAGGGATGATACATTATAGAATGTAGCATTTTGCCTTTGGGATATTGAAAAAGTTAAGATTATTTTCCTTATTGGTTTAGAGCCTTAAGGTTCAATGTTTCTTTGCACTATGAAGGCTGAAACAGGTTGGTCACATGGACAATAATTTAGCAGGAGTTGAGGGCAAGTCTTGTTTCTAATGTTGGACTTTGAGTTAGAAGAAGAATC